>NC_139160.1:63285565-63885565 GCF_964270905.1 Leucopleurus acutus | reverse complement strand
AATGGCATGACCCAGAAGATGGGGAAATGACCAGTGAGCAAGGAAGAGAAGTTAGGAAATAAAAGGTAAAAACAATTAGATTTCGAAGTATGTCTTGCCTTTATACTTACATTCCATGAGCAGCCATAATTCTGTGCTCAATTCTAAACCAGGCATTCTTTTCTTCCCCTCTCTCCAATATATATATTTAAATTGAAGTGTAGTGGATTTACAGTGTTGTGTTAGTTTAAACCAGACATTTTTGTTTGTTTGTTTGTTTTGTTCTGTTTTGGGTTTTTTTTGTTTTTGTTTTTGTTTTTTTTTTGCGGTACGCGGGCCTCTCACTGTTGTGGCCTTTCCCGCTGTGGAGCACAGGCTCCAGACGTGCAGGCTCAGCGGCCATGGCTCACGGGCCCAGCCGCTCCGCGGCATGTGGGATCTTCCCGGACGGGGGCACGAACCCGTGTCCCCTGCATTGGCAGGCGGGCTCTCAACCACTGCGCCACCAGGGAAGCCCTAAACCAGACATTCTTAGTTGGAGAAAATAACTAAGCCTAGAATGTCTTTTTTCCCACTGGGGTCATTTGTGCCCAGCCAGTATCTTCCTGGACTGGTTAGTCCCTTAACCTCACCCTTTGCTAAGACTCTTTCCAATCATCAGCGTAAATTTGACTGGATTTCATCATGCTGTACCTTTTAGGCAAAAAGTCAAATAGTTACTCCTATAAGAAAAAGAGAAAGTTAATAAATCACTATCTGTGTTAACTAACCTTACTGTGGTAATCATTTTGCAATATGTACATGTATCTAATCATCACATTGTACACCTTCACACATGTATGTTGTATGTAATAATATCTCTATAAAGCTGGGAAATAAATAAATAAATCTCTAGCTAGCCTGATAAAATAAAAAGAAAATGTACAAATAACTAAAATTAAGAATAAGGGTGAGTGAATCATTTCCATATGCTGAGAGAATTAAGACAGAATTATGAAAAAATACTTTTAAAAACTCCATGCTGGGCTTCCCTGGTGGTGCAGTGGTTGGGGGGTCCGCCTGCCGATGCAGGGGACACGGGTTTGTGCCCCGGTCCAGGAGGATCCCACATGCCGCGGAGCGGCTGGGCCCATGAGCCATGGCCACTGGGCCTGCGCATCCGGAGCCTGTGCTCTGCGGCGGGAGGGGCCACAACAGTGAGAGGCCCGCGTACCGCAAAAAAAACCACAAAAAAACTCCATGCTAATTTTTAAAATTTTATATTCAATGTATTGATTTCTAGGAAAATATAAATGAACAAAAACGAGGCCAAAACCTCAATTAACATATCAATAAACATGAAAGAAATAGAAGATATTGTCAAAGCGTTACCTCTCCCTTCCCACATACCAAAATATGCTAGGTCTAGTTTGTTTCAGAGTTGAATAACTTCAAACCTGCCTGGAGTCTTTGTCACTTAAGCTTTTCAGAATATGAAGAAACACACCTTCTAAATTCTCTTTGTGAAGGCAATAGTGATAAAAATTAGTTTAGAAAAGGCAAAGTACAGATTAATACCACTTATTGGTGCAAACATGCAAAATGAAGTATCAATAAACAGAATCCCGCAGTATATCAAAAGAATAATACACCGTATCAAATAGTATTGTTCAAGAAATTTAAGAAATGTTCAATATTTTTTAAAAAGATTGATATAATTCCCAACTACAAGGTTAAAGGAAAATATGTGATCTGCATAGTTGCTGAAAAGACATTTGACAAAATATGTCTTCCATTCCAAATGCTTAGAAAATATTGCCAAAACAGAAACAGAAAGACATGTTTTAATATGATAAAAGCATATATTTTAAACTTATAGCATCATTATGCTTAATGGTGAAACATTAGACAAGGATGTCTGCTATTCCCACTATTACTTAACATTGTTCTGGAAGTTCAAGCCAATGCAATAAAAGAACAAAATAGGAAGTAGAAACAATGTAAAGGTGGCAACTGCCTAACTATTTGGAAAAGAAATTAAACTGGACCTTATCTTACTCTTTATACCAAAATAAATTCTGTACATATTAAAATTTTAAGTATTAAAACCCCCATAAAATAACTAACAATTATTTTTTATAATATTGGGTGAGGAAAGCCTTCCTAAATATGACACAAAAGCACAAAACCATAAAGAAAGAATCAAGGATTTAACTACATTTAAACAGAAAGCTTTTGTGGAGACAAAAAAATGCACCATTAGTAAGCCCAAAGAACTGGAGACAAAGTAAAAAAAAATTGGACATCCAATAGATAAAAGGCAAAGCACATGTAGCAGAGAGAGAGAGAGAAAGGGTTTTCACCATTTGAACAAAGTATAGCATGTTATATCTTCCTATTGCAAATGAAAATAGGATAGTTGCTTACAAGATTGATAAAGAGATTGAGAATCCTTGTATTGGTGAGAGTGTGGTAGGACTTGAATTTATATAATTTTGGTGGGAGTATAAATCAGCATAACTTTTCTGAAGGTCAGCCTGGAAATATTTATCAGACTTTAAAATACTAACACTCTGTACACTTTGGGTAAGGGAGAAAATTGGTACAAATGGAAACTCTTGCAGTATCTACCAAAGCTGCTCATAAACATAACTTAGGACTCAGCAATTCCTCTCCTAGGTATATACTCATAAGACGTGTGTAAATACGCACCAAAAGACATCTACAAGAATGTTCTTAACTCCAACCTAGATATAATCTAAACTTCCGGTAGAATACATAAGTACATTTTAGTATTTCCTACAATGGAATAATAATGGAAATTAACAAACAACTGCCACTCAAAAGTACAGATGAATCTCAAAAATGTTGGGGGAAAGGCCAGGCATGAAAAAGTACATAGTGCCTGATTCCATTTAAAAAGTTCAAAAACAGACGTAACAGTCTGAAATTGGAAGGCAGGGTAGTGATTACTTTAGGAAGGGATGGGGGCTAACTGGGATAGGGCAGAGGATGGCTTCTAGGTGGGAATAATGTTTTATTTATTGACTTCTGTGTACTCTATTCGTGAAAATTCATCAAAGCTGTACAGTTAGATTTGGTACACTATTCCTATGTATGTTATGTGTTTAATTTTTAAGATATTTAAATGTGTATAATCTTTGAACTATTAAAGAATTCCATTAAAGAAACTTATCCTAAGGATATAACAGGTCAAATGTGCAAGCTTGTATCATAGTATTATCACTAGAAAAATTGAAACAACTTAAAATCTGTCAAAAAAAGATTGGTTAATTATAGAATATTACATACCCATTTAAAAGATTATGTGTATCTATATTCACCGGCATAGAAAGTATTCCCAAATGTACTGTTTGATGATGACAACGAAAGCAAAACCTGCATAGTGCCATGTACATAAAATTGAGTTGTATGCGTAGAGAAATATAAAGAACATTCATTAAAAATATTAACAGGGGATAATTTGGGGTTGTACATTTTCTATGCAGGTATATGTTATTTTTACAAACAGAAAGATGCATTTCTTTTCATTTTGAAAATAAAAGGATTGCTTATACCATAAGTTTTTTATTAATACATTTTAACAGAAAAATACGGATTATACAATGAGGCTATTTGGGAATGACACAAGTCCGTTCCCTAGGTGTTCTATGTGGGATGATCAATTGTTCTACCTTCCAGGTCTATTTTGAGATTCCTTTACATCTAGTTAAAGACTTTGAGGTGGGGAGATAATCCAAGTGGACCCAATCTCATCTTATCAAGAGTCTTTCAAATTGGAGAAGCTTTCCTGGCTGTGGTTAAAGAGGGATGTGATGATGAAAGAAGAGTCAAAGAGATGCAGTGTTTCTGGCTCTGATGATGCGGGGAGGAAACAAGCAAGGGCAGCCTCTAGAAGCCGGAAGAGGCGTCTCCAGAAAGGAACGCAGACCTGCTAACACTCTGATTTTAGCCCAGTGAGACTCGAGTCAGACTTACAGAAACATAAGAAAATAAGTTTGTGTTGTTTTAACCCTAAATTTGTGGCAATTTGTTAACAGGTACAATAGGAAGCTAATACACTCACTTTTGAGTTTTTGAGGGCTTTACAGTTTATAAATACTTTGTCTTACATCTAGGTGTTGTTTTGGTTTGTTTTTTTTTTAAGAAAATGGAAAGCTTTAAGCAAAAACGAATTCAAAATAATAGAGCATGAGAAATGGACAATTTCCAGTATCCAATGGTTGACTGGTCAATGTATGCATGAGTAAAAGCTAAAACTTCTGCATGTGTCTGAGTTGAAAGAAAACAAATAAAAACACATCCAGAGAACATCAGTCTCTGATTAGTGGCTGCTCCTCAAAATTGTCAAAGGCAATTTTTCTTAGGCTATTTATAAAGCTTACAGTTGACTTTTTGCATTACACACAGGCCTTGGTTCCAGAGCCTTGTTCAGACTCTGATCAGACCAGTGGTCCATGTCCTATTTTCTTTATTTTACTCTTAGATCCTCAAACAGAGTTTGCTTTCTTCTCTTCTTGGTAACTAACACCATCCTGCCTTCCCAGAAGGTGCTATTCCCCCAACCTGCCTGCAGGGTGGCCCATGTTTCCCGCTTCCTCATGCCTTTAAAGATAACACAGGGTCTCAGTTCATTTGCAGGATTTCCCTTCCAATTGCTAGAGTGAAACAAAGAGGGAATGACAAAAACCACAAATGTGGGGAAGGTCTTAGTCTATGGCTCCTAACTGATTAAAATCATAACTGCTGAGGAGGAACAGACACACAAAGGATATGAAATTAAAATTTAATAATTGGGAAAATAATAAGTGGCTATGATGTTCATGCATGAATATTCTATGTGCATAGGTGAGTGTGTGTGTGTGTGTGCGCGTGTAACATATATAATAACTCCAACCCTGGACTTTTCTCTTTTTTTCTCCACGGTGGAATTGAACAATTATTCAATGGCAACACTGGAAGAAGCCATAGAGGTCATTTAGTTCAATCCCCGTATTTTGCCAAGGGAAGATTGAAAGCCAGACGGAGGGAGATTTGTCTGTCCTTTGACTTCTTTTTCTTTGCTTTTCAATCTTTCCCATCAGCATCACATCAACCGAGTGATCGGATGAGATTATTCAGTCTGGGGTCATTCTGTTCCTTATTCTTATTAACCATGACAATCTATCCCTTTAATGCTTTTTCCTCCTATCTAATCTTTAATACTATTAATCCATTTCTTTCATGATTAGCCTCTGCTTGATTCTTCTTTTATAGATAAACTGAGTCATCAGCCAACATTTTGCTAGAAGTCAGCCTTGTTATATGTCCAGCCCATAGAAGTCTGTGACTTTCTATCTTACCCTATCTCCTGAATCAAAGGTTTTTGTTGATCTAACTTTCTTATCATGTCAAGTGTTAATCTTCTTTTAGTGATAGAGGAATTGCCAAACTAAAGTACTTTGGAAACATGAATACACTGACCTATCATTTCAAAGTCATCACACAACCAAAATCCTACTTGTCCTATAGACACACCTATACTGAAAATGGGAGTGCAGTGTCCAAGTTTCCAAAGTCATGGAAATCTTGCAACCCTCAGAAAGAAGGCTATGAAAAAATGGCAGGCAAGCCTGGCAATTTCCCTCTGCGTATTAATCCAAACTTGGTATAAAAAATAGTAATAGCTAATATTTATCCAGTGCTTAAATGTGTTAGTTATTATTCTAAGCACTTTACATAGATTATCTGTTTTAATCCCGTGAGTTAAGGACAGTTATTGCCTCTATTTCACACATGGGAAAATGTAAGCACAGAGCAGTGAAATTACTTGCTCAAGGCCCAGAAACAGTCAAAGTGGAGCCAGGATTTAGAGAGTTAGACTGAGTCTAGTCTCCCAACCTCTCTGACAAGCCACCTCTGATAGGGAGCTAACATGAATCAACCTCCACCCACACTTTGTATTTGGAAAGAGCACCTTTGGAAGCATGGCCTACAGACCATGCTTGGAGTTTCAGGATCCAATAAGCATATAGAACAGCTTTCAAGGAACTTGAAGTGACCACATGCTTTTTACTTTTGTCAAGACCCAAAGGAAAATTCCCCAATGCTCCAGATCCTGCTGGTAAGCCCCATGGTTCAGGAATGCTGTCAGGAAGGACAGCTTTTAAATTGCCTTCACAACCTTAGATGCACTTTCTAGTAAGTTGGCTAATTCTTAGAAGTTCAGCTCAGAGCTTTAGTTCTGTCTTGGATGGGACACAAACTCCTGGATCTGCCCTTGCCTCTCTCTGACTTTGTTGAAGTCTACAGTCTTATTTTGCGGTGGCTCAGAACTGAAACTAGACCACCTGCCTGAGCTGCTCAGACTGTACACACAGCTTGTAGGGACTGCCAACCATGAAGCACAGCTGCAAAACAAACCTAATCGTCTCCATTGTAAGTTAGTCTCCAAAGGAACCAGGTATAATATGACAGACTGATGCAAACTACCCCAACAAGGGCCACCTTTGGCCAATTAGTCTGCCATGTTGGAATGTTCACTAATCATAGGCAGGGTGGAAACTTTCGTCCACTTCTACACTTCTGAATACCTCCTCTTTGGAAATGATTTCTAACCCATTTCTCCAGCAATTTCCCCTCTTACTAGCACCTGATTCATATTTCCAACTTGGACTAAAGCAAAACATATTTTCTTCTCTCTTTTTTTTTTAACATCTTTATTGGAGTATAATTGCTTTACAGTGGTGTGTTAGTTTCTGCTTTATAACAAAGTGAATCAGTTATACATATACATATATCCCCATATCTCTTCCCTCTTGCGTCTCCCTCCCTCCCACCCTCCCTATCCCACCCCTCTGGGTGGTCACAAAGCACCGAGCTGATCTCCCTGTGCTATGCGGATGCTTACTACTAGCTATCTGTTTCACATTTGGTGGTATATATAGGTCCATGCCACTCTCTCACTTACCCTTCGCCCTCTCCGTATCCTCAAGTCCATTCTCTAGTAGGTCTGCGTCTTTATTCCCGTCTTGCCCCTAGGTTCTTCATGATCATTTTTTTCTTATAGATTCCATATATACATGTTTTAGCATATGGTATTTGTTTTTCTCTTTCTGACTTACTTCACTCTGTATGACAGACTCTAGGTCCATCCACCTCACTACAAATAACTCAATTTTGTTTCTTTTTATGGCTGAGTAATATTCCATTATATATATCTGCCACATCTTCTTTATCCATTCATCTGTCAGTGGACACTTAGGTAGCTTCCATGTCCTGGCTATTGTAAATAGAACTGCAATGAACACTGTGGTACATGACTCTTTTTGAATTACGGTTTTCTCAGGGTATATGCCCAGTAGTGGGATTGCTGGGTCATATGGTAGTTCTATTTTTAGTTTCTTAAGGAACCTCCATGTTGTTCTCCATAGTGGCTGTATCAGTTTACATTCCCAACAACAGTGCAAGAGGGTTCCCTTTTCTCCACACCCTCTCCAGCATTTGTTGTTTGTAGATTTTTTGATGATGGCTGTTCTGACAGGTGTGAGGTGATACCTCATTGTAGTTTTGATTCGCATTTCTCTAATGATTAGTGATGTTGAGCATTCTTTCATGTGTTTGTTGGCAATCTGTATATCTTCTTTGGACAAAGGTCTGTTTAGGTCTTCTGCCCATTTTTGGATTGGGTTGTTTGTTTTTTTGATATTGAGCTGCATGAGCTGCTTGTAAATTTTGGAGATTAATCCTTTGTCAGTTGCTTCATTTGCAAATATTTTCTCCCACTCTGAGGGTTGTCTTTTCATCTTGCTTATGGTTTCCTTTGTTGTGCAAAAGCTTTGAAGTTTCATTAGGTCCCATTGCTTATTTTTGTTTTTATTTCCATTTCTCTAGGAGGTGGGTCAAAAAGGATCTTGTTGTGATGTGTCACAGAGTGTTCTGCCTATGCTTTCCTCTAAGAGTTTTATAGTGTCTTATATTTAGGTCTTTAATCCATTTTGAGTTTATTTTTGTGTATGGTGTTAGGGAATATTGTAATTTCATTCTTTTGCATGTAGCTGTACAGTTTTCCCAGCACCACTTATTGAAGAGACTGTCTTTTCTCCACTGTATATTCTTGCCTCCTTTATCAAAGATAAGGTGACCATATGTGTGTGGGTTTATCTCTGGGCTTTCTATCCTGTCCCATTGGTCTACATTTCTGCTTTTGTGCCAGTATCATGCTGTCTTGATTACTTTGTAGTATAGTCTGAAGTCAGGGAGCCTGATTCCTCCAGCTCCGTTTTTCTTTCTCAAGATTGCTTTGGCTATTTGGGGTCTTTTGTGTTTCCATACAAATTGTGAAATTTTTTGTTCTAGTTCTGTGAAAAATTCCAGTGGTAGTTTGATAGGATTGCATTGAATCTGTAGATTGCTTTGGGTAGTATAGTCTTTTTCACAATGTTGATTCTTCCAATACAAGAACATGGTATATCTCTCCATCTGTTTGTATCATCTTTACTTTCTTTCATCAGTGTCTTATAATTTTCTGCATACAGGTCTTTTGTCTCCTTTGGTAGGTTTATTCCTAGATATTTTATTCTTTTTGTTGCAGCGGTAAATGGGAGTGTTTTCTTAATTTCACTTTCAGATTTTTCATCATTAGTGTATAGGAATGCAAGAGATTTCTGTGCATTAATTTTGTATCCTGCTACTTTACAAAATTCATTGATTAGCTCTAGCAGTTTTCTGGTAGCATCTTTAGGATTCCCTATGTATAGTATCATGTCACCTGCAAACAGTGACAGCTTTACTTCTTCTTTTCCGATTTGGACTCCTTTTATTTCTTTTTCTTCTCTGATTGCTGTGGCCAAAGCTGCCAAAACTATGTTGAATAATAGTGGTGAGAGTGGGCACCCTTGTCTTGTTCCTGATCTTAGTGGAAATGGTTTCAGTTTTTCACCATTGAGGATGATGTTGGCTGTGGGTTTGTCATATATGGCCTTTATTATGTTGAGTTAAGTTCCCTCTATGCCTATTTTCTGGAGGGTTTTTAGCATAAATTGGTGTTGAATTTTGTCGAAAGCTTTCTCTGCATCTATTGAGATGATCATATTGTTTTTCTCCTTCAATTTGTTAATATGGTGTATCACATTGATTGATTTGTGTATATTGAAGAATCCTTGAATTCCTGGAATAAACCCCACTTGATCGTGGTGTATGATCCTTTTAATGTGCTGTTGGATTCTGTTTGCTAGTATTTTGCTGAGGATTTTTGCATCCATGTTCATCAGTGATATTGGCCTGTAGTTTTCTTTCTTTGTGACGTCTTTGTCTGGTTTTGGTATCAGGGTGATGGTGGCCTCGTAGAATGAGTTTCAGAGTGTTCCTCCCTCTGCTATATTTGGAAGAGTTTGAGAAGGATAGGTGTTAGCTCTTCTCTAAATGTTTGATAGAATTTGCCTGTGAAACCATCTGGTCCTGGGCTTTTGTTTGTTGGAAGATTTTTAAACACAGTTTCAATTTCAGTGCTTGTGATTGGTCTGTTCATATTTTCTATTTCTTCCTGGTTCAGTCTCGGAAGGTTGTGCATTTCTATGAATTTGTCCATTTCTTCCAGGTTGTCCATTTTATTGGCATATAGTTGCTTGTAGTAATCTCTCATGACCCTTTGTATTTCTGCAGTGTCAGCTGTTACTTCTCCTTTTTCATTTCTAATTCTATTGATTTGAATGTTCTCCCTTTTTTCTTGATGAGTCTGGCTAATGGTTTATCAATTTTGTTTATCCTTTCAAAGAACCACTTTTAGTTTTATTGATCTTTGCTATCGTTTCCTTCACTTCTTTTCCATTTATTTCTGATCTGATCTTTATGATTTCTTTCCTTCTGCTAACTTTGGGGGTTTTTTTTGTTCTTCTTTCTCTAATTGCTTTAGGTGTAAGGTTAGATTGTTTATTTTAGATGTTTCTTTTTTCTTAAGGTAGGATTGTATTGCTATAAACTTCCCTCTTAGAACTGCTTTTGCTGCATCCCAAAGGTTTTGGGTTGTCGTGTTTTCATTGTCATTTGTTTCTAGGTATTTTTTGATTTCCTCTTTAATTTCTTCAGTGATCTCTTGGTTATTAAGTAGTGTATTGTTTAGCCTCCATGTGTTTATATTTTTTACAGATATTTTTTGCAATTGATATCTAGTCTCAGAGCATTGTGGTTGGAAAAGATACTTGATACGATTTCAATTTTCTTAAATTTACTGAGCCTTGATTTTTGACCCAAGATATTATCTATTGTGGAGAATGTTGCATGAGCACTTGAGAAGAAAGTGTATTCTGTTGTTTTTGGATGGAATGTCCTATAAATATCAATTAAATCTATCTGGTCTATTGTGTCATTTAAAGCTTGAGTTTCCTTATTAATTTTCCGTCTGGATGATCTGTGCATTGGTGTTAAGTGAGGTGTTAAAGTCCCCCACTATTATTGTGTTACTGTTGATTTCCTCTTCTATAGCTGTTAGCATTTGGCTTATGTATTGTGATGCTCCTATGTTGGGTGCATATATATTTATAATTGTTATATCTTCTTCTTGAATTGATCCCTTGATCATTATGTAGTGTCCTTCCTCATCTCTTGTAACATTCTTTATTTTAAAGTCTATTTTATCTGATATGAGTATTGCTATTCCAGCTTTCTTTTGATTTCCATTTGCATGGAATATCTTTTTCCATCCCCCCACTTTCACTCTGTATGTGTCCCTACGTCTGAAGTGGGTCTCTTGTAGACAGCATATGTATGGGTTTTGGTTTTGTATCCATTCAGTGAGCCTGTGTCTTTTGGGTGAAGCATTTAATCCATTCATATTTAAGGTAATTATTATTATTATTTTTTTAAATAATAGTCTTTATTATGGCACAGAGCAGAGCAAACATTTTCCAAAAAGGGTGACCTGGAGCTAGAAAAATCCATTGTGAGCATGACATGAGACAATGCCACCAAAGAAGGTAAACCTCTGTGAGCCACCAGCAGAATCCAACCTGGATCCCCATAGTCAAAGCTGGTTAGGTCCTGTCTTAGCCAGTTGATGGAAGAGAATAACAAAACCCAAGTGCTCAGGCTATTCATGCTTTGCTCCAGGGGACAGGACAGCACAAAAGTCTACCTACCCTGACCACAGTAAGGTGACTGATGCCCAGGATGGGGATCTGCCACTTGGAAGAGGTAAGAAACTCACAGTGACATTAAGTCTGGAAAGGGCTGTGGGCAGGTTAGGAAGTACAGCATGGTTACTGAAAAGCTTCCTATGAACCTGGTATTCATAGGCAATCTGCACGCAAGGGCTGTTCAGATGTATGGCATTCAACTTCCAGTTGATGACTCCCTCACAGAGCCTATTCAGTATGATGTATAAATAAGGAGACAGCTCATTCGCTGCTCTCCTCATTTGAAGGTCTTTTCTCCAGCATGAACTTTCTGGTGACAGATGAGGTTAGACTGTTGACTGAAAATTTTCCTACATTTGCTGTACTCATAGGGCCTATCTTGACTATGAAGTTTCTCGTTCTCAGAACAGACCTTTGACAGAAAACTTTTCCACATTTGCTGCACTTGTGAGGCCTTTCTGTGGTGTGAACATTTTGGTGTTGAGTAAGCTGGGTGCTTTGGCTAAAGAATTCTCCACATTTAGTGCACTCATGTGGTTTTTCTCTAGTGTGAACTCTGGTGCTTAATGAGAGTAGAGCTTTGGCTAAAACGTTTCCCACATTCACTGCACTCAAAAGGCTTCACTACAGTATGAATTCGCTGGTGCACAATAAGGTTGGAGCTCTGGCTAAACAACTTGCCACATTCACTGCACTTATAAGGCCTTTCTCCAGTGTGAATTCGCTGGTGCAGAACAAGTGTCAATTGGTTGCTAAAAGCTTTCCCACATTCATTGCATTCATAAGTCCTCTCTCCAGTGCAGACTCTCTGGTGCTGAGCAAGTTTGTAGCTGTGGCAGAAGAATTTCCCACATTCACTGCACTCATAAGGCCTTTCTCCACTGTGAATTCGCTGATGCTGAACAAGTGTGGGTTTGTTGCTGAAAGGTTTCCCACATTCACTGCACTCATAAGGCCTTGTGCCCCTGTGAACTCACCGGTGTGCAATAAGGTTGTAGTTGGAGGTAAAGAATTTTCCACATATACTGCATTTATAAGGCTGTGAGGCAGTGTGAATTCTTTGGTGCACAATAAGGCTGGAGTTTTGAGTAAAGAATTTCCCACATACACTGCACTCATAAGGCCTTTCTCCAGTGTGAATTCGCTGGTGCTGAACAGCTGTGAGTTTGTAGCTAAAAGCTTTCCCACATTCATTGCACTCATGGCCTTTCTCCAGTGTGGAGTCTCAGGTGCTGAACAAGTTTGTGTTTATAACTGAAGATTTTCCCACATTCACTGCATTCATAAGGCCATTCTCCAGTGTGGACTCGCTGGTGCTGAACAAGTGAGTTTTTGAGGCTGAAGGTTTTCTCACATCCCTGCACTCATAAGGCCTCTTTCCAGTGTGGAAACTCTAAAGCTGAGCAATTGAGTGTTTGTGGCTGAAGGTTTTCCCACATTCACTGAACTTATAGTGCCTTTGTCCGTTGTTAAAGGCCTCCACACACTTGGTGTCCTTTTGTGCAGTGACCTGGTGCTGGAGAAGGCCCGAGCTACCAGGGAAATCCTTCCCAGGATCCTGGAATGAGAAAGGCTTCTTGGTTGCATGGACTGTGCAGCTCTTCATAAACTCCTTATCCGTGTCTCTTCTAAAGAGTTTCTCTCTACTGTGTTGGTGAAATTTTACACTTGCCCCACAAAAGTTCTGGCTAGGGTTTGTTCCCAGCTCTTCAGCTAAATGCACACCACCTTCTAATTCCAGACTACCTATCTCCCAGGGACAGCCCTTCTGGGTGGACAGGTTTGTCTTTGAAGTATTTATTTGTGGCACTTCTACGAATCATTTTGCTCAGAACATGTCTCCTTGACCTTTACTCCATATCAACCAAGCAAAAGATCCAATGATGGTGGCAGTGCACACAGAAATGAGGTACACAGTCAATGGCTTTGGCTCCAAAACATTGTGGGGCACCAGACATGTTCCTGATGTAATTTGAACACAGCCATATCATCACTTCCTCTCCCTGATGCCAATCACTGAAGCCAAGCCCACTTTGAGCCCTTCATGCTGTGGCTGGAGTCATGTCCACTCTGTCATGTACCCAGGGTTCACCTCCCAGCTCCAGCTGGACATAACATGGGACCTAGAAAATGCAAGTCCCAATGATGCAACAAGTGCAAAAGTCTCCAGCGTCACGCCATGGTACAGGAGTCTCTGGGCCTCACCAAGAAGCCTCCATTCCTCCTGGGAAAAGTACACAGCCATGTCCTCAAAGGTCACAGGGCCCAGTGCAGGGTCCATAAGTGGTTCTGCTGAATGTGGAGTCTGTGGGATGAGCAGGGCCATGTAACGTTAATTCCCATCTGGATTGGACCTATCAGCTCCGCCGCCAACAGCGGAGTGTATGGGTGAATGAGGGTCCCGAGCACGGTGGCCCCTGTCCCGGCCCCGAGACAGAGTCAGGCTAGATGGTGCCCACGCCGAGCCTTAGACCCTCCTCAGATCAGCAGACACAGCAGCTTCCCGGATCCCTAACCTCAGGCCGGCCCACGGTTCCGAAGCTCCCCACAAGTTAACAAGTTAGCTCCCCGAGTTAACCTAAGGTAATTATTGATATGTATGTTCCTATTACCATTTTCTTAATTGTTTTGGGTTTGTTTTTGTAGGGTCTTTTCTTCTCTTGTGTTTCCCACTTAGAGAAGTTCCTTCAGCATTTGTTGTAGAGCTGGTTTGGTGGTGCTGAATTCTCTCAGCTTTTGTTTGTCTGTAAACCTTTTGATTTCTCCATCAAATCTGAATGAGATCCTTGCCAGGTAGAATAATCTTGGTTGTACGTTTTTCCCTTTCATCACTTTAAGTATATCACACCACTGCCTTCTGGCTTGAAGAGTTTCTGCTGAGAAATCAGTTGTTAACCTTATGGGAGTTCGCTTGTATGTTATTTGTCATTTTTCCCTTGTTGCTGTCAATAATTTTTCTTTGTCTTTAATTTTTGTCAGTTTGATTACTATGTGTCTCAGCAAGTTTCTCCTTGGGTTTACCCTGCCTGGGACTCTCTGCACTCCTGGACTTGGGTGGCTATTTCCTTTCCCATGTTAGGAAAGTTTTCAACTGTAATCTCTTCAAATATTTCTTGGCTCCTTTCTCTCTCTCTTCTCCTTCTGGGACCCCTATAATGCGAATGTTGGTGCATTTAATGTTGTCCCAGAGGTCTCTTAGGCTGTCTTCATTTCTTTTCATTCTTTTTTATTTATTCTGTTCTGTGGCAGTGAATTCCAACATTCTGTCTTCCAGGTCACTTATCCGTTCTTCTGCCTCAGTTATTCTGCTATTGATTCCTTCTAGTGTATTTTTCATTTCAGTTATTGTATTGTTCATCTCTGTTTATTTGTTCTTTAATTCTTCTGGGTGTTTGTTCTTTAATTCTTCTAGGTGTTTGTTAAACATTTCTTGCATCATCTCGATCTTTGTCTCCATTCTTTTTCTGAGGTCCTGGATCATCTTCAGGGTCATTGTTCTGAATTCTTTTTCTGGAACGTTGCCTATCTCCACTTCATTTTGTTGTTTTTCTGGTGTTTTATCTTGTTCCTTCATCTGGTACATAGTCCTCTGCCTTTTCATTTTGTCTATCTTTCCGTTAATGTGGTTTTCATTCCACAGGCTGCAGGATTGAAGTTCTTCTTACTTCTGCTCTCTAATAACCTTCTAATTGGTGTCCACCTCCATACCTTTTTCTTTCAGATCAGCTCCATCACTGCACCCAACCATTTCCCCCAGTTTCAGATGTATCCAGGTCTTTTCCCTGCTTAATTACCTTGTGTCTTCCCATGAATATAATCCAAAACTTTTATGTGGCATATAACTTATGTCACAATCTAGTTTGACCTATATTTTGGCTCATCTCCCACCATCACTTTTTTGTTTTTTGGGCTTTTTCTTGCCTCTTTTTTCACCATCACTCTATATCACCTCTTCCCATGCTCTCCCAGGGAGCAATAATTCTCTCCATCACTAGGTTCTCATCTCATCATCATTTACAGCATTTATCACATTATGGTATATCATTTTGTGTGTTTGTTGCTCCCATTTCTAAAACATATACACTTGAGGAAGGACGATCTTTTTCAACACCTCTTCCCAACCACCAAGCATGGGATTTGACATTTGGCATTTACAAAGTACTTAACTAATATTTGTTAATAAATTAATAAAGGCAGTGGTGCCTAATTTTGTGTTGACCATCAGGAAAAATGTTTGTGTATATTTACTACACACATATCAATTAATCAATGATTATTTGGTAAGAGATAGCAAGTCAAAAACTCATTTCCATGGATGAATGGATAAAGAAATCACACACACACACACACACACACACACAGGAATATTATTCAGTAATAAAAAAGAAGGAACTCTTGCCATTTTCAAAGACATGGATGAACCTGGAGGGCATTATGCTGAGTAAAATAAACCAGACAAAAACAAATACTGTATGGTATCCCTTATATGTCGAATTTTTCTAAAAAAGATGATTGCATAGCAACGGAGAATAGAGTGGTAGTTGCCAGAGGTTGGGGGGAGGAGGAATGGGGAGATGCAGGTCAAAGGGCACAAACTTTCAGTTATAAAAAGAGTAAGTTTTGAGGTGCTAATGTACAGCAGGGCAACTATAGTTAATAATTCAGTATTGTATACTTGAAAATTACTGACAGTAGATCTTAAGCATTCTTAAGTTAACTATGTACAGTGATGGATGTGCTAATTATCTTGATCTTTGTAATCATTCCACAATGCATATGTACATCAAGTCATCATGTTGTGTACTTCAAATACATACAGTTACATTTGTCAATTATTCCTCAATAATGCTGGGGAGGATTAATAAATAAATGAATGTAAAAAAAACAGTGTGGACTTTAAAGTCAGACACCTGGTTGAAAATACCAGCATCGAGAAGTATTAGCTAGGCAATTATGTACAAGTCAGTTAAGCAATCCAGTATGTATTTTCAGCTGTAGCATTTGGATAATAATACACCTCATGGGTGGGGTGGCGATTAAAGGCAAGATGCATGTGTGAAGCAATTTGTCTCTGTGACCAATACAAAGTTGGTTTTAACAGATGGTAGTGTGGCAGAATGTCTTCTGTGGGCTAACTTGAGTAATCTGCAGCCTTTTCAGTCCTTTTTAATCCTGCTCTTGTGACTTAACTGAATTAAGCACTCTATAGCCAGGCTCTTAATAAGAAAAGAAGCTCATTTATTAGCTAGATGGACAACAAAGTAATGATTAAAATGGCTGCAATTAACTAGATCCCTATTTTTCTGCTTTTGGCCCCAGGATAAAAAACTATCTGGGAATCTAAGTATTCCCACTGGATGGAAATATCTTATGATGGACCTGATATTTGGAGATAATGGGGTGTAGATACCCATATTCTCTGTGCAAAAAGTAGTGTAGTGATTAAGACCTTGGGCTTTGGAGTCAGACTACCTGTTTTCAAATCCCAGCTTAACAATTGTAAGTTTCTTAAACTCTCTGCCTCAATTTCATCATCTGTAAAATAAGGCTAAAACCAGTACCTATTTCGTAAGATTGTCATGAAGCCAAAACAAATAATATACTAGATAGATTCCTGGTATATGATAAGTGCTCAATAAATGTTATCTATGATATGAATGACTCTATCATTTATCATCAAATTGGAAGAGTTTCAAGTGAAAATGTATGCTATTAATAACTATGGCAGCATAATAGGTTTAAATTGGGATTGTCCTGGTCAAACACCCTCGCTGTTATGATGTTCATGATAATAATGATGATGATGTCATACAGGGCAAGCCAGAGGAGCTTCCCCATTTGTCTCACTGTGTCCATCCGACACACCAGCACCAGTCTAAGTTCAGGACTCACACACAATCTTGTCCCCACTGTTTTCCACTAAGAAACCTCAACAATTAGCTGTCCCACCAAGCCAAAGGGAAATGCAGTACATACTTTCATTCTCCTGAGATCAAAGCAGAAAAGATGATGTTTAAATATTCGTGTAATTAAAATAGATGGCTAGTGGGAAGCTGCTGCATAGCATAGGGAAATCAGCTCGATGCTTTGTGACGACCTAGAGGGGTGGGATAGAGGGAGGGGATATGGGGATATATGTATGCATATGGCTGATTCACTTTGTTGTATAGCGGAAACTAACACAACATTGTAAAGCAATTATACTCCAATAAAGATATTTTAAAAAGTATCTTAAAAAATAAAGATTAGTGTATTGAAGCAATTCATTTTATTTGGAGAGTCCAGTTTAATAAATCACAATATTGTGGCTGAGACCTGCTAATTAGTATAAATTTACCCTTTAGTTCACAATACATATTTATTATCTAAATTTTTGAGCCATAATATAGCCTTGGTTTGTTTTTCTTTTTTTTCCCCCTCCTTCCCTGTCCCCCTTAAAAAAAATCATGGCAGAAAACCAAATATAAAGGGAAATTCCATATCACAGGCTGAAACCTGCTTTACCAATTTTATCCAAAGTACACATCAAGAAAATGAGCAACGTGATGATCATTTTGTAACGTATAGAAATATTGAACTACTACGTTGTGCACCGGGGACTAACAAAGTGTTGTAGGTCAGTTTATACTTCAAAAGCAAACAAACAAGTTAATAGAAAAACAGATCAGATTTGTGGTAACCAGAGGCAGGGGGTGGGGAATGGGGGAACTGGCTGAAGGCCGTCAAAAGGTACAAACTTCCAGTTATAAGATACATACGTACTAGAGATGTGATATACAACATGATTAATATAATGAACACTGCTGTAGATTATATATGAAAGTTGTTAAGAGAGGAAATCCTCAGAGCTCTCATCACACACAAAACATTTATTTTTCTTTTATTTGGTATCTGTATGAGATGACGGATGTTCACTAAACTTAGCATGGTCATTGTTTCATGATGTATGTAAGTCAGATCATTATGCTGTACACCTTAAACTTATACAGTGCTGTATGTCAATTATATCTCAATAAACCTGGAAGAAAAAAAAGAGAAGCAGCTGTTCATCTTATCATTATTATTTAGTGAGCATCTACTATATGCCCAGTACTGTGCTATGAAATATTCAAGACATGGTCCCACAGGGAGTTTTCAATCCGACTCAAAACATAAAAGGAACATTTGTGAAACAACACTGATGTTAAATTATATATAACAAAGACATACCTGATGTAAATAAGAAGATGAGTCAAGCTTTCAGGCAAAGCCTGATAAGGGAGTTAGGTTTTGAGCGGGGCTTAAGGATGGCTGAAATCTGGATAGATGGGAGAGAGATGGAAGAACCACCAGGTGGAGAGGTGATTTCAGGACAAGACAGGGCAGGGAGGTAAGACTGTGAAAGACCGTGACGTTATAAAATTAATGTTTTTACAGAAAGGGACACTCAGGCAACTAAAAGGGTCAGGCAACAAGAACCCGATGATTCTAAGGCTTCCCTCTAGGTTTATTGGACACCTAGCAGACCTGCCGTTCTAATTGCACAGGATTTGGAAATTCAAAAGTAGGCAACAACATGAGGTTATTGTAGTTGTTTATTAGCCTTTTCTCTTTTCAGTAAGGGAACAGGGAAAAATTCTCCACTAGGGAGAAACACCTCTCAATGTGAAGCCTGAGGTCTATCTGCCAGGGGACGTCCCAGCAGAAGTCCGGTAGGATCATTTTGAAATGTGGCTGATCTCAGGCTTAATGTTTTTAAAAGATAACAATATAAAATATCTGGGCTTCCCAGTGAGGGAGAGAAGTTTTCTTGGAAGAACAGCTTGCAAATCTGGCAAATACATTTCTGCCATGCCCTCCCCTGGCAGTCATTCATAGAAATTTACTACTTGACATCTTGATTCAACCACACATTATTGCTTGATTAAAAGTGCTTCTTTTAATAGATCAATAGACTTGCTTTTAGGAGCTGCTGTAATAACACTCATGCTTTTATTCAACGTGGTAAAAGGTAGTCAGGAGAGATGACACATAAGGGCTCAATAAAGTTTGAGCTAAAATGTACATGACAGGACATGCTGTTTTGTGTCAGGGTGAACATAACACAAATCATAGATCTTTGAAACAGAAAGAAAAATCCAAGTCAATGCAAACTACTGACGTGGCTCTTATTTCTGAAGTGGGTGAGGGCTTACGTGAAACCTTTTTACGATGCTCCTGAGCGTCATAAACACCCGATGTTTGGTCCCTCTCGAACTGCAGCCAAAGGGCTTGGCAAAGGCCAATCAAGGTGTATGAGAAGGTGGCACAAACGGAGGAATAGAATTGCATGTGCTTGTCCTCTCTGAAAACCTCTGTCGCATTCTTCCCTCCCTTTTATATACATGGTTCTATCTTTCTCCTACCAGATTTTCTGTACTTCCTTTTCCTGGAGAATTTGTTGCAAAAGAGTGGTTCTTCACTTTTTCTTAGGACACAAACCCCTTTGAAAATCTGCTCCAAACTCTGCACTCTCTCCCAGAAAAAAGAGCATAAATTCAAAACCTTGCAGAAAGTTTCAGAAGACCCACGATCGAAAACCATGATCCATGATCCTCTGAAACCCAGGCCGACCTCCGATGAAGAGCCCACCAAACATTCTCCAAAGACATTGAGCAAGGGAAAAAGACAGGCCTTTAGAGTTGCTCTAGAAATATATTAGGTCTAAAAGGCATTTTGCTTGTGATCCATAGCTTAAACAGAGTAGTGAGTTCATCACTATCTTACAGGTTGGTATGCCAAGTGTTACTTCACCTGAGTTTTATCCTGACTCTGGAGGAAGTCCTGTGTATCTGGGAAATTTCTCTACCTTACCTTTGGGCAGTGGCCATAACAAAGTTGATCCTGAGATATGCCTGATATTGCCCTGCCCCTGAGAGCCATAGTAGATTGTAAAGGAAAAAAAAAAAGAGCTTGTGTTTCTAGATAGGATTCTGTGTACTCACTGAAAACAGCTTTTTCGGAGCAAGTTATACATCTATATAAACTTTCAATTCTTTTTTTTTTTCTTTTTTTGCGGTACGCGGGCCTCTCACTGTTGTGGCCTCTCCCATTGCGGAGCGCAGGCTCCGGACGCGCAGGCTCAGCGGCCATGGCTCACGGGCCCAGCTGCTCCGCGGCATGTGGGATCTTCGCGGACCAGGGCACGAACCTGTGTCCCCTGCATCGGCAGGCGGACACTCAACCACTGCGCCACCAGGGAAGCCCTAAACTTTCAATTTTAATCTAACTTTTTCTGGTTGAATCTTAAACCCAAAGTGAAACCCAGGTTCCTAATCCCAACATCCAGTGGTGGTCTGGCTTCACAGTGTATAAAAGCCAGTGTCCCTTATCCTTATCGATATACAATATGCAACAAAACTCTTTGCTTAACAGACAAATGGGCTGTCAGGATATGCTGAAGGCTACGAGAAGCTGTGGTGTTAGATAGGTTAGGTGTATTAAATCCATCTTCAACTTACAGTATTTTCTTTTGTTGTTGTTTGTTTTTTAGTTAATTAATGTATTCTTGGCCGATTGGGTCTTTGTTGCTGCACGCGGGCTTTTCTCTGGTAGTGGCGAGTGGAGGCTACTCTTCATTGCGGTGCGCAGGCTTCTCATCGTGGTGGCTTCTCTTGTTGCAGAGCACAGGCTCTAGGCATGCAGGCTTCTGTAGTTGTGGTACGCAGGCTCAGTAGTTGTGGCTCACGGGTTCTAGAGCGCAGGCTCAGTAGTTGTGGTGCACGGGCATAGTGGCTCCACGGCATGTGGGATCTTCCCAGACCAGGGCTCAAACGCACGTCTTGTACATTGGCAGGCAGATTCTTAACCACTGCACCACCAGGGAAGCCCAACTTACAGTATTTTTGACATACATGGGTTTATTGGGATGTAATACCACCGTAAGTCAAGGAAGATCCGTACTCTACCGCCTTTCCTGTCAGGTAGGTTGTATTATTCTGCCTATTGTATAGATGAGAAAACTGAGGCTTAAAGAGGTTAAGCAACTTCCTCAAGGTCCCACATCAGTAAGTGAGGTTGTATGACTTGGACCAGGCTTAGCCACCACTGTACTGCTTCCCCACGCTCTCCTTGGCCTAGGCGTCAAGCCACAGGAGATGAAAACTTCCAGCGGCTCACATAGAGGATTGGCCAAGGGGCCAAGCAGATCTTCTGTTCTAGGCAGTGGAGAGCCACGGACATTAGGGGTAGGACTACCCTTATGGACCTTGTGTCAGTTTCTAATTCCATTTGGTAGAAGATAAAACTAGAATTCCCAACTTGAGTTATGTTTTGGACACCCTATGGAAGGCTTTAATTGGATATGTGCACTTTTTACAGGGAATACACTTTAAGTCATAGTAAGTAAATAAACGGTCTTCTCATCTATTAAACTATATCTGAACTGAGAACATATAATGCCAAGAATTCTTTTTCCCTTGGAATATATATAAGGCAATCCAAAAATAGCATAAAGTTACTCAAACAGAAACAACAAAAAAGGTTAAAATTCCAGAAAAATGAGATGCAATGAAATTTCTTCTTATTCTATATGAGCCTCCAGACCCAATAGTAAAACTTCATGTGTCTGTAGTAGTTTTATTTCTCATGGTACAGCCACACTACTTCTCTCGTGCCCGTGTTCTTCAGAGCTGCTCCGTGAAAGAAGAGTTTTACAGAAGTGCAGGCACAATTCTCGTTTATCTCCATGTCAAAGAGAAACTGAACACTGGGGCAGAAGAACCTTTAACCAAAGTGGTAAATCGTGTAAAGATACATTGCTATCCGTGTGTGTGTGTGTGTGTGTGTGTGTGTGTGACTGTATTCACAGTGAGCTGAAGGGAATGATTACTATGAGGAATTATTATTTGTTGTTTTAAATAGATCATCCCATAAAGTAAATGAATCAAGCCAGATTAAACATCCATGAGGGATATGATTTCAAAAACCACGTCTGTAACACCACATTTTAAATCCGACACTTGGGAAATGTATACCTTTTATTAGTATCGTGTGTGACACACTCTCCCCACACTGTTGTCCAGCCACACACACAAATCCGCTTTTGCCAAAGTGCGTAGGATTGCTTGCAGAATTGCCTGATAAGATAAAGGAGAATTTTTTCAAGTTGTTATTTATTAAAGTGAACTTTCTTTGAGTTTTTTAAAGTCTACTTAAATGCAATTGTCATTGTTGAAATGAATGTGAATAATTTTTGCTCATTTCATTTTTTTCACTGATTAAATTAAGGTCATTTAATATTAATTAGTTTCACCACTACCACTCTCAGCATATATAAAAGTGTTAAAAAGTTAGCCCTAGAATTTATTTTCTTCCTAATAGGTCTTTCTGCCAGAGTAAAGAAAAACCAAACCCTTTTTTGTGCAATGGGTATAAAGTCTCAGTAATGCAAGATGAATAAGTTCTAGAGACCTGCTGTACCACATAATACCCATAGTTAATGACACAGATTATGCACTTAAACATTTGTTGGGAGGGTAGATCTCCTGTTACTCGTTCTTACCACAAGCAACAAAAAAGGAGGACACGAGGAAACTTTTGGAGGAGATAGATATGTTTATCACCCTGATTGTAGTACACGGATGTATGCCTATGTTCAAACGCATCAAATTATACATATTAAGCATGTACAGTGTTTTTTGTATATCAATTATACTTCAATAATGCTGTTACAAATATCATTTTGAATTCCCAACAGACTTTAATGAGGACAGTGGCCATCAGTTAAATAAATTATCACATATACAATAGAAATGTGCATAGAAGTACATCCCTCTAATTGCACTAACCAGAATAAGAGTGCACGTTTGGCACAAGCACACACACACGTACACAGAGACACACATCCCACTTATTCTTGAAATAATAAGGGAAATTCTGCCCATGGGCTATATTCCCTGATGGCAAGTAAAGGAAAAGCTCAAGGAATCTCTCAAAGAGGTGCCCATGATAACGTTCTTTTTTTTTTTTTATTTTTTTTTGCAGTATGCGGGCCTCTCACTGCCATGGCATCTCCTGTTGCGGCACAGGCTCTGGACGCGCAGGCTCAGAGGCCATGGCTCACGGGTCCAGCCGCTCCGCAGCATGTGGGATCCTCCCAGACCGGGGCACGAACCCGCGTCCCCTGCATCGGCAGGCGGACTCTCAACCACTGCGCCACCAGGGAAGCCCCCATGATAATGTTCTTAAACTTTTTTAGATATCAACTATTCTGTGCTCTGATTTTTAAAATCATCAGCAAGCCAACCTTTCACAAAAAGTGATGCTTCCTAAGGTCTTGGTATGCAGCGACTTTCTCAGGGTCAAAGAGCCCCTTCAAAGCAGGATGCTGCCCTGTTTAGGTGTGCCTGATGAGAGGGATGCTTGAATTCCATGGCCAGCATGGTGGTATCAGAGTGTCTGCACAGGTGTGTACGTCCACACCCGCACCCATAGGCAGTCTCCGTATTCTTGATGCTGGACAATTTCATTACAATCTTATTTCAGTAGCCAGTTGTGACCTCGGTGTTTCCAAGAAGAAAAAGGAAAAATGGCTGATATAAAAGGTAGTGAAAGTAACCTTACTGAACAAATAAACTGGCAAGTGTATTTAATAATTGCCTGGGTTCAGCATTTTTCTGCAATAAATGAGTAAACTTTAAATGTATCTCTGAGATGCACTATCACAGACTTTGCCATGGGCAAGTTTTATCCAATGATGAAACAGCAAGGCCTAGTGAGATAAAGATGATAGAAGGGTGCTATCAGGTGGCAGCTGGGTAATTACAACTCTCTATTTGGGCGCTGCAGTGATGCTGCATGTGATAAGTGGAGAATAATGAAGAAAAAGGAGTAGCGATAATGCAGGAGCTAAATGGTAGAAAATAGTCTATCATAGCCCACAGCCCTCTGAGTGCCTATGGGGACTTTGAACTATCTTCTTCAGTTTCCATCCACAGAAAAAATACTCTCTTTCTTCTTCCTTTGCTAAATTTATGTCTGGTGGGACAAAAGACAAAACTGAAAGGAAATCAAGGGTATGTGAAGAGAATATGACCTTTGCAAATAACTCTGGAGGTCACTATGTAATTATTCTAAAATAAAAGTATCCTGTAATCTTGCCTGTACTCACAAAAGATGCAAGAGCATTTTAAAAATGTGATTCGGCACAATTTCGTTGGGGATGGTGGCTTATAAAAGGTCAAGTAAATTATTTCTAATTATAGCCTGTCAAGTGGAGCCTCAGAACACTTGAGCCATTTGTTACTATTGAGTTGAACTTTGATTACAGCCAAAGACAGGCTGAGGACAATCCATTATGTGTAAGGGGAAAGGCTGCTTCTGGCTGATACCATAGGTCCAGAGTTTAAGACAAAATAGCCTGTGTAAAAGTTGAGGTGTTTTAACCTTGGTTCTTTTGTCATCTAAAGCAGGGCGAGTCTGCCCTTTCACATGGCCTGAACTGGGATTAATTTGTTTTTGTTTCACTAGGAATCATCCTAAACCTCGCACTGACGATGAATGAAATCAAGGGGGGAAAAGTGTGCGTGTGTGTGTACATGTGTATGTACATACATTTGTGTGTGTTTGTGTGGATGGACACATGCATGTGTAGCTAAGCCCTTTTTAAAAGTTTCTTAAAATGTGACAGGGACTTCCCTGGTGGTGCAGTGGTTAACAATCCACCTGCCAATGCAGGGGACGTGGGTTCGATCCCTGGTCCCGGAAGATCCCACATGCTGTGGAGCAACTAAGCCCCCGTGCCATAACTACTGAGCCTGCACTCTAGAGCCCACGAGCCACAACTACTGAAGCCCGCATGCCTTAGAGCCTGCGTGCTGCAACTACTGAGCCCACCTGCTGTAACTACTGAAGCCTGCATGCTTAGAGCCCGTGCTCCACAACAAGAGAAGCCACCGCAATGAGAAGCCCGTGCACTGCAACGAAGATCCAACACAGCCAAAAATAAAAAATTTTTTAAAAATTGTGACAAAATACTCATAACAAAATTTATCATCTTAAGTGTACAGAAATGTTAAGTACATTCACTTTGCCATGTAGCTAATCTCCAGAACTCTTTTCATCTTGCAGAACTGAAACCCTATATTCATTAAACAGCAATTCCCCCTTCCCTCCTTCTCCCTTGCCCCTGGTAACTACCATTCTACTTTCAATTTTTATGAATTCGACTACTTTTGGTATCGTGTGTAAGTGGACTCATACGTATTTGCACTTCTGTGACTGGCTCATTTCACTCAGCATAATGTCCTCAAGGTTCGTCCATGTTGTAGCTTGTGTCAGAATTTCCTTCCTTTTCCTGGCTGAATAATATTCCATTGTGTTCATACACCACATTTTGTGTAACCATTCATCTGTCAGTGGGTACTTGGGATGCTCCTATCTTTTTACTATTATAAATAACACTGCTATGAACCGGATTGTACAAATATGTCTTCGAGACCCTGCTTTCAGTTCTTTTGGGAATATCCCCCAAAGTAGTATTGCTGGATCAAGTGGTAATTCTATTTTCAATTCTTCTGAGCAACCACCATACCATTTTCCACAGCAGCTACAGCGCTTTCCATTCTCACTAGGAACGTATATGAACTCCTCTTTCTACACTCGCTTTCCAACACTGGTTATTCTGCTTTTTTAAAATAGCCATCCTAGTGGGTGTGAAGCAATATCTCATTGTAGTTTGATTTCCTTAATGAGTAATGATGTTAACCATTTTTCATGTGTTTATTGGCCATTCTTCTTTGGAGAAATATCTATTCAAATCTTTTGCCTATTTCTTAATTGGGTTGTCTTTTTATTGTTGTGCTGTATGAGTTCTTTATGTATTCTGGATACTAGACACTTAGATATAAGATTTGCAAATATTTTCTTCCATTCTCTGGGTTGTTGTTTCACTTTCTTGATAGCATCCTTTGATGCACAAAAGTTTTCAATTTTTTTTTTTAAAGTTTTCAATTTTGATGAAGTGCAATTTATATATATATATATTTTGGTTGCTCGTGCTTTAGGTGTTATATCTAATCCAAGGTCACAAAGATTTACACCTCAGTTTTCTTCTACGAGTTTTTGTTTGTTTGTTTGTTTTTGCGGTACACGGGCCTCTCACGCACTGCGGCATGTGGGATCTTCCCGGACCGGGGCACGAACCCGCGTCCCCTGCATCGGCAGGCGGACTCTCAACCACTGCGCCACCAGGGAAGCCCCACTTCTAGGAGTTTTATAGTTTTTAAAATTCATTTTTTAAAGAATGCAATTAAAAGTTTTTTGGGGCTTCCCTGGTGGCGCAGTGGTTGAGAGTCCGCCTGCCGATGCAGGGGACGCGGGTTCGTGCCCCGGTCCGGGAAGATCCCACATGCTGCGGAGCGGCTGGGCCCGTGAGCCATGGCCACTGAGCCTGTGCGACCGGAGCCTGTGCTCCGCAACGGGAGAGGCCACAACAGTGAGAGGCCCGCGTACCGCAAAAAAAAAAAAAAAAAAGAAAAAGTTTTTTGAACTGGCCCCCAAATAGCTATATCTAAAACTTGGACTGCACATTGAAATCCACATAGACAGAAATTCCCGTAGCTAAACAGACACAAGTAGTAAGTTGCACGGCCATAGCAGCAGGTATGACTGGGCTCTTGGGGTACAGAGGGAACTAAGACAAATAATGTCTCCTTATTCTCCAGACACACCAAATTTCTCTAAATGCATCATAAAATTTATCTTTCCCTAGCTAACTCTTGTACATCTTTCATTACTTGGTCCACCTGTCCTGGGAACCCCTTTCTCTCCCCTTTTCCCTTCCCACTATCTTCTTGCACCAGGTGCTCCGCTCCACAGTCTGGGTGCTTCTCCTCTGAGTTCCATTAGTGTGCTGTGTGTACTTCTCTCACAGTACTTAGGATAAGGTATTTTCATTGTTGACTTATCTGTCTTCTCTCCAACTAGGCTGGGAATTACTGAGGATAGAAACAACATGTACATAAACGATTTGTCACTCTGCAGACTGGCTGATAAATAACCTAGAAATATAGAAATATGGAAAATGGATATTTCCATCCAAAAAATCTCGTTGAATTGGATACACATACATTTAGAGAACCTAGAATCAAAACCTATAAACTGTCAACAGAGTAGATTTTTGCCAAATTATCCTTCTTATAAGGTGGTTGGTTTCCATAGAATGAAAATGTCCTGTCTCAGCGTAGTGACAGGAGAGGCACAAATAAAGAGAGCTTTTCACTTCTTTTTGGAGTATTATCTTGCACCTTGTTCCAAAAGCTGATATAATTTACCCTCTAACTCGGCTAGAGCTATTTTCACCAAGCTCCAATAATTCAATTGGCTTAAATCCTTAACAGTTTAAATAAAGCTATAGATCAACTAGTACTGACAAAGGAGCTAAGAATCCTGTTCTTAAGAAACTTCAAGATCATCAGCACAACCACTGTTCCTCACAGGTTCCAATAAAGCTATAATAACAGCCAGCCATCATCATAATAACAATAATCAAGAGTAATAATCATAATACTCTGTATTTGTCTCACGTCTTTCATCAATGGATCTGAAAGCCCCTTTTATAATCATTCCTTTGAGTTGAGTATTCAGTGTCCAGAATATGGACTGAGTCACTGTAGACAATGACAATCATTCCAACAGGTTTAAGATAGAATGGCACGAAAGGGTAAGTGACAAACTCTAGCTCTCCCGCCATATTCTAACTGTGAACTCTGTTTTCCACTACATCAAATGGCCTGTGATGTCCAGGATACTAAAATTGATAGAAACAAGGGCTGGGAGTTCTACGGAATTCAGGAATTGTGTTAGGTGTGATTGCTGAAGAAATTCTGATTATATGAGTTTCCCATAAAAACAGGTCTGCTGAGGAAATGAAACTTTGTCTTTATTGACCCAAATTCAACTTGTACGTACCCTGAACTTTTAAAACCGTAAAAATTTGGCCCTGAAAAATAATTCGTGATGCTGGTTTGACTTAAACGAAAAATTGAATTGGGTGTGTTTGTTTGTTTTCAGTTTGCATTTGGGATGAACGGAACACTTCTATTTTCAGAATGAAGTCTTAGGAATCTTTAATGAAAGAGTTTTGTGTGGTTCATCAAATGCTTAACTGAATGGGTGGGTTAGAAACTGTCAGGGAAGAAGCAGAAAAGTACGTGGGTGATCAATTTCATATGATGCTACTTCCAAATATAAAACACATAAAAAAACAAAACCCAACAAAATCAAAATGAAAACACACCAGAATGGAGAATATTGGTGTAATCAAAAGGGAAATGTTTATTCACCCAATCAATCTTTTTTGAGCATCTACAAAAGCAAGGCATTTTGAAAGTTCTATATGTGTGTGTTTGTGCATAGATTATAAAAGTTACCCCATTTCCTTTTACTAAATGCGTTCATCTTGTTCCAGTCTCACTATTTTTAAACAGAGATTTTTGTTTAGGTCAGATGTTTTGGTACAAAATATTAATGCATTAATCTGTTTCCTTAAGAATGATATTTTTACTCTTATGTCAGTTTCTTCTAATGTAGGATATCAAAAGGATATGATACACCCTTTGGATCTGCATGTACAACAATGAATGGAATATCATCAAGTTAACGGATAGAATTAGTTTGATGTATACGCTGAGGCTTTCATGAAACCTCATCTTAAATCCTTAATTCTGCTTAGAATGAAGTACATATTCACCCATACACTTTGGTCTGACTCCTACCCCTATCACTGTGCATCTTGTAGCCACTTTATCATTCTCGGTCTCTTCATTTGCCTGGAAGGGCTATTTTAGCCTATGCAGGTATTTTATACATCATTGCTCAGTAATTTCATGGAACAGAAAACTAGAATTGTGGAGATGGGAGTTTTACCGAAGGCCGCAGACTCGCTGATGAGAATTTGGACTAGAAATCAGAACTTCAGGTCACCATCCTCTGCTCTTTCTGCTCTACTGAATGAAAATCATAGCTGACTACCCAGCCCTCAGCCTGGAAATTAGGTTCTTTTTAGCCAAATTTTGACAACCACCCTTTCCATGGTTGAAGAGTAAAGAACAGGATGAACCAATTAATAAAAAGCAACACAGCCAAAAAGCCCCCATAGCCAATCTGTGTTACTTTGACAAATTATACTTGTCTTTAATTAATCCCTATTGTCCAAGAGAGAAAAAGTCCAGGTTACCTTCAATTTCCAGGCTCATTAACCAGGAAACTAGTCTTGGTAAATATGTACTAATCAAGATTTTAAGTTCAGAGAGGATTTTACGCTTTCTTGTTTTCAACATATTTCTTGAGTATTTCGTTTTCAGCTCATTCTCCACCTTTATTGAATGAACTGTTATGAACACTAGAAATTCTCACTTCCCTGAGCGTCAAATCTATGTTTCTAGCCTATTCTTTTAATCCCATTACTTACAGAAATATGTCATTTTATTCCTTTATTTTCTTTTCCACTTACATCAACATTTCTTGACAAGCATCATAGCCATGTAGCTAATGGATGTACATGTGCAGTGAATTTTCTTTTCACAGAGTTTCAATTTTTCGTTAATTTAACCATCGGGAAAGTTCTGTGTAAAGCATCTTTTCATTCAATTGTACCTTTATGAAATTAACAGTCGATTGGAAGACTCCACATACACTTCTGTAAGAAGGTTTATGCATGGATTTCCAAGAGCTCCTGTAATAAATTGCTACAAATTGGATGAGCTAAAATGACCGAAATCTGTTGGCTCACAGCTCTGGAGGATGGAAGTCTGAAATCAAGGTTTTGGCAGGACTCTGTCTCCCCTGTAGGTTCTAGGGAAGAATCTTTCTTTGCCTCCTCCTAACTTCTGGTGGTTGAAACTTGTCTTATAGCTACATCGCTCAAATCCCTGCCTCTGTCATCACATGGCCATCTTTTTTCTGTATCTGAATCTCCTTCTTCTTTCTCTTGTAAAGACACCAGTCATTGGGTTTAGGGCCCAATTTAACCCAGTATGCCCTCATCTTAACCGATTATATCTGCAAAGATCCTATTGCCAATTAAAGGTCACATTCTGAGGTACCGGGTGGACATGAACTGGGGGAGGGGGCACTGTTCAACCCAGTACAGTTTGCTTCTTCCATTCCATTTTGTAATTCTCCTGAGGCCTTTCAGATGCACAGTGTCCAACACGGCCATTCCAGTCTTCTCAGGAAAAGAGCCAATCAGCTTGGGAGGTGAAGCACCACAGAACGTAAAGGGTTCACAAAGCTAGGATAGGATCGCACCTCCACCTGTTCCTGGCTTTGCCCAGTCATCTAATTTCATTGGGCCTCACATGCCTCATATTCTAATTGCAGTCACATCTATATCACAATGGCCACAGTGAGGATCAAATGGGACTGTAAAACCAAAGGTCTTACAATACTTTTAGCATATAGTGGTGCTCAGTGACTTTTAACACACTATATTTTTTCAAGAATTGATGAGCAGGTAATATAATGGAGGAAGCAGCAACAAGAACCCTTTCAGGTACCCCACCTAGGAGCGAGGCATGTTCTGGAAAGAGGAGGCGTACACACAGCACGCCTGAGAAAATGGATGTTCGCCATTTTTTTTTTTTAAAGGTGACTAGAGGGCTTCCCTGATGGCGCAGTGGTTGAGAGTCCGCCTGCCGATGCAGGGGACGCGGGTTCGTGCCCCGGTCCGGGAGGATCCCACATGCCGCGGAGCGGCTGTGCCCGTGAGCCATGGCCGCTGAGCCTGCGCGTCCGGAGCCTGTGCTCCGCAGCGGGAGAGGCCACAACAGTGAGAGGCCCGCGTACAGCAAAAAAAAAAAAAAAAAAAAAAAAAAAGCAGAATAGCAAGAGGAGATGTGGGTATCCATATTATGCATGTGGTTGTCAATGAATATGTGGCCTAATGAAGATTTAGGAAGGAAAAGCATAAAACTGAACATGACAGGTGCAGCTAGAGCTGGGCTGACCAGGGACTCACAGCCAGGGACTCACAGCCGCTGGGGATGTATTGGGGGCCGTGGGGAGGCCCCACTGCTTCCCCTCATCCAAAATCTAAGAGAGGCCAACGGACTTGATCCAGGGGACCAAGAACAAGTCACCACCACTTGCTCAGAGTTCAAGGTTCCTCTGAGCCACCAATAGAAAGAGCAGAAGATTTTCCATGCCATGTGTTGATCAAAGAGATTGTGACTGGATTTGGGGAAAACTTACATGAGGATGAAAGTCAGAGAACAAAATAAGAAGCCTAAGGACATTGATCTGGTCATGGTGATTTCTCCAATTTCTTATCACATGTGTCACGTATAAGGGTTCATTCTAGAGTCACCGTCCTCCACAAAGACATCAAGACATCTATATACAGAGCCCACAGGTAGACTTTCAGATTACTGTATATAAAACCTTGTCAGCCTGACCAGAATTTCCGTGGCTCATCCACTTACCAACATTCTTTCCTGACTTTATGTGCCAAGGAGATATTCTTCTCCTTCCTTTCCCCCACCCCCGGCCCCCAAAAGACTTAAGATCTGCCGGACGACAGGAAGAGAAGGGGGAGGTGGGGGGAGAGTTTTAGCCAAGTGGAGCTGGGTTATCACTTAACAGTAAATGAATAAGGTATGGACCCAGAAATGAAGATGATGTTCATGTGTTCTTGGATGTAAGGTTGTTGATCTATCAGTGTCCACATTTGGAAAATCAACATTGGCATGAGGGATTAACAGGTAAACTGTCTAGGTGCTAGTCTGCACAGCCTTAGATGGAATTCTCTCGAGGAAAATCTTCTGAGGAAGTGAGAAATGAGAAAGTTCATGTTCATATCGTGTTTGAAACACACTAAAAATCAGAGAGTGTTGGGTAGATCAAAACATCCTAGACCAGTGGTTGCCAAAGTGGTCCCAGGATGGGCATCACTTCGGAACTTGTTAGAAATACAAATTCAGCCCCATCCCAGACCTACTGAGTCAGAAACTCTGGGGATGGGGCCGAGAATATGTGTCTTATCGAGCTCTTCAATGACTCTAATGCACATGACTGTTTGAGAACCCCTTTGAGATCTTCTCTTCCAATAAATTCCCTAATTTTAGATGAGGATATCAAGGCCAAAAGTAAATAAATGGCTTTCCCACTATCACCCAGCTGAATGTGAGAGCTAGAACAAAAGATGAAAATTTGGAAGTGTTACAAATTATGTTTTAAAAAAGAAGCTACATTTCTCTTTCTCAAAGATTAAAAGAGAATTGGTGCTTCCAGTTCAAAACCTGCTTTTTGATTCATCAAATGTGACTTTAACACGACCAATTCTGAGTAAAATCCCATCAGAATGCCCACGTTCACTACTGATGTGCCCTCAGCACCTATAACAGGTCTGGCAAATAATAGACACTCAATAAATATTAGTTATAATATGAATCAGTTCACACAGAGACCTTTATCCATTTTTATCCATTTCCCTGTACGATTACTGGGCCTCTGTCCAACTTGTAGAAACTCACCAAGGTGTAGAGATACCCAAACATCATATTCTTGCAGGGAATAATTTTGACAAGTAGCTCACTTTCTCCCCATCTCCACCCAAATGCTTCCAAAAGTAGGCTGAAGAGGAGAAATCTATTGTGTAACTGAAGAGCTAAAGAAGTCTCTGAAATGCTGTCCATGTAAAAATTTCCCCTAACATTTAATTGAAAATGCAGACTTAGCATCTGTGAAAGCTTTTCTTTTTATAGAAGGGAGAAAAGATTGAAGCTAGGGTGAAAGAAGATGGTAGGGTGAGAGAATTTAAGAAACAAAACAAATTTTTAAAAAAAGAACTCAGGGCTTCCCTGGTGTCGCAGTGGTTGGGAGTCTGCCTGCTGATGCAGGGGACGAGGGTTCGTGCCCCGGTCCGGGAGGATCCCACATGCCGCGGAGCGGCTGGGCCCGTGAGCCATGGCCGCTGAGCTTGCGCATCCGGAGCCTGTGCTCCGCAACGGGAGAGGCCACAACAGTGACGGGCTCGCGTACTGCAAAAATAAATAAATAAATAACTCAAAAATTAAAAACACCTATATAGCATGAATGGCATCAAAATTAAACAATTATAAATAATATATCTAGTCTTTTTTTTCTCTATAGCAAGTTCTTCACTTGCAATGTTTTAATTCATAACTGTTTCTTATTTTTTCTCTGAATTATTTGTCCTATATTAAGAATATTATTTAAGTAAGTTTTATTTTTAAATTTTTTCTTAAAATCATTTTTCCTTAAAAAAAGTAACATCTGTACTAGGAGACATTAGGAGCATGTTTTATAGGTCCAGTAATAGTAATTTGATGGTTAAGCCTTTGGCATCACCACATACTCAAGGCTTACATTAATAATTTATATCAAGCTCTTTATATGGTACATTGCATTTACTGACTAATTCTGGACCACATAAACATTTTAGGAGACCAAGAAAAAAAATTGTGTCTGTTCTTCATACTATATCTGTACCTCAATTAACAGAATAAGGCTTTTGGGATAGGGACACTGCAGATCCAATTTTTTTACTGGTATGTGAATATATGTAATTGGTTTCTGGACTCCGATCTGGAAACTTTGCCACAGTAGTTATCATACTCAGAAGGAAAAGTGTGTATCTAGGAAACCAGCTAGGCTGAAAGGTAAATTTTCTCAGGAGTCAATTTTTTCTACCAAGGAATTCTATCTTTGTTGAGAGCAGGGATTCTTCCAACCTTAAAGGGACAATGATTTCTCTAATGTGCCAATCAAAACAGACAGTTCACTTTTTGGAAAAAAGAAAAAAATTATCAACACTCTCTCATCAACAATGCAGCAAATTCTCCAGCCAGGCCACAGAGATACAGGCTGCCCAATCCTCGTTGCCCCTGGCATTCAGGGATCTAGAGCTACTGCTATTTGCAGAGCTCAATTAACGAAACAACGTTCTCTGAGCTTTCATAGTAAAAAACAAAGGTGGTCCAGAGACACCACAAAAGTCGTAAATAAATAAGGGAGAATGGTCTTAAGTAGAGAAAGCTCAACCTCATGAGTGGCAGCTCTAAAACTAGTCTTACCACTGACCTTGTCATTCTTTAAGAGACTTCCTGATTTCCACCTTCATGAAATGGGGCTAATTAAACATCCCTGTAATCAACTTAATGCTTCTCTGACCTGCATATTTTCATAGTGCGTTTTTGAGCCTTGGGCAAGACTCTTGTAGCCATCTTTGAATGCTGTGGTCTTGAGAGAAGCATGAAATCCCACGTACTATAAAAAAATGTGAAGAGTGTTTTCGTGGAGTTGCAAATGTACTTATATTACTTAGATATGAAAGAAAACCATCTCTTCTTTCTCCCCCCGTTATAATTCATCTGCTCTTCATTATTGGCAGTACAATTAAATTCAGCCTGACCCACTAACTTAAGCATATGTTTAGGGTAACTTAATCTCTTTTGGATAAATGTTCACTTTTTCAGATTTCCTGGCCCTCCCTATGCTCCTGTCCCAGATGGCAGCTTGGTGTGGTCATCAAGGTGACAGGGAAAAGTGGGGACTTGGGTCTATCAGTGCAGGTGTTTCCTGAGCCAGTGTCTGTTGTTGGCATGGGGGCTTGGGTGGCTCAGCATGGGCCAGCACTCCTGCCTGCCTCTACCTTTTTCCCTAGCCAACATTCCCTGCCCACAGTCTCCTCCTGCCCTTGGCAATACCTACCTTTTTCTCCCCTTTGGAGCTGTAATGGTGAAACTTGACCTACATGGAATTGACTATATTGAATGAATATCTTTAAAATCCTGATGACAATATGAATTTCCCATACTAAGGATCCTAAATATCTCTGGAAGTGTACCTTCCTTCCCTCCCCACTGCTTCCAAACTTATATCCTTCCCATCCATCCCCAAGGCCAGTGGTTTCCATCTGATTATCAGCATCAACAAGGAGAGTTATAAAAATACAGATTCCTACGTATATACAACGGAATATTACTCAGCCATTAAAAAGAATGAAATAATGCCATTTGCAGCAACGTGGATGGGTCTGGAGATTATCATACTAAGTGAGTTAAGTCAGACAGAGAAAGGCAAATATCATATGATATCGCTTATAGGCAGAATTTCAAAAAATGATACAAATGAACTCATTTACAAAACAGAAACAGACTCACATGCTTAGAGAATGAACTTATGGTTACCGGGGGGGAAGGATGGGAGGGAAGGATAGATTGGGAGTCTGCGATTGACATGTACACACTGCTGTATTTTAAATAAAATGCCTTTCCATGAAAAAAAAATTAAAAATAAATAAACAAATAAAGAAAATACAGATTCCTGAGCTTACCCCTTCCAAATGAGATTTAAAAACAAGCAAAAAACAAACCAAGGTAAGCAAGGTGAGGAATAGTGACTATCAGTTTCTGCCTTTGGCCTAAAAAAAGGAAGGAAATAAGAATTCATATTCATTTTTGCTTGTATTTGTTTAAATACTGGAGGGAAACATAAAGGTAAGTGGAAATAACCTTTTTTATTAAAGTATAATTGACATACTGTATTATATTCGTTTCAAATGTACAACACACTGATTCCAAGTCTATATACATTTGGAGATAACCTTTTTATGTTAGTGAGGGTGTGAAGGAGATAATTTATCTTTTCATAAGCTTTTGATTTTAGTGTTTTAACATTTAACTTTTTGAAAAGAAGTAAAATAAGTGTGTTTTGCTTTTGTTTTGTGTTTTTTAGTCGTTCTGATGAATCAGATCTGGGAGGTCTTGAGCAGAATTATCTGAGAGACCGTTCTAGCCTTAAATCTGACTACATCACAGCACTGAAACCCTCCAGTGACGTCCGGTCATCTTTAGGATAAAATCTAACCTAGTTAGCATGAACCATGAGCCCAGTTTTGATCGAAGCCCTACCTTTCTCCCCCGCCTCTGCCCACCCTCACCAGGCGTTCCAGCCACCCCTCTGTTTCTTTGCACCCTCCTCCTTCCTTCCCACTCCCCACAACTTCATACTATCTGCTCTGCATGGGGCAGTCTGACATCGCCATTTCTACACCTGCCCTCCCCAGAATCCACCGGAATAAATAAGAGTCTCTTCCGATGTCACATGACACAACAATTTTTTTGTAGGTATCTTTCTCCTCTCTCATCTCCAGGCCAGAACAATGGCGTTCTCAGTGGTGTGGTGTTTGTTGAATGAATGAATAAATGATTTTCAGTGTTAATGAAAAGATTTACAAAATAACAAAATACACACAGAAGAAAACTGACTCGATCACTTAAATCTGTGATTTTTTAAAAGGTGTGTGTGTGTATTTTAGTAAGCAAACATAACAAAATTATGATCAGGATAATGGGTCCTAGGTGCAAGAGGACTGCTAAGTCTGTTAATAGGTAGATAAGAATCATTTGTAATTGGCATATGCTTTGTATGCCAACAATGCCACTAACTGGTTTCTCAGGCCCTAGACAAGGTTAGGCCTCACTCTTGAGTAAAGAAAGTGTTTCCCTTGTTTACACAATGAATTTGCTTAAGAAGCTCTGTTTTCATGGGCAAAACAATGGTGGTTCTACTTCTCTTCACACCCAAATTAGCACAAGTTAGAAATGAATCTAAATGAAGTCATACAGTGTTTACAAACATGATATGAATTCATCCATGGTGAAATGTTACTTTGTGATCTACACGGTAGGAAAATAGTTTACCACTTCCTATATGAAAAAAAAACCTCGGTAAAAATTTGTCACTTCTTTATCTGTCTTGTCTTTCAGACAAATGGAAAGCACACAATTCTGCAATGATTGAAGAACGGTGGCTCTTGTGGAACTTTTATTTTGTATTTTTAAAAAGAAATTTTCAGTTATGAAAATATGAATGGGTCATCTAGCTTTTTTTTTTTTTTTTTTTTGGCCGTGCCGCGCAGCATGTGGGATCTCAGTTCCCCGACCAGGGATCTAACCTGTGTCCCCTGCAATGGAAGCACAGAGTCTTAACCACTGGACCGCCAGGGAAGTCCTCATCTAACTTTTAGGTAAGATCATCATGTTAACAACTCAGGTAGCTTTTGAAATATACTTATCTAGCTAATTTCCTGCTTCCTGAAGAAGAAATAAACTGTTACTTTTGAACCAGGAAAATGCTAAGCCTGATGGGAGATCAAAAAACAAACAAATAAACTAAAGAACATACATTATTCACCATCCAGCCATCACCTACAAGACATATGCCCCCTCTTTGCAGTCTGTTAATTCTCATATACTAGGTGTGATGTTGATACACAAAAGTGTGGGGGAAAAAAAGTACCAAGAATTGATTTAGCTTGTTGCCATGGGTTAAATATGGCTCTAATGAGAGAATTAATTTTTTTTTTTTTGCAAGTTACAAACCCCTTGAAATTGGAATCTAGACAATTATAGTATGCGGGAGACACTTCTTTCTTTCCTAATTAAGTGGCAAGCATTGTCTTCTCTCCCCAGCTAGTTTCTTAGAATCTGAAGTTGGCCTTCCATATAAATATGAGTCCATTTCATGGGAAGTAAACTCTCCCACACCACATGCCTAAGCTTCTTTAGGTGTAAATGGCCTGGTCACGAAGGCCTGACTTCCCAATTGGAATGTGAAACCAGCCTTTCCAAATGGCTTAGTATTTAACTATTAACTATGAAGACCAACAACTGCCAAAAGTAAAAGTCCTTGGCATAATAACCATTTTCACAGAGCTAATTCCCCCACATAGGCATGTCCTAATGGACCAGTAAAACCTGCCTTGTCATGTCTGAATGCAGCATTACCGCCATTTAGAGTTGGCTAGAATTGGTAATCGCTGCTCAGTGAGAGTGGGAGGTAGGGAGGCTTTTATTATAATACTGGGCTTCCACAGGGCCTTTCCTCTGAAGACCTCAAAGCACCTGACAAACACTAAGTAATACTCATGACACCCCAGTGAGAGAGGTAAGTATCCTTATCCCCATTTTACAGAGGAGGAAACAGTGAGGTTAAGTCGGGTAACCTGGTGAGTCAGGGGCAGAATGAAGAGTTCCTAATTCTTAGTCTTGTGCTCACACAAGCATTCCAAGGGGCTGCCGTTGGAAAGATAAAAGGAAAAGTACCTCCTTTTCAAATACCCCAAGGTGAAAGCATCGATTATAAATGGGACCACAAGTAAGTCATTTGATTTTAACAACGGGAATACCATCTTGTAATCGTCAAACTTTATTTCAAAATATCAATATATTATTGCAAGTAGTTTCTTAGACTCTGAAGTAGAGAATAAAGATGATTCTGTCATAGGAGAAACAATTGTAGAAATTGATGTTAAGTAATTTGATGAAGTGGACCAAAAGCATGTTTTATGTTTTAGGATAGTGGGCCAGATTCTTGCAACAGCTCTTTTAAAGTTTATCCCTGGGGGGCAGAGATCCATCTTTTTAGCTTTTGTATCCTCATAAGGAGTACTACTGGGCCCATTGTTCCATAAAACTTAGTTAAACCAGTGAAACCCACTAAGTGACAAGGGCTAGGGGACTTGTGAAGCTGAATAGGTTGGAATCTCACCCTCGAAGGGGCTGGAGATTGAATGTGAGACATAGAATACAGAAGGTAATTAAGAAATAAGGGGTAGGGACTTCCCTGGCGGTCCAGTGGTTAAGACTTCGCCTTCTAATGCAGCGGTTGCTGGTTCGATCTCTGGTCAGGGAGCTAAGATCCCACATGCCTCGCGGCCAAAGAACCAAAAGATAAAACAGAAGCAATATTGTAACAAATTCGATAAAGACCTTAAAAATGGTCCACATCAAAAAAAAAAAAAAAAAGAGGGGAGAGAAGATGGAATGGGCCAAGTGTTCCATATGAAAACACCAAGCTTTAAATTCAAATTGGAATATTAAGGTTTTGATGAATTCCCAGTTAATAAGGCCACCATTTCTGGAACCTGCATTACTGCTTACAAACCACTATGGCAGCTTTCTTCAGTTAAAGCCAGGTGGTTTTCAAACAGCCCATTGGTTTTCTTATCTCATTATTTAGAATGCTGCCTATTATAATAAATACTGTTTGGTCCAAGAAATTGCTTTTGAGATGAGCAGAGAGCCAGCCATACTGGCCTTCTTTCCATTTCTCCAAAGTCTCTCTGCCTCAGGGCCTTTGCAAATGATATTTGGTCTACCTGGAATGCCTTTCCCACCTTCCATCCCTCCCTCCTCCCCCTGGCTAACTCCCACTTAGCCTTAGAATTTCTGCTCCAGAATCATTTTCTGATTCTTTGGACTAGATTAGCTCTGTGGTTACACCTTCTGAAAACTCTTTGCACTCTTCCTTCATAATAGCTATCACAGCTTGTAATTAAACATCTGGGTTTTTTCAATTAAATTTTTAAATGAATGTAAATTCCTGTTTCCCTCTCTCTTCTACCCACTGTGGATCTAATTTTCAAGATTACATGTCTGCTTTGACAGCTATCATACCCCAGCATGCAAGAGATCCTCAATAAACCTTAGTTGAATAAATAAACATACACATGTTGCTAATTACTGAGAAACAGTGAAGGAGTAGCATTTTGGGAGAGCTCAGGCTAAGAAAGAGAATAGCAGTCCCGTCGGGGAGCAAGCCTGGTGCTGTCAGGTAGGCCTCCGTGTTGCTATAAGCCGGCCTGGCTGTGAGGCTGCGGCCTTCTCTTGCTGAACCTGATTTCACAGGACACCAATGTCATTCAAGGCCACCCTGTGACCATGAGAGGTTAAGACTAAGATGAGCTCACCCCATGGTCATGTCTGGGTTCCGTCAAACAAGAATATCGACCAGGGCTTCCCTGGTGGCACAGTGGTTGAGAGTCCGCCTGCCGATGCAGGGGACACGGGTTCATGCCCCGGTCCGGGAAGATCCCACATGCCGCGGAGCGGCTGTGCCCGTGAGCCATGGCCGCTGAGCCTGCACGTCCGGAGCCTGTGCTCCGCAACGGGAGAGGCCACAACAGCGAGAGGCCCGCGTAACGGAAAAAAAAAAAATTCCTGATTCCATCAACTCTCGGATGCTGTTATGCTTCCCAGGAGTCCTGCACGACGAGTTTAGATCCTAGCGTCCTGGGTACCTTCCAGTTGGTACATCACAAATCCCCCTTCCCATCACAAATTCCCCCTACCTGGAATTATCCACCTCTTTAGAATAGTGCTTTTGGTCAAACTTGGTGTCACACCTAAATTAACTGCCTATTGTTTCAATTCCATTAAATAATCTGTATTTCCTATTGCCCTGAAGATCCAAGAAGAACCTTTGCCAGAACATCCTGGAAACATCTCTCCTATGGGTCTCCCAGGCTTCTCTCCAGTTCTGGTCCAAATCTCAGTTCTTTCACCCACATACTCAACTCTCTTGCCCATCTTGCTACCTCCTTTCTTTATTCATTTATATACTGTATCTCAAGCTCAACTTGTTTGAAATCAGACTCATCACCTGTCCTCTCCTACCTCCAGACTAATTCCTCATACCCTGCCTCCTTAAATGCAGGTCTTTTTGCTGATTTCCTTCCCATATTTGCCTTGTCCCTAGCATCAAAGCAATTTTCAAACCCCATCCATTTTTCTTTCACAGTCTCTCCTGTTTCCACTCCTTCCTTTCTGTTCCTTTGGACCACTCCCAGAATTCATGTTCATGTTCAGAAAGGTGCTTACGTAAACCACTGCGACAGCCTCCAAGCCTCTCCGCTGTCCCTCTTCTCTCCGTTCCACCTGCCAGATTACCACCAAATTAATCTTCGCCAAATCTTATTTCGATCATGACATGCCCCTGTTAAAATTTTTTTTTAAATAAAGAGACACCTACCAAATCTAGTTCAGACTCTTTCTTTTGGAGTTCAGGGGGGCTATGAGCTGAGCCTTGACCAGAAAGGAGGAAGCTGCCTCACTCCCAACCCCCAGGGAGTAAAAGAAATGACAGTTTTTTAGAGAAAGAAACAAGATTCAAAAGCAAATTTTTCTGACTCCAAATCTTCTATGCTTAACCACAAGGCTAAGGTATCTCCTTGCTAAATTTCTTCAAATATGTTTACTTCATCTGTAAAATTGGACACCCCACCCTCCTGCCATGCTGGAAGGGCTACGCAATGAATGTGCTAACAAACAGCCCACATGAAAAAAGACCACTTCTTGATATCCTCTGTCGGTGCTCTCCTTCCCCAGTTTTGCTGACAAGGCAAAAACCTGACAAGAAAAGGACAGATATGAAATCACAAACTATCCCAGCACCGTGTCGGGCTGCCCGTCAATAACGGCAACCGTCATGGGCACGGATGAAGTTCAGGAACTGTGTGTTAGATGAATGCATCTTCTGAGCTCCTCTTCACAAACCCTCCAGAATGGTTGCCATGGCGTCCCCTGCTACTGTGGCAAAACAGCATCTTAGCCTGGCTGCCAGAACCATCAGTTAAGTACATCCTGAAATCCTCATCCTACGTGTGCCCTATGTGTAAAGACTGAAAGAGTGAAGGCTACGGTCCTTCTGTTAATTTAGGGGTGACTTTTAAAATTCATTAGAAAGAATGGGCTTTTCTGTTAACATTTCTTAAGAACAAATATAAACATGATTATTTTGAAGAGTTTAAAATGACACATTAAGATGCTCATAAAATTATCTAAGTGTTAAATGCAAAATACAAAATTGTTTCACAGTGTGATCTCAACGTTGTAAGTATATACACAGATATTTATGGAGAACTGCACGGAAAAAGATGGGAAGGAAATACGCCAGAATGTTTACAGTGATTGTCTCTAGAGAGGGAATTATGAAGGATTATTTTTACATTTCTGTCTTTCGTTTACTCTTACAGTGTTCTATGATGAGTAGGTGTTACTCTTAGAATTATAAAAAGTAATATAGAAATTTTACTTGTTGCCTTTTGTTTAGAAAAGTAGTACATTCATATGGTTTAGAAATTAAAATACTTTAACGGGTACACGTTCCCTCTATTTCTGTCCTGATCTTCCCACTCTATGAAAACTACTCATAGCCTCCTTTCTGAGTTTCTTTATGAAGATGTAAGCATACATGATGTATGCTGTTATTTTCTCCCCTTTCTTACACAAAATGTAACATTACATTTACTGCTTTGCCCTTTGCTTTTTTTCCACTTAATTTATTTCGGTGCTATTTCCACAAGAGTACATAAACACCCATTTGTTTTCATAGTTGCATAGTACTCCATTGCACTATGTTTCATCTTTTATTCAACCAGTTCCGTGTGGATGGATATTTGGATTGTTTCCTGAGTTTTACTATTATGAAAAGGAATACTGAACAATAAGGTATTACTGTATAGCACAGAGAACTATATTCAATATCCTGTAATAAACCATAATGGAAAAGAATATGTAGAAAAAGTCTATATATGTATAGCTGAATCACTTTGCTGTACAGCAGTAATGAACACAACATTGTAAATCAACTATACTTCAATAAAAAAAGAAATACATATGTCACATCAAGTATAAGCTAAACTATGAAATAAAAATTCACATTGTGGGGCTTCCCTGGTGGCACAGTAGTTAAGAATCCACCTGCCAATGCAGGGGACACAGCTTCGAGCCCTGGTCCGGGAAGATCCCACATGCTGTGGAGCATCTAAGCCCGTGCACCACAACTACTGAGCCTGCCCTCCAGAGCCCGCGAGCCACAACTACTGAAACACGAGCACCTAGAGCCTGTGCTCTGCAACAAGAGAAGCTGCCACAATGAGAAGCGTGCGCACAGCAACGAAGAGTAGCCCCTGCTCGCCGCAAGAAAGCACGTGCACAGCAACGAAGATCCAACGCAGCCAAAAATAAATTAATTAATTAATTTTAAAAATTCACATTGTGAGGTTAAAAAAAGGAATGCTGCAATGAATAATCTTGTACGTGCCTCATTTTTTAACTTTGCAGATGTCTCTCTCTACCAGGGAAGCCCCATATAATCTTTTAAAAATTAATATAACTTTAAAGAAAGAATGCTCAGGGAAAGAGTTTCTTCAGATCAACTTATCTGCGGTGCAGAGAAAAATACTTCTAAAAACTGAAAATTATTATTACATTTTTCTAGATGTAAAGAAAAAAATAAAGATCACCTAAATTGGGTTATTCGCAGACAACACCTTGGTATGTATCAGTGTTTTCTTCTGTCCTATATAAATAAATATATTACATATATTCACATACTATTTACATAATATATATTGCATATGTATATTCATATATAACTATTTGGGAAAGCATTTTTCCAAGGAGTTTCAATGAGTAAAAGAAAGAGGGTGTGGGCTTCCCTGGTGGCGCAGTGGTTGAGAGTCCGCCTGCTGATGCAGGGGACGAGGGTTCGTGCCCCGGTCCGGGAAGATCCCACATGCCGCGGAGCGGCTGGGCCCGTGAGCCATGGCCGCTGAGCCTGCGCGTCCGGAGCCGGTGCTCCGCAACGGGAGAGGCCACAACAATGAGAGGCCCGCGTACCGCAAAAAAAAAAAAAAAAAAAAAAAAAAAAGAGGGTATGACATCGCAAGAGGCTGCTTAATACTCAAATAATAAAGGTGGGATTAAAACTAGCCTAACACAATGAGAGTGGTTAAAACCATTAAAATCAATTAGAGCAGCAGTGCTCAAATTTATCAAGAATCAGAAACACCTGGAGGGCTTGTGAAGCCACAGCAGCTGAGCTGCATCCCCGAAGCGTCTCTTTCACTAGGTCTGGGGTGGGATCTCCTGTAAATCTGCATTTCTATGGAGCTCCCAGGTGATGTTTATGGCATTGATCTGGGGGTCACACTGGAGGAACCAGCAAATTAGAGTAAAACCCGCCCCGGGTGCTTGAAGATTCAGATGATAAAATGACTATTTAAATTTATGTTGATTAAAGGTCAGCCAGAAATTCCTTATTTGATACCTGTGGAAATGTTTCCGAAAGGTATTAATCCCCTTCCCAGCCTAAGGGAGGAGAGAGCTCTAAGCCTTATTGAGGGCTTGTCTGCCGAGCAAGGATCCTGCCCCGCTGCAGGGCGATCCTTCTGAAGGGCACAAGCCTCTCACCCAACTGTAGATGAGATGATGCCTGAACAAGACTGCTCTGGCTCAGCGTCTAGCAGCTACCAGGGAAGTTCGTTTTAACTTCTACGCTCATGACGCCCACTTAACTTCCTCAAAAAAATAAAGTGCTCAATGGCACTTTTGTTCCAGTGCACCGCGGGCAGACAGACAGTAAGCCTATAAACCACAAATACATATAGTCATTTTGATCATGATGCATTGAATGTTAACAAGGGTCTTCCCAGGAAGCGTATCTGACTGAGCAGGTGACGTTAGTCAGAGACTTGCGGAGGCTCTGGTCTATTCTTGGGAAAGCTTCCACTCCGGCCATGGAACCACATCTGTAGAGGAGTGAGATGAGGGAGGGAGGGAGAGAGGAGCTACAGCAAGAATATGGGCCAAAAAACGATGCTGTTTGGACCAGAGTGGAAGCAGTGGGGAACGACATAAAGGAATTGCAATCTATTTTGATGGGAGAACTGCTGGATTAGAAAGATTAAAAACAAGGCCACAGACGGCCACATACAAAACAGAATCTGATTTTTCAAAATAATAAGAATAATAAGTGGATTGTGTGCTTTCAAAAAAATTGGAAACTCCTTCTACATAAACTTTGGAGATGTGGTAGTCCAAAAAATGCCCTCCCAAAAGATATCTACTGCAAATTCCTGGAACCTGGGAAGTAACCTTATTTGGGAAAAGAGTCTTTGCAGATGTAATGAAGGATCTTGAAATGAGATCATCCAGATCTCATATAGAATGGGCCCTAAATCCAATGACAAGAGTCCTTGTAAGAGAGAAGCAAAGGGAAACCGCAAAGAAGGGGAGCAGGCAATGTGACCGCCGGGGCAGAGGTTGGAGTGCCGCGGCCTCCAGATATCCTGGCAGCTCCCAGAAGCTGGAAGAGGCAGAGAAGGATGCTCCACCAGAGCCTCCAGAGGTAGTGGGGCCCCGCCAGCACCTCCATTCGGACTTCAGTCCTCCAGAACCGTGAGAGAATAAATTTCTGTTGTTTTGAGTTACCCAGTTTTTGGAAATTTGTTATAGCAGCCATGGAAACTAATGCAGGAGAGATAGGGAAACGTTTCAAGAATATTATCGTACTTGTTTATTTATTGATGGGATGTCTCTTCACTCTCCCCTCACTAAAATATGCTCCATGAAGAGAAGGATTTCTGCCTGTTGTTTCACCGCTGTGTCCCAGAGCCTAGAAAAGTTCCACGTACGTTGCAGGCAGTCTGTATGTATCTGTTGAACAAATTAATAGCGGAGGATGTGATTTGAGATGTATTTGCTATACGAGATATAAAGGCTGGGATGAGGGGAGGACATTCACTCGAGGTAAAGGGACGGATCTTGAAAAAGAGGCCGAAGGCAAGAGCCCTGAGCAGGGGGTGCCGACCATGGCTCTGCAGTTTGGAGGGTTCTCGCTGGTGGAAATGGCAGCTCCTGGAGGAGCAGGACGGATGCTTCAGTACAGACACCCTGAGGGTGGGTCCCTTCAGCAGCGGGCAGTGGGGAACACTGAGGGGTTTCAGCAGGAGACTGACCTGCTAAGAATGGTGTTAAGCATTTTATCTGTGCCCTCTAACTGCCACAGACATTGATCTTTGGATCCTATTTGCTGATGGGTTCTTCTTTTTCTAAGTCTCGCTGAATTGGGCTATAACTGTTCATGATAAACAGTCCTTATTTAATGCCAGCATAACTCCAATGGGGGATGACTACTGTCTTCCAGTTCTTTTGATTTAGCATTTTTTCTACTTTCTCAACATTTTCATGCCATCCACGATCTCCTTGTATTTTGCCTCAGCCATCCTGAATACCAGCCCCCTTCCATGTATTTATTTAATTTTTGGCAATTAATAAATGCTATTTTTCCCAATTCCCTTTACTCAGTGCTGAGTTGGTCATTTCGCTTTTGTCAGTTCTTTCAGTTACAATACATGTGTCTTTGCCATGGTTGATTATAACTGACTGGCAATATTTACATAACATTTCGTCTCCAGAACTATTCCACATTTCTTTAAGACCTCTTTTGTAGGCTTCTTTTTTCCCTTTCACATGCATCGTATTCAAGTATCAATTTGTTTCTCACTTCAAACATTTTTCCTATCATTTTTTTCCCTCCGAAATCTTCCTTATTAGCACTTCTCAAATTCTAGTTCTTCCTCTTTCCACTGTGTTTCAGCTCTTACTGAAACATCCCCCCAATTAATGCAGGTTTTCCTGCCCTACTTGGTGAGGAATCAGCCTTTAGGATCTTATGGAAAGCATCAAATGCACTACAAGCTTGAATATTGTCCTCACCTGACACTTTATATTTATGCCCATAGCACAGTTCAAGGTTGATTTTTTTAGTTTAGTTTTCACCTTTCATGTTTTTCTCTAAAGCTCTTATTTTGAGGGGAGAATGAAGTTGAGAATGACACAAGGGCCAAATCCTTCAGTAGAAGATTTGAAAATGCCTGAGAATGATGAAGTCTAGTGATTCGAGAACACCTCAGAAAGGTTTGGTGGTTTTATCAATTATCTGTATAAGAATTAACAAAATATTCAAACAAATGTTTTCACAGCTTTTCAGAACCAACAAATTTCAAAACAGAAACAGAACTTCAAGGGTCCCTAAAACTACTCCTTCTAAAGACGGCCAGTCCTCCTGAAATAAATGCATGGACCCAATATTTCATGTTTCTCTCTTTTTTTTTTTTGCGGTACGCGGGCCTCTCACTGTTGTGGCCTCTCCCATTGCGGAGCACAGGCTCCGGACGCGCAGGCTCAGCGGCCATGGCTCACGGGCCCAGCCGCTCTGCGGCATGTGGGATCTTCCCGGACCAGGGCACGAACCCGCGTACCCTGCATCGGCAGGCGGACTCTCAACCACTGCGCCACCAGGGAAGCCCCATGCTTCTCTTTGAAAGCATATATGAATTTTAGAAAATTGACCACTTTTGGTTAATAATCTCTAAAAGAAAAGAAAAAAAGAGGAAACATGATCGTTTCTACATTATCATTCTACTTGACTTCCAGTTCTTTTTTGTTGCTGTTGTTGACTTTGTTTTTTTAAACATCTTTATTGGAGTATAATTGCTTTACAATGTTGTTAGTTTCTGCTGTATAACAAAGTGAACCAGCTATATGTATACATATATCCCCATATCTCTTCCTTCTTGCTTGACTTCCGGTTTTGAAGACTTTTTTTTAAGTGCAAAACCATTCAGAAGCACACAGCTTTTTTTAAAGCCCAGATTTCTGCTTTGCTATATCTGAGAATAAGCTGAAAACATGAATTTCTCTTAGAAAACCAAGCCCCTAAATGCTATGACCAAGCAACTGGACAAATGGTTTGGGAACCAGCCTGAGCATTTTGCAATACTGTTAAGTGCATAATTCCAAACTATAAGAATATACAGGAGAACTATTTGAGCAGCTCTGTAGAGAATATGCCTTTCTAGAATGTAAGATTGAGTCCAGATGATAACCCTGCCACTAAGGTGGTGTAAACAGCCATTTAACAGCCATTCATCAACTTCCTTTTTATCAGAAACAGAGGGAAGATGACTCCATTCTCCTCCTCTAACCTGGAAGGCACCAGCTAAGTGTGCTCTTGGGGCAATAGGGAATTTTAATGCCAAGGCCACTCCTGGCATGGTTAGGAAGAGGGAACTACTATGTTGGTGACCCTGCTGTTAAAGGAAGAAAATCTCTACTCCCCAGGGAATAGCAGGGTAGCCATGGTTCACCGCAATGGCCAGATGCCATCTCCTCACTTCCATGGAGAAATCCTAGACCACATCTCCTTTCATAATGGTAAAGAAAAACGTTCTTTAGCAGAGTAAGGCAGATACTTTTCTCTGTTGACGAAGTAGACCATAGGTTTAGGAAACCGTGCAATGCATTCACTCTTTGTTATCATTTGTGGAGTGTACAAGATGGTAAGTTACTATACGGCACCTTCATCACCTGAAAGGGCTGAAGCATTTCTTTATCCTTCAAACCAAGACAGCTTTGTGACACTAAAAAATTAATTCTCAACTAATTAGTACACAATAAGATCTTAGTAACAATCTTAAGAATAGCTCTAATTTTTTATGCACTTTCAAGTGTATCAGGCCTACACAAAGTGTTTTTACTCATGTTACCCCACTTATCGATATCCATTTTATGGATAAAAAGCTAATAATCTGAGAGGTTGAAACCGTCTCCAATTGTCTTATTCCAAAACTTTTGCTCTGGTCTACCACAGTGCACTTCCTCCAGCTTGAATTTATGGTTTCTGGGATAATTGTATCAACTATTGCTTGAAGGGTGCAATTGGCTGGGACTTGCTTTTTCAATTCAGATTTTCTGGTATGACCTTTGTTGCAATGATATTGATGCCCCATTTCAACTCATTGCCTTGGACCCAGCCCTCTACACAGTCAACATAGGCACATTTTCAGGGAACATATAAATTGGGCCCAATATTGGTTATATATTTTATCCTCTACAAGGAAGGTTATGAAATAATTCTAAAATTTAAATGACTATAAAATACTTTGCAAATATAAAAATTAATTTGTAGCACACACTGAAAGCAAAAAGTGTTACATAAATGCTAAATAATAATATTGTAAAGCACCTATACTTTGTGATAATGGGCACTATATAAATGCTAAGTAGAATAAGACAGAAAATGTAGTGTTTTGCATTGGCTCATGAATGTATCAGGCTTCTTGTGTCCCATACACACACAAAAATTATAACTAGGCCTTGCAGCAAAAATGCAAAAGTAAATACTTACCTTTTTAAAAAAAATGTATAGCGGTGCTAGTCATTATAATACTGCAATTCTCTAAATCATGGTGTATCTAGGAAGAAGGGACCTTTTCCAGTTATCTATTATTGGGTAACAAATCATCCCAAACCTTGGGCTTAAATCACCAAGCATTTAATTACTCTCATGATTCTATGGGTTGCCTGGGCTCAGTTAGGCAATTCTTCTGGTGCACATGGTTCAAATAGGACTGTAGTCATTTGGAGGCTCAGCAGGGCTGGAATACCCAAGATGGCCCACCCGCACATCTGCTGGTTTGTGTAAGCTGTTGACTGGTTACTCAGCTAAGGGTCAGCTGAAGTGCCTCAGTGCTCCTTCACTGGCCTCTCTATGGGGCTGGGCTTCTTAGACCATGGTGACTGGGAGTACTCCAAGCAGACAAGCCCCAATGTACAAGCAGCTTATTGAACCTCTGTGCACACTATGCTTGCTAAAGTCCCATTGGCCGATGCAAGTCGTGAGGCCAAGCCTAGAGTCAATGTGGGAAAGGTGTACACATGGCATGAATACCTAATAGAGTGGTTAAGTGGGAGCTGCCATTGTAATAGTCCACCACAGAGCTATAACCAGCTTTGCAAATATTCTCATATCCTAGAATGGCACACAAACAGATGACACCCTTGCTACTACCACCGATGCCATCATGGCAAAGAACTAGAACAGAAACTTGCAGAGTTTAAAACAACAATTAGCCAGGTACAAGGGATCTCAGTGACGGCCTGTGTTAAATGACAATATAGGACTAGATGAGGTGTCAGTGGCTGAAGAATGATAGGACCCTTGCAACCGTAGCACTCTACAACCCTCCTATATTACTTAGGAATACATTCAGCTGCAAGAAGCATAAAAGACAATTTCAGGGACTTAAAAAATAGGCATTTATTTTTCTTACGTAATAGGAAATCCAAAAACTGATGATTACTCAAATTGGTTCTAGAATTCAATAATGCAATTTGGGGCCTTTCCTGCATGGTCACAAGATTGCTGCCCCTGCTCCAGGCATTACATCTAAGATCAAAGCAGAAAGGAGAGAGAGAGGAGTCAGCAGCTGGCTTTCTTTTACGTCTCATTGACCAGAATTGGTTACTCTAGCTGCAAAGGAGGCAGAGAAGGGGCGTAGTTAGCTGGGCACTTTGCTGCCCAGTATACCAGCATTTTGTTAACAAGGAAGTTGGGGGAGTTATACTGGTTGAAAAACAGTGTCTCTCACAACCTTGGTTTTTAGAAATGACCCCAGAAAAGAGGGGAACCCTGAAGTGTCTGAGATGAAGCATTACAATCGTAACAGAACAGGGTCTTGAAATCTAAATTAAGTTATTCTAAAGAAAAACAAAGTTACATGCAGCTACTATGATCAAATAATGCCTTTAAAGGGTTAGGCCCTGGCACATAGCAAGTAAATATTAGCTGTTGTGGTAAAGATGATGTATTAGTGGCAGAGATGAAGATATTAATTATTATTACAACTGGCATGAGATAAATTAAGGTTTACCCATTCATCCAACAAAAACTTATTGAGCTTTTTCTTTAAACAAGAACTTTTCCAATTCAAATTGCAGGAAACAAAGAGTTTAATGGGTGATTCATACAGTCAGGGAAAAACACAAGCATTTATTTTGGATACGGCATTGAGAAAAAAGGATAAGTACTTTGGAAAGACAGCCCTAATAATTCAGAACGCAATTTATTCTCTTCAGGAATAAAACTATGGGCATGGAAAACATCATGACCTCAATAGAAAGATATTTTTGCTGCATTAATAATTTCAGTAAAAATAATGGTAACCTTTTGATTGGAGCAGGGAAATACAGATGCAAAATAGAATTGAGGCAAGTGAGACTATTACTGTTTAAAAACTTGTCAGTTTTGAGTTGTTTTGTGGTTTTGTTTGATTTGGTTTGGCTTTTAGAGTCAGCAAAAGATTAAAGTTGATACAGAAAACCACACACACACAAATTTCTTTGCCAGAAGGTCTTCGCTGTGGGACTGTGTCTGCTGTTTGTAATAAAAAAGGACACAGGTTTGCTGTTAAGCTCAGGCAGTTCTGCTGGGCCAACTCTAAGGGCCCGGAATGAAAATGAAAACCAAAACAGGTAACAGAAGCCCAAAGAAGTGCGTGGAAATTCCCTGGGTGTAAGAGAAGGAAACAGGTTGAAGAGAATGGGGCTGGAGGGTGGGGAAGGTTAATATATTTTATATTTGATTTCACGAAGGGACATGGGCGAAAATGAAACACAAATGATCGTATGGAAACTAGTCAGGGAAACAACAGATAGAAGGTACCTAAGTGTTACTGAGAACAAGATACAAACCACTTCCTTAGATGGGAGAGCTTTGTCTGAAGTCTCCCAAAAGAGAAACGGAAGGAAGGAAAAGGAAGAGAAGCAAAGGTGGGGGGGGGAGGGGGAGGGTAGAGGAAGCCATCAATAAAGGGAAAGCCCGCAGACCATGAGAAGCAAGTCTAACAGTCTGAGTCCCAGAAGGAGGAGAAATACAGGAAATAGCACACTGCTAGGCGGGGAGAAGAGATGTGATGCCCAAACTAATTTTAAGAAGAGGAAGGCAAAAAGAAATTTGGAGAGCTCTTTGAAATCACAAAACACGGTAAAAGAATGTTTTAATAATTAATAATAATTAAAGATGCAGCCAATCTTAATGTTAATATTTTGTAAATATTCTGTCTAAAAGTCTGCCATCCTAGAAGAGAAACAATGTCAGCTTTGGTACAGGGAATGAAGGGAATGCCGTTGTTCAAATGTAGTTGCTCAAAATACATAAAATGAGGTAAAGAGGATATAGGATCATTAATAAGAACTGGGGAAGATGAAAGAATCCGATTTCAAATTCAACAACTTTCACTGAAGCACCTGCTATAACTCAGGTCTGTACAAAGACAAACATACACACGAAAGGAATTGCAGGTGTGTCTGGGAAAATGATAACAGAGTTGGAAGTAACCTAAAAGTAACCTGTGAAGCATGAAATATTTAGAGTCAATCTGAAAGAGAATGGAATTAGACACATATATTAATAGTCCGGAACACAAGTATAGAAAAGTGGGCCTGCAGAAGTAGTAAAATGTGTTGACAAATAGTAATTAAGGTTGAAAAAATGGGACTTACACTACTTTTTCTAATTATATCATTCATTGATTGTTTATTCATTCTTCTAGTTGTTCAAGCATCAAATAGGTATTTAAGGTTGACTCTGTACCAAGCCCTGGGACGGGTGCTGGAGTTTCAAAGTCCGGTAACAAAGAGCCTCTGCCAATGAGACAATGGTCTCATGGGGAGAAATAGATGCATCTTAACATAGGAAAGGTAGGAAGGAAACTCACATTTTGGGTATGTCTGCTATGTGACAAGGACTGCGCAGTGTGTTAAGTACTGGCACATATGACTTCATCCATGATAACAGCTAAAGCCAGTTTCTTAAAAAGTGGAAAATTTGTCAGGGGCCCAGAAAATTGTTCACTCTCAATATAATAACTAGACAAAAAATTTAAAATTTAACATTGTTGAAAAATTGTCAAAACTTTATTTCTAATGACAAAGCTAACTTTCAAGGTATCCAGTCTCACCACACAGAAGAAAAAGGAGAGGAAAGGGGAAAAAGGGCGGGGTGGACTTGAGAGAAAAAAGTGTCGCATAAGATGATGTCTGAAGTGAACCGGGCACATTCAACTTTACCAATAATTAAAGATAGCATTTTGGGGCTTCCCTGGTGGCGCAGTGGTTAAGAATCCACCTGCCAATACAGGGGATACGGGATCAAGCCCTGGTCCGGGAAGATCCCACATGCTGCGGAGCAACTGAGCCCGTGAGCCACAACTACTGAGCCTGCGCTCTAGAGCCCGCGTGCCACAACTACAGAAGCCCATGCCCCTAGAGCCCGTGCTCTGCAACAAGAGAAGCCACCGCAATGAGAAGCCCGCGCACCTCAACGAAGAGTAGCCACCACTTGCCACAACTAGAGAAAGCCCATGCACAGCAACAAAGACCCAACGCAGCCAAAAAATAAATAAATTTTTAAAAAAGATAGCATTTTGCCTATGAAATTAGTTTTAAATGTTTACAGTTATAACATCAGTGTTGTCAAGGAAATAGGAAAAAGAGCATTCCTGTCAAAGTCAGTAGAATCGGCATGATATTTTGGAGGTAATATAGCAATATATATAGATATGCTGAAAGATAACAAAAAATATTCTTTGACTTGCTAATCCTCTTAGCAATCTGTTCTAAGAATTTAGTTACAAGTGCTTCCAAATTTTTATATAAAAGGTCATTCAACATATTTTTAACATAGCATTATTTTTAATAGAAAAAATGGAAATTAAATGAATCACGGTCTAGAAATTACAGCCCACTCCTATGCAGATATGAAGAGTCGTGGTTTTTGAAGCATATTTTAAGATATAGGGAGATACACCTGCCCTAATGTTTATTGTGGGGAAGAAGGAACCCTGTAATCAATGTGATCCTAATTTTTATAAATTGCCAAACTTTAAGAGATTGGCTGTTATCTACCACTGATTTCCCCCTTGCACATTGAAGACATTCAATAATCTTTACTGAATTTCAAGAATATATGTGCAAGAAAAGGGAGTAAAATTAAACAGAGAATACCAACATTAGTTTATTTTAGGTGACAGGATTATAGGTGATTCTTATTTTCTTCTGTATAATTTATTTTCAAGTTCTCTACAGAGAAGTTTTATAACTATTATGAGTGAAGAAAGTAATCTTATTGACTTGAGTTATAAAAGATGTTCACAGAATATTTTAAAGGAGCCAAGAGAGAATTTTTGGTGGTTGTATGAATTTTTTTTTTTTTTTTTCGCGGTATGCGGGCCTCTCACTGTTGTGGCCTCTCCCGCTGCGGAGCACAGGCTCCGGACGCGCAGGCTCAGCGGCCATGGCTCACGGGCCCAGCCGCTCCGCGGCATGTGGGATCTTCCCGGACCGGGGCACGAACCCGTGTCCCCTGCCTCGGCAGGCGGACTCTCAACCACTGCGCCACCAGGGAAGCCCTGTATGAATTTTTAAGAGACAACTGCGTTAGACAAATCAGAATATTGTCTTTAAGATCATACAAGAAGATGACTCTCTGGGATGATGTGTTATAATGTGTCCTAGTGTCGGCAGCACCTTTACATTTGGTGAGTGGATGGGCAACAAAAATGGGAACAGGGAAGCAAGGTGAGTCTGTCTATTGTATTAAAGGCAACTTGAAACTGACCTATGAATCCATCCTGGGTCTTTATTTTCTCTTGACCCTTGACTAAGAAAGAAAGAGAAACTGAGTGTAAAAACTGAGCATGCGGTTGAAGGTAAAGATGAGAGCCTTGTGTAGCCTGATCCCAGTTCTGGGTTATGCAGGCCATGTCACCCTGGCAATAACGTAATAGGGGCCATTATTTGGTATTTGTAAATAGTACACCAGAGAAAATGGAGACAGAATCAAGAGGAACATGTGTTGCGCATGCTGTGTACAGTACATGTTTATCAAGCCTGATTGTCCTACAATATTATGACCTCCCCGGGGGCAGAAAGGTTGTCTTCCTTTTTATCTTCATCTACTTTATCACAGGGAATAGCATGTAGTGAAGGAAGCCAGGTGCAAAAAGCCACGTATTGTATGACTCCATTTATGTGAAATGTCCAGGATAGGCAAATCCAGACACAGAACGAGGATTTGTGGTGGCCAGGGCTGGGAGTTGAAGGAAATGGAGAGTGACCATTAACAGGTAAGGGTTTCTTTCTGGCGTGAAGAAAGTGTTCTGCAATTAGATAGTGATGATGGCTGCGCAGCTCTGTGAATATACAAAACTCACTGAATTGCAGGCTTGAAAGTGGTGAATTTGATGATATGTGAATTATACCTAGATCATTTTCTTAAATCATCTTTGAATGGAGTATGAGATCAGAAAGACCCATACGGAAGAGGTTTCACTGGGCAAAGGGGAGAAGCGATCTGGCAGGATCTACCCAGTCTAACCATTCTTTAGCGACAAAACCTGGAGGAGTATTTTAACCTTGAAATTATGGAAACAACAGAAGGAATCATCCATAGCAAACGACTCAAACTACAATGTATGTTGTAAGGACAAAGGATATTTTATTACATATATAATATGGTCATATCTATATGTGTACTTAGTATATAAAAATATATCTTAGTATCTAAAACTTACAGAACTGGTTCTGATGTTCTCCTTCAGTTTCTCTTCACTGAAAGGCTGATGGGGAGATTGAGGAGGGCTGCTTAGAGAGAAGTTTCTGTTATAAAACACTCTGGGTTTGTCTTCTCTCTATTCTTGTCCATCCTCTCCTATGTGTCACACTGTTTGTGTCTGCATGACATCTGCTCTGCAATCATTATGTCTACATCCTACCCATTATTTTCTACATTTTAATGAGCGTGTTACACAAATCAAAGACATCTTTGCACCACTATTGATTGCCAACATTTGATCACAAACATTTATGTCTTCCTAAAGAACTAAATACCAGAATGAACTTAAAATGGATATGCTCATCAAAGCAAATGATTAAAAATATTGTGTCATTATAAGCACTTTTAGACACAAGTTAATGGACTACAAAAGCAAAACAATAAAATTTTTCAGGTTTTTTTGGATGCAAATAAATATTAAGGCAACTATAATTCATACTTCACTAAAGAATAATGAACAGCAGAAAGTTCACCAAACTGTGACATGGTTATTGAACCATGTCAAAACCCATATCTTTTTCTTCTCCTCTTGTGATTTTTATTTCTTCTGCATGTTAGTAGCAAGGAAGTGAGGGGAAAGAAATAAGTTACTTTAAAGAAATGAAAATTATATAACAATTTTTCACTCCAGTGCTTATTAAAGTTTTTAAACTGGTTAAAAATTCCATATGTGGAAACTGCAAGTTAAATGTTTCTGTTAACTATGAGTGAAGTTTAAAATTCAGAACCAAGCAACAAGGATATATTGTACAACACAGAGAAATATAGCCATTATTTTGTAATAACTTTAAATGGAGTATAATTGATAAAAATATTGAATCACTGTGTTGTACATCTGAAACTAATATATTGCAAATCAACTATACTTCAATACAAAATAAATAAATAAAAATGAAATTCAGAACCAGTAGGCAAAAAAAAAGAATCATGATCACATAGATGTGATTTTTTTTAAAGCATCAATGAAATAAATTGTATATAAAAATAAAATTTAAATAAAAATATAAATAAATGAAACAGATCACTTGCAAGACTGTAGTAATTGGCAATTGGTCCTATTAAATTCTAGTTTGTTCCGGAATGTACGCATGCATATATCTTTTCCCCGCCTCAGGAGCAAGACATTTATAAAAAGTCTTGACATAGACATCTTTTAATGGTGACTGAAGGTTTAAGCATGAAGTCAATTCTAGAGATGCTTGCCAACCATGGCGGGGGGATAAATCCTGCAAATAGTGCTTGGTACTCCCTAGCACCCAGTTTTCATGGGCTGTTACATTCTGAAGTCCTTACTACTTGGTGATGTATGTAGTCTAGTGTAACACCACTCCAGACTTGGTTCCTCTGCTTATGTAACTGATCGGTGGGCTGAAGTCCGCTAGTCCTCTATTCAGTTTGGTAAACAAGGGCTTGCCTGTCACCCTTCATTGTGCTTCTTCAAAGAACGGTTGCCACTTTATCTGGTAACAGCTTTCTTTATGAGTGCTATTCAGGTGAAATACACCAAGGCCGCTATTTCCTTAGCACAAGAAGAGACATTTATCTTGCCACTAATGGATAATTAATTTTAAAAATGTATATTATGACACAATTAGAAAAAAAGGCAAGCTGGACAATGGGACTAAATGTCCCTTCTTCAAATTGACTCCTATTTAGCTCTTCCAATGTCATCCCAAACACAGATAAGTTTTCTTTCATGAATTGTTCTCCTGAATGATTTATATGTGTCGTGTTATCTGAGGCTCTCTCCAGTCCCCCGGTGGATTTAGCCAGCCATCAGCTGCATAATTGTTAATTTTAACACTATAAAAGGTTCTGATGCAGAAGAGATAAGGTGTTGGTGGAAGAATTAATTGAAATGTATCTCCCAATCACACTAGTCTCCCACTACTGGTTTCCCACACACAAAAATTATACTTTAGATTTAAGGTTAAAATAAATTTACATCTTTGTTACTCATAAAGCTTGGGGTCTAGTTGTAAATGGAAATGTTAATTGTTTCTAACACTCATGAAGGTTTTTCACCCTGAGAACAATTCCAGGGACTATACAGGCCACGGTCCAACGCACATTTTCATAGGTAGGGAAGCTCCTGCAGGCAAAAGCAGACAAGAGATAGGGTGGGAAGGGAGGGTTATGGGACAGGAAATGAGGGAGAGAGGAGAAATGAGGAAGACCGAGAAGAAATCAAATAATATGGGTGATTTATGACTAAATGTGCAAACCTCTTTTTTATATCTCTCAATACTCATTATAATTTTCCAGACTTTCGATGCAGCCAAGGAAAGCAGTATAAGCTAATAATACAGGAAACATTTTGATCCCTACACTTCCTTTCTAAGTATGTAAGTGTACCTAAGGGATGATCTAAAAGGCCTTTGCAACAATTATACTTGGATATTTGAAGTCATAGGAAAAAAAAGCATGTTAAATGTAAGTTATTAGTCACTTTTAGTTTCCAGTCTACAAATCTGAATGCTTGTGGATGCTTCTCTCAAGTCAATCAAGCAACAAACCTCTGAGTATTTGTGATGTGCTAGGCACAGTGAAGGGTTTGGTCCATGGAGCTCATAGACGGGAGTCTAAGAATATTTCAAGAGAAGCTCGTTATATTCATTCCTTCACTCAACAAACATTTCATGAACACCTACTAAGTGCCAGGCACTGAGCCAACCACTGTCACTGGGCTACTTATATAAACTGGATCCTTGCCCCGAAGGAGCTCATAGAATAACTGGGCAGAGGGACAGTAAGGAAACTATCACAGGGAGTAGGAAGCCCTGGCTACTATGGGAAGCCCAGGCAAGGGACACCAGGAATATTTTAAACTCTTACTCTCGTTGTTTTCAAATAAAAATGACACTGGATTTTGTAAATCAGGCCAATCTCTAGGCATATTTTCCTACATACGCAAACTTTCACCAGTGCCCATTTCTGCCCAGCTTGCAGTTCTAAACTGGCATATTCGGGTATGCCAATTTAGAACCCCAAAACTGTAAGGAAGCGCTTTCAAAGCCCCCTTACCTTTAGCTGGACTTAACCAGTCCCTCTAGTCTGTTTTTCTTAAACATGAAAGCCAGAAACTGTTCAGTGGTGAAGGGTATTATCACTTGAATGACATTTTATTGCTTAGTAAAATATTAACAGTTTGCTTTCATATTGCATATTGAGTCTTCAGCAAACAAAAAGGGCATGCTCAACTTTTTTTTTTTTTTGGCCACACAGCAGATTCATGGATTATGTGCCTATAATTTTAGGACACAAAGGCTCAGCTTCTTGAAGCCCGAAGAAATGCCAACTGATCTGTGAGCATACTTTTATATATTATGTGTTGTATTAAGACATAAGAGTATCATCCTAGTCTTTCTATAATGAGGCTCAAAGATGGCCTATCTGGGGTGAGGAATGGGGAAGCTTTACTCATTACTGTTGGTAGAATATAATTCTTCCTTCACGGCAATCTGTGTCTTTAATTGCATTTTGTTTTTAAAGCTCAATGTAGGTAGGTAGATCTATAGACAGAATTACAATACAGCAATTGAGAACCAATGATTTTCTAAGCCAGAGATATTAGGTATTTAATTTTGCTTTTTAAATCCATGCTATGATGGGCTCTCTGAATACAATAGAGAAGGAGTTATGACCTAATCAGTTTATAAGATAGTATGGAGAAAATGGACACTAGACCAACCAGATGTATAAATACAATAATACAAAGAAACCTAAAATTTAATCCTTCTATAACACAAGAGTATTGAAAACTGGCTTATGAATAGCTCAAGAATGCATAAACTGAACTTTATAGCCTTGGCTATGTTAAAAATGTTCAATTCTAACTTATAGTTTATACAAATAATTATTTAATTTTTACGTAAAGAAGAAATCATGGATTACACCTAAAGAAGAGATTATTTATAAGTAGTAACCTAAATATTTAAAAATAGTGCAAGACCAAGTTCTTTTTTTTTTTTTTTCTGCGGGCCTCTCACTGTTGTGGCCTCTCCCGTTGTGGCACACAGGCTCCGGACGCGCAGGCTCAGCGGCCATGGCTCACGGGCCCAGCCGCTCCGCGGCATGTAGGATCTTCCCGGACAGGGGCACGAACCCGTGTCCCCTGCATCGGCAGACGGACTCTCAACCACTGCGCCACCTGGGAAGCCCCAAGACCAAGCTCTTAATGTCAGCAAGGTTGAAGATGATTTGCCCACGCATCAGGATCTGTGTGCATATGTATGTTTGTCTAACAAAAGGTAAAAATGAATGAATATAATGTGAAATAGCAAAACGTCATCTTTTAATATGTTGCATTATTACTTGATGTGAATAACAATAGTAAAAGATAGCCAAGGTTACCTTTATAAAATAATATCTACAAAAGAAGGTAACCTTGGAACCAATGCAAATACTACTTGACTTTTTTCTTTTTAAGAATAATGAAAAGCTGAGCTAGTGAACACAATGCGACTTTAAAATACGATAATAAAATAAAGAGAAGTCTTTTTACGATTTAGAAAAGATTATCTTCTAATCAAACCCAATATTTGCGATTTATGCAAACTTTTGTTAGTGAGCCTTTGAGTTCCTCTTTCTAAAGTTCAGCTCCACACTAACAGTATTTTCCTCGTGTTTCTTGTCTCCATTGGTTTTCTCATTATTTACCCAGTCTCTTGACCCTCCTCTTCTTTTTAGCCTTCCATTATTCTCTTTCATCCTTTAACGCCCCTGCCACCCCATAACTGAATGAAGTTGTAACAAATGTCATCTCATCAGCTTTCAACAGCACTGCCCTTCCTAGTGTACAGGTTAAATCTCTTTGTCCTAACATACTGGAAACACAAGAAGAGCAGATAAGGAGGAGAGTGCAGAAGAGAAAGATGCTTCTGAATTGCACCTCCTGGCTTTTCCACGATCTCTTTCTCAACTCCCTATAAATAAGGAAGTTCAGATATATTTTAAGTGTATATTGCCAGTAGCATATATATAGTATATACATTATAGTTATTTGATCAATAATGATATACCTAATGGAAGCCAATCGAGTGAAAGTAAAACATCTCAGCTGTTGTGTTGGTTTCCTTACTTTACTGGATAATATAACAGAAGGAAAAGTTCAGGGTCCGAAAACTTCTCAAATGGAATAAAAACATAGGTGCTAACTGCATCAGAGATAGATCCTGGCTATAAAAGTGGGAGTAAACACATACAGTACACATTGGAAGGAAACGGTGACGTGTTTGTGATGGTGATGAAGGAAGCACTAAATAAGGGTTTTGGTCTCTACAGATCATGGTCATGTTTTGTGTTCAGTATATAAGTGACTCCTGACAATTTTTTAATCTCTCCATATCAAATCCAAATGTATCATCAGTTTAGCGGGAGTTCCATTTGATATCTCTACACATGTATGTGTTTCAGAGACCATCTGCCTTGTAGTCTTATTTGCTTATAATATTTTTCTGAACAATCTGAAGAGGGACTTCAATGTCATCAAATTAAGAAAATATAACACAGTGACCACTGATATACTAAAATGGTTTGGTGGAATTTGGATCAATAAAGGATAGCATGGTTAAACACTATTATTTGTGGGGGGTTTTGTTAAATCTGAATACCCTCAGGGGAATTGAACACAAATGGGGTTATAAAGATGTGGCAATGTACCTAAATCACTTCACCAAAACTTTTTTGCAGAACGTAAAAAGTACCTTTCAAGCAGCTGTAACCGGGTCTCAAAAATAATACAACAATACTAACTGAAGTCTAATTCAAGTGGCTATCTGATGGCAAAGTGCATAATATTTGGGATGTGAATAGGCAAGATAAATTTTTTAACAGACATTTAAAGATTTAAAATTAAAAATGGAAAAGGAACGTGGTTTTTTCAGCAGGTTGTTCGGCTCTCATTTCCAGTCCCACTTCCTCTCCAAACAAACTAACCAAGAAATAAGCAGCATGAAAAAATAAATAAACAAGTAACACGAAAACAAGAGGGAAGGAAACTGTTTAGATTGAAAGATACAAAAGAGAAGCAATCACATGTAACACGCGAGGCTTGTTGGGATTCTGATTTGAGTAAATCTGCAACTAAAAAAAAATTTTTTTAGAGAAAATGGGTATAGACTGAGTATTAGATTACACTGAATAATTATTGCAAATTTTGTTGAATGTGCTAAGATATTGTGGTTCTGCTGAGAAAAAATAAAAGTATGTATCTTTTGGAGACACATCCTGAAGTATTATTACTTGAGAGATTACATGATTTCTTGGATTTGCTTTAAAATACTATAGAAAAAAAATGTGGGGTAACTAGATTAAAAAGATGGCAGAATGTTGATAACTTTTTTTTTTTTGCGGTACGCGGGCCTCTCACTGCTGTGGCCTCTCCCGTTGCGGAGCACAGGCTCCGGACGCGCAGGCTCAGCGGCCACGGCTCACGGGCCCAGCTGCTCCGCGGCATGTGGGATCTTCCCGGACAGCGGCACGAACCCGTATCCCCTGCATCGGCAGGCGGACTCCCAACCACTGCGCCACCAGGGAAGCCCGATGTTGATAATTATTGAAGCTGATGATAGGTTCGTCGTACTATTTTCTCTGCTTTTGTTTCTGTTTGAAGATTTTTTTACACAAGAATGAAAAATAAACAGTGGCTAAAACTCTTGACAATCTTCCAGGCCAGAACTAGAATCCCCACGGTGCTGGCAGGAAAGGTAGGACGGTGATGATTTCCAGGTCAATTGTTAGGGGACAGAAGCACAAGGGTCACGTGGCTGCCATTCCTCAAGCCAGTTCTCAGCTTCTTCCTTTACTGGTACCATCACGGGGCACATTTCTAGCACTCCATCAGTTTCAGGACCGTGCAACTTAGCTTCCAAGCAACCAAAATTTTCCCCAGACATCTTGTTGGTAATGGATTAAACACACACTAGCTGTGGGGTTAAAGGTTAACACCTTCAATAGGTGTTCACGCCTGCAGCTCTCTCACATGCATGCGTGCACACCTAGGGACTATTAGACCATCCTGAATCCTTGTGGATAGAACGTGAGATTATCTGTTCTATGGCTACTAGTCCTCACTCCAGGCTTCCATTCCCTTCCTTACAACAGTTTAACCTCTAAGTCCATGTGTATGGTGTTTCTGTCTTTAAAAGTGTCTCAGCATTCAGTGTGTATCACTGTCTCTTCAAAGACAGGTCTGACTGCCAGTCTTCCCAGGGTGGAAGCTGTGGGCTGTACTGAAGAACGCTGTGATGTTCACCACATGATGCTGAATACAAACGCCCCTACCTTTCCTCCCTGAGATCCTGTACACACTCACTGTGAAGTGTCATGGTTTTCCTGTCTAATGCCTGGATTCACTTTCCCTGAGACGCCTCTGTACTGAGGAAGGAAAGTTTCCCTACCGACCATCTGGTTCGTGCCCTGAAAGTTTGTTTGCCTGTCTGGCCACACCCTGGTCAATAGTTCTGTCAAAGGAGTCAGCAAAGAATAATGACTGTAGCTCATTATCTAATTGTCAAGGCTTTAGTAGATGGGTGACTTTAGAGCTAACCTATGTAAACAGTATGAGCTGTGCTTTTCCTCTTGTCTTTTAGAATTTTTACCTAAATTCTCAGAGTCTGGGTCTCCTTATCTGCAAAATGAAAAAAAAAAAAAAGTACAAAGAAGTATATACTTCCTAAAGTAGTTACGAGTATTAAAGGAGCTCATTTGAGTACAACTTTTAGCACAGATTTCAACATCTATTTCTCAATAATATAGAAGAAAGAGGAGGAGAAGAAGCATGATACATGCCCTAAAATAAGTAGAAATAAATGATAACATCTGGTTGGCCATTAATAAGTGAAATTATCTTCTTCTTGCAAAAATATACTCATTATCTGAGTCAAAATAGCAGCCCTGGTACCAGGGAAAATGTTGAGTTTTGATCCATGAGAAAAATTCTTAAGAATCACAAAAATCTGTAGATATCCATTGCCGGAAATCTGACAGTAGGATGGTCATAAGAAGTTATTTTGGGGAACTAAACTTTAGGAAGCCTATCTGAGTATCTTTTAAATTCTTCTCTCTCCTCACCCTTATCTGTCTTCAATGCAATAAAAAGAAAGCCCTTTGCATTCATGACTTTAATTGAATTTTGATGAATTCCCCTTGCTGATTGGTATATGGTAGTGTATTTCTACGTATGGTTGTTATAAGAAAATACCTAGACTGGATGGCTTAAACAAAAGACATTTACTTTTGGGACTTCCCTGGCAGTCCAGTGGTTAAGCCTCTGCTTCCACTGTTCAACCTAATTACCTACCAGAAGCCCCACCTCCAGATACTACCACACTGGGGATTAAGACTCCAACACAGGGATTTGGGGAGGACATAAACACTTAGTCCATAGCAGGTAGCTATTATTATTGTTGTTGTTGTAAAGACTGCTGAGAACTGGAAGTCAGAGAAGAACCAAAAACAAAAAAAAGAAAGAATGAAGTGGCTTTTAACGTTTGCCTAGGAGTAGAATTCATTCTAGACTCTGGAACTGACCTGAACCTACCGGTAGGGGGTTAAGTGGCCTAAGCTTCAAGTTAAAGGAATGGAAGGAGAGGAAGCCAGGTGGGCCCTTATGGGTGCTAGCACCAGTCATTCATGTTTTTGAGTAGAGAGGCATCTGGACTTTTGTCCAAACTTTTAAGTATTTAACATTCTAAGAAGCAGAAAACTGTCTAGAAAATACAAGAAAGATGATTGGTTCAGACGTCACAATTATCATAACAAAACTTAAGATATATGGCAACAGGATTTTTTCACTGTAATTCTCAGAGAAGCGAAAAGCTTTCAAGCCACTCTCATCAGTAGCCAGCTGTGCTGTCACATTCTCAATCAAGCACAAGACCAAGCTCTTTCTGTGCAGGGAACAGTGTGAATGTTCTCCACACCAGATACACTTTCCTGTACCCAGTCACCATGGAAATACTGTGGCACATCCGTGCCAGTCATGTGACACAATGCTTTCCTATAAGCCACAGGAGTGTAACAGAATGAACTTTAAAAAAAATGCTCCCCAATAGCAAACACTCCCCAAATCACACACTGATGATGGATAGTTCATTACGGATTATATATGGAGTATGGATAGATCATTCTCTTTTTCTGATTTTCTCTATGTTGTATTACATGTACAATTTTAGATGGCATGATGATCAAGACGATTAGGACAAAGCCCAAGTTTTACCATTTTTCTCTGAGCCAACTCAGACCCTTTTAGCTGAGCAGAACTTACCTAGAGAACATTTCTCTGTTCCTGGCTTAGCCCTGAACTATTTGCCATACCTACTCCATACTCTACGCCCCTCAACCTGCTCTGTCCCTCTCTGCAATCATCCACAGTAAATGTTATCATCCATTAGAACCAGAGCCCGAATCATTAACATCCGAAAGACTAGTTCTTCTTTCTAGGACAGATCTCCCAGGAGGTGAGGGTAAATGTTTGCATTCTATCCTCCTTACACAGAGAAGAAAAATAAAAACAAAGATGTTGCCCTCTGTAATAAAGCAGAGGGGCCAACGAGGGCCACAGTCACAGTTCTCACTGTGCTGGCCATGTTAACCATTAAAAAAAAAAAAAAGCCCTCACTGACGCCCAAAGTTTATTTCCAGGAACCTGTGGATATGTTACCTTACATGGCAAAAGGGCCTTTGCAGACGTGATTACGTTTATGTCTTTGAGATACGAGGGTTATTCTGGATTACCTGGGTGGGTCCAACGTAATCGCAACAGTCCTTCTAAGACAGAAGCGGGAGAGTCAGCCTCAGAGAAGGAGATGTGACTATGGACGCAGAAGTTGGAGGGGTGCAGCGACAAGAGTCAAGAAGTGCAGGTGGCCTCTAGAAACTGGAAAACGCAAGGAAACAGACACTTGCCTAGGGATTTAAGAGACTTTGAAAAGCCAGTGGCAGAAAGGAGTCACCTCAGGTTGGGAGAGAGGACGGGCTGCATGTAAGAGAAGAACCCATGAGTCCTGGAGCAGCAAGGCTGCCAGGGACATGGTCCCCTAGTAAGCCTGTTATTTACCTAATGATCTCAGCTCTGAATCACCCTGATAGTTTTCTACCTATGATACAGGAACTGGGATTCTGCAAATTTCATTTCCCAGACTCCTTTGTCATCTGGCATCCTTGCTATGTTCTGTCATAGGAGGTTCTGGGGGCAGATTGAAAGATCGAAGGAGGGGGGGATAATCTCCCCCGTCTTGTTTTGATCTTGTCAACGTGACCCCAGCAACAGCAGTTGGCCTCAGTTTTCATCTTCTTTTGATGCTACCAACACCAGCTTCATCGTTCCACGTGGTACCTCCCACTCAGAAGTCTGTGAATAGACTCTGCTGGACCCCTTCCAGGCTCCTAGATCCTGGTACCCCCATTTCCCTTTTATTTTTCTAGTGCTAGGGGTAGTAGTGGCTTCCTATAGCAAGTATGTCTGTTTTCTCAGTGATCCCTGTTCGCTCTCTCAGTCTTTCATCACTTGTGAAACCAATTCCATATCAAGTCTCTTCTATTTGAACAACCTAGTGTGGCTTCTGCTTTCCTGATGAGACCTGACTGATATCCAAGTCCCATACTTGACTCAGACCCCTGAGTCCCAGACACAGCATGGAAGTCACAGAGGGATCTGAGGCGTTGAATGGCACTGCATGCAATCCAAGAATTTGATGAGACCCCCAGAACCACCGATGTTCACATTCTGCCACCCTGGCTGTCCTCAAAGCCGAGAACAAATTCATTCATGGAAAATCAAGAGAAGCAGCAGTTCCTTCACACCTGAGCATGCACACTGAGGTGAAAAACAGCTATACTATTATTAAAAACCATCTCCTCAGGCAGATACATTTTCTTGCCTCTCAGTTCTTGAGATAATCATAAATATGCCCGAATTTCCCACATTTGGTATTCATTTCTTTAAAAAAAAATAGAAGTTTAGGGCTTTTATTTCAAGAACTAATCTTCCAGGCTGGTACATTTTGTATTCTTATTTTTCCTTGTCTTCATTTTAGAAACCATGTAAACATATATTGTCTGGCTAAGTCGTAAGCATCTTTATAAGGTGTGTTAAATGATTTTAGGCATGAAGTAAAGTTTTAATTTATTAGTTATTAATTAGCTTCCCCATTCATTCTATTAGCAGATATTATCCACTTAATTTTCTGTATATCTTTCAAATCATTCACTTCATTCCATCCTCACACACACCCAGTGCAGACCATCTAGATACTTCATAGACTTCCAGTTTACCCTCTGCTCCACAGACAGTGTCATCATTTTTAAGACAAATTCAATTCATCTTAGATAGCCTGCTATTGTCTGTAGGTGAAGTAACCATCTCTTTAAGCAGCTGACGTAAGGCTCTCTGTGGTCTCCCTCCCTCCCGTCCAACCTCATTTCTATTCACTTTTGGCCTTGAATTCTGGCCATGTTGGACTTTCATAAGTTCCTCAAACCCCTTAGGCTATCTCTTGTCCCTGGGCTTCCAACATGTTTTTACCACTTTCTAGAACTTTCTTCCCATACCATCCCTTTTTAAACTGTCTCTTTTCAGTTAACTCTTACTCATCCTTCAAGTTGTAGCATCGAGTTCACTTCCTCAGGAAAATCTTCTTTGAAAGATCCCCTATTCCACCAGGGTTGATTAGAAAATTCTGATTTATATCCCTACAGCAGTCTATGCTTTCTCTTTCATGAAAGCCATCACTCTTTTTATTATTTGGTTAAATGTATGATACTTTCATGAAGGCAGGAATTATGTCTACCAGGTTCACTGTTTCTAAAACAATGCTTCACACCTAGTAGATAATCAAGAAATATTTGCTGAATTAATGAAGAAATGATCACTTCAACTATGTCATTTAAAATCTTGGGATTTTAGGGCAGGAAAAATATCCTTAGAGATGACCAAATCCAATCCTTTCATTTTATGAATAAGAAGTTAAATAGTATGTCTAAGAAAAGTCATATAGGTCCTTATAGTTACAAAGTGTTTTAAGCATAATGAAAAAAAAATTGAGTGAAGAAATAATGGCAGAGGCAGATCTAGAATTTACCTCTAAATTTGAAATATTATTCTTGGAGATTCCATATAATTCCATGGACATTGATAAATTACACCAGCACTAAGAAAATAATTGCATCTACTAATAATTTGAGTTCTTGTAGTTTCTTATAAACTATATGTCAGCTTTTCACAGACGAATATTCCTTCTTAAGTTAATTCTCAATGCATTCAATCATAATATTTTTAACCTTTAAGCAGAACTTCCTGTCTCATATAATAAAGTCTGTATTTCCTCCCTGCATTCTTTCATGCCATAGGAATAGTGCTCTCTCTTATTTATTATTTATCTAATAATATCTCCCTTTGTGTTGATAAAAATGCCTGAATAATTCACATAATAGTGGTGATAGATTTATACATATACCCTCTCTTAGCCCCATCCCAATAGGCAATTAATTTAAGGAATTAAAATGCTAAACTAGAAATATTCACATAGTGCAAAAGAAAGTAGTTAAGAAAGAATAGAGGAACAAAAGGGCATGAGACATATAGAAAATAAAAAGTAATTTGGTAGACATAAATTCAAGTATATCAATAATAACATTAAGTTCTAATTGGTTAAATGATCTAATCAAAAGGCAGAGATTGTCAGACTGGATTAAAAAAAAAAAAAGACCCAAGTATATGATGTATTTAGGCAATACATGTCAGATCCAAAGATTCGAATAGGTAAAAAGTTAAAAGGATTGAAAAAGATACATTCTGCAAATAGCAACCATAAGAAAACTAGAGTGGATATATTAATATCAGACAAAATATACTTTAAAAAATTTTGATAGAAATATAAATAGAGATATTATATAATGATAAAAGAGTCAATAAATCAGGAAGATATAGCAATTATAAATATGTATGTACCTAACAACAAAGCCCAAAAACATAAAGCAAAAACTGACAGAATTGAAGGAAAAGATAAACGATTCAACAATAATACTTGGAGACTTTAATACCCCACTTTCAATAATAGATAGAACAACTAAAAGATTAAGAAATATAAAACTTGAACAACACTATAAACTAACTAGACCAAATAGACATCTATAGAACACCACACTCAGTAATAGCAGAGTATACATTCTTCTCAAGTGCAAATGGAATATTCTCCAGGTTACCATATGATAGGTCATGAAACAATCCAAAATAAATTTTAAAGTTTTGAAATTATACAAAGTATGCAAATCAAATTAAAACTACAATGACAAACTATTTTACACTAACTAGGATCACTGTAATCAAAAACACAGATAATAAGTTGACCAGAATGTGGAAAACTTGGAACCCTCATACACTGCTAATCGAAATTTAAAATGATACAATTGCTTTGGAAAATAGACAGTTATCTAAGACAGTTATTATTATTTTCACTTTGTGGATGAGGAGTTCATCAAAAGGTTAAACACAGAGTTACCATATGACCCGCAAGTTCACTCCTAGGCATATATACAAGAAAAATTAAAATGTATGCCCATGCAAAAACTTCTACATAAATGTTCATAGCAACACTCTTCATAATAGCCAAATTATAGAAACAACCTAAATGTCTATCAAGTGACTAATTGATAAATAAAATATGGTATACTTATACAATGGAATGTATTTAACAATAAAACTGAATAAACCATTGCTACATGCTACAACAATAAAACTGAATAAACCATTGCTACATGCTACAACATGTTGCAACCATGAAAACACTGTGCTAAGTGAAAGAAGGCGCTCACAAAACCCCACTTATTAAGTTACTAAATTTATATGATATGTCCACAATAGGCAAGTCTATAGTGACAGAAAAGAGATTAGTGGTTGCCTAGGGCTGAGTGGAGTTGAGGCAGCTAGAGAATAATGGGAGTGATTCCTAATAAATATATGTTTTCTTTTTGTAGTGATAAAAATGTTCTAAAATTGATTGTTGTAATGATTGCACAGCTCTGTGACTATGCTAAAACCCATTGACGTGTACACCTCAAATGGGTGAATTTAGGTTTGTAGATTATATCTTAATAAAGAAGTTATTATGTCAAAATGGATTAAAGACCGAAATGGAAGACTGGATACTGTAAAACTGCTAGAGGAAAACATAGGCAGAACACTCTTTGACATGAATCGCAGCAATATTTTTTTGGATCCATCTCCTAAAGGAAAGGAAATAAACGCAAAAATAAACAAATGGGACCTAATTAAAGGATACAGCAAAGGCAACCATGGACAAAACAAAAAGACAACCTACCGAATAGGAGAAGATATTTGCAAATGATTGACCAATAAGAGATTAATATCCAACATATATAAACAGCTTAAACAAGTCAACATCAAAAACAAACAACCCAACTAAAAAATGGGCAGAAGATAAAAAGACAACCTATGGACTAGGAGAAAATATTTGCAAACGATGCGATCACCAAGGGCTTAATTTCCAAAATATACAAACAGCTCATACAACTCAATAACAAAAAAACAAACAACCCAATCAAAAATTGGGCAGAAGACCTAAATAGGTATTTCTCTAACGAAGACATACAGATGCCCAATAGGCACATGCAAATATTCTCAACATCACTAGTTATTAGAGAAATGCAAATCAAAACCACAATGCAAATCAAAACCTCATACCAGTCAGAATGGCCATCATTAAAAAGTTTACAAATAAAAAATGCTGGAGAGAGTGTGGAGAAAAGGGAACCCTCCTACATTCTCAGTGGGAATGTAAATTGGTGCAGCCACTATGTAAAACAGTATGGAGGTTCCTCAAAAAACTAAAAATAGAGTTGCCATATAATGCAGCAATCCCACTCCTTGGCATATATCCAGAGAAAACTCTAATTCGAAAAGGTACATGCAACCCTATGTTCACAGCAGTGCTATTTACAATAGCCAAGACAGGGAAACAGCCTAAATGTCCAATGACAGATGAATGAGTAAACAAGATGTGGTATATATACACAATGGAATACTACTCAGCCATAAAAAAGAATGAAACAACGTCATTTGCAGCAACATGGATGGAGATAAAGATTATCATACTGAGCGAAGTAAGTCAGAAGGAGAATGACAAATACCATATGATAGGGGCTTTCCTGGTGGCACAGTGGTTAGGAGTCTGCCTGCCAATGCAGGGGATGGGTTTGAGCCCTGGTCCGGGAGGATCCCACATGCCGTGGAGCAACTAGGCTGTGTGCCACAACTACTGAGCCTGTGCTCTAGAGCCCACGAGCCACAACTACTGAAGCCCATGCACCTAGAGCCCATGCTCTGCAATAAGAGAAGCCACTGCAATGAGAAGCCCGGGCACTGCAACGAAGAGTAGCCCCCGCTCACCACAACTAGAGAAAGCCCGAGTGCAGCAATGAAGACCCAACGCAGCCAAAAATAAATAAATAAAATTAAAAAAAATACCATATGATATCACTTATATGTGGAATCTAAAATATGACACAAATGAACTTATTTATGAAACAGAAACAGACTCACAGACATAGAAAACAAACTTATGGTTACCAATTTTTCCAAAGAGGAAATGCAGATGGCCAATGGGCACATGAAAAGATTCTCAACATTGCTAATCATCAGGGAAATGCAAATCAAAACCACAATGAGATGACACCTCACACCTCTCTGTCATCAAAAAGAACACAAATAACAAATGTTGGTGAGTATGTGAAGAAAAGGGAACACCCATACACTGTTGGTGGGAATGTAAATTGGTGCAATCACTGTGGGAAACGTTATGGAGGTTTCTCAAAAAACTAAAAATAGAACTACCATATGACCCAGCAATTCCACTCCAAGCTATATATTTGAAAAAAACAAAAAGACTAATTCAAAAAGATACATGCATTCAGTGTTCACAGCAGCATTATTTACAATCGTCAAGATATGGAAGCAACCTAAGTGTCTATCAACATATGAATGGATAAAGAAGCTGTGATATATATATATATCATTAAATATATATACACAATAAGATACTACTCAACCATAGAAAAACAAAATTTTGTCATTTGCAGCAACATGTATGGATTTGGAGGGCATTATGCTAAGTGAAATAAGTCAGAGAAAGACAAATACTGCATGATATCACTTATATGTGAAATCTAAAAAATACAGCAAACTAGTGAATATAACAAAAAAGAAGCAGACTCACAGATACAGAGAACAAACTAGTGGTTACCAGTGGGGAGAGGGAAGGGTGAAGGAAAATAGAGGGCTAGGGAAGTAAAAGGTATAAACTATGAGCTATAAAATAAGCTACAAAGATATATTGTACAACATGGGAAGTATAGCCAATACTTTATAATAACTATAAATGGATTTTAACCTTTAAAAATTGTGAATAACTATATTATACACCTGTCACATATAATATTGTACAGCAACCATACTCCAATTTTTTTTAAAGTTATTATAAAAAAAACCCATCCTCCTCATATGACATGATAATTCACTTTGATAGATGACTGAGTTCTGGAGCTAGGGAAAGAGAAGGGTGTTGAGAATCAGTGATTGTGGAGGAGATAGAGTAAACAAGCCTTATAACGTGCCTTAAAGTAAAAACAAACATCCTGTGGGAAAAAGTAGCATGAACGGTTCTAGCCAATTCAACCTCAAGAGATTTCTCCTTGACAAGCTTCTTCCCTTACTCTCCCAGTTCAGGCAGATACACCTCTGATTCTACTCTTGGTTTGGCTAGGTAAGAGATATTTTACCTGAAAAAAATAACACTTTACTATTTATTTGCATTGCCTCATTTCATTCTAATCTTCACAACAACCTTATGAGTTAGCTAAGGCAGGTATTACTATTTTCATTTTACAGATGAAGAGACAGAGGCTCCAAACGTTAAGCTAGTAATGAGTACAAAGCCAACGTGGAACTCAAACAGGAACGCTGGATTCCCAGTTCAGTGTTCCTTATATTGTGCTGCTCCTATCTGCCTTTTAAACACATATTGTTTATCCTGTATGATAGTGTCCTATTCAGAGTGTTTATAATTAAAAACTCATTAACTGCAGTATGTATTTTAATTGATGGACTCCACTGATGTCAGAAACCACAAAACCACTGATTCATCAAATTGAGTAGGAGTTCAGTCAGCTATGGAATTTATTAAACCATCTCTGCAGACATTACTAATATTTTCCTTAAGCAACATATCCTCGAAAAGAGATGAAAGCAAAAGATCATGGCTAAAGCAAAGGGAGTGGAACCCCACCAAAGAAATATCATTGAAATGTATTGTTACATGTTAATTTTTTGGTAAAGCTTTTGTGTCCTCTAGCGATGTTTCCTGCTTCTATTTAAAAATATGTATATATAGGGGCTTCCCTGGTGGCGCAGTGGTTGAGAGTCCGCCTGCCGATGCAGGGGACACGGGTTCGTGCCCCGGTCCGGGAAGATCCCACATGCCGCGGAGCGGCTGGGCCCGTGAGCCATGGCCGCTGAGCCTGCTCGTCCAGAGCCTGTGCTCCGCAATGGGAGAGGCCACAACAGTGAGAGGCCCGCGTACAGAAAAAAAAAAAAAAAAAAAAATGTATATATCATTGTTAGATGTGTAATTGGCTCTCATGAAATATTATTTTCTCAGTCCAATGAAGAGAATTTATTCACATATATTTCAAAATAATAAAATTAGAAATTAAGAGCTTGAAAAGAAGAAGAAATGTAATCCTGAATATAACCTCTAAAACTGGAGCTATGTTTAGAGACTCTAGAATCTTCCTGACACTAGAATAATATTACCAAGGAATATACAATATTTGAAGTCTGTGTGTTCATCTTTAATTAATTAGATATTCTAATACTCTAGATTTGGAGCATTGATTTTTTTAAAGGATTTCCTGTCAACTATAATCATACAGGTGAAAAGTGACATGTGAGTCATAGAAAGTTGGTCTCTCTCCTTGTGGGAAGCAAAGGGTTTATGCCTGACTGGCTAATCCCAGAAAATCTGGAAGAGAATACTTAATTTGATCTAGGCAGTGACTGACAAAAGGCTAATTTATTTTTTTTTTCAGGATTAAAAATTAAGGTCCATTATTGGGAACCAGAAGAGATTACAACAGAGAGACCCCAGCTATGCATAGAGGATCCTAGCTTCTCCCTCTTCCTCCCCCCAAAACTGGCTTTAGTTTCATCAGGGTGGGGGCATGGGCTGCCAACTACAGAATTTCTCCAGCTGTTGAGCCATTCCCCTTGCACCAAGAAAAAGTCTTCTCCTGCAGGCTTCCTCCTTTGATTGTTATTGATTTATTAAATCTGGCTTCTCTGGGTTAAAGGGAACTAAGAAATATTCAGCAGAATCAACTTGTAAAGTAGTAAATTGGGTTTTTTTGTTAATTATGTTCCTCTGGACTTTGATGTCCAGATGAAGGTTGTCCCAGTTATCCACTGCTGCATACAAGCTATCCCAAAACTTAGTGGCTTAATATAAGCATTTTGTTATAAATCATGATATTGTACAATAGGTCAGATATTTGGGCAGGGCTCAGCTGGGTGATTCTTCTGTCCTACATGGTATGGCATAGGTTGTTTGGTGGTATTCTGCTGGTGGATGAGCTGCTCTGGAGGATCCAAGAGTGTCCAGAAGGTTTGAATTGACAGGTACTGACTATCACAGAATATCTCTAAACAGGTGGTCTCAGACCAATGGGAATTTTCGCATGGCAGCTCAGGGCTCCCAGAGACCAAGCGACCCAGGTGGAAGCTGCAAGGCTTCTTACAACCAAGACTCAGAAGTCCCAGAATGACACTTTTGCTGTTTCCTATTGACCAAGCAAGTTGCTAAGGTAAGCCTAGGTTCATAGGGTAAGTTATCAGACTTCACTTCTTAATGAAGGAGTAACAAAGAATTTGCCTCAATTTTTAATCTATCATAAAGTCTGTAGCCATTGAGCAAAGGTTGCTGGAAGCAGTCAATTAAGTTTCTATGGTAATACAAAAATAAAGATTCACACACTTACTCCTAAGTCTGTCATCTCAACTCCATGTAGACTTAATTGCAATAATTCTTGAAAAGTAGTGCAGTGTGAATGAATGCTCATAGTAGCTTTCTTCACCCACCCCCATACAAACAAATTTTGCCTCTCTGATCATTACCTTAAGCATTGCAGAGTCACCCAAACACAGTCCTGCCTCAAGGACTCTGCCTGTACTCCTAGATAGAGCCCCTCAGTCCCAGCTCAGAATCCCAGAACTCTACTTATCTAAGAAAAAAGATCAAAAACATGACCACGGTCTTCCCTGGTGGCGCAATGTTTAAGAATCCACCTGCCAATGCAGGCGACATGGGTTTGAGCTCTGGTCTGGGAAGATCCCACATGCCATGGAGCAACTAAGCCCGTGTGGCACAACTACTGAGCCTGCATTCTAGAGCCTGCGAGCCACAACTATTGAGTCCATGTGCCACAACTACTGAAGCCCACGCGCCATGCTCCGTAATGAGAAGCCACCACAATGAGAAGCCCGCGCACCACAACAAAGAGTAGCCCCTGCTCATGCAACTAAAGAAAGCCTGGGCAGAGCAATGAAGACCCAACGCAGCCAAAAGTAAATAAATTTATTTAAAAAAACAAACAAACATGACTAATTCTCAGTTTATATCACTAAACTATTCTGTACTTATCAATGGAACCAGCATAATTTGAGGATAATGAAGGACATTTTCTACCCCAGAATGAAAACATTAATTTCTGGGGTGAGGAGAAGTTGTCAGTGGGTGGGAGTTTCATTTATTTTGTGTGTGTGTGACAAAAATAATATAAAAATAAATTTTTGATGTAAAATATCAAACACTACAGAAGCATATATATAGAACCTAAGTTGGCTCAGGTTGCCATAACAAAATACCTCAGACTGGGTGGCTTAAACAACAGAATTTTTTTTTTTTCTACAGTTCTGTTAGGCTGGGAAATCTAAGATCAAAGTTCCATCAGGAAAAAAAAAAAAAAGTTCCATCAGGGTTCTCTCCTCCTGGCCTGCAGACAGCCACTTTGTCCTCACATGGCCTTTCTTCGTTCAAAGTTCACTCAGAGAGAGTAAGGAAGCTCTCTGGTGTCTCTTCGTACAAGGACACTAATCCTATGGGCTCAGGGCCCCACCTTTATGAGCATATTTAATTTTAATTACTTCCTTAGAGGCCCCATCTCCAAATACAGCCATTCTGGGGGTTGAGGCTTCAACATATGAATTTTAGGAGGATATGGCTCAATTCAGTCCATAGCAGAAATTCAGAGCAAAATCTTTGTCACCCTTCACCTGCCCTCTTCCCAAGCCCCTGTTTTGTGATTCAAATGTGGTGTTGGAAAGGGGCTGCTCTTGGCACACCTGAGAGTCTGACATACTTAAGAGCTCCTTGAGGATTCATTGCCCCAGATCCAAATGCATTAAAAAAAATTTCTTTTAGCAAATCCAGTGTATTACATCAAATACAATCACCAGTCCTTTAAGTATTCCATTCATTTTATAAAAATATAAGAGTGTATGTTGATTTAATTCAACTGTAAATTTTCATTTTTATAGTCAAGGAACTTTAAAAACCAGAGGTGAAACAACTTCTACAGTCAAAATTTAAAAGCTGTTGCCTTTGTTACAGACATGTCCTCAATAGCAATTTAAGATTAAGGACTTAAATAATGACCAAATTATTTGTGGGTGGGACAGAGTAGATTATACTTGAAATATCCTGATGATAGAGGGTAAGTATGTGGGAGTTTCACTAGGGGTATCAAAAACATTACTTAAGTCATCTCACTTCCAGCACTACTCTAGTCTTCATTAAGATTAATTAATTAATTAAGATTAGCTAATAATCCTGTACCTGTATTTAATCATGCAGTTAAATCCTCAACCTCTCCTTGGCTGTGCACACACAGACTTAGAGCATGTGGCTGATTCATTCATTCAACAATTTACTGAGCACCTATTCAATACCAGGAGCCTCTCTATGTACTAAGGTGTCAAGATCAAATAAGATATGGTCTTGGCCCTTAGTGTGTTTAAATTTAGGTAAGATAACACATAATGAGTTAATAGTTGCAACCAAGAAGTACTGACACTAGAATAATAGTTGGTTCAGGGTATGGAGAAGCGTAAAGCTGGGTGTAGTCAATCAGCTTCTTGGAGGTACATTTATAGAAAAAGCAACTTCAAATTATTATTAATGAATCAATCAGATAATATTTTCTTGTCAGGCTGTTGCCAGCCTCTTAACTCACTCCCATATGCCCCAACAATAGAGGCAGAGTTTTATTAAAAAGCAAGCCCTGTGACACAGTGAAAGCCCCCTTTGCCTCAAGTAAATAAACGAAGACAAATTTTTATCAAACACAGAGCTTTGTTTGACAGCAATGGATTTATTTGCTAGCAGACAATGTACAGGCATAAACGTCAAATACTGTTTTCAAAGTGCATTGAAAAGCGGCGCTGCAGGCATGCCTGTGACCGTAGGGCCTGGCCACTCCTGACTACGGCCTGGAATGTGAAATTGGAGGCTGATAGTGAACAAAAGGACACGTCAACTAGGAAGTTAGTGCATAGAAACACTTTAGTGCACAAACAAAGCATTAAAATACAATTCGGCTCTACAAATACCAGAGGGGGCGATAAGTCCACTGAGGTCATGAGTCAACTTTTCAGGCAGCTGGAATGATTGGATGCCGATTGCTATCAGACAAACCACCATCCTTTAATGCTTCTGGTTCCTACCTTGTGCCCTCTTACCACATTCAAGTCTCAAAAATTAGAAGGAATTATCGCATTTGCTTGCTTCTGGGATATTTTACCCTGTCTCTAGGGAAAGGGAACATTATGCTGCTGAGTAAAGCAAACGTCCCCATTTAGGAACGGACTATGTGGAGGGATGGGGGGGGCGTGGCCTCTCCTAGACACACTGAGAGCTAAGGCTGGACCAAGCAGTCACCCTCCCCGTAGGTGGCACAAAAAACTAGGGGACATTGGTCCCACAACCCAGCGCCTAGTGGTGCAGGTACAGAGGCTGCAGTTTTCCTAATGCAAGGAATGCAAAATAGCACAGTGGCATAAAAACAAGTTGAGGCAAGTATCTAGCACGGCAATCCGGCAGGTGGTAAGCAACTATACTTGGCAAAAACCTCTGCTTGTCTGATAAAGGAATAGAGGGTGGAGAAGTTTATACCAATGGAGTTATTCCTCTAGTATGCAGGGTTCATGGATCCAAGCACACGGAGATCTTGTTCTAGAGAAAGAATGGATGGTTTGATTGGTCAAGTAACTGTTCAAACTAAGAAAAGCATAACCAAGTAGAATTCCAGGAAAATGTGTAGATGTGTGTGATTGGGTGGCAGTGTGACTAGCACTGAACTAGATCATTAAAAGACCCAAGCTCTGGGACTTCCCTGGTGGCACAGTGGTTAAGACTCCGTGCTCCCAATGCAGTGGGCCCGGGTTCAATCCCTGGTCAGGGAACTAGATTCCACATGCATGTCACAACTAAGGAGCCTGCCAGCCACAACTAAGGAGCACATGTGCTGCAACTAAAGGAGCCAGCGAGCTGCAACTAAAGAGCCCGCCTGCTGCAACTGAGACCTGGCTCAACCAAATAAACTTAAAAACTAAATAATATAAGATAAATATTAAAAAAAAAATCAAATTCTTAAAAAAGAAAAAAAAAAAAAGAAGCCCCAAACTCTCTGAAAAGAGTTTGGAGACCCTCCCTCCCACTATGCCATCCATTTGTCAGGAAAAAGATAAGAACACCTACTATTATAACTTATCGTTCAACAATGAACCGAAGAGTCTAGACAGTGCAGAAAGGTAAGAAAAAGAAATAGTACGTATAAGAATTGGAAAGGAAGAAAGAAAACTCTCAGTATTCACAGATATGATTTTGTATGTATAAAATCCAAAGTAAACCACAAATAAGTTACTTGAATTAAAAATGGCTTCAGGGCTTCCCTGGTGGCGCAGTGGTTGAGAGTCCGCCTGCCGGTGCAGGGGACACGGGTTCGTGCCCTGGTCCGGGAAGATCCCACATGCCACGGAGCAGCTGGGCCCATGAGCCATGGCTGCTGAGCCTGCGCATCTGGAGCCTGTGCTCCGCGACGGGAGAGGCCACAACAGTGAGAGGCCCGCATATCGCAAAAAAAAAAAAAAAAAAAAAAGGTTTCACAAGGTTGCCACTTGCAAAGTCAATACACAAAAATCAATTGTATTCTGTACACCAGCAACAAACAGAAAATAAAATTATTTTTTAAAAAGAAAATTATTTAAAAGATATTATCTTCTTATAACCTTAAAAACACACTATTTATATAGTATCAAAAGATAATTTCTAAAACCTAGGAATAATAGATGAGTAAAAATTCTACCAGAAAATTGTAAGATGTTACTCAGAGAAATTAAAGAATAACAAAATTAACTGAAGGATACTACGCTCATCGGTTAGAAGTGCTAAATTTGTAAAGATGTCAGTTCTCCCTAAATCAACCTAGAGATTCATAACAATCTTAATTAAAAGCCTTTTTAAAAATATTTGGCTTTTAGGGGCTTCCCTGGTGGCGCAGTGGTTGAGAGTCCGCCTGCCGATGCAGGGGACGTGGGTTCATGCCCCGGTCCAGGAAGATGCCACATGCCGCGGAGCGGCTGGGCCCGTGAGCCGTGGCCGCTGAGCCTGCACGTCCGGAGCCTGTGCTCCGCAACGGGAGAGGCCGCAACAGTGAGAGGCCTGCGTACCACAAAACAAACAAACAAAAAATATTTGGCTTTTAGTAAATCTTAAAAGTTCTCATCACAAGAACAAAAATTTTAGAACTATATTCTGTGACGAATGTTAACTTGACTTATTATAGTGATCGTTCCACAATATATACAAGTATCAAATCATTATGTTTTCATCTGAAAAGAGTTTGGAGACCCTTCCTCCCATTATAATACAATGTTATATGTCAATTATACCTCAATTTAAATTTTTTAATAAAAAATTAAAAATATTTGGGTTTTTAAAGAATATTTAGAACCTGACCATCTTTTCTACAGTTTATATGGAAATGCAAAGGACAAGAATAGCCACGATGCTTTTGAATAAGAAGAAACTGAAAGTACTTGCTCTGCCAGGATTAGGATAGTGCAAAAATTGAAAAATATGAAGCAAAGTAGAGAGCTCAGAAACCCGACTCACCTCATAGGGCAAAGGGAGCACCAGTGAGCAGTATAAAAAAGCAGTCTTTACAATGAATGGTTCTAGAAAATTGAGTGTCCATAGGGAAAGAAATCAACTTTTATACAACACACAGAAATCAATTTCAGATGGATTCTGGACATGGAGAAATAGCTCCTATATGACCAATCTTCCCTTAGATAAGAACCATAAACTTTGGACAAATATTTCTTTAAGAAACCTCTCTGAATGCCTGCAGAAAAACCAAAGCAAACAGAAACACAAGAGAACACACTTGGGAAAAGGGTACAGTACTAAGTGAGTTTCCCACTTTTATAGTTTTTTGCTTGTAAAATATCTTGCGTGTATACAACAGTAGACGTGAACAAGAATGCCTATAGCAGCAAGTACACATGGTTAAAAACTGGCAACAACCCCCGTGCTCATCAGCAGGAGAGTCTAAGCAAATACACTGTGGTATATTTGCAACAATTAAATATTACGCAGCAGATGAATACACTCAGTGACATGCAGTAACACTGAATCCAAACAACATAATTAAACGAAAAAAGTTAATCAATAAAGATTACATAAAAAAGTTTAACTTATAATAACATTTAAAGTTAAAACAAAAGGAAACACATACATTTAAAGGATACACATAGATGAGAAAAGTTATATAGCTAAATTTAAAGATCAAGGGAATGAAAATTGTTACATTGGGTTAGGGAAGGCAAGTGTAGAGTTTTCTGGGGAGAGGATTTGATTTAATATAGGTTTACCAGCAGATTTTATTTTGGATGGTAGATTCATAGGTATTTATTACATGATGAAAGAAAGAAAGAGAGGGAGGGAGGGAGGAAGGAAGGAAGGAAGTCACTGATGGAGCAGTTATGAGAGTGTATCATGCACCAGGAATTGTGATTAAAACAATTCTGTGTACTTGGATCTTACAAAAGAAAGGTAGAAAGAGAGGGATGAGGGAGGGAAGGAAAGAGGGAAGGAGAGAGGGTGGGTTGGACAACCAGGGTTAGGGGAACATACAGACTGAGATTAGATATCATTGTCATAAGGTTCCCTTTTAGCAGCCCTTGGCTATCAGAAAAAAGGTAGAGATTGGGTTCTGTTTGGCACCGGCAATTGTTCAGTGTTTGCAGTGGGAAGCCGGGGAGTGAGGGATAGTGAGTTACAGCTGAGACCAAACCTGTGCTGACAACCACAGGGGCCAGGGGGAGCCTGGCTGCCAGACACCAGAACTGGACGTAGGGGTGCTGTTGTTACGGGCTTGGAATGCATTAGTGAAGAGATTACCATTGCGCACTCCTCGCACAGGCAGCGCAGCACTGAGTCACAGAAGGCTTGAGGAAGTAGGTGGAACTGAGAATCTGAGCCAGGAAGGAGCTGAGCCTTCAACTGGGACTCAGAGTGGTGGTGGTGAAGAGCACCAGCTTAGTTCAGACCCCATTTCTTCCACTTATGGTTGTGTGACTTTGGGTGAGTTGCTTATTCACCGGCTCTAAGGCTCTCTTCCCCAACTGCAAACTGAGGTAACTCTTACCTCCTAGGATTTTCCTAAAAATTAAATAAGATAGTGTATGTAAAAGGGATAGTAACTCAGGAACTCAATAAATGATAGTTATAATCAAACTGCTCAACCAAGCAGGCTCATCCTTAGATAGGAAACTGAATCTGGGAGGGAGTAGCACACAGGCCAGAGCAATCTGGAAGCTGGAAAGGACAGCCAGACCTCCTCATTCATTTCTGGTTTTGCTCATGGATAGCTCTCTCCCACTTACAAAAAGCACTTATCCTAGAGAAAAGTCAATCCCTCCATTGCTTATATAGGATTCTCAGGATCTGAAATCAGTACTTTGTGAAGCTGTCTGTCTTGGATTATTTGTATTGTCTTTTTTCCCTTCGGTGTTTAATTTGGGGGTGGGGGTGAGGTGGGGAGGGAAGGATGGGGTGAAAGGGAGCTGTTTTTTATTTTGTATTTCTTGCTCTGTCATCTAGGTAAAGCTCTTTTAGAAAATGCCAGCCTGAGTGAGTACGGTTAAGGAGGAATGAAGAAAGGCATTCTCATTATTAATCTGTACAGACCCAGCTTCCCAGTATGGCAGGAGCAGTGAGAATAAAGGGACAGGAATCTCACAAGGATGAAAATTTAGTAGTAACCAGTCAAGGGCCACTCTTGCAGCCATTCACTCTAACCAGGACTGCCTGACCTAATTCCTCATCTCTCGGGCTTTATGTGGACCACGTGTTTGGGATCTTTGCCCCTTATGGAGGCTGACGGAGGTGGGGCTGATAGGAGTACAACTAGGGAACTAGTTGTAGGAACTAATCCTACTAGGAGTAGGATTAGTAGGAACTGTGACAAAAGCCTGAGACTGGCTTTTGTCAGTTTGCTCATTTCCTCCTTAACAGGACAAACAGGCTGTATTACTTTTCTAGGCAGGTCTGAAAGCTTACAAATTCTTTCCGTGCACTCGCTTAAGACCAGGAGCCCGAAGCTCTCTAACTGCAGCTGTCTGTTCCCAGTGCTTCAGGTGCCACGGCTTGGCCCCTGCACTTTGAAGGCATCACCTCTCCCACCCTGTCACTTCCACTTGGTCACTTCTCAGTACCCCACTGGTTTCCTTTCTTTGCTGTGGTTTCACCTCCATGGTTCTAGAAACATGTGACAATGAGCCATCTGGGTGAAGATCCAGCGAGAAAACGGAGATGGAATGGATGGAGGAAAATGACTTAGTTCACTCTGATCCCTTGTCTTCTGTTGGGATCCAAATATTCTCCCCTCTTTTATGGAAAAGAAAGAGAAAGAAGGAGAAAGCCGGTCAGTCTGGTGTTGCCAAGGTATTTTTTAAAATTCCCCCAACAGCCTCATTGCTGCCTCCTAGTGAAAGTTTTAGAATTGAAAAAAGACCATTTACAGGGAGGACCTAAGGGGAAAAGAAGAAACTGACTTTACACAGACCCCCAAACTTTTTCTGAGCGAGTGTCTGCCTCTCTGTTTCTGATTAGATGTATTTGTGATCACGGGTATTCCTTGGCCACAAGGCAAATACACAGCCCGCACAGACTCCACTGATCGAGGTCCACTGTTCTTTGGGTACTCACAATTGAGTTGGGAATATAAAGCCCACAGAACTTCTAATTCTCTTTCAATTTATTTTTCCTTCACTCTTCACTCACACAGACTACTCTCTCTCCTAAATCTTGGTATTTTTTCACTTTTAGATCAAAATGTACAAGAACAAATAGATAACATTCTATCAATTCAAACATAAGGTCTGTGGACACTAAAATTGAACTGTCATTTCAGTATATAAGAAAGAGAACGGCAAGGAAACTTACTTGGTGAAAGGCTCAACCAGATTTGGGCAAGAGGTGTGAAGGTTGATTAATAACAGCCATGCTTTGCTGCCTTCCCTTCACGCAGGGCTCATTGTGAAGGTCTCTCCCTGGACGGAAAGGCTGTAGGCCAAGAATACTGATCCCCCAAAAACCAAAATTAAAAACCAAATCTCTTCTATTTTGAAGTTTCCTTTGGTGAAGAACCAACAAGCATGCAAACAGCCGTTTTCTTCTTAGGTATGGGAACACCTTTTCCCCCCACAGTTCAACATTCATGGACTTAAGAACTTTCAGATTTGGTTCATTTAATAACACTAAACAGGCGATACTGCACAATTTATGAAACTATATCCCAGGAAGCTTACACACTTTATTTTTATAAGATATTGCACATACAAGCATACATTTCAATCACATATGCAAACATTTCTTTTCATGGTAATAATTTATTGCAACTGATTTTTAAACTTAAATTTGAAAAGAATGCGTAATAATTTAACTCACCAATATAGAAGTTTTTCTCAATCCTTATCCTTTTGTATATATCAAAGTAATTTTGGGGATTAGACTCAACTTTATTCACAATGTTTTTAATGAATAACAGTTTTCATAACTTGCATCCTTATACACATGTTCTTTGTATGACAGTGTGTAATATTTTTGTGTCAAACCTATCATACGAGTTAGTAGGTTAAAAGCTCAGGGATGATACTTTTCTAGTATATCATCACAAAACAGTATATTTAATATTCTAGTCCATGTGATTGCACCTGCTAGGGTTTTAACGTTGCTCCACCCAGAGTCTGTGAGCAGCAGAGTGTTTTTACAGAGCCTGTAAAGGAATATGGTTCTAAAGAAATCAGTCCAATTGTTTTAGCAATACAAGGGCTGATACAAAGTAAACATTTGCAGTGTGGTATCTTAAGAAAGATAGCCACTCCCATACATTTCACTGCTGATTTGCATTTCTATATGTCCTCACGGCAGCGGAAAAAAAAAACCCAGCAACAATCACTATTCTTTTATTAAAATGAGCAATAAAACGAACTTAACTTTAAAATTCATGGCCTACAAACTTTTTATTTAAGTTCAATCAGTACTTTGTGTCTGCATATGTGTCTGTGTATGAATTGAACATGAATTGCTGGGAAGGCTTAAAGAGTTAACTGATTATAGAACTTCCTACTTGTACACACCACATGGCTAGGTCAAATCCAAACTGCCAAAGAAAGAAGACAAGCAAGTTCTCCCTGAAGGGCAGGCCAACTGGTGAATGAAATCCCCAGACTGATCATGTTATAAGTGAGCTGCAGCACACCAAGAAGTCCGGAAAATACGCAAACAAAATCACGCTGCTTGATTTTTGCATTATGTCACATATAAAGAAAAAAGCTGCTCTTACTGAAGAAAATTGTGCTTAACAGCATAAAAAGATTCCAATGTAGAGTGATTAGTATGTTTCACTTTTGTCTTTCAGAGAAACGTTTTATACTTCTTACTGATTTTGAACACCTCACCCTATCCGTGCATTTAAGTGAGATACTGTGAGTTAACTGTACCTTAAAGAGATCAGCATATGGATGACTGACGACTAGAATAGAAACAAAACAAACCCCCAGAATTTTAAAAGATCGGAATAGTCGGCCAAGGATGCCTGGGCTAGGTCCTTTTCGAAAGGGTTGCCAAGAGCACGCTCGGTCCCTCCTCAGTTATTTTTCACTCCACTGCCTCTGACTGGATGCATCACCAGTGCAAGAAAACTCGGGAAGCATCTGCTGCAAGCAACCTCTGGACCTCCAAGGAAAAGGAGCCCTTTCTTGCTAGGAAAAGTCTCCAGCGTTTTTTAGGGTGGGTCCCCTCTTCCTCCGAAGCTCGTGAAGCTCCCCTCCCCGTGCGCGCCTCCTTCGTCCTGGCAGAGGCTCCCACAGCTGCTCCGGCCGGCCAGGGTAGCCTGGATGACGCTAGGGGGTTGCCAACGCCAAACAGTGCGCAAACTCGGCGGCGCGCTCCGGACTCTCCACTCGCCTAAACCTGCTCTCAAGTGAAAAGGGGTGGGAGGAGGAGTGTGAGGGGGGCGGAGGGGATCCTGTTTAATTCGCGGTCCTGGGGGTGTGGGAGCGGAAGCAGGCTCCGCGGGGCCCTCCTCCCTCCTGGAGTCCTGGGCTCCACCTCCTCCTCGTGGCCCCAGATATACACACACTCAGCCGCGGCTGGACATGCACACCCAGCGCCGGCTCCGGGCGCGTGCACACGCAGGTAGCGACACTCACCTGAGCCCGTGCACTGGGCGCCTGTCGCCTCGGGAGCGGCGGACTGGCGGCCTGGGCCGCGGAGGGGCCCCCTGTGCTGCGGGACTGCGGGAATCGGGAGCAGCCCCAGCGCGGACCTGCGAACTGAGGTGATGGCGCGTCTTCCTTAAATCCCTCCCCCACCCCGCACCTCCGCCTCCTAGGCTCTCGCGGGGGAAGCCAGGAGAGAGGGGCCCCGGGCGCGGAGCACACGCGGGAGCACGCCCCGAGGCGAGCGCGCCGAGAGGGGCGCCGCGGTGCCGGCGCAGGAAACTTGGGCGAAGTTAGTTGCAAGTCCCGGGTGGAGGCCCAGAGGACCGAGGAGGGGACGCGGCCGGTGCTGGGCCCGCCGCGCTGCCCGGAAGCCGGGCCGCGCTCCACGCCCGGTGCGCTCCGGGAGCCCGAGTCGGCCGGAGAGCCAGGAGGGGCTTGGAGCGAGCGGAGCCGGCATGGCTCGAGGGACAGCGAGACGCGGCGCTTCGGCGAGCCCCGAGGATTTCCTTTGAGGCCCGGAGATCCTAGGCTCGCTCAAGCCTCATCCAACCTCCTTCCCCGACCGGCAGCCGGAGAGGAAGACCCACGAGGCAGGTCTCCCCGCAAAACCCCAGCTCATTAGGGGGGTTCCCGTCAGCGCGCCCTGCCTGCCCCGAGTGAGGAAGACCGGCTGGTGCTGCAGTATTTGTATTTATATCCATTGCTGCGCTCTGCGTTCCCTTGGTGCGCCCGGACCCTCCTCCGTCTCCCCCCTCCTCTTCCTCCTCCGGGGCCACCTCCCCTCCTCCCCCCACCCCCATCTGCTACTGTCAAATGAGAAAGTCACCGAGGAGAACCCAAACACTCCAGCCGCCGAGAGCCCCCTTTGGCACTTGGCAGCGCGCGGCGGCTGACTCCTCTGCTCAACCTGGTGGAGCCTCCGCGACGCAAGTTTCCCGGCTGCTGTGCCTTTAACAGAGAAAAGACCGAGGACGGGGAGAGCGCTGCCCGGTGGCGGCTACCTGCGGGGAGTTCGCGAGCGAACGCAACTGGAGAGGAAGGACAAAAAGAAAGCAAAGGGCAGACTGCCCCCGTGGGGTGGGGACACCGCCGAGAAGTTATCGCGCCCCGGAGAGGATTTTCCCGAGCGCCTGGCCGGAGAGAGCAGGGCGGCCAGGGGAGCGGCGCGGCCCGGGGCTGGTCCCCCGGCCCCCTCCTCCCGGGCGGGAGCGACGCCGGGGTGCGAAGTGGGGCGCGGCGAGCGCGGCGGGCCGATAGGGTCCCCGCGGACGGCCAACATTGATTTCCTCCGGGCCGACAGCGACGGCGCGGGCGGCGGCGGCGGCGGCGGGCTGCAGCCGCGGCACGGCGAGAGCATGTCCAAGCCGGTGGACCACGTCAAGCGGCCCATGAATGCCTTCATGGTCTGGTCGCGGGCTCAGCGGCGCAAGATGGCCCAGGAGAACCCCAAGATGCACAACTCGGAGATCAGCAAGCGCCTGGGCGCCGAGTGGAAGCTGCTCACCGAATCGGAGAAGCGGCCGTTCATCGACGAGGCGAAGCGCCTGCGCGCCATGCACATGAAGGAGCACCCAGACTACAAGTACCGGCCGAGGCGCAAGCCCAAGACGCTGCTCAAGAAAGACAAGTTCGCCTTCCCTGTGCCCTACGGCCTGGGCGGCGTGACCGACGCCGAGCACCCGGCACTCAAGGCGGGCGCCGGGCTGCACGCGGGCGCGGGTGGCGGCCTGGTGCCCGAGTCGCTGCTCGCCAACCCCGAGAAGGCGGCCGCCGCCGCCGCCGCGGCTGCCGCCCGCGTCTTCTTCCCGCAGTCGGCCGCCGCCGCCGCCGCAGCCGCCGCCGCTGCCGCCGCCGGCAGCCCCTACTCGCTGCTCGACCTGGGCTCCAAGATGGCAGAGATCTCGTCCTCCTCGTCCGGCCTCCCGTACGCGTCGTCGCTGGGCTACCCGACCGCGGGCGCGGGCGCCTTCCACGGCGCGGCGGCGGCGGCTGCAGCAGCGGCCGCGGCCGCCGGGGGGCACACGCACTCGCACCCCAGCCCGGGCAACCCGGGCTATATGATCCCGTGCAACTGCAGCGCGTGGCCCAGCCCCGGGTTGCAGCCGCCGCTCGCCTACATCCTACTGCCCGGCATGGGCAAGCCTCAACTGGACCCCTACCCCGCGGCCTACGCCGCCGCGCTATGACCCCGCGGGGCCGCCTCGCGAGGACCGGTGTGCACACGTGTACATATGTATAGGTACGAGCTCTGCGGCCTCCCCGAGCGCCCTCCCGCGACGGGGGCCCCGGTTTGTATGTACATAAGATGTATAGGTGCCAGGCGGAGGCAGAGAGGCCAGTCGGGGCGCGAGTGGCCGAGCGCGCGAGTGCGCGGGCGAGTGTGCGTGTGAATTCACAGGGTCATTTCAGACCTGCACTCCCGCAGACAACTTTAAAGAGGGCAGTTGTATCTCGCAGCAGTTGATGTTTGCCTTGCACTTCGGAACCTGTTGCGTTATGGCCCACAGAGGTGGAGGAGTAACTTTTTGATATGTTGGGCTTTCCAGCTTTCTTTGTTGGAAGTTTATTGTCGGTTTTGTTTCCCATTATCTTTCCTTTATTGTTATTATTCTTTTCTCCTGGTCGCTGTTGCATGCACTCTGTTCAAATGTTGGGTCTGAAATGGTTGGCACAAGGGAAAAGCTGATCTGTGTCATTAGTTTCTCGGAGCGGGATGGCTCTGAACAGCCTTGCTCCCTATTTGTACCATTTGAACTTTGCAAAATCTCTGTTCTCTCAAACAGAACCCCCAGGCCGGATCCATTCTTGACCGGTGACCGGCTCGAATCTGGCCTTTTGTGTGTGAGATGATCACGGTTTCTTTTGTTTATCATAGCATATGCAAATCAGAGCAAGAGCTCTTTCTCAAGAGCAAGGACGGCAAACAAGAAATACGTGTGAAATGAAAAGTTGTCAATTGGATTTTCCCCCTTAAAAAACAAACAAACAAACAAACAAAAAACCGCTAGAAGTCTCCCTGAGTCCACTCGCTTGGATTTTTGACACAGTTTACACAGAAAGAGAAAAGGCATTATTCCTATTTTCCCCTTATGACTTGAGTTTCACTTTAAGATTGTAAATGTGTATATGTCCTTGAAAACATTAAGTCTGAAAATGTGTTATTTGCGTTGCCCTAAATCTGAGTCGGTTTTAGACTCTAAAACATTTTGAACAAATGTCAAAGTTAACTTTTAAAAATTGCGGGACTATTTCAGAACCGCAATTTTATCTAAGATTAAATCAGACTTTTTTTGTCTGAGTGGTAATTATATATTTATTATTTAGCAAAACAAAACAAAAACCAGAATTGTTTTGACAGATGCCTCTGTTTCAGCTAGCATTTCTCCAACTCAAACCATTTAAATGTGTTTTGGAGTTCCCTCCCTAACTAGCTTATTTTTTAGATCACCTGCAATTCATTTGCAAATTATGATAAAACACATTTTAGAGAAAAGAACCTCAATTGTAGCTTTTTTTCTTTTTAAATGTATATATTTTGACTAATGTTTGTGAATGAAGTTGGCTAACATGTATTTAGTTTCATTTTGGCTTTATGTAATATAAAGTTTTAAAAAGTTTAAGTATTGGTTTTAACCTTTATGTGTAAATGGTTTTCTTGTGTGATCTTCTAATTTAATATTAGACGTCTAAGCTATATCTGTAAATTAGAATCCGACTATCACTCTGTTCATTTTTTTTGAACAAAGAGTTTAAATAAAGCCTGAACCAGGGAAAAGAGAAAATCCTTTATTTCTTGTTGAGTTCCTAACAAGATTTTTATCTGAATTGCCCTTACGTGCCTGGTCCAGGTGAAGTGTAAGGTATCCTCCAAAGGCAGCCTTTGTTTCACTTTTGAATAGATTTACTAGGAAATCTAAATCAAGCCATTGTTATTCAGAGCCAAAAACCTGATTTATCACATTTTTAATCGTGAATAGGAAAGAAGATAAAAAAAAAAAACAAAACCAAGTAGTTGTATTATCTTGGGGGGGGGTGGGGGGCAGGGAAGGCATTCATGAACCAGTAGAACAGAGCCCATTGAAAACATCCAGACCGTTTAAAGCATTTCACTAGTTTCCAGTAACATTTTAAGAGGAGAAAGTTGCCTGACCACTTTATCCTGTTAGTTGGAGAGCTCCACTGCTTAAATCAGTGTAATTTGTTCGTGTATCTTTGGCATGTTCCTTATTTACACCTTAAGATTTTAGTTGTAAGGATAATCACTGCTAACGACATTTTACAACTTTGGGCCTCTTTAAGGCTTTATTCTGTCATGCTAGTGGCATTAAAATAGAAATATAACAAATTCTAATGGAGAGGGTTGAATTTCCAAGGCTGGACAAGTTTCCACTGGAGAAAGGTTTGAAATCGTATTTTAATATTTGAAAAGAAATTATAGGGCGCCAGGAAGAATATCAGAGGAAAAAAAATTAACTGTAGGGACATCTTTATTTTCGCCCCACCAAGATAGAAATTCTCAAGATACAAGACTCAACTAGTCCTAAACTAGTTTCTCTACCGACAGAGACCGTCTCTGGAACTCCACGTCTTTATAAGCGATCCAACTCTTTAAAGTCATTGTTTTTCCCCAACGGAATAATATTTTAAGAACCATGAAAAGTTTTGGAAATGTGAAAAATAGGCTCTGCTGGTTTGACCCTGATTCACTAATTAAAACGATCCCTCTCCTGTTATTCCCCGAGCTCTTTGCAATATTATAAGTTAATTCATATGGTTCTGAGCGATTATGCAAAACTAATTTGGACTGTCCAGGGGTAATTATCCCTGACACGGTTAATTAAATCCTTTCAAGGCTTCGTCTTTCCCTTTTGTAGCAGCCCATCACTTCTCAACACGGAACTTCCTGCGGCTCGCTGGAAATCACCCCAGTCCTAAATCTTAGTCACCTCCCAGAGCCTTCCAGCTCGGCCCCGCCGGCCGAAGATTCCCCGCCCCCTCCCGTCCCCTCCCCTTTCCCTAATGATCGGCGTTTTCTGGGAGCAACGCTCCGGAGTGTTGATGAACGAGAACAGGACTAGAAAGACGGGTGAGGGAGGGGGGAAGGATGCCGCGGGTGAGCACACGGGGTCACACAGCCAACAGATTGCGCGGCTGTCTGAGTAGTCCACAGGCCTACCGGGGGGACTGGTTTATCCCCACCCCGATCCCAGTGGTCTTGCTAACAAGTTGCGCCTGGAGAAAGTCTCCCTCCGAGTTAGACTGTGCAGAAGTAAGGGGGTGCGACTCGGGGGCAAGAGGGCGTGGAGAAAGGGCCGGGTGTGTCTGTGAGGGTCAGAAAGTGACCCGTAAATACAGCCGTCGGACTAGGCAAAGAGCTGCTGCGTGCTCGAGATCTGTCTCTCTCTATCCATCTCTATCTCTTTCCCCTCTTCTCTCCTCTCCTTTCCTTCCTTCCCTTCCTTCTTTTTGCTCTTCTACATTTTCGTTCCTCTTTAAGGTTTAAAAAAGCTACGACATTCCTTAGGTAGTCTCTCGGTTGCCTAACGGCTTTAAACAACCCTCACACCCGAGGGGCCAGGAGTGTTGTGTTGCCCTCGGGCTTTGAGCAAACAGGTGGAATTGTTCTGTTGCAGCCGTAAGGACCAGAGCTGGGGGCCGCTGCCGTGCGAGGGATGGCTTCCAGGGAGCAGTGGGGCTGGCTGCCGTTGTCACTTCATTTGACAATTTCCTCCTCCTCTTCTCCCCCCCACCCCCCGAAGAAAGTAGAACGAAACAGCATGGATCTCTCTTTCCCTCCCCGCCTCTGGGTAGCCTAGGCGAGGGGCGCAGAAGATGGAGAGAAGATTCGACCATCTTCCCCGAGCAGAGAGGGACCCGCGCGCCAGCCAATCAGAGCGCGGCTCTGCCGCTCCCCGCCGCCGCCGCACCCTCGGGGAGAGTGAAGTTCCCGCAACTGGCCCGCCCGAAGGATCCGTGTCTTTCTTGTGCTCACAGCCCAGCGGAGGCAGAGAGAGCGCCAACCAAACTTTATTAATCTCTCCCCGTTCTTTCTCTCTCAGCCCAGTGCATCTCAAAGGTCAGCCCTCTTCTTTTAAAAGACTGATATCATTAATTCACTGACAATCCCTCCACCAACCCCCCATTCTTTTTTTCTCTCTTGCAGGAAAAAGAAACGGGGGGGGGGAATAGTGAAAAGAGGTTTTTTTTTATCCTTTTTTTTTTTTTTTTTTTTTTTTTGTCCTTCAGTGGGAGCGTTTAGACAGTCGAGGAGGTTTTGTCCAGGAACAAAACGCAGGGTTGGGAGGTTTTGTGAGAGCGTTGTTTGTTGAAGTGGAGCTAAGAAAAAGCGGCGGCTTTCTCCTCATTGTGAAGAAACCAATCAGTGGTATTTGGAAAACTGTTAGCATTGTGCACTTCTTCTGTGTCCATTGTGAGGCGTTTCTTTTCACAAGGTTTTTTTTTCAGCCGATCCAGCTGGCCGGAATGAATAGCGGTGCAATGTGTACACGCTTTGTCCCTCCGGCCTTCAAGTAGCCCCCATTGAATAGACTAAGTTGACACTGCGTGACAGTGAAACAACATAATAAAAAATACATGAGCCCCTGAATAGGAGCAGGCGCATAAATAAATAAAATGGGTGACCAAAACTGGATAAACTGAATGACAAAACGGTGAAAGGGGAACAAAAAGATATTTAACACGCTACATTAGCATTAGAATGCGATCTACAAGGCAGAACAATTGATGAATAGGTTTACCGGCCAAGAAAGAAATGGACTAAATGCCCTTTGAATAGATATGCTTTTTGCAAGGGCTTTGAATAGATATGCTTTTTTTTTTTTTTTTTTTGCAAGGACTGAATGGGAAAAGGTAAAGATGAAGCTATGCAAATGAGCGGGGGAACTTTTTATATATATTCTTTAAACACACACACACACTGTGGGAGGAGAGTGCTGCCTCGGGGTGTTTATAGAAGCAATAGTTGCCATTATTAGCATTGTCTGCAACAGATAGAAATTGAACAGGTTGGGATAATATAGGGTAGCAGTAATTATTCTTCTAATTAATGGTCCTTTGCTACTTTAAAAAAGAAAAAAGGAAAGAAGTAAAAGTTATGCAGAAGTTATGTTTCCTGTGTCCCTTCGCCCAGCGTTGGAATCCGAGGAGCGGCAAGTCTGGCCATTCCAAGATGCATTCTGATTTTAGAACATTCCAGGGAGCCGATCCTTAGACTCAGGGTTTGGGGCCTGCTTTCCATTTATACTGCGTTTTTGAGAGTCTCATACAGTGTCTGGTACGTGGTAGGTGCTGAATGAATAGTTGCGGAAGGAGTGAACGCATGTAAGTTTGATGGAGGACCCCTGGCCTCCTGTGGATGTCGGGGAGGAGTAATACCAAGGATGGCTTTCGCATTTCACCGCCCCTAACCTCCAGCTTATCTAGGGGAGCGGTCCGAATCCTGAGGGGTTTTGTCTTCAGCCTACCTGGGCCGCTGCACAAGTGTGAAGACCAAACAAGTGACGAGCAACTACTGCCCCCCCATTCCTCACTCTGTCCTCACCCCCAAATCTGCCCCAAAGCTTGTGAGGAGTCCCATCTGGCTGCGTAGAACATTGGACCCACCCCCTTAGAGAATTAGAATACACTTAAAGCTTAGCTCTCTCTCGCGGGCTTCTCCCCTTGGCTCCTACCCCCCTTTCCCCTCCTGGCTTGTAAGCCTTTGACTGAACCCCACGCAACAGGGAACCTCCTGCCTGAATTGCTAGCGGAGGCAGGGCGCGAACCCGCGGAGATCTGGGCTGTCCTCAGGCTCCCTTCGCTGCCCCGGAGGCGGGCGTCGGTAACCTTGTCAGTTGTTTTATGTTCAATGGTTGACCGCCAAGCCTGCCTGGGTGCTGGGCCACCCAGCCGTCGAACTTTCCAGCGGCTTTCAGCGCTGCGCAAACTTAAATGAATAATGCAAATTATAGACGGCCCAGCTGACACGTCCCTGCGAACGCGCGTAGGTTCAGAGGGCGCTCTGAGTAGCAGCTCTCCCGACCTCCCCGACGGCCGGCGGGAAGCTGGGTTCTGAGAAGCAGTGACAACTGCTTCTGAATTGTTGAGACAGAAGGGGGGGGTGTCCCGAACTTTAAAAGCAGTGTTTCCCCCCCCCCTTCTTTTTAAAGAAGCAGTTGAGCCTTACCAAGTGACGGGGGTCGCGCGGAAGCCTCGCATATTTTAAAGTGTAACCCGAGCCTTCGCGGTTTCGGCTCTACTTAAAACATTCAAGTTCCTAGAAACCGACAAATCCGAAAAACTTGCAAAGGGTTCTATCCGGATAAACCCGTTGGGAGTCACTTTGAGGAGATAAAAAGCACAGAGATTGGGGTGATGGGCAGTTGTGGGAGGCAGTGTCCTGTTGTTCCAGGTTCCAGGTGGCCACTGGGCCTTTGGAAACCGCCTCAGCGCAGAGCAGGGAAGTGGTACCCACTAGGCAACGACTTCTACGCCTCCGTTTTTGTGACCGCCCCCCGCCCCCGCACTCTCCCCAGCCCCTCACTGCACGCTTTGTCAGGTAGACTCCATCACCCCTGCCGCGGCTGCCCCATCATTCACACGTGACTGGAGGAAATAAAATCGGCTTTGGTTTTTTAATTCCTTTTGAAGATTTCTCTACCTGATTTCTACCTCCTTTGGGCTCCTTGCTTGATTGGGGGAGGGGTTATTTAGGGACTTTTTGACAAACAGAAGTTTAGGTACTAATTGTAAACACCCCGTTGCTCTCCTTGAATGTATTTATTGTCATATTAGCCGAAGACTTGGAGACACATGGCCTATTACTCATTTCAAGGCTCTAGGCAAAGAATTCTCCTACTGAGATCGACCAGTAAAACCAGATTTCTTAAGGGAAATTACGAGGACGTCTTCAGTCTCTCTTCACAAAATGACATTAATGGATTGTCAATTTCATTTGAGCACCCTCCTCTCTACCCACCTCACCCCAGCATTTTATTTTGGGATCACCCCAAGGTAATTAGCCACTCGCAGAAAGCTTGAAATCCCGAAAGGAGAGGCACAGCTGAGGCTAACAGAGACCAAGTGAGGCTTCTCAGATCGGTTGCTCCACGGGGGCCATCTTTTCATACGGTCAGGAGTGGAGAGAAGTATGTTTGCAGAAGACGGAGTACCTTTAAAAGGGCTCTCAGGGGGTGCGGGGTAAGCTTTTTGCTTCCTACAATGTCACCACGGTGACATCCGCAGTGGACCCAGCCTGTCCTCCATGGAGTCCCCCGCAGGTACTGCCACTGAGCTCAGGGGACTCTTTAGCTCCTTTCCTATTTGCCCTGTGGGTATTTCATGTCCAAAGCTCATGCACGCGCACATGCTAAGAAAACACACACACACACACACCTGGTTTGGAGCGGACCCCGGTTTATGTATCACCAGATGGTAAACCCCGAGCTTGGGAGTAGTCTCCGAGATTCCGGCAGACATAGAAGGTCTATGCGGACATCAGGAGTCGGAGGAAATTGTGTGGGATTAGAACCGCGCTCAAACACACACGAATTCTTTTTATTATTATTAATATTTTTAAAGTTAACTGTATTTCTAGAACACACGCGAATTCTGCCCAACAATCGTTTGCGCATCCGCTCTCCCTCGCTCTCTCCCACTTGGCCGAAGTTTTGGTAATGGTGTTTGTTTTGAACTGGATCATCTAAATGGCCTAGACGGCCTCCCTCTGCCTGAACAGACCGGCTCAGTGACTGGGAGTGAGACAACGCACATAGAGCCTGGGAGGGGACATGGAGAACCACTTCAGGGAAGCATAGGAAAAGCGGGTGCCGGGCGAAACGGAAGGAAGGAAGGAAGGCAGGATAAAAGAACAAATCAGGACGAGAAAAAGAGCTGCCTTACTACTGACACTCCCTCTTGCCCTCAGGTTCAACACCTGGGGAAGGTGCTGCCAGGGCTGATGGGCGACAGGACACGCCGAACGGCAGGAGGAGGTGAAGGACCGCGGACCTCAGCCGCCCCCGACACTACCTCCTCCGCCAAGCCCCTGCTGGTTCAGCCCCAACTGGGAAAAGAGACTGCCCCCTCGGGGAGGGAAGGCACCGGGAGGCGATGATCACGCGGGCCCTGGAAGCTTCCGCGTGGCACGGGGGGATTTGGAAGCAGGGGAGGGTCCTGACAGTGCCCTCACCCAGACTCGGCGACCCCTCCTACAGATGGAGGGAGTCACGTTAGAAAGACGAATCTCTAAAATTGGGGCCAGCCTCTCCCCCACGATATTAACTCCCGCGAGCCCACAGTGGGAAACAGACTCTGTGCAGCCTGAAACTTACTTAAGAAAATTAAATCACAATTACGAGGCGACTTTAGAAGAGGGGTCGGTACCAGCGAGGGACTGTGAAACTCAAGCTCCTTCTCCTTCCCGGGAAATCTGCCCCCGATAGACCCTCAGGACTACCAAGGAGCTCGTCCCCAACTCCATCGGTGAGACAAGAGCCAGCGGCAGAAAAGAGGCCCTTAGCTAATGGCCCACCGGCTCCTCAACCACCGCCCCGCCTCCGGCTGCTCGCCGCGGGGGCCGGGGGAGACACAGGCGCCCACAGCTTTGCCCCAGACCGAGGCTTCTTTGCGCTTCTGGATGCCCACTTGCTATTCCTCCTTTTCAGGGGCTCGTTTTTCTCCTGCAAACCTAGCCCTGAGTAAGTAGTTAGAGCGGCTGATTAATATGTATTCAAACGGGCTGTTTAAGGCGGCGTGAATAAACATGAGCCCGCGGCGGCGGCGCCCAGCCGCTCGCGCTTGCCTCTTCGGACGCAGAGAGCTGGAACAGGAGAGGCTCGCGTTCATGATCCGGCGGGGACAGAGGTCGCCCGAGCCAGCCCGTCATTCTGCGTCCCCACGCCCGGGACACGCCCCCCACCTGGGTGCCCGATGCACGGCGGACGGCACAGACCGGCGCGCACCCACTCCCCGGGGGCTTGGGATACCGTTTCCTCTCTTTCTAGAAAGCTGCCTCGACCTCTGTTACAGAGGTGCTTACTTTGAGAACCTGGAGGTGGGGGACGCGAAGGGTGCTTGCCTCACCCCTCAAGTTTTGGGCCAGGGTTACCCAACCGAGTCTCTGCGCAAAACTGGGGGGCCCTGAACGTGCCCTCGGGTGCGCAGGACGGAGGTCGTGACCCACTGCGGGAAGGAAGACGTCGAGCTGCGGATTCGAGGGAGGGGAACTCTCGCAGAAGATGGTGGGTTTCTGATGTTCGCGAACGGATGCGCGGCCGCGGAGAGTAATCACCCACCCAGTGCACTTCCAAAGCCCCCGCCATCTCCCGCTCGGAAAAGTCGCCCTTGGGCCTCTTTGTTTCCCCGGAGCCGGGGCGTCTTGCCCTGGCCAGCTGTGAGAAGTGCCGGAGCTGAGTGCGCAAGTAGGCCTCGCAGCCCACGGCCCCAGGTCCGTCTCCTCGCCGGCACACACTGGGCCGCAGGTCTGGGCCGGGCCTGAATCGGCGCCCGCGGCCCAGAGCAGCCCCGCGGCTCAGGAGGAGGAGGCTGGGCGTGCCTCTGGCCCAGGCCCCGGGGATTTAGCCGGATCCAGGCCTCGGTGGGCCTTAGGCCTTCCTCCAGCCTCAGACTCACGCAGCTGCGGAAGCGCCAGCGCCCCACGTCGCACCCAGGCTGCCACCTTCGCCCCGACCCCGTGTGTGAGCAAAGCAAAGTCAACTTCCGCACCGCCCAGGGCCACGCGCTCCGGGCGCTGTCCCTGCGGGGCGCAGAGAAGCGCCGGAGGGTGAGAGGCGCCCTTCGCGCGACAAGGACGCGCAGGTGGTTTCCGGGGCTGGGGTGCGCTCCCGCCCACAGCGAGCGCGCTCCCTCGGTTTTTTTTTTTTTCCCCTAGAGCTTGTCCGAGGTCAAGAGAATGAGGCCCATAAGAGCAGGGTTTACCTTCCTGCTAAAGCTTGGGGAGATCAAGCCCCAGTTCCTACCCCATCACACGGCCCGCGGCTTTCTCGAAAAGTGTTCCCTAAAAATGACTTGTCCGCTGCTACAGGCTTGGGGCATCTATTTACCACTCGCCCCAGCCTAGGTCCTGGGCCAACTTCACCAGCGAAGTGAATGTAAAGGACACTGTAGTCCGCGACTGGAAGCTCTTTTTCTGCAGTAAGAACAGGGTCTAGCAGCTCTGGGAGGTAGAGCAAGACTTGGAGGAGGTCTGGAGAATTCTGGATGGTTCTGTCGGCTAAGGAGTGCTCCCTGCTGGGAAAGCTCTCTTAGGAGAGGGTCTGGAGTGGGTGAGAAGTAGGCACGTGGGGTCCTGGACTAAAAGATGGGGAGCGGAGCCGGACAGAATGCATGTGGGAGAAATTTCGTCTATATAAGAGCGAGGCAGAGAGCCCTAAGTCATCGGGGATGGGAATGAGCCCCCAGTAACAACTGCTGTTCCAGGGCTCCTGTTTTGTGCCAGTGAGCCTCTCAGATGTCCAAGGTCAGCAAGCACCGTCTTCGTGTGAATGGCGCCCCCTGGAAGCCATTTCCCCTGTTTCTCTCTAAAACTTTCCAGTACTTCCTATTTACAGATGGAAAGCCAGGGGGGCGGGGTGGAGTTTTCCCAAGGTAAATAGTGGAGCTGGGATTCTAGACCGTATTTGGCGGCCCCAGAGCCTAAACGCTTTTATTCACCTTGCTGCCTCCCAGTATAGAGCTAAGGAAGAAACCTTCCATATTAGCAACAATAAGATTTCCTCCCTTGACAGCCTTGAAAATCAAAACCGAAGCCCTTGATAATTTGCTGTTTCCGGTGTACCCCACTCTCCAAATTGAAATCCACTCTGTCATGACTGCCAGCAGATCGGTCTGGGGATGCTGTTAGTGAAGATAAAATGTTTGTCTCACTTTTCTGCTTTAACAAAACAAACCATCAAAAAGCCTTTCCCCTCGAACCACAAATGTTCAATGGCAAAAAGGCTTCTGGCTTAATATGACTTTTGAAAATGGGAGAAACCCATGCCTGAAAACCCAGCTGGGGAGTGGATCGCTCAGATGATGCCTCACCTTTTCTTCTCTCCCCATCTCCTCTGTGTTTCCTTCTCGTGCTCATAGTTCCTTGTGGGTTTTCTGACATTTTTCTGAGTTCAGGTAAGTAAAACTCTTAGCAAATCCTGGTGTGATGCTTTAAATTCTTCGTTGTTAAGGATGTGAGAGGGTAGAGAGCTGTTCTCTGCTGGATTTAGAATCCTTCTGGCTCTGCTGAAGGATACAACAGAGGAACAAAGGAAAATGAGCCCTGGTTCCTCATGTTGTCTCCTGCCATTTTCCAAGGTGCTCAGTGCTAATGAGCAAATACTTTCGCCTCCACCCTCACAGTTACCTACTTACGAGCTTCTGTGTGCCTTCAAATGCTTCCTTCTCTCCTGTGACAATGGATGAACAATCCTCGCTCCCGGTGAGGGCTGGCTTCTCTACTTGGGCACAAATCTCATCCCCTCTCTGGTAGGCGGCCTTTCAAATGCCCCCAGCGATCCCCACATCCTGGAATTCATGCCTCTGTGTAAATCTCACCCTTTGAGTGTAGCCTAGAGCTAGTGAATGGCTCCTAACAAATAAAATAAGGCAAAGTGATGGGATAGCACTTCCTGGTTAAGTTACAAAACAATGACTTCCCCTTCTTTCTTTCTCTTAGCTCTTGTTCTGAGGGAAGCCAGCTGCCATTTCGTGAGCTGCTCCATGGAGAGGCCCTTGTGTCTCTGGCCAAAGGCCAGCAAGGACCCGAAATCTGTCACCAGTAGACTTGAGTGACATGGAAATGGCTTCTCACTTGGTTGAGCCTTGAGATGATAGCAGCCACGGCTGACACCTTGATTGTAGCCTGGGGAGAGACACTGAGCCAGAGGCCCTCAAGAGGTGCTCCCGGAACCCTAACCCACAGAAATCATGAGATAATCAACGTGTGTTGTTTAAAGCCATTAGGTTTGGGGATGATTTGTTATGCAGCATGAGATAACTAATACACCACGTTACATACTAGATATGGCTCCAGAAAATCTCTCCCCTTTCCTCTTGCAATGTCAAAAATTTCCCTCTACTAAATCATTCTTGTCAGTATATATACCAAAAAAAAAAAAAATTGCTATCCTTTCATTAAAAAACAAACAAAAAACCTCTCATAACCCCATTTTTCCCTCTAGCTATCACTTCTCTGCTCCCCTTTACAGTGAGTTGATTAAAAAACAAAAGATAACTATATTCCCTATCTATAATTCCCTGTTTCCTCTTTTCTCTTAAACTCTCTCTAGTTGGGGTTTGTCCCCCTCCTCCAACACCACTCCACCAAAATCTGCTCTCATCCAGGTCACCAGTGACTTCCTAAATCAAATGGTCAGTTCTCATCTACCTTGATCTACAGCATTTGACAGAGTTGGTCACTCTCTCCTCTGAAAAGCTACTTGGCTGCATGGGCACCACACTCGCCTGGTTTTTCTACTTCCTCGCTGGATACTCTGCCATTTTCCCTTCCTGGTTCTACTTCTCTCCAACCTCTTATCAAGTTTTATCAGGAAAGATAGGAACTCTTTCAGTATTCTCTGCTATAGACCGAATGTTTCTTTCCCTCCCAAGTTCATAGGTTAAATCCTGATGCCCAGTGGGGAGTGATTAGCTCATGACAGTGGAGCCCTCATGAATGGGATTAGGGCCAAGAGATCCCAGAGAGCTCCCTTGCCCCTTCTGCTATGTGAGGACACAGCCAGAAGACGGCTCTCTGTGAACCAGAAGGTGGACCCTCACCAGCTGTTGAATCTGCTGGCATCTTCATCTTGGACTTCCCAGCCTCCGGATCTGTGAGAAATTTCTGTTATTTATAAGCCACTCAGTGTACGATATTTTGTTATAGCAGCTGGAACTGATTAAAACATTCTTCAATCTGCCAACAAACTACAGGTGTCTTCTTTTTTTTGAATTTTATTTATTTTTTTATACAGCAGGTTATTATTAGTCATCAATTTTATACACATCAGTGTACATGTCAATCCCAATCGCCCAATTCATCACGCCCCCACCCCCACCCCCTTGCCGCTTTCCCCCCTTGGTGTCCATACGTTTTTTCTCTACATCTGTGTCTCAATTTCTACCCTGAAAACCGGTTTATCTGTACCATTTTTCTACGTTTCACATATATGCGTTAATATACGATATTTGTTTTTCTCTTTCTGACTTACTTCACTCTGTATGACAGTCTGTAGATCCATCCACGTCTCAACAAATGACCCAATTTCGCTCCTTTTTATGGCTGAGTAATATTCCATTGTATATATGTACCACATCTTCTTTATCCATTCGTCTGTTGATGGGCATTTAGGTTGCTTCCATGACCTAGCTATTGTAAACAGTGCTGCAATGAACATTGGGGTGCATGTGTCATTTTGAATTATGGTTTTCTCTGGGTATATGCCCAGTAGTGAGATTGCTGGGTCATATGGTAATTCTATTTTTAGTTTTTTAAGGAACCTCCATACTGTTCTCCATAGTGGCTGTATCAATTGACATTCCCACCAACAGTGCAAGAGGGTTCCCTTTTCTCCACACCCTCTCCAGCATTTGTTGTTTGAAGATTTTCTGATGATGGCCATTCTAACTGGTGTGAGGTGATACCTCATTGTAGTTTTGATTTGCAGTTCTCTAATAATTAGTGATGTTGAGCAGCTTTTCATATGCTTCTTGGCCATCTATATGTCTTCTTTGGAGAAATGTCTATTTAGGTCTTCTGCCCATTTTTGGATTGGATTGTCTGTTTCTTTAGTATTGAGCTGCATGAGCTGTTTATATATTTTGGAGATTAATCCTTTGTCTGTTGATTCGTTTGCAAATATTTTCTCCCATTCTGAGGGTTGTCTTTTCGTCTTGTTTATGGTTTCCTTTGCTGTGCAAAAGCTTTTAAGTTTCATTAGGTCCCATTTGTTTATTTTTATTTTTATTTCCATTACTCTAGGAGGTGGATCAAAAAAGACCTTGCTGTGATTTATGTCAAAGAGTGTTCTTCCTATGTTTTCCTCTAAGAGTTTTATAGTGTCTGGTCTTACATTTAGGTCATGAATCCATTTTGAGTTTATTTTTGTGTATGGTGTTAGGGAGTGTTCTAATTTCATTCTTTTACATGTAGCTGTCCGGTTTTCCCAGCACCACTTATTGAAGAGACTGTCTTTTCTCCATTGTATATCCTTGCCTCCTTTGTCATAGATTAGTTGACTGTAGGTGCGTGGATTTATCTCTGGGCTTTCTATCTTGTTCCATTGATCTATGTTTCTGTTTTTGTGCCACTACCATATTGTCTTGATTACTGTAGCTTTGTAGTATAGTCTGAAGTCAGGGAGTCTTATTCCTCCAGCTCCGTTTTTTTTCCCCTCAAGACTGCTTTGGCTATTCAGGGTCTTTTGTGTCTCCATAGAAATTTTAAGATTATTTGTTCTAGTACCGTAAAAAATGGCATTGGTAGTTTGATAGGGATTGCATTGAATCTGTAGATTGCTTTGGGTAGTATAGTCATTTTCACAATGTTGATTCTTCCAATCCAAGAAAATGGTATATCTCTCCATCTGTTGGTATCATCTTTAATTTCTTTCATCAGTGTCTTATAGTTTTCTGCATACAGGTCTTTTGTCTCCCTAGGTAGGTTTATTCCTAGGTATTTTATTCTTTTTGTTGCAGTGGTAAATGGGAGTGTTTCCTTAATCTCTCTTTCAGATTTCTTATCATTAGTGTACAGGAATGCAAGAGATTTCTGTGCATTAATTTTGTGTCCTGCAACTGTACCGAATTCATTGATTAGCTCTAGTAGTTTTCTGGTGGCATCTTTAGGATTCTCTATGTATAGTATCATGTCATATGCAAACAGTGACAGTTTTACTTCTTCTTTTCCAATTTGTATTCCTTTTATTTCTTTTTCTTTTCTGGTTGTCGTGGCTAGGACTTCCAAAACTATGTTGAATAATAGTGGTGAGAGTGGTCATCCTTGTCTTGTTCCTGATCTTAGAGGAAATGCTTTCAGTTTTTCACCATTGAGAATGATGTTTGCTGTGGGTTTGTCATATATGGCCTTTATTATGTTGAGGTAGGTTCCCTCTATGCCCAATTTGTGGAGAGTTTTTATCATAAATGGGTGTTGAATTTTGGCAAAAGTTTTTCTGCATCTATTGAGATGATCATATGGTTTGTATTCTTCAATTGGTATTCTTCAATTGGTATACACCATATTCTTAATATGGTGTATCACATTGATTGATTTGAGTATATTGAAGAATCCTTGCATCCCTGGGATAAATCCCACTTGATCATGGTGTATGGTCCTTTTAATGTGTTGATGGATTCTGTTTGCTACTGTTTTGTTGAGGATTTTTGCATATGCATTCATCAGTGATATTGGTCTGTAATTTTCTTTTTTTGTAGTATCTTTGTCTGGTTTTGGTATCAGGGTGATGGTGGCCTCATAGAATGAGTTTGGGAGTGTTCCTTCCTCTGCAATTTTTTGGAAGAGTTGGAGAAGGATGGATGTTAGCTCTTCTCTAAATGTTTGATAGAATTCAACTGTGAAGCCATCTGGTCCTGGACTTTTGTTTGTTGGAAGATTTTTAATCACAATTTCAATTTCATTACTTGTGATTGGTCTGTTTATATTTTCTATTTCTTCCTGGTTCAGTCTTGGAAGGTTATACCTTTCTAAGAGTTTGTCCATCTCTTCCAGGTTGTCCATTTTATTGGCATAGAGTTGCTTGTAGTAGTCTCTTAGGATGCTTTGTATTTCTGTGGTGTCCATTGTAACTTCTCCTTTTTCGTTTCTAATTTTATTGATTTGAGTCCTCTCCCTCTTTTTCTTGATGAGTCTGGCTAATGGTTTATCAATTTTGTTTATCTTGTTAAAGAAACAGCTTTTATTTTTATTGATCTTTGCTATTGCTTTCTTTGTTTCTATTTCATTTATTTCTGCTCTGATCTTTATGATTTCTTTCCTTCTACTAACGTTGGGTTTTGTTTGTTCTTCTTTCTCTAGTTCCTTTAGGTGTAAAGTTAGATTGTTTATTTGAGATTTTTTGTGTTTCTTGCAGTAGAATTGTATTGCTATAAACTTCCCTCTTAGAACTGCTTTTGCTGCATCCCAGTGGTTTTGGATCGTCGTTTGTTCATTGTCATTTGTCTCTGGGTACTTTTTGATTTCCTGTTTGATTTCTTCAGTGATTTCTTGGTTATTTAGTAACGTATTGTTTAGCTTCCATGTGTTTGTGTTTTTTTCCCTGTAATTGATTTCTAATCTCATAGCGTTGTGGTCGGAAAAGCTGCTTCATATGATTTCAAATTTCGTAAATTTACTGCAGTTTGATTTGTGACCCAAGATGTGATCTATCCTGGAGAATGTTCCGTGTGCACTTGAGAAGAAAGTGTGATCTGCTGTTTTTGGATGGAATGTCCTATAAATATCAGTTAAATCTATCTGGTCTATTGTGTCATTTAACGCTTGTGTTTCCTTATTAATTTTCTTTCTGGATAATCTGTCCATTGGTGTAAGTGAGGTGTTAAAGTCCCCCATTATTATTGTGTTACTGTTGATTTCCTCTTTTGTAGCTGTTAGCAGTTGCCTTATGCATTGAAGTGCTCCTATGTTGGGTGCATATATATTTATAATCGTTATATCTTCTTCTTGGATTGATCCCTTTATCATTGTGTAGTGTCCTTCCTTGTCTCTTGTAACATTCTTTATTTTAAAGTCTATTTTATCTGATATGAGTATTGCTCCTGCAGCTTTCTTTTGATTTCCATTTGCATGGAATATTGCTTTCCATCCCCTCACTTTCAGTCTGTATGTGTCCCTAGGTCTGAAGTGGGTCTCTTGTAGACAGCATATATATGGGTCTTGTTCATTCAGTGATCCTGTGTCTTTTGGTTGGAGCATTTAATCCATTCACATTTAAGGTAATTATTGATATGTTTGTTCCTATTACCATTTCTTAATTGTTATGGGTTTGTTTTTGTAGGTCGTTTTCTGCTCCTGTGCTTCCCACTTAGAGAAGTTCCTTTAGCATTTGTTGTAGAGCTGGTTTGATGGTGCTGAATTCTCTTAGCTTTTGCTTGTCTGTAAAGCTTTTGATTTCTCCATCGAATCTGAATGAAATCCTTGCCGGGTAGAGTAATCTTGGTTGTAGGTTTTTCCCTTTCCTCACTTTAAATATATCGTGCCACTCTCTTCTGTCTTTTAGAGTTTCTGCTGAGAAATCAGCTGTTAACCTTATGGGAGTTCCCTTGTATGTTATCTGTCGTTTTTCCCTTGTTGCTTTCAATAATTTTTCTTTGTCTTTGATTTTTGTCAGTTTGATTACTATGTGTCTCAGCGTGTTTCTCCTTGGGTTTATCCTGCCTGGGACTCTCTGTGCTTCCTGGACTTGGGTGGCTATTTCCTTTCCCATGTTAGGGAAGTTTTCAACTATAATCTCTTCCAATATTTTCTCAGGTCCTTTCTCTCTCTCATCTCCTTCTGGGACCTCTATAATGTGAATGTTGGTGCATTTAATGTTGTCCTAGAGGTCTCTTAGGCTGTCTTCATTTCTTTTCATTCTTTTTTCTTTATTCTGTTCTGCAGCAGTGAATCCCAGCATTCTGTCTTCCAGGTCACTTATCCGTTCTTCTGCTTCAGTTATTCTGCTACTGATTCCTTCTAGTGTATTTTTCATTTCAGTTATTGTATTGTTCATCTCTGTTTATTTGTTCTTTAATTCTTCTAGGTGTTTGTTCTTTAATTCTTCTAAGTCTTTGTTAAACATTTCTTGCATCTTCTCTGTCTTTGCCTCCTTTATTTTTCTGAGGTCCTGAATCATCTTCACAGTCATTATTCTGAATTCTTTTTCTGGAAGGTTGCCTATCTCCACTTCATTTCGTTGTTTATCCGGGGTTTTATCTTGTTCCTTCATCTGGTAGATAGTCCTCTGCCTTTTCATTTTGTCTATCTTTCTGTGAATGTGGTTTTCCTTCCACAGGCTGCAGAGCTATCGTTCTTCTTGCTTCTGCTGTCTGCCCTCTGGTGGATGAGGCTATCTAAGAGGCTTGTGCAAGCTTCCCGATGGGAGGGACTGGTGGTGGGTAGAGCTGGGTCTTGCTCTGGTGGCCAGAGCTCAGTAAAATTTTAATCCACTTGTCTGCTGATGGGTGGGGCTGGGTTCCCTCCCTGTTGGTTGTTTGGCCTGAGGCAACCCAGCACTGGAGCCTAACCAGCTCTTTGGTGGGGATAATGGCAGACTCTGGGAGGGCTCACACCAAGGAGTACTTTCCAGAACTTCTGCTGCCAGTGTCCTTGTCCCCACGGTGAGCCAGAGACACCCCTCACCTCTGCAGGAAACACTTCAACTCTAGCAGGTAGGTCTGGTTCAGTCTCCTATGGGGTCCCTGGGTCCCAATGCGCACATTACTTCTTTGTGTGTGCCCTCAAAGAGTGGAGTCTCTGTTTCTCCCAGTCCTGTCGAAGTCCTGCAATCAAGTCCCATTAGCCTTCAAAGTCTGATTCTCTAGGAATTCCTCCTCCCGTTGCCGGACCCCCAGCTTGGGAACCTGATGTGTGGCTCAGAACCTTCACTCCAGTGCGTGGACTTCTGTGGTTTAAGTGTTTTCCAGTTTGTGAGTCACCCACCCAGCCGTTATAGGATTTGATTTTATTGTGATTGTGCCCCTCCTACCATCTCACTGCGGCTTCTTCTTTGTCTTTGGATGTGGGGTATCTTTTCTGGTGAGTTCCAGTGTCTTCCTGTCGATGATTGTTCAGCAGTTAGTTGTGATCCCGGTGCTCTCGCCTGTAGTAAACTTTTATGAATTTGTCTTGGCAAATAAATAAACAGAACACAAGTGTCTTGCCTCTCAATTCAAGTTAATTTAAAAAAATTTTCAAAAACTATATGGATGGGCTTCCCTGGTGGCACAGTGGTTGAGAGTCCGCCTGTCAATGCAGGGGACACGGGTTCGTGACCCGGTCCAGGAAGATCCCACATGCCACGGAGCGGCTGGGCCCGTGAGCCATGGCTACTGAGCCTGCGCGTCCGGAGCATGTGCTCCGCAACGGGAGAGGCCACAACAGTGAGAGGCCCGTGTACCGCAAAAAAAAAAAAAAAGCAACTATATGGATGAAGACAACGTGGTATGAATGGAAGAGAACAAAACTAGAAGCCAGAGATCTGGTTCCACAAATTTCCATTTATGTTACCTTGGGCAAGTCACTTGCCCTCTCAGAGTTTTTGTTTTCTTATCTATAAAATGTTGACCTTTCTTGACCTTGATCTTTCACTGATCCTCAGAATAGACTAGTATTCTCTCCCCTCCCAGAAACACTTTCTTCAATTTGCCTCCAGGACTCTGCTGTCTCTTGGCTTTCCTCCTGTCCACTCCTTTCTGTATCTTTTTTTTTTTTCTGGCTTTTCCTCTTTTTGCTAGCTTTAAACATTACAGTGCCCCAGGGCTCAAGTCTTGAGCCTCTCTTGGTCCCTGTCTACACTCACTGCCTTGGTGATTATACTAGTTTTTTTAAATTACAGCATAATAAACTACCACAAACTAAATGGCTTACAAGGACACACATTTCCAGCTCAGAAGTCCAGGTATGGTGTGGCAGGGTCCTCTGCTCAAGTCTCAAAAACTGAAGTCAAGGGGTCGGTTGCTCTGAGTTCTCATCCAGAGGCTCCAGAGAAGAATATGCTTCCAAGCTCAGTCAGGTTGTTGGCAGGATTCAGTTGCATGAGACTGTGGGACTGAGGCCCGGTTCTCCTACAAGCTGTCAGAGGGGAGCTGCTCTCAGCTCCTAGAGGCTGCTCATATTTCTTGCCACATGGCTCCATCCTCCAACTTCAAAGCTGGCAATGGAGAATTTCTTATGCATGCAATCCCTCTTACTTCAGATTTCTCTCTTCTTTTGTCTCTGCCCTCTAGAGCCAGATTCAAAGGACTTATGGGATTAGGCCAAGCCCATTTGATTATCTCCCTTGATTTAACTAAAAGTCAACTGATTAGTAACTGTTATTGACTGAATGTTTGTGCCCCACCCCTTCATATGTTGAATCCCTAACCTCTAATGTGATGGTGTTTGAAGATGGGGCTTTTGGGAGGTAATTAGGGTTAGAGGAAGTCATGAGGATGGGGCCCTCATGATGGTATTAGTGCCCTTATAGAAAGAGATGCTAGAGATCTTTCTCTCCCACAACCCCTCCACCTCTCTCACTGCCATGTAAGGATACAGGGGGAAGGTGGCCATCTATAAGCCAGGAAGGAGCTCTTCCCATGTCGGCACTTTTGTTTAAGCCACCCAGTCCATGGTATTTTGTTATGGCAACCCAAGCAGACTAATAAAGTAACATTAATTACACTTACAAGATCCGTTTTGACATACACCATAACATAAGCACAGGAGTGAAGTCTCATTTCACAGCTTCCATCCACAGTCAAGAGGAGGAGACTTTAAAAGGGCTATAGCATTGGGGTGATGTTAGAATTCCATTTACCACAGTAATCTCATCTAGTCTTATGGCTTTAAAAATCAGCTACATGCTCATGATTCTCAAATTTATTTCTCCAATCTAGACCTGTCCAATACTTAGACTAATCTATCTAACTACCTCCTAGACAATTCCACTTGGATATTAACAGGCCCCTCAAACTTCACAGAGATGCAACCAAACTCTCCATCCTCCCACCCAGACTTGCCCCTCCCACAATCTTTCTCATCTCAGTTAATGGCAACTCCATCCTTCCAGCTGTGCAGGCCCAAACCCTTGGAATCATCCTTGATTCCTCCCTTTCTCTAATGCCCTACATGTCACCCATCAGGAAATCCTCTGGGATCTAGCTTCAGAAGTCCAAACCATCATCATATCTCATGTGAATTACTGCAACAACTCCTGCCTTAATTTTCTAGTGCTGCCCTAACAAATCACCCCAATGTATCAACTTAAGACAACACGCATTTATTATCTCATAGTTGCGTAGGTCAGAGGTCTCAGGGTTTGGCTGGGTTCTCTGCTCAGGGTCCCCCAAGGCTGAAATCAAGATGTCAACTGACTTGGACTCTCATCTTCCAACTCCCTTAAGATTGTTGCAGGATTCAGTTGCTTCTCATGGTTTCCCATCAACAACAGATGACTAAGTCCATCTCATGTGCTGTATCTCCTTGACTTCTCTTTCTGCCACATTTCTCTGACTCCCGCTGAAGAAAACTGCTTTTAAGGGCTCATGTGTTTAGATGGGGCCCGTCTGGACAGTTCAGGACAATTTCCCTATTTTAAAGTCCATAACCTTGGGACTTCCCTGGTGGTCCAGTGGGTAAGACTCCGACCTCCCAATGCAGGGTGCCCGGGTTCGATCCCTGGTCAGGGAACTAGATCCCACATGCATGCCACAACTAAAGATCCTGCATGCCTCAACGAAGATCCCATGTATCACAACTAGGATCCAGCACAGCCAAAATAAATGAATAAATAAATACTAAAAAAATAAAAGTTCATAACCTCAATTGCATCTGCCAAGTTCCTTTGGCCATGTAATATATATAACATATTCCCACTTTTCAGGGATTAGGGGGTGAACATGGCAGGATCCTTCTACCTGTCCTGGCTCCTAAACTTCCTGCTCATACCCTTGTTCCCTTACAGCCTGTTCTCCAGACAGTGGACAGACCTGTAATGACGTCCCATCTCACATAGAGCAAATCCACATCTTCATAATGCCTCACCTGCCCTACACAGTTTGGCTCCCCATTACCTTTCTGACCTCATCTCCCTCACACCTAGCATGCTCCGCCTTCTAGGCATGTGCCCTGGGCCTTCCTCAACTGCACATTCTCTTTCCCTCAATATCTGCATGGCTCACCCTTCATCTCCTCAAAGTTAGTGCCAAGATTCAAACTTAGTGAGGTCCTTCCTGACCACCTATTTAAAACGGCAACCTCCAAATTCCCCAGGACTCTCTTATTCCCTTTCCAAGCTTTATTTTTCTTCATAGCACTTTTCACTTTTGAATGTAGTATTTTATCTATATTTGTTTATTGTAAGCACCAAAGCAAGCCCCATAAAATAGAGATTTTTTTGTCCATTTTGTTCACTGCTTTATCTCCAATGCCTAAAACAGTGCCTGACACACAGAAGTCACCCAGTAAAATTTGCCAGTTGATTGAATACAGGAGTATAAAATGAGGATAGTAGCCTGCCCTGCATAGAGGGTTGGGAACTAGGGGAAAGGGGTTGGACCTTACATGTTATGGTGTGCCCTCTGTCAGACAAAACTGTAAGCTCCATGAGGACCATGCTGGTGTCACATCTGAGGACCTGGCGCAAAGCAGATTCTCAATAAATGCTTGCTGAATAATGTTGATGTCACTATGCTAGATTCTGCAAGTACATTATCTCAAATGACCCGCACTCCTGTGGATTATTATTAATTTCATTTTACCACTTTAGCCATCTTCATAGAGTGAGCCAAATGAGACAGTGTGAGAGTATGTTGTGAGGGGTCAAAGTATCTGGGTCATCCAGTCCACCTCTGCATCACATGCAGGCTTCCACTCCACAAATGTGCACATTTTTGAAAGCATTAACTGTTGAGAAGACAGCATGGCATGGTAGCAGGACTGTGGAGCCAGCCAGGGAAAGGTCTGACCATTGCCTCAGCCATTGACCACCTGTGTGAACTTGGGGTGGTTACATAACCTTGCTAAGCCTCCATTTCCACTTCTTTAAGTAGTGCTAATCATTGTACCTTGTAGGGATACTGTGAGGATTAAATGAGGTAACACAGGTGAAATACCCAGCAGAATGCCTGCTATTAAGCAGGTACACAACAGCGTGAGTTTTCTTCCTTCCTTTACGAGCCCAAATCCACCTCTCTGTAACGTTTACCCTCTGACGCGAGCGCTGCCCTTGGGAGCAGTGGAGAATGAAACGGCTCTCTTCCAAATGGCTTTTGAAGGCAGTTATCATGTTCTTCCTCAATCTTCTCTTTCTAAAGGTGAAAATACTCAGTTCATTCAACCATTCCTTCTGAAAACTGGTTTTGACTTCTAAATGTGCACTAGTTTGACAACACAGCTTCTAAAATGTCCTAGGAAAGTCTAGGGAAGACTTAAGTTAGAATCTAAGTTCCAGGGACGCAGGACTTTTTTTGCCTGTTTAGTTCCTGATGTACCCCCAGCACCGGGAAAAGTGCCTGGCACACAGTAGGCCCTCAATAAATATTCATTTATTTAAATGATGGACCTCCAGAGGTGGTCTCTATGGCCCTGTTCTGGGCGTCATTCTGCTTTTAATGCCAGCTGTGCTTCTCAAGTCTCAGTGGGTTCTAAGTAAGTGGGAATCCACTTCAAACTAGTTTTTTAAAGAGAATTTCTTGGACAACACCCTCAAGGTTTATCAGCTAGAAAACGTGAAGTTTGTACCACATGATTCTCAGGGACCCTACTAATTCTAGGTTTTGGTGGTGGCCTCTTTTTTAAAAATTGAAATATAATTCCCATAACATAGCATTCACCATTTAAAGTGTACAATTCAGTGGTATTTAGTATATTCAAGGAGTTGTGCAACCATCACCACTATCTAATTCCAGAACATTTCCATCACCTCAGAAAGAAACCCTGTACCTATGAGAAGGACTCAGTTACCTCGTCCTTCCATCCCCTGGGCACCACTAATCTATTTTCTGTTTCTCTGGATTTGCTTATTATGTCCATTTTATATAAATGAAATCATGCAATATGTGGCCTTTTGTGTCTGGCTTATTTCATCTAGCATAATGCTTTCAAGGTTCATCCCTGTCACATGTTTTCCTTTTTATGGCTCAGTAATATTCCATTGTGTGTATATATCATATTTTGTTTATCCACTCATCTGCTGATGGACATTTGGGTTGTCTCCACTTTGGGGCTTTATTAATAGTGCTTTTATGAACATTTATGTACAAATTTTTGTGTGGATTTATGCTTTCAATTTTCTTGGGTATCTCAGAATGGCATTGATGAGTGATAAGGTAACTAACTATATGTTTAACCTTTTGAGGAACTGTCAAACTGTTTTCCACAGTGACTGCACCATTTTGAATTCCCACCAGCAACATATGAAGGTTCCAATTTCTCCACAGCTTTGTCAACACTTGTTATTTTCAGTTTCTTTGATTTTAGCCATCCTAGTGAGTGTGAAATGGTATCTCACTGTGACATTTGATTTGGTTGTCTCTTCTAAGTCAGAAAATTTAAAGATGCTCCCTCCAGGGGCTTTTCTGGCGGCGCAGTGGTTAAGAATCCGCCTGCCAATGCAGGGAAGACAGGTTCAAACCCTGGTCTGGGAAGATCCCACATGCCTTGGAGCAGCTAAGCCCGTGCGCCACAACTCCTGAGCCGGCACCCTGGAGCCCGCGAGCCACCACTACTGAGCCCACGTGCCTAGAGCCTGTGCTCCGCAACAAGACAGGCTACTGCAGTGAGAAGCCCACATACCACAACGAAGAGTAGCCCCTGCTCACCTCAACTGGAGAAGCCCTCGCACAGCGACGAAGACCCAACACAGCCAAAAATTAATTAATTAATTAATTTTAAAAATAGATTCTGATTTCAAACTCCACATGATAAAAAAAAAAGATGCTCCCTCCAACTGTCCATATTATCCTCTTTGCCTTAATAGTAGTCACACATTTGTTCAGCAGTTCTTAATTTATGTCTTCAACCTGCACCACTTCTTGGAGTAACAAGTTTGTTAAATGTATTCTCTGCCTAAAATAATGCTTGCTTTTTTCACTAAAAAAAAAGAAGAATTAGTTCAACTTTCACCAGTTATGCCTTAGTCCTAATCATACATTAGTTGAGGGTTTTATACTCAACACCTCCTTACTCGTCAAGGTTCTGGGGATATGACGTGTCCCTCTAGGGTTTGTCTACCAAGAGTTCTGAGTTTTTCAGTGCGCTGTGAGCTCTGGCTGCAGGGAGAGGTTCTAGGTCAAAACTGAGATGAGAAGAGGGCAAAGAGGTACCATTCATCCCTACATAACTTCTTTTTGTTTGTTTGTTTGTTTAACATTTTTATTGGGGTATAATTGCTTCACAATGGTGTGTTGGTTTCTGCTTTATAACAAAGTGAATCAGTTGTACATATACATATGTTCCCATATCTCTTCCCTCTTGCGTCTCCCCCTACATAACTTCTTGTTGAGATAAAAGCCAAGCCTCGGCCAAATAATCCTGGACCACAAGTTCACAGCAGGGAAAGAGCAACCAAAGACCACATACAATTAGCGTGACACAGTGGCTTTCAATTGGGACAGCTTTGCCCCCCCACCCCCCCACCCCCGGGGAGCATTTGGCAATGTCTAGAGACATTTTTGGTTGTCTACTGGCATCTAGTGGGTAGAAGACAGGGATGTCGCTAAACATCCTGCAACGCACAAGTCAGCTTCGGACAACCAAGAGCTACCTGGCCCCAAAGGTCAACAGGGTAAGGTTGAGAAACCCTGGTGTAATTAATAGGATATCAAAGAGGACTTCTCCTAGCTTTGATTTGCAGCGTATTTCGCAGGCTTTGGTTGACCTATTTGGTTCAGCCTCTCTAGTTGAGGCCCCAGGTGATAGTGGAAAACAGATTTTTATACTCTTATTAACAAGCAGTACTCAAAATCCTGTCAGTAAAATTAAAAGAAAAGAAGAAAAAGAAATCCCACCAGTGACTGCAGTGAGCTCCGGCCATCTATGAAATACATATTGATAGGCTCTACAGGGGAAGTAGAGAGGTTTACTTGTGTGTGTGTGTGTGTGTGTGTGTGTGTGCGCGCACGCTATGTAAAAATCACTATCATGTAAAGAAGTGTATCTAGACAAAAAAAGAAGGAAAAATATTATAGAGGTGCACCTGGCATTTAATTAATAAAAATGTTATTTTTCTGTATTTTGTTGTGCATGGGATTTGTCAGACTTTTAAATTTATAACTTATTTTATGATTTCTCATTCTAAATAGATATTTACAGTCACACCTACTTCGTATTAACTCTGCATGATTTTTCTTGAAAAGAGCCCCCAGTGGTAGAGTCCTCAGGTCCCACAGGGATCTTCACCACCACAACGTTCTGCCTTTCCCCACCCACCGGCCACTGACTTGCTTATAATTAAACGCAATCCTCCCCTGCCTGAGCTCACTGCACACCAGCTGTCCTCCCCACTCCACAGATGCTGCTGCAAGGATTACCAACTACCTCAACTGGCACCTCCAAGCGATGGTCAGCTGCCAGTCCTCGTGCTGCCCAACCCTCCGCGGCATATTGTACACGTTGCCCACTCCCTCCTTCTCGACCCTCTCCTCTTGGCTTTCAGACACCACACCCTGCTGGTTTCCTTCCTCCCTCTCCATCAGCCTCAGAGGCTGCGTCTCCTCCCTCACACCTCTACTGCATCCTCTTATCGCCTCCCTCTGCCATCCCTGTCCAGATGATATCATCCAGTCCCATGGCTGCAGGAATCCACACAGATTCCTGCAGTCCTCAAGTCGCCAGCCCTGACGTGTCCCCAGAACTTAGACTTGTTTATCCAGTGCTCTGCCCGACATTTCTCTCTCTCTGCACAGCTCATAGGCGTCTCAAGCATCATGTCCAAACCGAACATTTGATCCCCTCTCCCACCTCGACCTGCACTTCCCTCCAGTCTTCCTCATCACAATAAAAGAAACTACCATATACAGTACCTGGTTGCTCAAGCCCCAAATCCTAGGGGTCTCCCTTTCTTTTACTCTCTAGATCCAAATCCCTTAACAGCTTCTCCTGACTCTTCTTCCCAAATGTATCCAGGATCTACCCACTTCTCTCCGGCTTCTCTCTCCTCTTACCTGGGTCACTGCTGCAGTCTCCGGACTAGTCTCTCTGCTTCCACTCTTCCACGCCCTGCCGCGATCCACTCTCCACACGGCACAGTCAGTGTAAATCAGATCATGGTTTCCATCATACTCAGAGTCCAATGCCCTGATCTGCCAGACACTAGCACCCCCATCTGAGGCCCAGCTTCCGCATCTGCTTGCCCACGTGCTCCAGGAGCATTGGCCCTTCTCTAAGTGGGACACACCAAACTCATTCTGCTGTAGAGTCTGTACTTGCCGTTCCCTCTGCCTGGAAAGCTCTTTCCCATGATCTTCTCATGGCTGACTTCTTCTCACTCTGGTCATCTCTTCAGAGAGGCCTTTGCCAAGCAGCCATTTGACACTCTGCCACATAAACCTATTTTAATTCTCTTCAATGCACCTATTACTATCTGATACATCGTTATTTATTTGTTTATTTATTTATTTGCCTTTCTCCCTACTATAATGCAAACTCCATGAGAGCAGAGACTTTGTATGTTTTATTCACCCTGTGCCTAGAACATTCAATAAACATTTGAAAAAACCAATGAATGGGACTTCCCTGGCGACGCGGTGGTTAAGAATCCGCCTGCCAATGCAGGGGACAGGGGTTCAAACCCTGGTCTGGGAAGATCCCACATGCCGTGGAGCAACTAAGCCTGTGCGCCACAACTACTGAGCCTGCACTCTGGAGCCCACGAGCCACAACTACTGAAGCCCGCGTGCCTAGAGCCCGTGCTCCGCAACAAGAGAAGCCACCGCAATGAGAAGCCCTCGCACCGCAACGAAGAGTAAACCCTGCTCTCCGCAACTTGAGAAAGCCTGCGCGCAGCCATGAAGACCCAACACAGCCAAAAATAAATAAATAAATTTATTTTTTTTAAAAAAGTGAATGAATGAATGAATCCCTGTTTTACAGATGGGAAAACTGAGGCACAGGGTTAAGTCCCAAGGTAATGGTACCACAACTATAGGTGGTAGAGCCAGGGTTAGAACCCAGGCAGTCAGTCATCAGAGTCCATGATCTTAACCACTAGAACATCCTGCTTTTCACCATCCACTAGGCTCAGACCTGGTTATAGAGACCAGGAGGGCAGGAGGACACAGGGTGGGTCTTCTGTCTTGGAACCAAGGGAGACACTTCCTGGAACACAAGGAGATGATACAACCTAGTGGGGTCTCTTCTTAAATACTAGAAGGTGGAATATGAGTGAATTTACAGAGCCATATGCAATCCACTCCTGTCCTGCTAGAACCGTAAAGCCTGCGGCTGACTTTGACAGACCTGCTCATCAAGGCTTCCCAGGGATTCCGAGCAGATGTGAAAGTCACCCTCATCTTCATCAAACTCAAAGCAAAATAAAGTCCACTTCACAGCCGCAGTATAAAGTCGCCTTCGGGAGCCAGCTGGGCCTGCCTAGAGGCTGCCAGTTTGGGATTTATAAGGTCCCCTCCCAAGGTGAGCGTGAGGGAGCTGGGAAGCCAGGGGCCCATTCCTTGCTACACCGTCTGTGCCATCGTTCCGTGAGAAAGGAATTTCCTTCCCCTTCAAGCGGCACACACGTTCAGAAAGGGGTCTCAGGGTTCCTGAGTCTGAGGTAATTTGTTTTTGCTGTATTTGATGAAATATTGTGGCCTATTCTTCCCAGTGCCTAAGTCACTTCCTGAAGTTAAATTGGCCCACGGGGCAGCTTTCTCATAGAGTTAATGTATAGAGGCACCACTGGGGAATTAACTTTTGTTAATTTAAGTACTTAACAGTATCTTCATCCCACTCCACCCCCAATGTCCCCCCCCCCACCCGCCCCCTGCCTGCCGGTAACTAGTTGGTTGGGGTTTTTTTTCCCTTTTTTTTTGCTGATACCTAGTAAAGTAGAATGCTTTTCATGCGTTGTAGACATTCTCCTTGTGTTTTCTGCTCAGCGTTTGACAATAGTAAGGAAGAATGAAAGGGTTATATAGATCCTTGGAATTGAGTATTTTCAAGCTCATGGCTTGGAGAAATTACTAATCATTTTAGCAAAGGTTATGTATTTGGAATCTTTTGATTTAAAAACACATCCCTCCCTTTCAGATGTAATTTCTGTGAAATGATAATAATTCAGCAGTTAGTAGAAAGAGCAGTAAAGCCATATATCAAGATCACATTCCAGCCCTCTATGATTCCTATTTCTGACATACAATAAAGGGCAACATATTAATAAAAGAAATTCAGAATTTATTTTCAGCCAAGAACTACTGAAAAAAGGTTATTTTTTGACCTTTGTCTTTTTTTTTTTTTTCTTTTGCTGAAGGAGAACTAAGACCAAACTATCAACCTTGGTAAACTTGAATGTCTTCTATATGTTGCTTAGGAATGATTATTAGAAAGCTAAAACGTATACAGGTGTATGTACTTTAATACTGGAATTTAAAAGTCATTACTTAAATATGGAGAAAGTTAAATCTTAGGCATATCAGAAAACTTGGGATCAACTGAGTTAAACTTAAATTAAATGTGTGTGTGTGCAAGTTTCCCCTATTTTTTGAAGTTTGGAGCATCCAGCATACATTTACTGATAAGGGCTTCGGAAAATCAAGGGCTGATGAGGTCATTACTGGGAAGGTCAGAGGCAGTGTTTCAGTTGAGTAGAGAGACCCACGGAATAGTGCACAATGTGTAACTATATTCATCTCAATCAAAAGACAACATGAGATTTCAGACTTGGAAGGGCCCTTAAAAGTCATCTAATCTCACCACCTTGTATTCAAAAGAAGGCTCTACTGATAATGTGTTATCTTATGAGGGTGGAGGAAGGAGTGCCTCCGGAGCTGATCCAGTCTGGCTGGGTTGTGTGGTAAACTTCTTGATTACTTAATATTATCTGTTATCTGCCAGCGAAAAGGTCTGATCACAAATAAAGCAGAATTCCTAGATGGGATCCTTTGTTAATTGCTTCAATTCAATGCATAGAATTGAGAAATTTGAGTGTTTGCTACATTCAGATGCTTCTTGAGTAAGGAGGGGTAGGGGGTGGGCAGATGGTGTGGCCATAGAGATCTCAATGTTCCCTTCCAAGTTTCCCGTGGGTCTTGGGCAGCTGAGCTCAGTTAAAAGCTCACATCGTCACTTCCCTAGTCCAACTAGAAATGACTCAAAATGCTGACAGTCTCCTCAGTGGAGTGTACCTCTGCACGAGGGCAGGTACAAGCTCTGCGGTGGAGTCAACAGAAGTGGACAGGAGTTCAAGCTCTTTGTGGCCAGATAATACACAGATATGGTGGTCATAACTCCCCTGATATACAAGGACCCTGCTCGTGAGATGCCCTCACATGAAAAACACCACGGGGCTCCTAAATTCACAGATGGCAGCAGACACTTCAACTCCCCCCTTAACATCTCATGCAAGTCTCATGCAAGCATTGCTCAAATAAATGCATTTGTGAATTAAGAGGAGTCATTCTTCTGGACTTGGAAGCCAATTGTTTACCAGTTATCAGGTTAAAAAAATGTTTTCCCCTTGATTTTCAGATAGTGGCTGATTTGATTGACTTGTTCAGTCCCTTGAATTTCATAGCAAAACTCAAACAATGACCACTAACGTCTGAATTGTGTGGGGAGGATTTTGGCAGCTGAGTCCACACACCCAAGAGTGAAGTCCAAAGCTGTTTTATTTCCGCACTGGTCACATTTTTATCCATAACGTCCTACTTTTTAAAGGAAAGGGCCAGTTGGCATTTAGTCTGGTGGAACTCCAGGTGGCCACGTGCCACTGGTTATGTAGCACACATTAAAGGACGTGTGTGTCTCCTCTTTCTCATTCCTTTTGCCAGAAGGATGCACTTTCCTGATAAATGAAATTTGGGGACCTCTCTTCCCTCTAATTTGCATGAGAGAATTAGGCAAAGGGCCTACAAGGATCATGAAGGCTCTTGTGCCATTCACCTGGAGTCACAGAGCAGCTACAGAGCTCCACGCAGATAGCGCAATCGCCACCACGTTCGACACGGAAATTACTCTGTAATTGAACTCTATTAGACACTAAGGCTGAGCCTCCCTGAAGGAAGAAATTTGAACATTTGGGAATATTATCTGGGAAATTTAGCTTTAAAAAATATTCATTTGAAATATTGGAGTGATTTATTTAAAAGTACTTTCCCAGAAGTTTAAAATATTCAAAGGATGACCTGGATTCTTCCTTCCTGTTGATACGTAGGGACACATCTTATAATACACACATTCTATCCTAATTGCTTAGTCATTGAATTTCAGTTCTCTCTGGAGAAAGAAGTCAGCCTGCATCATAAAAGAGGAAAGTCTAGGTTCCTAGCCTGGCTGCTCTCCAGAGCCTCAGTGTTGCATCTCCACCTGCCTGCTGGACATTTGAACTTGGACGCCCTGTAGATATCGCAAGGCTTGGCTGACTCAGAGCCCCAACCTCCCCTCTGCTCCCAAATGGCTCCCCCTCCCAAGTCAATGCTCACTGCCACCTTCCTTCCTTTTGTCCTGAAGAGCCATGAGCCCCCAAGCCTCACTGGGCATTCATTCCCTTGCACTATCTCTCACACTCCACCCTTTCTTTCAATTCCCATTGCCCCCACACCCCTGCTGCTTCAAGCCTGGATGATTATAATAGCCTCCTAACTAATCGCTTACTCGTTTCTCCCCCCTCCAATTCACTGCTGCCACAGTAATCTCCCTAAAACACCACTTAATCATGCCAAACCCTTAATTAAAAATCTTCATTATCTCTTCATTACCACCAGGATAAAGTCCAAGCGCCTTAGTTTCCTTCTACTATCTGGCCTCAATCCACATTTCCAGTTTACTGCCCACTATTTCCCCACAGTCTTCGTAGACTCCGCTAAAACCTGTCTAGTCACACCATTCATCCACCTGGAATGGTCTCTCCAGCCTGTCGCTGAGCTTTGTGTTCCTTCTCTGAGGCCCATGTCAAGTTCTCCTGCCTTTTTGTGAGGTTTCTTCCCTGGGCGACTGTGTCCCCCTAAGAGTTCCTAGAACACTCAATGTCGCAAGTCACAGCCTACTATGCATCATTATTTAGTTCTACTTTGACTATATGTGTCTTAGAATCAGGAATAGTTCCAGATACATATTTACATCTCCCTCTTATTCGAATCACCACCACCACTTACTGCCTGCCATCCCCAATAAATACCGATTACGGTGTGATCTTGTTATAAGATAGTTGTAGTTTGATGGCCAAAGGAAACAACTGTTGTAGTGTGTCCATTGTGGTCCTTTATATTTGCGACAGCCCATATGGGTGACTGGCATGCCAGATTATAAAGGGAATTTATGTGGTGTGGACAGGGGCTCGGTTAAATTCAACCAATCCCAAAGAGATACAGTAAAGAAGGAAAAACGCTGGGGAAATCATTTTCAGGGAAAGATTGCACTCCTCTCCACCTATAAGGACTAAAGAATACAATGGAGGAGACCCTCATGCACAGCTGTAGAATGGAAGAGGCTGAAGGGAAAGCAGGCACAGTTGTATTCAGAAGTGTGCAGCTCTGCCTGTCCTTGCCTTTGTGCTAGACTCACTGGAGGAAGGCACAGTACACCAGGCATGGAGAAGCATTAGGTGATTCTCCGGATTCTCTTCTGCATTTTAGTTCTGATTACAATATAGATACCTTGTCCTGAAGAGGCTTTAGTGGCTTTTTAAAAAAACAACCATATCGTGTCTTCCCTGCTCTGTGCAGCCAGGAGTGCATTTCATCTCAAGGGCCTTTCCCTCTTATGCTTCTCCTCAACTCACTGTATCCCTGCAGGAGTGAAGTGCTCTCCTTGTCTCCGTGGAGTTCTGAGAATGGGCACTCAAAATCTCACATGCCAGCATCACAGGAGTGAAAATTTTCCTTAGAGTCATTTGAATAGAGAATGCCTCCTTCCTGTCTTTTCTCACTTTCCTCCCACTTTTCACAGGGAAGAACCATGGGGAAAAAAAAACCAAAAAAAAAAACTTCACAAGGAAAGCAACACCAGATAGTTGAGGATGTTGGATCTTCTTTTTTCTTTTCTTTTTCTATCTCCACCCCCAGCCCTTCTTCTCTTTAAACACATTTCACTGGGGAAAAGGAATCTGGGCGACTTGGGCATTAGCATTGTTTCTGGAAGCCAGAGGCGCAAATGATCACCTCTATAATTGGCATGACCCTGTGGGCACTAGCCAGAAGCTTTCCCATGTCATCTGTGTCCCTATGGACAGCTGTCACTCAAAGGGGCCCCCAAGGATGAGTTGATGCCCTCTGATCCACTTGTCCCATGTTTCCCAAAGGGTCTTAGAACAGGCTTTTTTTGTTTCTCCTAATAAATAAATATAAATAAAAATCAAAAATGGTATTTCAGCCAATGAGATCTGAGGTCACATGTGTGCAAGAGACCCAGAAGACATCATTTTCAAGAGCTTGAAATCATTCCAAGCAGGTGAACTGACACTCTCATGACTTGTCCCCAGGTTAAGGTGATTATAAACACTTTTACAAATTACAAATACAATAAAGTATGTGGCTTATGGAAGTAACCTGTGTTAGAAGGTGTCTTAGATGAGGTAAGTTTGAGTGAGATTTTGATGTAGATGAGAGAAAGTGGGAGAGAGTGGTGTATGAAAAGATAATGTGGTTGAGTCAGAGTAATTTCTATAAGGATGACGAAAGTTCGATTAAGATGAAATTCTGGATGAAAGTTCACTTTCTCATCAGGCTTGAAACACAGATTTAGTCGAATCTATCTTTACATCCATGGTGACCAGCACAGTGCCAGGCACAATAAATGGGAAGCAGATGTCTGGTAAATTAATGTATGAAAAATTAATTGTTGCAGGATTAAATACATGTAGTAAAAAGTTAACTAGAATATTTCTAACTTTCTTTTATCTTGGTATAAGTTTTTTTTCCCTTCCCCTATTGCCTGCTGCTGAACTTTTTGACTTTATGACAGGGTTGAGTGGCAAACAGAAATGCCCAGATTACTTTTATATGCACATCCATAATGTTCTACTTGACTCATGGAGGGTGTGTAACCAGAATGCATAATGCACTTTGATCCCTTCGTAGTAGAGAGGCTATGTTAATGCTTAAGAGAGAGAATAACACCACTAAAGCATGTTTAAAAGCTTTTTGTTATTGGATGGACATTAATGTCCTCAGAGACCTTCCAGGCATCTTCCAGATCATTTATGTTCTATAGGGAACTTCTCCGTAAAAATTCAACTTAGGGACTTCCCTGGTGGCTCAGTGGATAAGAATCCGCCTGCCAATGCAGGGGACACGGGTTCGAGCTCTGGTCCGGGAAGATCCCACATGCCGCGGAACAACTAAGCCCGTGCGCCACAACTACTGAGCCTGCGCTCTAGAGCCTATGAGCCACAACTCCTGAAGCCTGTGTGCCTAGAGTCCGTGTTCCGCAACAAGAAAAGCCACGCGGTGAGAATCCCGCACACTGCAACGAAGAGTAGCCCCCGCTCGCTGCAACTAGAGAAAGCCTGCGCGCAGCAATGAAGACCCAAAGCAGCCAAAAATAAATAAATTTTTAAAAAATTAAAAAAAAAAATTCAACTTACCCAGGGTTTTTTCCCAGGTCAAAGTAACAGTTGTCATGACCCTTTCTTGTCTGGGTACAATCTTTATATAACGTAACCTCTCAGTCTAAAGAGAAAACTACAACAATTTCACTCCACTTGGAAGGTCATACATAGGGTGCAGAAAAGACGTATGAATAGAACAATCATTAATTAGAGGGGAGACAATATGGAGACCTTTCCCTCTGTGTGACCTTGCAGGTCTCCACAGTAACTGTGTGCTAATTGGCAAACTGCATCTGCAGGTGAGGGGCGGCTGCCCCCTGACCTCCAGGAACACGAGCGCCACCTAGTGAGGAAATCCCACTTCAAAACTTTCAATCCTAACTTTATTCACTTCCCCTTGAAAATGATTACTAAGTTCACACAGACAGGTATATAATTTTAAATATTTTTAACAAAGAATCCTAACTCCGGAGTCAAAAGACTGAGAGGAAATTTAAAAATCCAACCCAATACTTTGTATCACTATTTAAGATTTCTTTTCACCCATGTATACTTTCAAAAGTGCTGATATGCTGTTTTTCAAATCTAAAGAACACTTCCAAAACTCTGGAAGAAAACAAAAGAGGCATGGATGAGTGGGTGATAATAGGGTGCTGGGTGGCAGAAACGAGGCCTTTTACTATAGACTATGTTGTTTGTTTTCAAACCACATGAATGTATTGCTAATCAACAAATTAGGTTTATAAAGAACAGTCAGTGTATATTCATGTTACAAGCAGCTGTGTAGTTTCAGCAAAAACAGTATTACTTAGTTACATTAAATTTATTTGCTAATTTGCAAAGAAAAATAATGCCTCCTCCTCCTCCAAAAAAAAATAATAATGCCTCCTCATGTGGTTAAAGAATTTTCTCCATGTAAAAGTACTTGCCTGCTAAATGTAGGAGGTACTCATAGAAACTTCACCTCAATCACACACACACACACACACCTCCTCAGAGTTTCTTACATCTTACATAGGCACACATCTCAGCTACTGATTTTTTAAAAAACACTTGTGTCAATGGTACTCAACTTTCTTGAACAAGCTCTACCAAGTACTTTACCTATCTTGATCCTTGGACATACTAACTAAAAAAGTAAATGGATGTTAAAAGTTACAAAGCAAGGCTTCCCTGGTGGCGCAGTGGTTGAGAGTCCGCCTGCCGATGCAGGGGACACGGGTTCGAGCCCTGGTCTGGGAAGATCCCACATGCCGCAGAGCAACTGGGCCCGTGAGCCACAACTACTGAGCCTGCGCGGCTGGAGCTTGTGCTCCGCAACAAGAGAGGCCGTGACAGTAAGAGGCCCTCGCACCGCGATGAAGAGTGGCCCCCGCTTGCCACAACTAGAGAAAGCCCTCGCACAGAAACGAAGACCCAGCACAGCCAAAAATAAATAAATTAATTAATTAAAAAAACAAAGTTACAAAGCAAAGTTCAAAGGACATGTCCTTCAGGTGGCCACAACGGCTGAAAGAAGACTTCCATTTATCTCCTGCAACCTGGAGAGAAAAGACGGATGGCATCCCGAGCCCAAAGCGGCTTATTGTCACGACAAAGACGGGAACCCAGAAACATCAGGCTGGCCTCGTCAATGTTCCTGTGACACCAGGCCACCATCAGTGTGTTCAGGATGGCAGACCACTGTAATGTCTTCCATCCTGCCTCTAAAAGAATGACAGCTTACTCTGAGGTTATTTTATAAAAACCAGAACTGTCTGGTTAAAAAAATGTGAAAAATATCACATAGTCCTGAAGATTTTTTGTGTCTATTTGTGATTTAATTTTTTTTGTCTACAGACCACTTTATGATTAGGTAAAAGACCCTGGAGACTCCACAATTGTTTCCACAAAATTAAAACAAAGCAATATACAAGCAAACTCGACAGCTTCTGCTACGCAACTGGGTGCAATTTTTTCAAGTTCATTTTGGAATTCTGAACCAGCTCTTCAGCGAATAAAAACCACAGAACCACTATATTTTAGTGTATTTTGCATTTTAGATGAATATTTGGGAAAAACGTATTTCTGTCCTATTTAAAGCATAATAATAGAAAATAAAAATACAGGCTTGGGATTTTGCATATTTTAACTATATGGACCACATATTGTGGCCTAAACATAATCTAATCTTGTTTTCTTAAATTAATTTTTATTGGAGTATAGGTGATTTACAATGTTGTGTTAGTTTCTGCTGTACAGAAAAGTGAATCAGTTCATAATCCAATCTTAATGGCATTTGTTGGTATACCTAATACCAAGTTTAAGTACTATCTTTATATACATATATATAAACTATAGAAAATATTAATTAGCTTCAGCAATTATTATGTGATATATGTTCACAATTTTTCCTTACTCATATTTCCTTCAGGAATTACACTGAATAGAGGCTGATAGCTACAAAAAAAAAGTTAAAGTACAGGTGTATGGAGATTTTAGATACACGCATGTCTGTCTTTTACTGTATAAGGTAGTGATTTTAGCAAAAACTATAAAATGGGTAGAATCGGTGATGAGGCCATTATCTTGTAAAAATGGACTAAAAGGAGAGATTTTTTATTTAACTGAAAGTTATGGCATTATTTAAAAAAAGGAAAATATGTACAACGGCAACTGTTGAATGATATCCAATTTATAGCCCTAGTCACACGGCTACAAAGCTAAAAAGAAGTGAAATTGAACCATCTTCCAGTAAATTAAACTCATGCCAATATCCCATGGCAACTGCTGGCCCAGCCATTCTCTTCATTCCATCTGAGTTGATCCAGCCCTAAACCTGTCTGTTCTAAAATTGTTCTTACAGCAAGAACCGCAATCCAATATTTGGTAACGAGTCATTAAGAAGGGAAAAAAACTCACAAAACAGTCAGAACTTTTACTGGATTCTCAATTAGAAAATATTCGTCTTCTACACAGATCTACTAGAGAATGGACCTGAGGACATGGGGAGGAGGAAGGGTAAGCTGGGACGAAGTGAGAGAGTGGCGTGGACATATATACACGACCAAATGTAAAACAGATAGCTAGTGGGAAGCAGCTGCATAGCACAGGGAGATCAGCTCGGTGCTGTGTGACCACCTAGAGGGATGGGATAGGGCGGGTGGGAGGGAGATGCGAGGGTGGGAGGGAGATGCGAGAGGGAGGGGGTATGAGGATATATGTATACGCATAGTTGATTCACTTTGTTATACAGCAGAAACTAACACACCATTGTAAAGCAATTATACTCCAATAAAGATGTAAAAAAAAAAAAAGAACATATTCGCCTTCTAGAGCTATTGGCAATATGGGAAAATTTATGCTATTTTTGTATATATGTGATTTTGAAGCTATTTCTCTAAAAGTGCAAGCCATTTTGGTTACTTAATTCTTACAGCTGAGGAGAACCTAACATTCTCCATGAAACATTACACCTAGTTTCTTTTAAAAAATTACTGTATAAGACATATTTTACCACTTAGTAGATGGGTTTACATGTCCAACTGAACGAACCATTTGCAGCTCACTCTCCAATTAATGGATAGGAATGGTGACTGTTTCAATTTGACCATTTTAACAACTGGATTGGAGCTAATAACCTTTCTATTCAGAATTTTACCTTAAACAAACAGCAGAGCTATTATCAAGATTATCTGAATGAGATAAATCTCTGGTTCATATATAATTCTTTGAACATCTACTTTCTAACATGTAATTACATACTATGGGATCTGAGATACTTCAACACTACTCTCAACATATTCTGTGAAAATTACATTAACTTCCTAAAGAATCTCATTTTTCTCTGTAAACTTGTTTAAACGGTGACATTTAAATCAGCTGAAGGATGAACCTGAAGCAGCCAGGTGATGAGTGAGGTGGGATTGGCTTTTAATAAGCAACAGCTAATTTTTTAATATAAGTTTGCAATACTTGGAACACTCTTCAACTAAGAAAGTATTTGTTGTTTCTCTGAAACATGAATTTAACTGGGCATCCTGTATTTTATCTGGCAATGCCCGGTGGGCACCTGAGCACAAAGCGGGTGGGAAGGCTGCCACCACTTGAGAGGAAGTGAGGTGGCTGACATGAGGTGATGGAAGGGGCAGAGGGTGAGTTGAGATGGGAGAGCCAGGAACCCAAGTTCTCTGTATGACCTATAGGTATCATTCTGTCATGCCTTCTGTTCTGCCTAAAGCAAAGTTTTACAGCACACTAACCACAGGCTAATTTCAATTTAATATAACTTTTCAATTAATAGAAAAACCTGAGAAACATTCTCAGGAAATAGATGTGCTGTAAACTCCAGAAAGATTTGCTTATTCTCTTGAAAGAAAGGTTGAATAAGGCTTCAGTGGATAAAGCATGTATATGTTCAATCTCTGCTTTCCACTTGGCTATTTCATCCTGAACTGGCCGAGTCTGTCATGGTACGTGCAGGGGGTTCTGAATGATGCTATCTGGGGAAACCTATTGTACTGGTGGGCTGAGGTGTCCTGCAGAGGCATAGGATTCAACTCTTGTCTATTAAATGCTGTCCATTTCTGCCCCCTTAGGTATTCTCACATAAACCTCTCTTAGTAGCACATGTAATTTGGCCTTCTCAGGTCTCTGAGTCAAGTAAACATGTTAGCTTCTGTTTTACAATTTCTACCTGGTGTTAGAAATTATATCATCATGTAACCTCCCCTGCCATCTTCCCCCACCCCCTCAAAAGTGTGTACAAGTGTCAAAACGTTTGTTTATCATGTATTCCAAATTCATTAACATTTAGCTGGTAGCTTTTTGTCAATATACAATTAAATAATATAACAAAGTCTTTTGCCCCAACCCTGAAATATTCTAGAAAATAATAGAAAACTCTGCAAAGAACGAAACTGTCTCTACTCTGCAAAGAACTAAAATACAATGATGTTAACACTAGCTGCTACAAAGTCTCCTGGCTTGTCATATGTGTGCGTGCGTGCCTCTTCCGTAATTCATTCACTCAATATAGATAAAGCTCTCACGTGCTACACGAAGTATTTTCTGGCACTTTCAAAAGGAAGGTCAAATAGAGCCTTATTAAATTTACTAAATAACTCAGGCATTTTTGAGAGTCTATCAACTTAAAAACTAAGCACAATGACAAATTCTAGGGATACTTATTGAATCACATTTAGAAAGAAAGATGAAATAATACTGGAAATTCAAAGAGTCCCTGAAGAATAGGGTTTAAATAGTTGTAAACTAAGGGTTACAGATCTCATTTCCTTTTAAGATCACCAAGGGTGCCTTTCTCCAAATACATGTAAGACCTGTAACCTCAAAACTGCCTTCAGCAAAAGAAAAAAACAAACACACATGAAGTAACCCACAAAAAGAAATCTGCATTTCATATTCCTTTTGGGAGGTATGTTAGCTTTCTAAGGCTGCTGTAACAGAGTACCACAGACCGGGTGACTCAAACAATAGAAATACATTGTCTCACGGTCTGGAGGCCAGAAGCCTGAGATCAAGGTGCTGGCAGGTTTGGCCCCTTCTGAGGCTGTGAGGGAGAATCTGTTCCAGGCCTCTCCCCTGGCTTCTAGTGGTTTGCTGGCCATCGTTGGCTTTCCTTGGCCTGTAGGTGTGTCACTCCAATCCTCTGTCCTCACCTGGCATCCTACTTGTGTCCTCACATCCTCTTCCTGACCAAATTTCCCCCTTTTATAAGGACACAGTCATACTGGAATAAGGCCCACACTAACGACCTCATCATAACTTGATTATCTGCAAAGAACCTATTTCCAGATAAGGTCACATTCACAAATACTGGGGATTAGGCCTTCAGCACCTTTGCGGGGAACACAATTCAACTCAGAATAGGGGGTATTGGACAACAATCCAAATACCTCTGGGTTTAAAAAAAGGAAACCATGCGAAGCTAGTATGATTTGCTTAGCCTCAATTTTGATTCAAGAACAGTTGATGTTTGGGTTCAAGAGCATCTTAATCTAGACAGTCACAGGAAGGCAAGTGTCACACCACAAGACACAACACAAGATGCTATTAGATCAGACAGCCATATGGGAGATGATTACAACTCATTTTCCTGACCCAGTGACCAAAAATAAATTATCAAAAGCTTCAAAAATATTGATTTCAAAAGCTACTAGTAAGGTCTGATTTTGACAAGTCAAGATTCCTTATAAAGACATTGCCTAGTTATGTGGTGAAAAGGGACACAGGACAAAGTCAGAGGCAGAGTTCTGCTTTCCAGTCATGGTTTCCTCAGATAGCTGGTAGCTTTAGGCAGATAATTACATTGGCTCTTGTATTTGTGGGTTCCACATTCTTGGATTCAACCAACCATGAATAGAAAACACTCAGGAAAAAAAATTCCAGAGAGTTCCAAAAAGCAAAACTTGAATTTGCCGCTTGCCAGTAACTATTTACATAGCATTTATATTGTATTAGGTATTATAAGTAATCTAGAGATGATTTAAAGTATATGGGAGGATGTGCATAAGTTATGTGTAAACACTATACAATTTTCTATAAGGGACTTGGGCATCCACAGATTTTGGTATCTGCGGAGGGTGGGGTATGGGAGGATGGAACCAATCCCCCTTGGATACGGAAGGATGACTGTAGCTTTTATTAGTCTCAGCATCCTCATGAGGGGGTTGGACAAGTGATCCCTAAATTCCTTCGCTGACTTTTGTATCCATCACCACTGCACACTGAACGACCTGATGAGATACACCCACGCATCCCTGAGATGGGGCCAGAAGTAGCCCTTTCCAGCGCTCCAAGGTGAGATCCTCAGGCCCTAAGCCATGCTGTGTGCACACTGTGTGCTCCACTGATTTAACTCTGACCTGCCAATAAATGCTATTTTCACTCCCACACACAGTGAAAGGATGGGGTGACGGAATTATCAAGGCCTTGATCACATGAAATGAAAAACATAGAGCAACTCTTACTAGGCAGCATGTCCAGGTGTTCCTCTCATCTCGTAATAACTAACTTCCTCTCCAACTCGCTCACCAGCACTGGGGAGTCACTCTGTGAACAGCCCTACAAGGGAAATGGGAGCTAAGGCCTTTGCCTTTGATAGCTTGGTTGACTTATGTAGAAGGTTCAACCAACAAAGGCATCCTTGAACTAAAAGGATCATGAACACATTAAAAAGTGTCCATGTAAGTACAGAGGAAGAGCCACTCTACAGAGCGGTGAGGTCTGGGGACACTGGCCACTTTCACCAGGATGATTCAGAGATGCCTGACAGCGAGGTTGAGAGGCTGACTTTCGTCTTTTCAGAACAACAATCCTACAGAGCAGTTGGTAGCACATGCATGTTTTTGTGACTGTGAACACATTGATGGCGGTCATTAGCCGAATGACTGCTTTAACTGGTTTTCACAAGGATCCAGTTCATATCGACTGGAAAGTGTCTTGAAAGCCTCAGAAAACTACCCCAAATCTGGCTTCCCTTTGAATCCTTGAACACCTCCTCAAAACACACAGAATAGAACTGGACCCATGGACACCTATGGATGAAGACTTGGCAAGACCCTCTCCTTTCCAACATCTCGGCCAGGCCACTTGCAGGATTTTTGTACAATGGTCTGGAAACCTGTGTCTTTTCACTTTTATATTCCCGAACCTCATTTGCCGAGGAAGGGTGTATCAGGCTTCTTGATGTCAATTACTCCAGAGAGGTGGAACCAAGTTAGGTTTGGTTTGGTGAATTTCTCTGAATTTCCAGAGGGGTGATATAAGAGCCCTCTCATATCAGAAGTAGTAGCTGCCGTTGTCCTATCCAGTACCACGTGTAAAGGGGTAAAGAACCTATTTCCAGATAGGAAGCTTCATAAGGCTTCCAGCATTCCATGAAGGGAAATGATTCTTCTTTGCCTGGAAGTTTAGACTGACTCCTTGGTTATGAGGATGGAACAGAGATTTTTCTCCGAGAACAAGTTGTTGGTTCCTGCTGGGTGAGAACATTGGAATGGAATGTCACTACTCAAAGCAGTAAGGCTGAGATTGTCAAGTGATTTGTCCCCTGTCACTGAGATAGCGCACTGATGCCTCTGTCAGGACTTTTCTGGCATATGACACACTGGAGAAATCAGAGTGGTGAGCATATGTGTATTTTTACAAAGGCACATACCATACTGTTGATAAAAAGGCACACGTTGTGGGGAAAAAAATCTGCTGGGGGGACTCAGTGCAGTTTCTACTCATTGAAAATCTTGATCAGATGCTGAGCACTCCTGTGTCAGGCGTGATTTTGGATTTACAATGTAGCTCTAGGCTTCATGGGCAGAAAACAGCCACACCAATATACACAGGAGTCCTTTATGAATCTCTGCGAATACAAATCCCTAGTCCTTTACTCCCACCAAGCTGGTGATGTGCTTCCTTCTTCGGTTGTCGAATGACTCTCAGCTACACGTGTGTGCAAGTTACCACCTGCACCTCCTCATTCCCTCAGCTTCTACCACAGTGGCATCAGCCCCTGATTGCAAATGCAACTTAGGGGGTGTTTTGTACCTAGAGAGAGCAGCGCCCCAAATGTTGCTTTAGGGAGGAAGAATTCATGATCACTAATGGCAAGGCTAATAACACTGGGTATAAAGAAAAGCTGGGGTGAGGGAGGAAATAGTCCTTTATTGCCAGCTGATCTGCCCCGTCAGAGATAAGGGGATCCTTTGGGCTGGACAGTTGCATCAGTTGTCATCTTGGTTGCAGCTCACCCCTTGCCTGGTCCCATTTATCTTCCCCCTGATATTATCCATGACTCAAAGACTCCCATCCACAATAGAGACTTCAGATAGGTGGGGAGGAGAATTAGGGGCTTGTAGACACCTGGTGATAGGCGACTTGGATTTAGGCTTAGACGTTATAGGATCTCCATTTTAAAACATCCAAATGTTCATTTTGTGCAGTTTGAAATGTGACTTTCAAAGATGACCCTAATCTCTGGGGAGTAGATAGTCCATCCAACCGATGTGAATTTCGCTAGACAGCCCGTTTTTGCTTCCCCGTGAGGAATTAAAGTAGATATGCTAAAAGGTTGTACCTCTTTCAAAGCCGATTCTCCCTGTAAGAAAGTGCTAAACCTCAGAAGGCGATGGAAATGGCTGATAAGGCGTCTGGTCGGTGCCACCGCCTCCGTGGGTGGCTGCTCTTTTGACACATCTGAATTCGGAGCGAGAGGCTGTCGGTAACAAAGTCTTATATACAAAATATCCACTGTCAGAAAGGTTTGCAGTATAATGAATCCCCTTATCATCACTCGAATCTTTACAACAGCTTGGATGACTTTCTAATTGTGGCTTAATATAGTTAATTATGGCAACCCTTCCCCATTTTCCAGGATGATGCATTAATATTACAGATCATTAACGTTACTAAATTGGCATAATGATACAGTAGATTTAACGTCCTAGTTACGTTAAGACCTGCTTTATAAGTTGGCTCCTTTGTTATTTGCCTTACATAGGAAAAGTACGCAAGCAAGCCTCTTAATAGTAGGCTGCATGTAACTACTTGTGTCGTTTTCCCTAATAAATTATTGATACAGAAAACCCCAAATGGAAGACTTCTTCATCTTCAGACTGTATGGGAAGCCAACATTTTCTTTCTAATATCCACTTCATCAGTATAAAAGTTAGAAAGCTGCAGCTCTCGAGCCAGGTTTTATAATTAGACAAGACTGTATTTTACATCTGCAAAATACTCATGCTTAGTGGGGAAAAAAATGAGAAACGCGATATGTTCCATTCTGTTGCAATGGTTATACCATTTTAATCTCTTAAGTTCAATATATATCCTCTAGCAGGCTAGACTTCTAGGATTTCATTTTTAGATCCTTAAGGCTGCATATATCTGTCAAACCAACATAATGAATTTAAAGTGCTAATGCCCAGAAGACCAGAAAAACATTGAAATATATCCTTGGTTGATTAAATTACCACCTCCAGCCACTTTACATCCTTATGTCCAAATAGATTTTCTTTTTACTTACCAAGTGCTGGATCTGGAAGATGTGGAAGATGTAATTTTATGGTAAAAACATGCACATGTCTTTAGACAAGAGCATTTTATTTAAGCATCTTTTTAAAGTCTGTAGAGTATTTCTGTGATAGGGCTTGCAATTTGATTACGGGGCCTTTCAATTATGCTCAACCTGCAGGTTAACCAGTAACTTTCAAGCGTATTCTTGGAACGGAATTTATGTTAAACATCTGAAGTACTAATATTCAAATGTTCATGATAACAATATCTAAAATAATGTGAACTTGTTTTGCAAAAATATACAGCAACCATGAATACTAATCTTTATGTTAAAAAAGTTGTATCTTCAGGAACTGCTTCGATTGACAGACTGACAACTCGAGATAGCAAAAATGACTCAGAGATATTCCCTTCTCCTAAACAGGGTGGCTTGGTCGTTTAAGTAGTCTGTCACTTAAAAAGATGAGACCGGGTGCAAAATCTTATTCCTCCTTGTAAAATGGGCAGTCAAAATCACCCTAGAAATAAAAATGCTGCGGACCTGAGTGGGGAGAAAATATTGGTTTTCCACTCAACTTTTACTGCTGGCATTTAAAGTAGAATCAAATCTGAAAGATTAGTCATGTCTTTCTATATGCCTGTATTCAGAGACTTAACAGTACACTGCCTTAACCTGTACACACTTACCACGTGGTCTGGTTCAAACACATATATGAACACACACATACACACTCAATTACACAATCACAGAACTCAAATATACGCATATTTCAGTAATCGCCCTCACACAAAAGAAAAGTAGCAGCAAATGTAGCCGCAGGATGTGGGGCTCATGTTCTAGCGGAAGATGGCTCATGACAAGCATCCGCTGTTGGACACCTTGTCCTGGCCACCAGGCTCTGGAAGGACCAATTCTGACCATACGTTCACTGTTCACACCCCTCCAAACCTGACCAAGGGGGTGAGAGAATGGTCCTGCCATTCCAAGGGGAAGTTTCTGGAACCTTGCAGTACTAACACATGGTGTAAAGACAGTGGGTATCAGTGGTTAGACATCGGGGTGCTGTGATGTCGGGGGGTGAAACTAAAGACCGAAATGAATGCAAAATAAAATGACAAGTATCAGAGGAAACAGGGGCAGGGACCAAAGGCAAGAGAGCAGATTTGTAGTGCTTTGAAATGAAACGTTATAATCCCTCCGACAATCCTGTTGACTATGAGCTATAGCACTAGGAGTACAACAGAGGGAAAAAGATACATTGTGGGATAAACAGCTTCTTATAAGGTAAAACTGAATGGCCAAAATAGATGAATAAGGACACACAATGGAGAGGGGAAAAAAATGAGTCAGTGGCAATACGAGAAAAAGGCAAAAGTGAACAGACGACAGAAAGGCAGAAGAGAAAAAAATGTAAATGAGTGAGACAAAAAAGCCAGAAGACAAAAAAGAAAAAGAGAACAAGAAGGGGAAAGAAGTAATATTTTCCTTGATAAAAATGCACAAAAGGGAAGATGAACTTTGTTCTGTTTCTCTTTCCACTCTCCTCTCTTTTTCTGCTTTTCGCCTCGCAGCACGCCAGCCTAAGCTGAGAGCTGTAATGTCATTAAATTGCAAATGCTTTTTCATTTCCGACACACACTGTTTACTTATCTGGCAAAAACATATGTTGGAAGGAATCCGTTAAATTCTGCCCATTGCCTTGGGTAAAAGTGCAATGGAAACGGACCCACCGAGCGTCCTCTTTCTTCTTCTTTAGCACTCCCCTTATCTACAAGACGGCTTCGCAGAAAACTGGCTAGTTCAATGAAAAATGAAGATACAGCGGGAGATTAGGGAAGAACACTGAGCACAAAATTCCTGGAGAGAGGGTCACTCCATTGCAAATGATTTCACTCCTCTAGATCTGCATAAATTACTATTTTTAAGGCATCTCCAAAGTCTGTATATTTTTCTCACTCTGTCAAACATTTAATTTCACGCCCCGTGTTCTGAATATGCTAAAATGCATATCTCTGATGCACCTTTAAGCCAGAAAAACGAATGCAAAATTGAAGATAAAATGATGTGATTTGCACTACAAGCCTATTACTTGAGGTATTTACATATAGTTTACCTCTGCAGTTCTGAGGATGATTTATTAAAAAAAAATCTGGATTAAGCTCATATAAATATGTATAAATCTTTGTTTAGAAAATAGATTTTGCAGCTGTTGTGTCGAAAAAGTTCTTTAAGATTCTGTGAAGAATTTTCCTTTTAGCATGCTTTGAGAGGGAAAAAAAGGGGGACAGAATCTGACATTCTGCTTTGGTTGGGGGGAGAAAAGCGTATTCCACCATCCGGCAGTTATAAAGACTCCTTTATTGCCCTTCCTGGCCCAAAGCAGGTTGGCCCCTCCTCGGCCTTTTATTATACTTATTTAATTTTCTTTTTTTCCCCCTTTTTTGCTTGGGCCCAAATAATAGTGCCCTGGATTACTAAACTCAAATGAAATATCGGTGTTTAATGACTGAAACAATCGTGAGCCTTTAGGATCTGCCCCCTCACGCAACCTCGGCCCCTTCTCGCGCCTTTTGTTAATACGCTCTCTTCCAATGCATCCTCACTGACACCAAGCCCGGGACCTGCCGGGAGCGACTTCCAGCTACCGATGTGAAAATGATTATTAACACACTGCAAGCAAGATCTCTTATCCGATGGGAAAGCAACTCTAAAAATACGATGATTGCTCTAAACAATCCCCACGTGTGTGTTTTTGCCCCTCTTCCTCTCTCTCTCTTTCTCCCCCTCCCCGCCAATCTCGAGTTTTGCCTCTTTGTCTGAAAAATGCTTTATTTAGTCCGGGCTCTCCCATACCCCTCTGATCCCTGTCCCTCTGTAATCGTTGTGGGGGAATTACTCTTTGCTATTTTCTTGTGAGGCTTTGGGTTTAGGAGAATTTAGATAACAAAGTTGACTAATTCAGAGCTGAACACACATTGGACTCTGCAAATATACCTCCTGCCACATGATAAGGGCAGGGCCAGCTTCTGGGCTGCACCTGCCGAGATGCTGTGGGAACAGCTGCTTCTGGTACTGGGTACAGGGAACAGCTATTTCTTCAAAGCCTGCATTAATCCTTTCGCAATTAAACAAGAAAGGGATGTTTACAGGCATTTGATCGCTTTCAGGGGGAGATACGAGTTTGCTTACAAAGACTGAATTCCAGTTCTGGTGTGTGGCGCCGCTTAAAGTTGACTAATGACAATTTAAAAGAGCGAAACTGCAGTCATTTTCAAAAGTTAAGAGTCATTCTTTTTGCACAAAATGGCTGAACAATCCCCCCTAGTGGTCTGTTTCCTGTTACTGTGATTTATGGACACTCTCCTTTCCAAAATTGCCCACTTGGTTTGTTTATAGGTTCATAGCAAAGAAATTGGAAGAAAAAAAACAACAACCAAAGTCAGACTATTTAGAATTGAGATGAGCTTTCACTGAATTCGTCCTTTCGACACCCAGACAGAGTCTAATTTCCCACAAAGTGATGGGGCTAAACCCTACTGTAAAGCCAGCTTTCTATCTCAAGGGTTTTCTCAAAACTGACAAATAACCTCAGAGCTCTGGTGTTCACACTCCCCTCACTGAAATCAAGGAATAGACCAGGGGTGTGATGCACTCAAAGTGCTGGGTTTGGGTTTCTGAAGGGAAAAGGAGTAAATCATGGAAATGGCCTGTGCCTTTTTTTCTAGAAGGTTTGGCCCCAACTGGATTATTTCAATCCTTTAGGATAGAATTACCTTTAAATGATTAAAGAACCCTGTTTCTCAAGTGTAACTGCTAAGAAAATGCCTGGTCATTGATGCCATCCATTGTCCCATCCTTCTGTTGACTCTGTGCACGAAGGTGGGAAATCCTGCTTCCGTCAGTGTCTGCAGGCGAGATGAACTGCCTAACATCCTCCACTGCTTCCCTCTAGGCCCCCCAACACACGAGGCCAGCTCTCACCGGGTTGAGGTCACCCAAGCATTTCAAGCTCTGAACACGGAGATGAGGAGACATCCCATTCTCCTGAGCGCTGGCTTCCTTTCCGTCGGCCATGTTCCCAGTCACGCTCCTTTTCCAGACTAGATAGAAATGGAATCTAGCACATCACTGATCATGGAAGAGACTATGTAGCATTGCCCCTGGACAGCTCTGATGGGGAGAGTATCAAGATTTCTTATATTACTGGACATCGTAGTCTGTTCAGGATGCTACAACAAAATACCCCAGACCGGGTACCTTATAAAGAGCAGAAATTTACTGCCCACGGCTCTAGGGGCTCAACGTCCACCATGGTCGGGTTCTGGTGAAGGTCCTCTTCAGACTGCTGACTTCTCACTCATGGTGGAAGGGGGAGGGCTCTCTCTGGAGTCTCTATAAGAATACTAATCCCATTCATGAGGGCAGAGCCAGTCACCTCCCAAAGGCCCCCCCTTCTAATACAATCACATTGAGAGTTAGGATTTCAGCATATGAATTTGTCGGGGGGTGGGGAGGACACACATCCAGAGCATAGCAGTGGAACATGGGAGAAGAAGAATATTAAATATTTACTAAATATTCATCTACCAAAAACAGTGCAAAATAATCCTAAAACCCTAAGCCCTGACTCCCAAGAAGCTTATGACATAAGAAAAAAGTAACATCAAAAAACAAATCCATTGCCAACCTCCTTGCACTTCAGCCTTAAAGCTTGCAGACTTTTAAGTCTGGTTTTCTCCCAAACGTCTAGACTATTTTTTTCAATAACACTTGGACTTGGCTTCATTTCCTTCCTTTCAGTTTCTTCAGTCTCTGTCCTGGTCTACAAAATCATCATTTCTTGCTAGAAACATCTCTGGGAGCCCCAAGGCCTCTTTTTATTTATTTATTAATTCATCTTAACCCCAGTTGCAAGATAAGATCTACCTAACCATGTAACTTTCCTTCTCAGAAGTGTGCTCCAGTTCCCAACTACATCATCGTGAAACTTAATCTCCTTAGCTTTGAGGCCCCCTTAAAAGGACTGTGGCCTTTTCAATCAACCATTTAGTAACAAAACTGTCACCTTCCTCTAGACGTTAGACCATAATTGGATAAACCTGTTTGCTCTTCCTTGAACCACAACTTAGATTTTTACATGTACACATACCCCTCCTGTGGAGACAAAGTCACCGTCAGTCTAATGAAGCTTAGGCCTCAGGGCCTATCACCTCGGTCATTTCTAAGAACTTATACCTAATTTTGCCTTTGTTTCTTAAAGAGGATCCTTCCCCACCAAATTACGTAACTTTCAGGCTCCACAAAATTGGTGCCTGCCCCAGCCCCTCATCACTGCACCTGGATGTGAGCATTCACTCAGTCCAGAAGCTTCTTAAGACCTACACACATGCCAGCTCATCCTCTCTCTGAATTACATGTCTCACTTGTGCATATTATCAGTTTTAGAAGGTTGAGGGCTTTTCCCTGTGATTATGTTATCTTTTCCATAAGATGATCTAGTGAACGACTCCACAGTAGAGACTATCTTTTTTTTACATTCTGTACCAGAATATCAAAATGTTGGTCTACTATTTGAAATGTACTGAACAAACATTTGGCTGACTGTTTCTGAGGAAGTTGGAAATTGTTGATTTATAGGTATCAATATTAAAGATTATTAGAGGCTAAAATTGTAACTTCCCAATCCCAAGGTCATTCAAATAAAAATCAAAATAAGCAGACATTTCTGGAGCATGTTCGTTGCTGCATCTTTAAACTTTGAATGGGTGGGTAATAAATACTTCTTGAATAAGTCATACATCAGTCAGGACAGGGGTGAAGGGTGAAGACTGTTACCCATTGGCTTATCACTAAAGAAGCCAGGGGAATTTAACTGGCTTCTGGCATGGGCTAGACCCAGACATCAACCTCTTCCATCATTGGTTCCACTGTCTTCTGTGTTGGATTCACTCTCAGGCACGTCTAACCCATGCACTAGCACGACCTTCAGAACCTCTAAGCATATATCCCATTAGCACAGAAGCCCCAGAGTAAAAACAAAACAAAACAAACAAACAACAACAAAACTCCTTTTCCCCAAAAATTTCCAACAAAAATTGTGTCACTGGGCCAACTTGAGGCACAACCTGAGTCACCTGTCCCTCCTGACCTGGGCCTGGGGAATGGGCCAGGCCTGGGCCACATGTGTGTCTGGGTAGTGGGATGGGGGCCAATCCCCCACTGTTTTTTTCATTATGATTGAAAAAAAAGCAGGAGGTGGTTTCCTAACAGAAAATTGAGGAGGCCACTGTCATTTCTTTATAGAAAAACATGAAGAATAATTACAAAGTGACAGAAATCTTTATAAACTGGTGGTTGGAGTATACGTTGGTAGAACTGCTGTAAAATATAGTTTGGGATTGTCTTGTGAAGTTGAATATGTGTGCTGTCCCTGACCCAGCAGTCCTGCTGGGTCAGGGTGTGTCCCAGAGAAGTGTGTCCAGAGAAGTGCTTCCACACACGCACAGGAACATCCATGGCAGCAGTACCCAGATTATCCCTGAGTTGTCTGGAGTTGCTAAGTGGTGGCAGTCCGTCACCCCTCATTTATGAGCCAGAATACTTGTATAAAGAGAAACGTCCCCTCATCTACTGGTACAGTTTACATAGGTAAGACAGGGTAAACATTTGATTTTTTTTCCCTTTTATCAATTTTCAAAATCAAGATTTAGTTTCTTTCAACTTTTTGGTATCCTTATGAACTCATGTGTTTAACTGTGTTTGATGCATTTTAACCCATTGCAGTTTCTGTTCTTAATAATATCAAATTGTTCCATCTTTGGCTGCTGGAAACCTTTTCAAGTTGGCTCCAAAGTCCATTAGATAAGACCCTGGTAATCTTTAATAGTTTCCTTTCTTTCTGGCTTGACAAGATGCTCTGACATCATCTTAGACATTCCCTGCCCCAAAGCAGCAAATTCTGCAAGAAGACCTAGCTCCTTTGAGTGAGAAATGATATATGCAGATGGCACTAGAGGTGCTCATTGCTGCTGGGTTCACCATCGTTTCTGGGTTTTTCCAGTGGACAGTACTAGGCATGAATATATACTAAAGATAAACTATATCAAGAGTTCATAGTGATAGTTCTAATTTAAATTCAGGGCTGCAGGGTTTTACTTAACCCCTTCTATATTACATTGTATCTCTCTTCTACATTGAGAATGCTGGTTCTCAAAGCACTTAATATTTGATCAAAAAAACTTGCTTTTAGTAGTTAATCATTTTTACTAATTGGACAATTTAATTGACAATAAGGTTTCAATTGTTCTTACAGTTTTAATAAAGTTTACTCAAAGAAAATTATCTTAAAGATATCATTATTTTCCTACAGAAAAATTTAAATTGCAATATTTTACATTTTAACTAGTTTTGCAAAACATGTGGGGGGCTTCCCTGGTGGTGCAGTGATTGGGAGTCCGCCTGCGGATGCAGGCGACACGGGTTCGTGCCCCGGTCTGGGAAGATCCCACATGCCGCGGAGCGGCTGGGCCCATGAGCCATGGCCGCTGAGCCTGCGCGTCCGGAGCCTGTGCTCCACAACGGGAGAGGCCACACAGTGAGAGGCCGGCGTACCGCAAAAAACAAAAAACAAAAAAAACATTATGGGATATCCCACTTCTCTTCTAGTAATGTTAGTGATATGTAATGTTGGCAATGTTAGTATTTTCCCATTTGGGGCTTGAAATTCAAAAAACATGACTTTTGACTTTTAGTCAAATTTAGTCAGATAAGTCTTCTGTTCACACATTCCACATGTCTTTCTGTGTAAAACATGTGATACTAAATTAGAGCAATGATTACTTAGTTTTGTATTAAAGAATGTCTTGTGAGAGAGCCTGGAAATGGCTTACAATGGCATCAACACATAAAAAGATAGGCCCAAACTTTCAGTTCCTCGCTGGAACAATAAAAATTTTATCAACCCTCCTGAGCAGGTTAGTGGGGAGGTAGGCTTAAATGCCAGTCTAGGATTAAATGCCTGAAGGGTGGGTTCCTTCCTAAGCAGGCCCCTCTCCCTTCCTTCAGGAAAGTTAAGAATTTAAATGTATACAGAGTTATATCACTAAGTGATGGCAATGGAATGATCCTTGAGCTATAGGAGGCCAATGTCTACACACGTTCTTTCCACTAAGATAAACTGTTATGATTTTTAAATACGTGAACTGGGACTTCCCTGGTGGCCCAGTGGTTAAGAATCTGCCTTCCAATGCAGGGGACGCAGGTTTGAACCCTGGTTGGGGAACTAAGATCCCACATGCCGCGGGGCGACTAAGCCCACGCACCACAACTACTGAGCCCACGTGCCCCGGAGCCTGCACCACAACTAGAGAGAAGCCTGTGCGCCGCGAAGAAGAGCCAGTGCGCCGCTATGAAAGATCCCACATGCTGCAACTAAGACCTGGCGCAGCCAAATAAATAAATATTTTTTAAAGTAAAAACTAAAATAAAATATGTGAACTATCCACATGCCTAGCTCTCTACATACTCACATTGTATCTTGTATATATTTGCATATATATGTACACATGTGTATATGGTTATAAACTCATATATACACATATGTGGACATGTACATATATTATACATACATATATTCATATATAAATAAGATAAAGGATAAGTATGTAGGAAGTCAGGCATTTCTATAATTCATAGATATATCCAATACATATATATGGCTGACACAGTCTCTTCAGGTAATGAGTTTTTTATATTAACTACGTGTTTTAACAGCTTGTCTTTGAAGTATATGCTTATTTTAGATCATAAATCCAAGCACCAAGTTTACCTTCCAGTCTTGAATCTTGTTTAAATCTCAGCTTGTGCTCAAGAAATATTAAATTGTTATCATAATGTTACAGGAAACAGAGTGAACAATTCAAAATCAAAGGTCATACCAAGGAAAAAATTAAACTGGTCATTTATGGAAAAGCAACAGTCATTGTGATCTTAACTTTTCTAACCAAGATAGACTATTAAAAAAAAGAGCAATGTTCCAAGTAGATTACACACGAAAGGAAGTGTACTGATTTCTGAAATCCTTACTTACGTAGATGTTTAATAGTGCAAAATCTGGTCCCTGGGGCAGGGTGGGGCAACTTAATTTTAGCATTTCAACCATAACTTTAAATTTCTCACAATTCAAAAATCTACTGGATGTACTTTTAGGGAAACCTATTAGTTTTCATAATAAATGAGATCTCACACCTAGTAAGTATGAATACACATTTGTTACAATCAGGCAAAAACAAATGTTATTAAATTTTGTGTCACTTGGTGGATGTAAGGAGAGTGAACTAAACTGTATACTTCCAACACACAATTCCACAAATGTGGAATCCAATGAGTGAATACATAATAAAATGAAATGAGACATATCTGAAAAGTAGCTGCTGTACTTATGTGCTAATCACACCTCAAAGCATAACATTGTTTGTTTTTTTTAAATAACAGAGGCAATAAAATCCTATTACGGATTAATCTTGTGCCAAATTTTGTTTTTTAATCAAATCTATTCTGAGCTAAAGAAAATTCAAAAATGCAAATGAAGGGCCTGATCCTTCAGATCTTGTGAATATGTAAAGGCTGATACACTTCAAAGATTTTTTTTTTAAACTCAAATATTAAAGTCATCATGAGACACAGCAAAACATACTTATTTGTAAACATTTTAATTTTATATTCCATGTGAAATTTCACCCTAATAAAAGTCTTCAGGAGGGAGGGTTTTAAAATCCTGAAGTTAGATGTTTACTGAATAAATACTGCTCTAGTCTGATTTCTCACATATGTACCACACTTTTAGACTGCAAGTGAGAATTCTATTGTTTCACATGGCAAACCAAACCAAACAAGAAGAAAACCACGTTCGAAAAGAGTCAGTGCTCTGAAATGTGCAGCCCCGTCCTCTCTGGATACACACACCACTTGAACACAAAGGGTGGGTGAGTTCACCGAAGGGTTGTTAGTGCGGCAGTCCCCTGTGTGTTCCCTCCACCGGGGATGAAATAATTCATTAGTAGACCTAAACAAACTCTTCAGAACATTTTTATCTCAAAGTGAGAAAATGCTATTCACACAGGCTGTTAATGAAGCCATCCACCATCTTGTTTGATGTTGTTCTTGTAGTTAAAAGGAGCTCTGAAAGGCCTCAGGCAGTGCCTACTCTCAGTTGGCAACTGTTTTATCCTTTGTGGGGCAACTGTGTAGCTGTAACACAGACTATTCCCATAAAATGCCAACCCACATGCTGCAAATGCAAAATACAACAGTATTCATGGACACCAACTATATAATACCAGGTATCACATAAACTACATTTTACTGCATGAGATCACAGTCTGTAGAAGGACATAATAACATATCATTATAAGGATGCTTCTTCTTAGAATTCAAAGCATAAGAAAGAATGTGTTTTGGTTTCTGTCCTAAAGCCAGAGAACCCAGAAAATATTAGGAAATAAATGTATACTGTTGATGTAATACATTAAACATGTGGTCTGTGCATCCATTTTTCATAAGAATATCTCACACTACTTAGAAGCAAATATATCACGGGAAAGAACTTCATGTTATTTTGAGATATGTGTATATACACATATGCACAAAACTATAAGTAAAATGTATAAGATTGAAAATTTACATCAAGATTGTAATGACACAGTCAAAGAAATTTTAAGATGCTCTTATCATTCATGCAACTACTACTTCTGTCCCATAGGATGGGTACAGTTATTCAGAAGATGATTTTGCAGTATTTGTACTGGAGTGGAATGGTTGCCAAAGTCCATGGGGACTGTGGGGAAAGTCGCCAAACACAGTATTCTACACCCAGGTGACACACGGGCATTTCAAACTCAATGCCTCAAATATTAGACTCAATATTTAACCCCAATAAAATTGCCCATCTTCATGTATTTTCTATTTCAATTCATGACACATTACCTGTGCTGGGCAGAATCCTAAGGTGAACCCCAATGACCCACACTCTTGAGTGTGGACAGGACCTGTGAGTATGGTGGGATAGCACTCACACTCACTGTGTGTCAAAGGTGAAGGGATTTTGCAGATGTAGTTAAAGCCCCTAACTGGTTGACTTTGAGTTAATCAAAAGGAAGATGAAACTGAATGGGCCTGATTTAATGAGGTGAGCCCTTTAAAAGAGGATCTAGAAGTCAGAGAGATTCTCCTGCTGGTTCTGAAGAAGGAAGCTACTTCAGATGTAATAAATCGGGAGAGGACCACATGTGGATGGCCTCTAGGAGATGAGAGTGACCCCTGGCTGACAGCCAGCAAGAGAATAGGAACCTCAGTCTTGACAGGTGCAAGCGACTGAACCTTGCCAGCAACCGCATGAGCTTAGAAGAAGACCTTGGGCTCCAGGAAGGAAGATGGCCCGGCTGCTACCACAACTGTACCTTTATAAGACTCTAGGCAGAGGACCCAGCTAAGCCATGCCTCGTTTCCCAACCCATGGAAACTGACATAATAAATGTATGTTGTTTTAGGCCACTAAGTTTGTGATAATTTGAAAATTGGAAAACTCGATACAGTATACTAAGGCAAGAACCTGTAAGCAGAAGCATAAGGGGGGAACATCTAACACAGCCTGGGAGAAGGGTGAGCCAGAGAGGCTTCCCAGAGGAGTTAACACTTAAGTTGAGGCCCAAAGATCAAAAGTCAGGGGATTCTTATTAGTAAAAAAATCATTAACAAACACCTTCCTTTATTCTGTAGTTCATGAGAACCGAAATGAATGAGGGTGTGTACTGACTTAGGGGTTTCCTTTAACTGATCCCAGATATCCTGGGTTCACCAGATCAGGGCCGTGAGGGGCTCTCAAATGTCCAGTAGTTCTTCATGCGCTTGCAGGCAGAACTACTAACACTGAACTTTTAAGGCTCCAGGGTCTAACCTTTGGCCGGTGCGAACATGTTCAATCACTAAATTCTTTCTAAAAGTCTAAACGAAATTGCTCTTACTATAGTTTTGAATTATTGCATATAATTGTCATCTGTGAAATATAAAAGAGCTATTTCCTCCATTGACTCTTTTATTCACATTATTTGTTTGTTTTTTAAGAAGCCCCTCTGCCATTTCTTGAATCTGTAACTGTCACTCATTTCACATTTTCTCATAGAAATGACCACACTTTTGCTTTGTCTTCTACACTCTTCAATATATCCATAGTCCTCTCAAAATACTAAAATCCAATTGAACTGGTTTCAGTAACAAAATAATGCATTTCCAGCTCTTCCATGTAATGTTTCTAAACATTTAGTACATCCAGGCTTTGTAGAGTAAAATATATTCCATTGTTTAGTAATATTCAACAGTAGTCCAATATGAATTTTTCTTCGATACCCTGTGCATACCTTTTTTTTAATTTAATTTTTAAAATTTTTGGCTGTGTTGGGTCTTCGTTGCTGCATGCAGGCTTTCTCTAGCTGCGGTGAGCGGGGGCTACTCTTCATTTCAGTGCACAGGCTTCTCGTTGCAGTGGCTTCTTTGTTGCAGAGCACAGGCTCTAGGTGTGCGGACTTCAGTAGTTGTGGCTCGCGGGCTCTATAGCACAGGCTCAGTAGTTGTGGCTCACAGGCTTAGTTGCTCCGCGGCATGTGGCATCTTCCCGGACCAGGGCTCAAACCTGTGTCTCCTGTATTAGCAGGCAGATTCTTAACCACTGCACCACCAGGGAAGCCCCTACCCTGTGTTACTTAGTTATACCCCCATTTTATGTGAAACAACTTTGTTAGCTACCTTCATAGCTATGAATACAATGGCATCTTTTTTTTTTTTTTTTTTTTTTGCGGTACGCGGGCCTCTCACTGTTGTGGCCTCTCCCATTGCGGAGCACAGGCTCCGGACGCGCAGGTTCAGCGGCCATGGCTCATGGGCCCAGCCGCTCCGCGGCATGTGGGATCTTCCCGGACCGGGGCACGAACCCGTGTCCCCTGCATCGGCAGGCGGACTCCCAACCACTGCGCCACCAGGGAAGCCCTACAATGGCATGTTGTAAAAATATTTTTTAGGTAAAATTTATATAGAGTAGAATGCATGGACCTGAAGTGTACAATTTGGTGAATTTTGATGTGTGTACATCCATGTAACAAACATCCAATCAAGATAAGAATATGTCTAGTACGCCATAAAGTTCTCTTTGTCCCCTTCTAATCATTTCTCACTGTTCATGTTTCTATCACCACAGATTAGTTTTGCTTGCTCTAAAACGTCCTATGAATGTGAGCATACTCCTTCACGTATGGCTTTTTCTGTTTAACATAATGTTTTTGTGATTCACTTATGCTGTTGCGTATATCATAGTTCATTCCTTTTTATTGCTGAGTAATATTCTATTACATGAATATAGCACTATTTTTTAATTCATTCCCCTGTTTACAGATATTTGGGTTGTTCCCAGGAGTTGGCCATTCTGAACATTCTTATTTAAGTCAAATGACTTGTGGACATATGTTTTTTCCTTCTGGATAAAGACCTAGGAGTGGAATTCCTGGGTCTAGGATCAATGTTCATTTAACCATATAGGAAACAGCCAATAGGGAATTCCCTGGTGGTCCAGTGGTTAGGATTCTGTGCTTTCACTGCCGAGGGCACAGGTTCAATCCCTGGTTGGGGAACTGAGATCCCACAAGCCACGTTGTGTGGCCAAAATAAGAAACTGCCAATAAATTTTCCAATGTGGGTGTATCAGTTTACACTCCCAACAGCAATGTATATGAGTTTGAGCTGCTCCACAGTCTTACTATTTGGAAACAGCCTTATTAATTTCAGCCATTCTACTGGGTGTGAAGTGGTATTCGGCTTTGATTTGTATTTCTCTGATGATAATGATGTTGAACATATGTCCATGTGCTTATTAATCATTCATATATCTTTTTTGTGTTCAAGATTTTTGCCCATTTTTACAAATTAGATTGTGCTTTTCTTATTTGATTATAGGGCTTCTTTAGTCTGGATAAAGTCCTTTTTTGGATATATGCATTGTGAATATTTTCTACCAGTCTGTGTCTTACCATTCATTTTTTCATGATATCTTTTGAAAAGCAAAAGTTTTGATTTTGATGAAGGCACTGTCAACTTTCTCTAAGCTTCACAAAAAGCTTACTGCTTTTTGTGTCTGAAGAAATTTTTCGCCAACCTGAAAGTCACAAAGTTTTCTTCTAGAAGTTTTGTAATTTTAGTTTTTATATCTTAGTCCTATTATTCCTCTCAAATTAATTTTTTGGGTGTGGTATGAGGTAGGTGGTTCAAGGTTCATTAGTTCATTATTACTTACATACATCTATCCAGTCATTTCAGTACCATCTGTTGCAAAGACTTTCCTTTCCTCATTTAATTGCCTTGATATGTTTGTTGTAAAGCATTTGATTATGTAAGTGTGGGTCCGCTCTGGACTCTATATTCTGTTCCACTGATCTGTCTGTCTTTACACCAAAACCATATCATCTTGATTACTGTAACTTTATAGTAGGTCTTAAAATCAACTCATGTGAATCCAATTTTGTTCTCATTTTTCAAGAATATTTTGATTACCTCTTTAAAATTATATACTGTTTAATACTAATAAATATAATTTTTGAAAAAAAGTCAGTTTTTTTAAATAAAACATTTCAAAATGGATCTTTTGGCCAACAAAACAATAGCCAACACAGCCCCTCTTTGCCGCGAGGGTCTTGACAAGTCTGTTTAGATAGATTAGCAGTCTTATATCTTGTGTTGACATGTGTACATAAAATCATTCAAGGAAAGATTTCTGCACTCCCGTGTTCACAGCAGCATTATTTACAATAGCCAAGACCAGAAACAACCTGAGTGTTCATCAATAGATGAATGGAGATTTCATATTTATACACTTAGAGTATTCAGCCATAAAAAAGAAGGAAATCCTGCTATTCGCAAAACCATGGATGGACCTTGAGGGCATTATGCTAAGTGAAATAAGTCAGACAGAGACAAATACTGTATGATTTCATTTATATGTGGAATCTAAAGCAACAACATGACAACAAAACCAAACTCATAGAAAAAGAGATCAGCTTTGTGGTTACCAGAGGCAGGGGGTGGGGAGAGGCAGAATTGGATATCAAGAGGTACAAACTTCCAGTTTTAAGATACGTAAGTACGGAGGATGTAATGTACAACATGATGACCATTGTTAGCACTGCTATGTGCTATATTTGAAAATTGTTGAGAGTACCTCCTATGAGTTCCCATCACAAGGAAAAAATATTTTTTTTCTTTTCATTTTCTTTATTTCTTTTTTGTATCTATATGAGATGATGCATGTTAACTAAACTTACTACGGTAACAGTAATCATTTAACAATATATGTAAGTCAAATTATTATGCTGTATACCTTAAACTCATACAGTGCTATATGTCAATTATACCTCATAAACCTGGAAAAAAATCATGCAGGAATGTGTGTGAACAGAACAAACTTTAACTCAAATTTCATTAAAAAATTTTTTTAAAGAAAATGTTGCGATGACAGAGCGACATGTAAATGCTACATACTATTCCTGAAGAAAGCATTTTACAGCTCTTACCAATGACATGCCTATTTTTGAGGCCATGCTTAATACTTTTTTTATGGGATGTATTTGCAAAGGGATGAAAACACGCTTAAAAATTACAATTGTTAATAATGAGATGAGTAAATACACTACTTAAAACATAATAACAAAATAAAATAAAAGATTCTTATTTTCTTTAACATACCTCAAAAAAGCATAATATTTAATAAAAATGAGCAATAATCTGGTTGATGAGAAAGATGCTATGCTACTAATAAAAATCAGCCTATCTGGCTGATTGACCTAGGAGATTCGAATGCTTTTCTTTCCCCTCCCCACAAGTACAGCACAACAGCATCAGTGAAGGACTCCTCCCCACAAATGCCCTTCCTATTCTTCTCCTGGCTGGGGCTATGAATGTTTTGGCAAGTCTGTGAAAGTATCTTCTGCAAACGTGAGAGACCCAGGATGTCCATCTTCTATGCAGTATAAAACATTTCACTTGAAGTTTGTTTCAATCAAAAGAAGGGAGTATCATGTGGCAGCTAATAAGCTTTAGAGCCTGACACACTGTCAGTTCTGTCACTTAACTGTGTAACATTGGGTAAATTACTTAATCTATTTGAATGCATTACCTCTTAAGGTTGTTGAGAGGATTACATTAGAGAAAGTACTTGGCCAATGCCTTGAACTCTGTAAGTGATAAGTCAACCACTGCTGGTTTCTCTTTTAGATTTTCCCCAGAGTAGATGAAGCAAACACTTACAAAACAAATATGTCCAAATAAGCATATGATTTACAAATTCAGTGCATTTAAAATTACTTAAAAACCACAATCATCATATCCCTGAATACTGGGAATGTGTAACAGTGGGAAGTGCATATTAGACTGGGAACCTGGGCCTAGATTCCAGTCCTGAGTCTGCCTCTATGTGACCATGTGACCTTGAGCAAATTATTTACACCCCCTAGCCCCTGCCCAGAGCCTCTAGATTCCTTATCTGTAGAATGAGCGGATTGTTTTAAGAGAATCTCTAAGACTCCTTTTCAAATCTGTGATTGTAAGATTTGACTAATTAATATAATTGCCACTCTGTTCAGAGTCAAACTAGTCAAATATTTATGATAAAACGTTTCAAATTCCCTCACTCCCCTCTATCACTTAGGGAAGATGTCAAAGCTATGGCAAAGAGGGAGCCTGAGTCACTTAACAAATTAGAAAGCTTTTGCAGAAGAACGCTTACTAGCAATAAGACTTTACACTTAATATGGCAGAAACAAATGTCTCCAGTGTCACTTCGATTGGTAGGAAGACGTGGTCTCTGATCCTTCTCAGGTTGACCTCCCACAATAATACCTTTATCACTTGGACTAGTACAGCTCTTAACAAATTATCATACAAATCCTTTCTTCACTAATCTCAGTTATAACTTCTACAAATTAGTTGTCCTCATGGTATAGAACATTTGAATATTAAAGTTTAAATCTTGGATGTATTGGAAAAGAAAGTCTCCTCATCTTTCTGTATTCTCATTTGAAGAGAAAAATGCCTGTGTTTCGATTCTAAGATGCATCTATGTTTCAAATTTTAAGATCTTGAAATTGAATGCATCTAATAGTCGATGTGTTTGGAAAGCATTGTGTCATAATTTGGTTAGCAGTAATTTGTTTCTTAGTAAAATTAACGGTAAATCTTAAAAACAATGGAATCTTAGATTCAATTACATACAGTAAAATCTCGCCAACTGAATACAGGAACCTGTGTAAGGCGCCAATGTAATAAATGGTCTTCAAAAAGTCTCGTCAATTGTCAACATAAGCAATAGGGACCTACTGTATAGCACAGAGAACTATATTCAATATCGTGTGATAAACTGTAATGGAAAAGAATCTGAAAAACTGAATCACTTTGCTGTACACCTGAAGCTAACACAACATTGTAAATCAACTACACTTCAATTAAAAAAAGTTTTTTTTAATTGTCAATAGGAGAATGGACTGAATGTTGTCTAAAGTTCTTAGTTCCTAATGTCTACAGAAGTCCTACATGAATGCAAGGTCTTAGTATTAAATTGAATCCCTTCTGCAGAATGAGGAAATGTGCCAACACAAGCTAAGATAAAACCATACTGGCCACTATGATTTCCTCATTGGCCAAAGAAATCAGATGCTGAACTCTACAGATTCTTTTTATCAGTCTTCCCCAAACTGTATTTTATTCTCAGAGATAAGTTGATGTTAAAAAGTAAACATTTTGGGGTTTCCCTGGTGGCTCAGTGGTTAAGAATCTGCCTGCCAATGCAGGGGACACAGGTTCGAGCCCTGGTCCGGGAAGATCCCACATGCTGCGGAGCAACTAAGCCCGTGCGCCACAGCTACTGAGCCCGCGTGCCACAACTACTCAGCCTGCATGCTGCAACTACTGAAGCCCACACGCCTAGAGCCCATGCTCCGCAACAAGAGAAGCCATCACAATGAGAAGCCCATGCACCGCAATAAAGAGCAGTCCCTGCTCACCACAACTAGAGAAAGCCTGCACGCAGCAACGAAGACCCGATGCAGCCAAAAATAAATTAAATAAATAAATTTTTAAAAAGCAAACATTTCATAAACTTAAAATCAGTTATAATTTAAATCAATGTCTATAAAATAAACATGTATTTGTTTATAAAAATATAAGCAGCAAACAGTAAAACTTATGTATGCAAGTGCAATGTCCTCATCTTACAAGCCACCTTCCCATGTCACAGACCTAATCTAATGAAAATTGTCACAGTTGAAACATTTCTCCTATTATTCTACGTACTGTTTAAAAAATAATTAAGACTAGAAATTAATCTTTTAAAAAATCTTTTAAAAAATTAAATAAGACTAGAAATTAATCTTTTTAATTTTTCTTATTATAAAGGGTAATACATGCTCCTTGTAGAGAATTTGGAAAATGCAGAAAAGAATAAATTAAATAATTTGAATTCCACCACTCTGAGATAATCATCACTAAGATTTGAATGTATTTTTTCAGCCTTTTGTATAGTTCTATATACATTAGTGTAAAGTTGGATTCAGAGGGTATTGGTATATATGCCACACATGTGTAAAGTTTATGTCAAGTTTTTTCACTTACGCTTATTTTATCATGACCATTTTCACATTAGTAAATATTCTTCAAAAACATCTTGGTAAGGTGGATTGGAACAATTTGGAAAAACAAAACATTGGTTTCATACCTGACTCTTTAAACAGTGATTGTTGACTCTGTTTGCACACCGTCAATCACCTGCAGAAATTCTAAGAAAAATACAATGTCCAGACCCCACCCTCAGAAAGTCTAAATGAATTAATTAGTCTGGGATGGCATCTAGACACACACATTTTTTTCTCATGTAATTCTAATGCGTAGCCCTGGATGAGAACTATTGTTTTACATCTAGATAAACTCCAAGTAAATTAAAAAATTGTGAAAAAAAAGAAACCATGTAATTAGTGAATAAAAATGTAACTGTATATATAATCTTAGGGTACTAAAGAACTCTAAAGGCAGAAACATCAAAGGAAAATATTCATATATTTAGCTGCGTGAAAACTTTACATTTCTGAATGCCAAAAAAATCACAAACAAAACGGAAAAGCAAACCACAAACTAGTAAAAATATTTCCAATATGCATTATAGGTAAAGCTCTTAGGAAGTATAAAGGAAAAGATGAAGAACTAAATAGAAAAGGTCAGGTATAGGTAAATCACCCAAGAAAAAAAAAGTCACTACATATATGGAGATAAAAAAGCATTTCCTCTTTAAATGAAAAAAAAGCTGATCTTCACTTCAGACTATATTCCTCCTTTCCTGACTCCTCGCCTGCCACTCATAACTCAGGGGCTATACAGTAGCGTTTACATTTATACCCTGAAGCTTTACCTCATTAAAGAAAACCAAACTCTAAGCAAACATATTGAAACTAAAATATGAATACATAAAGAGGAGAGTCACACTGACACATAAAGGTCTCATAAAATCAGATGCAAAGGAACATAACACCGCTTTATTACTGAGTCCAGCTCTGCACAGGTTCAACTCTCAATCAAAGGAAGTTTTTTCAATCTGCTGCAGTGCCTTTACTCTTATTAGAATGCATACTCATTAGTTTCTGATTGCTCCTCTACATAGAACATGCCATTTTTGTACCTCGGTTTCCACACCTCTTGTACAGTATTCATATTTTATCTCTAAAGATTGTAATAAATCACTTCAAATACAATAACCCATTTAAGAATGGATTTTATAGGCTGAAAGGCACACCTTTGGTGATGTGATCGCAATCATCAGATGCTCTGATTCTCCTCAAGCCCGTATTATACGGTGTGGACATAAATGATGCAGCGAGGATAGGAGAGGTGATTATAGGCGAATGAGTCAACTCAATCCAAAGTGTACTTCCTGGTTTCAGGGTGTATCCATAGGAACCCTTTGAAATGTTTTGTTTTATTAATTTGGCTCCTTTCTATTTTTCACTTGTGCCAACACTTTCAAGATAGCGGTTTAGACATGTCATAGCTGTTGAAAGTCATAGCATGAGCTTGAGCTGACAGTGGTATATCATCAAGAACTAGAAACAGCAAAATAACATTATGGTAAAGAGTATGAGAAAAAAGAAGACAAAGGGCAGGAAATATTGCCTTACCGACTTAAAGCAGAGCCCTGGGGGAAGACACCTGGTTCGGAGCACAGTGATTCTTTCAACGCTGTGAAGGGGTCCTACTGGATAGAGTGAGAGAGATGGGTTCCCGGAAGCTGAAGAGCAGGCGGTGAAATGTTGCTCTCTGGAAAGGAATTTATATTTAAAAAGGTGAGAGATCTATGACCTTGAAATCTAGATATGAGCCATAATTTGTGATTTTTGATATTGTTCTTAAAGCCTGACTTTACTACATTTAGAATGCTTTCCATCTAGAATTCTCAAATTAAGCTTATGAACCACTCTATATGATTTTAGGAACAATCAAAGACAGAATTTACAGGGGCTTAAAAGGATTGTTAGTTTGGAAACAGTAAACTTTAATAACTATTGAATGCCATTTATTTCTACAGACCCTGATATCTTTACAAAAGGAAGAAAAGAATATTATAGTTTACTAATCTGATAAGGAACTTTGGTCATAGAAATTGGTGTATCTGAGAAGAAACCACTTTCTACTTTAACACCCCCCTCCCCCCCAAAAAATCTTTTACAAACACTCTAACTTCTGGATAAGTCTTAACAGCTAATCTTCCGAAAGATCTATGAGGCTCACAGGCTAGGCAAGAGATTTTAAAGTTTATTTTGTGTGGGTGTATGTTGGAATGTAGTCACATGTGAATTAGATAGAATCTTGAATATATTCCAGTCACACCTACTTTCTGTTCTAACCACATATGTACAATTATTTAAAACAAACACTTTCATCTCATGGACATTTAAATATTATCTCTATGAATGAATAGATTAGGAAGAACCTCAGGTTCGCTGAAAGTTTTGCACACAACCTTCAGGTCTATAAATAAAGAACATCGCACTGAGTAGGCAGAAGCACCATACATAATCTTTACAACAATCCTATGAGTTAGTAATATTAGAACCCATCTCTCACTTTTGGACACTCCTTACTCTATTCAGTAAGACCCCTTCTCCATGCTAAAGGAATCACGTTTGCTCCAAAACCAGATTACACATGAGAAAATGACTGAAAAATGGCAGAGCCAGGATTGAAATCAGTCTGCCTTGTTAAAAAGTCCCTGTTCCTTCTAGTAGGTAATACTACCTTCTAAATATGAAAGATTTTGGCACCTTTTACAACTAACCAGCTATACTCTAAAGCATCTAGTGGCAAAAACCCTGAAATATAAGTGATGCATAAAGCAAAAATTCAAAATAATACAACTGATTTTAAATGCACTTTTCAGAACACATGACTCTTGTCTTTCAAAGACATTTACAATAGCCAGGACACGGAAGCAACCTAAGTGTCCATCAACAGATGAATGGATAAAGAAGATGTGGCACATATATACGATGGAATATTACTCAGCCATAAAAAGAAACGAAACTGAGTTATTTGTAGTGAGGTGGATGGACCTAGAGTCTGTCATGCAGAGTGAAGTAAGTCAGAAAGAGAACAAATACCGTACGCTAGCACATATATATGGAATCTAAAAAAAAAAAAAAAGGTTCTGAAGAACCTAGGCGCAGGACAGGAATAAAGACGCAGACGTAGAGAATGGACTTGAGGACACGGGGAGGGGGAAGGGTAAGCTGGGACGAAGTGAGAGAGTGGCATGGACATATATACACTACCAAATGTAAAATAGATAGCTAGTGGGAAGCAGCCACATAGCACAGGGAGATCAGCTCAGTGCTTTGTGACCACCTGGAGGGGTGGGTTAGGGAGGATGGGAGGGAGACGCAAGAAGGAGGAGATATGGGGATATATGTATACATATAGCTGATTCACTTTGTTATACAGCAGAAACTAACACACTATTGTAAAGCAATTATACTCCAATAAAGATGTTAAAAAAAATAAGAAAAGACATTCTCAAAGAATGAGAGAACCTGAATGTTTTCATTCTCTAAACTGCTAAAGTTTATACCCTATTAACTATCCTAGTTTTTAAAAATCTCATTAGTTTGGGATGGTAAGACTTTCGAAAATATATGGTTCTTCATCAGGAAATCTGATACTACTACTCACTAGTTAATAGAACAATAGAGAAAAATCCTACCATCATATTCTTGGATGCTGAAAGGCATTAGACAACATCCAACATCCATTTTTAAAAACTTATTTTATTCTCTAAATTATGACACAAAATTGATTTTTTTAGTGTGCAGCTTTTTGACTTTCAACACACGCATAGATTGATGTAGCCACAACAACAGTCAAGATACAGAAAAGTTCCAACACCTCCAAAATCTCCTTGGTGTTACCCCTTCATAGTCTTACCCTTCTCCCACCTGTAATTCCTGGCAACCACTGATCTTTTCTCCATGACTATAGTTTTTGTTTATTTGAAAATGCCATCTAAATGGAATCATGTAGTATATAATCTTTTAAGACTGACTTTTTTATTCAGCATAATGCCTTTGAGACTCATCCAAGTTGTGTGAATTAAGTTTGTTTCTTTTTATTACTGACACTATTCCTTTGCATGGATATATCATACTTTATAAATTCAGGACATGTGGGTTGTTTCCAGTTTTTTATGATTGTGAATAGAGCTGCTATAAACATTTGTGTACAGATTTTTGTGTGAACATAAGTTTTCACTTCTCTAGGGTTATTACCCAGAGGTAGGATTGCTATGTCATATGGTAATTTATTTAACATTAGAAGCAACTGCAGAACAGTTTTTCTAGAGTGGCTGTGCCATTTTGCATTCCCACCAGCAACACAGGAGAGTTCCAGATGCTCCACACCCCTGGTAGGACTTGGTGTTTTCAGTATTTTTATTTTAGCATTCTAATAGGGGGTATCTCACCATGATTTTAATTAACATTTCCCTAATGGCTAATTATGTTCAACATCTTTTCATGTGCTCATTTGTCATCTATATATGTTCTCTTGGTGAAGTGCCTGTTCAAGATTTTGGTCTTTTTTTTTTTTTTTTTGGCTGCATGTGCAGCTTGTGCAATCTTAGTTCCCCAACCATCAGACCCGGGCCCTCTGCAGAGAAAGTGCTGAGTCCCAACCACTGGACCACCAGGGAATTCCCTGGTCCATTTTTTAATTGGGTTGTCTTCACACTGTAGGGTTTTAAGAGCTCTTTACACATTTTTTAATATAGAGCACTTTATTGCATAAGTGATTTAAAATATTTTCTCCCAGACTGTAACTTGTCTATTCATTCTCTTAACTGTGTCTTTTGCAGAACAAAAGTTTTCAATTCTAATGAAGTCAAATTTATCAATATTTTCTTTTGTAGATTGTGCTTTTGGTATGTCAGAACTCTTTGACTAACTTTAAGTCACAAAGATTTCATCCTATGTATTCTATAAAAGTTTTAGTTTTGTAGTTTTACATTTAAATCAATGATTCATTTTGAGTTCATTTTTGTATAAGGTGTGGGGTTTATGTTGAGGTTCATTTATTTTGCATGTGGATGTCCGATAGTTCCAACACTGTTTGTTGGAAAGACATTCATTTCTCCACTGAATTGCCTTGGCATCTTTCTCTCTTTCCTCTTATATTTCTCTGGAAGGGACAGTGTAGAATTTGGTATTATTTCTTCTTTAAATGCATGGTAGAATTTACTAGTAAAACCATCTGGGCCTTGAGATTTCTATTTCAGAAGGCTTTTAAACCTTTTAAACAAGAATTCCTTATAGGAATTTAAACAAGAATTTTAAACAAGAATTCATTATAGGACAAATTTGGATATTTAGTTCATCTTGAGTAGGTTTTGGTGGTTTGTGGTATTGGAAGAGGTAATCCATCATGAGCCCAGTGAATCCCCGCATATGCCTTTGCTGGGTATGTCAAGAATGCAAGGCTCCAAACACTCTCTGTCTGGGTCTTTCTCAGGATTGTGTTTGCAGTGAGAAAGGTGAGGTAACTTCTCCCTCTCAACACAAAGCCAGTTACAAAAGAGAGAAATTCCCCAAGTTCAGAGTTCCTTGGGGGCTACACAAATCCACTGCATGTGTAACATCCATCTAGTCTTACCAGTATTGCCCCCATGGACTTAGAGGTATGTGTAACCAATGCAAAACAGCCTGAAGCTCATGATGCTGTGTTCTGAGTAATAAAGTCCTTTGTCTCTGACCTAGGAGTCTGATGTGTTCTGCAGCCTCCATGAAGCAGTAACAGGTTAACTAGTTAGGTAGTAAGTAGGGTAAAATCTCAGACCCTTCATAGTTCTTTACATATGGTTTTCAGGAAATGATTATTTAAACTAAATTGTCATAGTAATGTTAGCAGAGGTTTTGTTTTTGGTTTTGTTTTGCAGTATTTCCTTGTTAGTCTGTAAATGTCTGCCGAGTCTGATATCTCCTCTTTTTTTCCTGATAACAGTAATTTGTGTCTCTTCCTATTTTCTTTGTCAATTTTATTAGCAGTTTATCAATTTTACTGATTTTTTTCAAAGAAGCAGTTTTGGTTTTATTGATTTTCTTCATGGTTTTTTGGTGTTCAAGTTCATTGATATCTGTTCTTATCATATTATTTCCTTCCTTTTGATAGCTTTGGGGTTATTTTTCACTTCTTTATTTTCTTCAGTTGGAAGCTGAGATTATTAAGACTTTTCTTCTTTTCTATACAAGCATTATTTTTTAAGTTTTCTTTATGTCTTTTCATGCTTGATAGCTCCTTTCTTTTTTAAATTTATTTAATTTTATTTATTTACTTTTATTATTTATTTTGGTTGCGCCGGGTCTTAGTTGCAGCAGGTGGGCTCCTTAGTCACGGCTCACAGGCTCCTTAGTTGTGGCTCACTGGCTCCTTAGTTGTGGCATATGTGCTCCTTAGATGTGGCATGTGAACTCTTAGTTGCAGCATGCATGTGGGATCTAGTTCCCTGACCAGGGATTGAACCCACGTCCCCTGCACTGGAAGGCGGATTCTTAACCGCTGCGCCACCAGGGAAGTCCCTATACAAGCATTTGGTGCTATAAACTTCCTTCTAAGAAATACTTTTGCTTCCTCCCACAAATTTTCATATGCTGTATTTTCATTTTCTGTCAATTCAAAATATATTTGGTAAGCCATGGTTCATTTAAAAAGTGTTTGGTTTTCAAGTGTTTGTAGATTTCCCAGTTATCTTTCTGCTCCTGATTATGATCAGAGAGCATATTTTGTATAAATTCAATTCTTTTAGACTTGTTATGGTTTATGACCCAGGATATAGTCTATCATTTTTTTTCAGTCTATTTTAATGAATGGTCCATGTGCACCTGAAAAGAATGTATATTTTTCTGCTGTTGGGTTGAGTGATCTGTAACTATCAACTAGATCTGGTTGATTGGTGGTGGTGTTCAATTCTATATTCTAGCTGATTTTTTTTTTTTTTTTTTTGCGGTACGCGGGCCTCTCACTGTTGTGGCCTCTCCCGTTGCGGAGCACAGGCTCCGGACGCGCAGGCTCAGCGGCCATGGCTCACGGGCCCAGCCGCTCCGCGGCATGTGAGATCTTCCCGGACCGGGGCACGAACCCGCGTCCCCTGCATCGGCAGGCGGACTCTCAACCACTGCGCCACCAGGGAAGCCCTCTAGCTGATTTTTTACTAGTTCTGTTGATCACTAAGAGAACCCAGGTCTCCAACTATAATTATGAGTTTGCCTATTTCTTCTTTCAGTTCTGTCAGTTTTTGATGTATGTATTTTAAAGATCTATTGTTTGATGTATACATTTAGGATTGCAATGTTGTCTTAGTGAATTGTCCCTTTTATCTTTTAATCCTTTCTTTATCCATGGTAATTTTCATTACTCTGAAGTCTATTTTGATCTTAATATAGTCATTCCAGCTTTTAGTTGATTATTGTCTGCATGTGTATATCTTTCCCATTATTTTATTTCAACTTACTTATATCATTATATTTGAAGTGAGCTTCTTACAGATAGCATATAGTTGGGACATTCAAAAAAATCTATTCTGACAATCTCTGTCTTTTAACTGGTGATTTAGAACACTTACAGTTAACGTAATTATCGATGTGTTTGGATATAGGTCTATCATTCTGTTGTTTTCTGCTTTTCTATTTTTCTCTGTTTTTAATTCCTTTGTTTCCCCTTTCCTTTTTTTCTTTTCTTTTTTGAACCTTTTTTATTATTCCATTTTAATTTTCCTGTTGCATTTTCAAAAAAAATATATAGTTTGTTTTTTTCTTAGTTCTTATTCTAGGGATTACAGTATAAATATTTAACTTTTCAAAGTCTACTTGGAACCACTTCATGTGGAATGTAGAACTCTTACCACCATGTTACCAAAACTAATTAACCTTGTTCTGGAGATACTAGCAATAAGGAGTAAAAATGAGAGGTATAAAAGGGAAGAAGAGAAGTTAAATGGTCATTATTTGCAGGTGACATGACTGTTTATCTAGAAAGTACAAAAGAACCAACTAGAAAGTTATTACAACTGTTAGGAGATTTCAGTTGGGTGATTGAAAGCAAAATTAAAATACAGAAACCAACAGTCTTCACATGTAAAACAATAGCCATATACAACATATAATGAAAGAAAACATTAAAATATCTTAGGCATTATCAAGAAATGTATAAGTTCTATATAAAGAAGTCTTTAAAAAGTGATTGACAAACACACACTCATATTAAAAAAATAGAAAGGTATTTCATACCAGTTTCATGAATCACTATGGAAGCAACCACAGTTCAGACAGTTGATGACATGCTTGGCTAAGGAGCCAAAAGGACAAGCTACCATCTGTGAAATTAACATCCAACATGTTAAGGAAGTCAAATCCCTAAGTTGATATGGAAATTTAATACATCTCACTAAAAACAGTAAACAGGATTTGTTTTTCTTTTTAAAAAAATCAGAAAAAAAAGGATTCTAAAGCTCATATGAAAAAATTGGCAAGAATAATTTTAAAAATTATGAAAAAGGAGAGTATTAACAGGAAATTATCCCTATCAGACAGTAAGGCATATTTTAAAGCTATAATAATTAAAAGTGTGGTATTAGACCATGAATCAACAGTTTATTGAAAAGGCTTAAAAGTCCCCAAATAGATTAGCTACAAATCAATAAATAAAAGGTGGATTATACAATATATGATGTTGCAATAAGGGGGCAACCATCTCAAAAAAATTAAGTTGTATCCCTAGTTCACATTTTACAGCAAAGCTAATTCCAGGTGGATCAAAACTTTAAACATATTTTAAAAAGACTGTTAGAAGAAAATATGAGGGGTTTAAACATAATCTCCAAGAGGTAAGGTTTTTCTATCTATGACACAGGTAAAACACAGTGGCCATTAAAAAAAAAAAAAAAACTTTTAATTCTACCTGTATTTAAAAAAATCTATAAGCTCAACTGAGCTTCAGTGTGCAGAGTCTTTGTTGGGGTTTCACTACATGGGCATGATAGAGTCTCTCACTGACCACAGGGCTGAACTTAATCCCCATCCCCTTTTCCTTCCCCAGAGGTCAGGCTGATATCACTGTGATTCAAAGCCCCAACCCTCTAATCATATGTTTGGTCTTTCTGGTGTGGTCAGCTTTCATACTGAGTCATCTCATTAGCATAAACTATCAGTTTCCACCATGAATAACAAAGACACTTCTAGCACTCTGAAAATTCCAATGATTTAGATCCTAGAAAGTGGGATTGAGGGTGGGGGCCGAGCAGGACAGTCTGGGAGTAGGGGAAGAGGGCCAGGCAAATTTTTTATTCCAAGAGTTAAGAGGCTACCTGTAATAGCAAAAGGCTGGAAACCAAGTCTAGTAACAGAGGACTGATTAAAAAAATTAAGATTCATTCATATAATGGAATTCTAAGCAATCGATGAAAAGATGGGGCAACTCAGTAGTTAGGGATACAAAATAAACTGCTGAATGTGCAAAACAACCTGTATGGGATGCTCCAATCTGTGTTCACATGTTTATATATACATGGGGCCATCTCTAGAAAAATATACAAGAAACTGGTAACAGGTTGAATCCAGGGGAGGGAAATAAGTGGCTGCAAGGACTTGCTTTTTTACCCTTTTTAACCTTCTAATTTTTGTACAATCAATGACATATATTACCAACTTAACAAGAATAAAACATTAACAATGTATTTGAACATTTCTATGAGGGTACTGAACATAATTTATAATTTAATCTTTGAATCCTAAGGGCTACTGTCATGAGCTATATTGAACAATAAAGCTCTAAGTGCCAATCGAGGCACACAGGGCTGTTTTCACCCATATTAAATGACCCCAGGCTGCTGTGATTTGAGTGTTAGGGTCATTTTTAGTTTTTCTTTCTCCCAGCTGCTTCTGACTACTGTCAACATTCCTTCCTCTAGCTAACTTAAACGTCTTTTAAATTGGTGCTTTTAGTGCGGTAGGCTAAAATGCCAGTCACATGGTCCCAATACGGTCTATTTAAAACAAAGGGAAACTGGCTCTTTGACAACTTGAGGAATCCTCTTAAAATTGATGAGTTTTAGAGGTTAGACTTTATTTAACAACTACTTGACCACTCAAGATTTTTACACATTCTCAGTTCCATATAACTTAATAAAGAACAGCAAGGCATTATTGAAGTCACTATATAGGAGGTATTGCTAAATACATGTCTGAAACTTTTCCAGAATTGCTTTTATCCATTCATTCAAAAGTATTTTTGAGCATCTAGTGTGCACCAGAGAATGTTCTAGGTGCTAGGGATACAGCAATGAACAATACAGACCATGGCCAAACTCCCTCAGAATTTACATTCTAGTTGGGGAGAGAGGCAAGAGGCAAAGATAAAGCGGTACTATAAAGAGAAAAGAAAATACTGTAATAGAGTGATTAGGATGGGGTGCAGCATTAGACAGGATGGTGTATCTGTAGGGTCTGTTCAGAAAAGGAAAACCACTAGGCTCTCTCTCCCTCTCTCTCACACACACACACACACTCCATTTTTAATATATAAAATAAGGCATTTATTATAGGGATTCTAGGGGGCTATTCCTTTTGTGTCTGGCAAGTAAGAGGGAAGATGAATGTGAAGTGGGGAAAGCAAAGATGCACTGGGACCTGCCAGGATGAGCAAAACCCATGGGAATTGGGTGGAACTCATGAGAATGGACTGCAAGTCTCCAACCTCGATAGTGGGGTTGTCCTGCACAACCCAGCACCCTTTGTCATAGAGTAATACACACATCTGGCCCAGGAGTCAGAGAAGCTGAAGGAGGTGACCCAGTAGGAGCTGGTGTTCTGTGGACCTGGCTGCTGGCCCACACACCAAGAAGGTGAACCAGCAGATAAGCAATAACCTGGCTGAGCAGCAACAGTGCGTGCCTTGCTTGGACCTTTCAGTTTTAAAAACAATCTGGATCTGGCTACTTTACTTCAGCCCACTAAATCTTACTCCAAACATCTCTTTGACCCATGCTATTCTGGAATTATGCAGAGGTAATTCTGAGAAACATATCTCCAGCTTAGCTACATTGGCCTCATATAAATCCACCACCGATGGTCAGAGGTCTCCGAAAGATATCTGAGCTGACAACTTGAAGGATGAGGATTCAACCATACAACCACATCAAGATTTGGAAGAGAATATTCCGGGCAGAAGAAATAGCTAGTGCAAAGGCTCTGAGGCAGTGATATAAATGAGGTATTTTTGGATGATGAGACTGGGGCATAGTGAGAGGGACAGTGGTATGAAATAAGATCAGAGATAGAGGGAGGGACCACATCACGTGGGGCCTTGTAGAACATGGTAATGAGCATGAGTCACTCTTTTCTAAGTGCAACGAGAAGCAAGTGGAGAGTTTTTAATAAGACAGCAGTAGTTTGATCTGATTTACATTTCTAAACTATTTTAAAATAATTTCAAATATAAAAGGCACCAGGTTAGCACAAAGAACTCCATCATCCGGGTGATTTCCCTTTGCTTTGTGGAGACTGGGCTGTAGCGGGCAGGACCACCCCTTCCACAACTCCAAGCTTCTTGCTCTTCTATGTAACTGTCACTCCTAGAGCACAATGTGCGTGATGCCCTTGGAGTTGTGCAGAGAAGGCACCCAAGTGTGGAAGCAGCAATATTACAGAACTACTGCACAAGTTCAGTTTTCAGATCTCATTGGAAAACCAATCTCATTATTTTAGTCTCAATTCATAAATACATGTTGGAACAAAAATTGCTATTACCTCTTCAGATCTAGTCTCAAATTTATTGGCTATATCAAATCACTTCTCAAAAACAAAGAACCTTAAAGATTTGACACCACTGAAGCTATTTAAAGTGAACGTGTCACAAATAATTCCAGATTTCCAAAGAATTTCCAGAGAATATGCATAACTGCCTAAAGGAAACATGGTGTAGGGGCCAATGTTTATGCTGATGTATAGATTCTAGTCTCCTTATGTTAGAATTGGTCTTAGACTTGTATATCTCCCATTTTCATCAGACATGGCTTATTTTACTTGAGATCATGAAAATTTTTCCTAAAGCAAGCTCTTCTGCCTGGATTATCTCTCCCTGCTAGCAATACTGTCTGGCTGAAAGCCAAGTGTTCAAATATTGAGGGTACAGATATTCAAGCTCATTTCTGATTTTCAGCACAATTCCAGGTTTAATGTTAAAAACCAACAGCTAAAATTAACTATGGATAGCCATTCATTCTCACTAAAATTTAACACAACATCTAATAGGTGCTAATTAAATCATGAGGGTAAAGTAGAAAAGTGAAGGAAAGTCAGGTGACTATGGGGAACCATTTATCCTCTCTCTTATACTCAGTTAAAGGGGAGTGTGGTTACAGCACTAGAGCTTAGGGATGAGTGTGAAGGGCCTGATGCACAGTAAGCACTCAGTTAAATAGGGGCTAATATTATTATACATGTCAATAAAAATAAACACCACTATATATATATACCTTCCTAAAAGAAGAAACACGATGCTTCTGGGAAAAAAAAAAAAAAAGGCTCTAGAGAGACCACTCACCTTCTTTAAGAAAAAATGTAAAAATATCAATATGTTTTAAAAAAAGCATTATCTGACAGAGAAAGAAAAGTAGAAAACTTTTGATCTTTAATTAGCGCTTGCAGTATACACTTATCTTTCTGTAATCTGTGGTGACAAATCTCCATGTAAACGTTCAGAAAGAGAAAAAGAGGGGACACTGTGTCATGACTTATGAACTATGAATTTTGAGCTCGGATTACTAACCTTTATTCACAACTGCCTTATATATTTACTAACTGTTTTTCTTCATTTAACAGTGGCTCTTAAATAACAAAATAAATTATCAGCAAGTTCAACCATAACTTAAAAAATAGAGTAAAAAAACCCCTGTTCGAGCCTCATAAACGCAAGCACAGCAATGTATTTCATATATGCTGATTACAGTTTCCATGTTCTTTGTGTAAATAACACAAAGATTATTCTCTTCCCACTGTTGCAAGTTCACAAAATTTATGAAAAGGCTTCACTCTTTTTCCCCAGCTCAGTTAACTGTACTTCAGTTGAACACAACAGACAATAACTGGGGTTGTTAGTGAGATGTGGTAAAAGCAAAGGTCATGACCACTCAGAACAACACCTAAACCTAAGGTATACCTCAGATTTTCTAGTCTCATCCTGTAGCTCTCATTTATTAAATAATTTACAAAGAACTGTTGAGGATTTAATGAGCAGGCTGAACTCTGTCATTCTGCCATTTTGCTAGTCATGAACACACGTATTTTCCCTTTAAAATGAAGCAGAATACTATTCATTTCCAATGAGACTAGATGTAAGGGAAAAACAGACAACATCAAAGAGATTTTTAAGTTGTGCTATGTTGCTTTAACTGTTTAATTTTAAAAAGGTTAACTACCAGATCAGTGTACCATCTCTTGCTTAAAAACATAATACCTTTGCAAGTAGATAAAAAAATATCTTTAAAATAAGCCAGAGGTAAAAATGTAAAGGCCTGAATGACTTGAAAAACAGAAACAGAATAATTTCTGATCAGTGACTATTAATGGGCATAGTCATTTTATACAGCAAGTAACAACAACAATTTAGCAATTTTTTAAACAGGCACTTGATAGAGTGTATACTCAATACTGGGGCATCATACGCAAAAATATGGCTTTATTACAAAGGATTCAAGATGGCAACTACTTAGAATCCAGTGCCAACACGGATTATAACAAATCCAGTGAGTATTTTGTTTTTCAATTATTCATAGAAAATTTAATCCTGATTAAGTATCCTTGGGCAGGAATTCATGGGTAGTTGATGACTGAAACCAGCATTTATGTGAAATGCTTCTGTTAATTTAATCTGTGTATACAGCTTAATTATGATTGGGGATTCAGTGTAAGAGAAATGAATTATATCAGGATTAAAACTTTAGTACCATATCACAGAGTACTTTCTCCTTCTTTCTTTTTCAACATGTAAACCAGCTTGTCCCTTCACCTAAGTGCTCAGATTTAAAACCCTTTGTAAAACCAATGCAATGTATCTAAGTTTTTCATAAACTACCTGTCAAAAACTCTTTGCTAATCAAGCTAAAACCTAGCTAGAGCTAAAATAGAAGAAAATGGAGAATAACCCCACCCACAAATAAACAAAAGCTTATTCACTTAACTATGAATATATTTTATACTGATTTTCTGAAGTAACTTCATTTTCAATTTCTTTAACTCCAATACAAAATGCATTTTCCTTAAAGCATAAAAAGAAGCAGTTTTTAACCAGTGTATTACACTGATTTCATAACTGGACTTGGTTTAGACATGTATAAGCAAGTAATCATTTAACTGATTACTTTTTATAAGACTATCAAACCTGAGTTAATTATTGATATAAGATGAGGCATTATAAGTGGTGAATCTCTTACCAAAATATCATATAATTCTTTTCATCTTTATTTCCATATGGAAATTGCATAAATGACCTTATAACAACACTCTTTCTTGAAAGTTTATTAAGTATATCTCAAAACATTTATTACCTTTTTTTCAGTTTGGTACTGCTTAAATGCAGTTGTATAAATAACATGCTCTGCTTTCTCTGTTCAATTTTTCATACCAAAAGTATGAAAAGAAAAGTCACTGTATTTGAATCCTTATTGCACTCTGGTAAATAAATTTACTTTTCCTCTAAAGAAAATCAAGTATCAGAAGTGAGGGCGACTTTTGTGTCCAGATGATATGGTCAGTGGCAGTGTTACTGAGGAAAGTGAAGAAACTTCCCAGTAAAGACTGTGGGATAGAAAGAGTCTGTAGAGAATCACCATGGAAACAGACTGGCAAAGGATAACGCCTACTGTAATGACCTGAAAAGAAAAGAAAGAGAATGCTTTACTGCATGCAAAAACAGAAATTATATTCATTTTATCATGGACCTATAAATACTTTATACATATATTAACTTATATATACATTATATAAATATATATAAATAAAAAACTGTATCTGTCCCATCTTTACTGTGTGTACATTTTGTAAAAGAAATTTTCAATAGGAAAATGAGACTAATGTTCAACTATAATTGTTCAAAAGTAAAATTCCTTTAACAGTTAGTTTATAGATGTCAAAATAAGACACAAAAGAATAATTTGCTAAACCATCTTCTCAGGGTGCATGCACTAAAGAAAGTAATAGGAAAAATCAGACTCCTGGCTAATCTAGTAATGGGAATAAAGCATGCCCCTACCTGAATGCTGGAGAGTGCTCTAAAAGCCCTTTCCGAAATTCTCAAGTCACTTCTCTATTTTTGTAGACTACCTTCCTATCTATTTACCCTTTGTAAATACCTCAGGTTCAAGAAACATTTGTGTGTTCAACCGCACACTGCTTTGCTTGTAAAGGGCTCCTGGCAGAACTCCACTTCGAAATGATGGAGTAATTCACCTAAGAAGGTAGGTATCAATACAACCAAAATGTGGCATACTTGAGCATGGCATTCCAGTCTGCAGGCTGTTAAAGCAACTAGACTGACTTTTAGAAAGCTGTCTTGATTTTTAACATTATGCAGCAAAAACTTTTAATCATTTTTTCTTAACTACAAAGATGAGTTATAAATTTTATAATTTAATTTATAAAACAGTATTATGAAATTGGCTAAAATAAGAATAACAAAAGCTATTTTCCATCATTCTGCTTATAAACTAAATTTAAATACTCACTGGTTCAATATTTTGTTTCAAAGTTTTATTTTAAAGAATCCAAGAAACCGCTGAATGGATAAACAGGCCTTTCCTACTTTAATAATTTCCCAATAAAGACTACAAAAAACTATTTTGATCATGTATATTATTTACCTTATCTCTTTGGTAGTCATTAAAAATGATAGAAATGCATGCAAGACCTGGATGGCACAAAAACCACAAGATACAGCCCTGAAACAAATGAAAAATAAGTCAAGTAAGCGCAGCTATGCTTTGTTTTCAGAATGTACCAGGTAAATAACACTACCAGCATATTTAGGAGGTCATGATTGATCTCAATTGGCCTGTACAGTAGAACTTGCAATAAAATGTAGAAATATATTTGCTATTGTTGTGACAATGATATTCTGTTTCTAATCAAATGGGTGTTTTTGGAGTATTTAAAATCTTACATCTTCCTCATACATATATTTTGAGGTTTTGATATATAAGTAACAAATCTGAGAAAAACAAGGTACAAATGTGTAATATTTCTATAAAAAACAAATAAGAATATACATTCATATTTGCATATAGATACACAAAGAAATTCTGTAAGAATACACAAAAAACTGACTAGCAGCGGTTACCTGTTTGAGATTTAGTACAAAAGACACAGAATTAGGCGAGTAGGAATGGGAAACTTTTTAACACTATACTTTTCAAATATATATGTTCTATTTTTCCTAGAACATAGCAACTTATCCTTTTCCAAAATTAAATTTGAAATAAAATAATAAGTTAATGCTAGTAGCTGTTGAAATGCTTGGTATATTGAGGTTATAAGGAAAAAAAACAAGATATAAAAAAATGTGTTCACAATGCTACTATTTGTATAAAAGTGAAGGGAAATATAAATATATATATATATTTTGAATTTTTGAATTTTATTTATGTTTTAATACAGCAGGTTCTTATTAGTTATCCATTTATACATATTAGTGTATATAGTAATATATTTTAAATTCTCTAAAAAATAAATTAGGAATTAATAGCAGTGATTATATGAGGAGGTGATAACTGCATAGATGGGAGAGAAGAAACACGTTTGCTGCTTCTTAAATACTTTTGGATGTTTGAACCTATTCAAATAGTTATATTAAAACATATAAAAATTAAAGTTTAAGAAAAAAAATTTGTACTGTTTTAAACATAGAAGAAAAGAAGAAATTTAGTTTTTAAATACCTGAAGTATATACTGACTTTTGAAACAATAAGCACTACTGTCTCTGGGAAGAATTCCGAAGTGAAATGGCCTATCCTTGCCTGTTTGGTACTCAGAGGCCTGACATGGGTTCCTAGGGCTGCAGCGGCAGCTTTAAAATGCTCCACATCTGGAATAAAGAAGGAATTTGGCCCTCCTCCGTCTCAGCCTCGTTCTACTGAGACTGTCAACTAGGGTGGGCTGACCAAACAGCTTATCAGAATGATGCTTTGAGTTGCCAAGATGATGGGTTACGGATTCTCTCAATCTGACCAAAAAAATATAACTTTCTAGGAAGGGAGGCTTCTGTAACGTTACTGACTCAAACTGTCTCCTGATCTTTTCCTTTATTAAATGGGTACAGAAAAAAAATCCATTTGCCTTTAGATCTCACTAGCATAAGAAGGACACAACAAGGGGGAATGAAGTACACATGATCTCATATGGATGACATGAAATGGCTGAAACATAGTATGTACTCAGCCTCCTGGCTCCCTCTGCTTATGCTGAAGGACAGCTCTTCATAGTTTGTTATAAAACATTGCATAATTCTGGGAGTAACAGTTCATAGTCCATTAATGACTGTTTTTTGAGACATGCAAACCGTATCCTAATTTTTATATTAAAAAAATTCTGATACTACAGAAAAAATGTAAAATCCCTATTGATAAAGAAATTATAATACAGGCAAAACGGACCTGCCAAAGATTACATGGAAACTACTGTTTCATGAGTTCTGCAAAATGGGGATAATATCATCTATATCTCATAAGTTATGAAGATTAAATGATTTGAAGCACATAGAGTACCTGGCACGTAATAAAACCTTACTAAATATTAGCATATGGTGGCTCCTTAACTTCCCAAGTAAAGCAAAATGAAGTTGATAATGTGAAGAAGTCATTTTCTAACCAAACCCATACTTTGGCAAAAGTGATATAGAACTCCCTCTTGAGTGTACTTCTTTCCACTGTGATGATCTGGTAGAGTCCACAGCCTAATGACAGCGCTAGGCAAATTCTTAAAACAATTAGAAGGATCCCTGCTAAGTTGTGGTGTGAATGGTGGCTGTGAGGACTGGTATCTTCAAACTGTTCCCAAAGTAGCAAAATACTCTGTAAAAAACAATATTTAGAGAAAAAAGTCATGTCTACTTACAATAAGGTACTTTTTTCAACTCTTTTCTATATCCCCTTAACCAGTATATAAAGAGGCCTAAGAGGCTCTAAGATTTATCAGACTGTATAAGGTGTTGATTAATAAAGTGCAAGCAGTTTTTCCTTCACTGATACCCTCAGCTGGAGAAAAGGGATTGTAATCAAATGAGACCACATGCAAGAGATAAAAAATGCTACTGTTACCGGGATTCAAGTAAGACAGCTCTAATGATGAAAATAAGTCGAAAAGATGAAGAGAATAAACATAAAACTTTCTTCTAAATCTCTTTCTTACTTCAACACCTTATTAGGAATCAAACCGTTCTGCATTCAAGCCCATTATCTCAGGATAAACTTTCAAATATCTCAGTATCTTCTGTAATCCAGAAATTAACAAGTCAGAATTGTTGATTTCAGACCTCATTCTTTTCCCACGGTAACTTCCCTGGGTAAAGGAGAGTAGATTTTCAAGTCCAACATAGCGTCCAGGGCACATTTACTTATCCTTATTTGTCTGTTCACCTTTTTTACCATATTGTTACTATCCCAGTGTAAAGCTCGCAAGTTCTTCATTAAGCTGTTCTGTTTACTGTTATTCAGTAGAAATCAGTGCCCACATTCCCTCCACCTTTACCAAACAGCAATCACTTCAATTACGATCATTTTCACCATCACACATGTCAGTAGCCCTCTGTGCTCCCTTCATTTGCCAACTCAGCCTTCAGAATTGGGTCTTCAGTGGCTTCCAAAGAATTTAGGTCGAAACTCCATTATTAAATCCAATTTTAGGCTTTATGGGGTTTACCAGCAACCACTTCCTTTCCTCATTCTCAAATCTTCCACCCTAATTTTACTCCAGCTACCATTCTTGCTAGGTGAACTCTTTTCTCATCTTGCACACATAAATTTCCTTCTTGAAACAAAAATTAGATCTTTATTACAGAAATTCATTCCTCTACGCCAAATTATACCCGTCTGATTCCTTAACTTGCATTTCTAAACGTAACTCTTTACAACAAAGAAGTGCTATTATAGAGCTATCATTTCCTGCTATGTGAGGTAATGGATATGTTAACTGGCTTGATTGTGGTGAACATTTCATAATGTATAAATATATCAAAACATCAAGTTGTATACCTTAAATCTATACAATTTCTATTTTTCAATTATAACCCAATAAAACAAAAAAAACCCACAAACTACTATTTCCCATGATTCACATTTTTCCATATTCATACTCCCATATTTTCACATACGTATGCTAATGCAGGACCTGTGGAATACACTGTACACATTTACGTGATCTCTTGTTGCCTGTCTCGTCCCCCTAGTCTGGCTGCTGTTGAGAGTCAGGGCCGTGTCTAATACATTCTTCACAAATGCTCACATAAACTCTAGGGTAGTGTTATAATCTCAATTTGTATTTGTTTATGATAATGAATTTAAATTGCAATGAAATAATGAAAATTCAATTTTTAAAAGTTATTGAGAAATGAGAATTTAACCTGATATTAACACTACGCTCCATAAATCCTGGATCAAAAACATTAAGTTGGCAGAACTTACCCTTATTTTAATCACCTCTAATTCAGTTCTTTCTCACTAGCCCTCCCATCCTGGCATTATCTCCTTTTTAAATATCAATATCTGTGATATGGTCTCTTTCTAAATCAATCATGTAAATTCAATAAACCTTCACTCAGCACCTAAGGTACTAAAATAAGTACTAGAGGTAGATGGGCACAGGCCTTACCCTTCACTAGTGAGTTTTTCAATTTATTTAATGCATTAAAACTTAGATTATGATGTCCTTTACAGAGCCCAGATGTATATTTCATTTTCATCTATAGCTGATGGTCACAAACTCAATACAAATTTTTATGTTTATATCTTTCTTCTTAATTTTTATAAATCCATTGTACGCAGGCATATGGAGATCCTAGAATAATGTCTATAGGTCACTATAGAGAAAAACAAAAAAAAGGCATAGAGGACTCTTCTAAAAGACCAAGTTTGTTTTTACATTTGTTTTCAAAAACAAGATCCTATTCTTTTTTATTCTACGTTTTGTTTTTTCTTTAATCTGATATTCACTTGAATTCTTTCATGTATAAAGTAGATTCTGGCCAATGAATGAATCTCAAATTCATTAACTGACTCATTTAATATTGAGTACTTACTAAGTGTTAGAAAATATGAAAGAAAGCTCTTAATTAGGAAATGAGAATCTAACTGAATATTAAATATACTGCACTGAAATAATCTGATAGGAAGCTCAGATTCAGGTAAATTACAATGAAATTCTACAATATACATATATCAGCACTCAGAAAATTAACAGGTTATTTATCTATCACTCTTTTTTTCCCCATTTTTTAAAAACTGAAGTATAGGTGATTTACAATGTTGTGTTAGTTTCTGATGTACAATAAAGTAATTCATTTACACATATATATACATATTCTTTTTCAGATTCTTTTCCATTATGGTTTATTACAGGATATTGAATATAGTTCCCAGTGCTATACAGTAGGACCCTGTTTATCTATTTTATATATAGTAGTGTGCATCTGCTAATCCCAAACTCCTAATTTATCCCTCCTTCTCCCTCTTTCCCCTTTGGTAACCATAAATTTGTTTTCTATGTCTGAGAGTCTGTTTCTGTTTTGTAGATAAATTCATTTGTGTCATATTTTAGATTCTACATATAACTGATATCATATGGTATTTGTCTTTCTCTTTCTCACTTACTTCATATATGATCTATCACTCTTTAAATTCATAGTTTAAAATGACACAAATTCCTCATGGGTCCCAGGTTTCTTGGCATGAGATATGTTCAAATTTGCATTTCTCAATATTGCAAAGCAGAAACATTTAGTATCACTACTAACCTGTGTTATGACAATGAAGACAGCAATGCCAGTGGACGCAGGAGTAGAATCCCACTGGAGAGGTCTGCTCTGAGACTTCTTCATTCTGACTATTGTCCAACCCATGCATAGACTCAGAAGTAAGTATAACATTTGAATTTGGGAAGCGATGTCAAAAACTAATGGGAAATGAAAAGCAAAGTCAACTGAGTTTTCACAATACAAAGAATTTTATCCTTTCTTTTTTTGGTCACACTGCGCAGCTTGCGGGATCTTAATTCCCCGACCAGGGATTGAACCTGCGTCCTCAGCAGTAAAAGCATGGAGTCCTAACCACTGAACCACCATGGAATTCCCAAATTTTATCCTTTTTGCATTGAGAATATAATTATTTTATTAACCACAAAAGACAGGCATTTTAAAAAAGAAACTGATGAAATTCAATAAGAGATATTCATGTATAATAATTCTAAAGAATTAAAATTTTGCCATTAAATTTGTAAACTTTCTGAAAATAGTTAAAACAATGGCAATACTCCTATTTTTAAAAATATATATGTGTCCATATCATATCTTTATTAAGGCCAACTTTAAATCTCTTTGTGTTTCTTATTCTTCTTAGTTTTTCTAATCACAATCTATAACTCACTGCTTATGAAAAGAAACAAATTTTAAATATAACTTCTGCAATGTGGAGAATACTTCTGGGTTGTTAATTTTTTTTGGTGGCTGACCTATAATATGAAGAGTATTTTCTAAACCTATCAATAAGAAATAGCATGACAATAAAACGCAGAGCTGCTGTAACATCCAATTATGTTGGCCCTAGTGTCAGAGTCCTGAAGACGAATGAAGCGCTCCATGCATTAGTGTGATGTGCCACCCGGTGGCCATCGCTTACACTGCAGGGGAAGCTGGCTGTGGTAGAAAAGACGCAACGAAACCGCCTGCACCCAGTTCAGTGCGACAAGAAAATAACAAGCAATAATACTTCAACTGCCATGTGTATTCATTTTAGAAGTTCTATTTACTGATTTTTAAAAAAATTATTACTTTTTCATCGGAGTGTATTTTGATGTGGATTTTGGAATAAACATGTGATCACAATTCAACAAAATAAAACTTTCTTCAAATTGCCATTTATAACTTTGATGTCTATGACTTTTATTTCTTTTATATGAAGATATTCTTAGAGAAACAGATAAAACTAGCTGTAGTATCAAACTTATATTAAAAGTTACAAGCCAAAAACTTATTAATAATAGACCTTTTCAGCTTTATTTTGCCATATTTTTCTCCAGCTCTGCCACCCAAATTAAAACCGGATACTTTACATTTATGCTTATATACTTGTAATAGCGAATTCTAATACTGAACTGTCACTACACTTTAATGATATAAAGTGTCATGGCCTTTCAGAACAAGCACAATTTTCTTACACCATAGATTTTAAATGACTGTGATGCTAATTATTTTTATTAAACATTTCACAAATACATATTCAGTTATTTAAAGAAGTTAGCCAAAGGAATATCCCTAGATAAGTTGCTAATTAGCAAAAACAAATACTGGGGAGGAGGGAACACTGATTTTCTGGCTCATTTCTTTACATACTAAGTAATGCACATATTGATATAATACCATAACTGTGAGGGTAGGTAGACACTGCTTATCTGTTCTTGAAAAATAACTAATGTAGATAAAATACACAGATGACACAAAAACCCCATTCTGTGGAATTTGATTAAAAATCTTCATTAACCAAACCTGTTGTCAGAACTACCAAAAATGATCAACATTGATTTATTGCAGTTTTTTTAAAAAGACTTTTGCTTTTAACTTACCATGAAGATGCCAGACAGCCTAAAACACTGTTTTTTTTTTTTTGCTGTACGCGGGCCTCTCACCATCGTGGCCTCTCCCGCCGCGGAGCACAGGCTCCGGAGGCGCAGGCTCAGCGGCCATGGCTCACGGGCCCAGCCGCTCCGCGGCATGTGGGATCTTCCCGGACCGGGGCACGAACCCGTGTCCCCTGCATTGGCAAGCGGACTCTCAACCACTGCGCCACCAGGGAAGCCCCCTAAAACACTGTTTTGAATACAGTAGACACTCACAAAACTTCAAAAGTCCTTGATTTTAGTAACAGCTTTGCTACTGATGGGCCTCTGTGTGCTTTGCCTCTTTGGACCACAATTTCTTCATCTAAAATGCATAAGCTAAATTATTTCTATGCTCTGTCCAGCTTTAAAACTCTAGGATTCTCTTAAACATCCTGAGTCATCTAAGAGAAAACAGGGGTTGAAACCAGGGTTCTAGTAATGTCAAAAAAGGAGAAGCAACTCTTGTTCATGCCCAAGAGGTAAACAGTATCCATCCTCTTCACAAGGAAAAGGAAAGATTCTAGAAGTTTTAGAATCTTAAAATAGGCAGCAAGATCAGGATAAGTGGGTCCTGAGATGTTTATAGAGATTACCATAAGATACTCTATTAAAGAGTGAGGAGACTAGAAGAGAAATATGGAAATATAAGGAAAGTAAATCCTAGAATGTCTTCGTATTCAGAATCTGCTTTTTTTAGAGCAAATCTTAACTTGTTTTTCAGGATTGAGAATGGCATATGACCTGATGTCCCTCTAAAGTTCCCTTTAAAAAGTCATGATTATAGGAACTTTTAGTTTTTCACCATCATATTTAATTGAAAAACTACTTCACAAAAGTTCCTCTTATAAATTAAAGAACAAAGCTGAGAGGTCAGCTCAATTACAGGTATACTCTATGGCTCTGGGTTAGAAATAGAGACAAAAGAGTCACAAAAGGAATGAAAAAGGGAAAAAAACCCTTTAGCTTTGTGGTCAGAAAATTTGGGTCTAAATCTTGGCTCTACCATTCACTAGCTGACTGACATTTGGGAATGTACTTCCTGTCACTGAGCCCAGATTCTTTATCTGCAAAATAGGGATAAGCATATCTACTTCACTGAGTTTTTATTGAGGACAAAAATGAGAGAATGTGGGAATCTCCTGGTGGTCCAGTGATTAAGACTTGGCCTTTCCAATGCAGGGGGTGCGGGTTTGATCCCTGGTCGGGGAGCTAGGATCCCGCATGCTTTGCAGCCAAAAAACCAAAACATAAAACAGAAGCAATATCGTGACAAATTCAATAAAGACTTTAAAAATGGTCCACGTGAAACAAAAAAAGAGAGAATGCATATAAATATGCTCTAAAGACAATGAAGAGCTCTACACATTACCTATGACTGAGAAGAAACTAAATAGGATATGTGGAAACTAAATGTATAACCCTGTTTCCAGTTGAGCTGAATCTAACCAACCTTGGATAAAAAAACTGTATTATGACAAAAAGTAATTGACAAAAAAGGAGAACATACAAGAAGCAGACAGCAAGTTTATGTTTTAAAAAAATGCTCAGTAAGATACTCACATTCTGCCAAACTTCCCATAAAAGGTACCCCTATTCCATCTTTGGAGTAACTGAAGAATTGAAGAGGAGAATATTAGCATCAATTACAAGTATGAAAAAAATCATTCATAATCAAAGCAAGCATAATTTTGGTGGACTAATTAGGATTAGTTAGACGTAATGATGAACACAGTTTTAATGGTTTTGAGTTACCTGGAGAAATGAATGTAATTAGCAAAAGCGGAACCAGCTTGTAACAGCAATGCAGTTGTCAGAACCTTTAAAACCACGTGCATGGGTCCTCCTTTCTTAATAGCCTGCCACAATGATTGTGCATAAATGCAAGCAATCACAAAGTACACTAGGACTAGGAGGAAAAAGAACTCATGTAACCCTGTGAAGAGAAGAAAGGAACAAGCCAGTTATAGTGTTGGGTTGCTTTCAAACCTTCCCATCAGTATATTTCCAGAACTTGCTTTTTAACTGAAGTCATAGCATTTACTTTTGTAAAAGAAAAAAAAGGAAGACTGTTGAAACAAATAATTTTCTACTTTAGGATACAGTTTTAACTATAAGAACGCAGATTAAACTGAAGTCAATCTATAAGAAATCATATTGGTCAGGGAATAAGCCCAAAGACTAACCACAGATCATAGTTTTGGTCGAAACAGTAAATTAAAACAATGATTTCAGAATTCAGTTAGATATGCTTTTTTACCCCCCAAAGTGGATTTCTTTTATAAGACGTTTAAAAATAGATTTAGTCAGTCAATAAGAGTTTTATATACCCTGACAATGATTCTCAAAGTGTGAGCCCTGTGCCAGCAGCACCATCAGTACGGAAGTAGTTAGAAAGGCAGATTCTTGGGACTCAACCCATATCTACTGAATCAGAGATTCTGGGAGTGGGACCCAGCATTCTGGTTTTAATAAGTCCTTCAGTGATTCTGATACAGCTAAAGCCTAAGAACCAAGCTCTGGAATGTATCATACCCTTAAATTCCCATTTGGACAAAGCGTCAAAATACCTGTCACGACCAGGCCTCCTTCTGAAGTAAATGGCATTCAGCTCTGTCAAAGAGGAAAACCTATGGAGACCATGGGACTCCACTCCACAGGTGACTGAAACTGAAACACCTGACCAAGTGGCTACCAATCCAAAGACTAGTCACTGGCCAGCAGCATCACTTGGTTCTCAAAGATACGAAGCCAGTCATGTTCCCTTGGGACATCAAACCACAAAACATAGAAAGGATGAGGCAAGAGAAACTGGAGTTGAAAAGAGCTGATGATGGAGCAGGCCAAAGGAGTCAAACCAGGCCATGATGAAATCAAAATTCTGGGCAAGCAGAAATTTTGAATGAGCAGAGGGAGCTAGTTGGTAGAGACAGGAACAGAGCATAGGAATGTGCAGATTTTATATTAAAAATGGTCCCAGTCATTAAGCAGCCTCCAGTTTCTACCAGCAGCTTTTCAGTAGTCTTCACACATCCTCAAGATAAACACCCCTTTTTCTGTGTTACCTGGAATCTTTTGACTGTGTCTTCATTTTTCGGAAATTTCAGAAAATTTTATAACGAACGAGGGGCCAGCTTTGCGTTTAATGGCTTACATTTACTTGGTTACATCTAAACCTAGTCCCTAATATTAGGGCTTTCATATTCTATCTAAATAACACTGGATATCGTGACAGTGGCTATAGCTGTCTCCATTGAATCTGTGTATGAACGTCTAAACTGTACTCACTTCCATTCCAACTGTGACCCCTGAATCTGCTCTGGCTTCCCATGTGGGATAAACTCCAAACAACAGGCAGAGAAGGGAATATTTACATTGTATGGAAAATAATTTTAGAAAAGTAATCCAGAAGATGCAAACAGTAGGAAAAATACTCAATGAACAGTTCAATCTCAATCACGTTTTTGGCGTTGTTAGGAGAAAGAGAGAGAGAGAGAGAGAGAGAGAGAGAGAAAGAAGTATTTCAGCCACTGGGTGTCTCTCTTGCTCTACGTACATAAATGTTGATGGTCCACTTCTCTAGTCTAGGTGAGAAAGTATGTTTAGACTTCAGGAAGAGGATATCAAATAACAGAATGGGCATATTTTCTTTTAAAATTCCTGATATAGAGGCGTATTCTAGCTTTAGAAATAATGGGACAAGAAACCTGGGATTGTTATAGTAATGGAACAAGGCAGAAAATAAGCTAAACATATTATAACTGTGTGTCAGTAAAAGTATGCTATCCTGTGTTCTGAATCTGTTTTTACCTTTTCTTCTTAGTATAAAGAATTAAATATGGCATTCTATTTAAATTTTTATTTATTTATAATACTTCACAAAATATTCATTACAAGATAAGGTTTCAGCTGCTATTAGCTTAGAAATGCACCATGAAAAGAAAATCCCAGACTATTTATTGAGAACCAGAATAATATAGGAGGAAGGGACTTTTGAAAATAAGACACATGTCACTAGCAAAAAATGTTTTAGGATTATTCAAGATTAAATGTATCTTCCATAAAAAGCTAACACGGTAACCAAAAAATTATTTCATTGAGATAATATATTAAATAACTTGAACTAGGACATTTGTCCTACACTTTGCTCATTGCATTTTGCATAAATTATTCCTACCTTGACCCTGATACTTTAAAGATAAAACTCTGGGTCTGCACTCAAATGTTCTTTTAAATAAACCACCTCTAGGGAAAAAAGTCTGTTTTTTTTTTTTCTCTTCAATCAACTTTACTTTTGTTCTGCTACCATCCTTCACAGGAAAGTAATCTACGTTCACCTTGAAATTAAAATCTAATTTTAAAACAGGTGGAGGGCTTCCCTGGTGGCGCAGTGGTTGAGAGTCCGCCTGCCAAAGCAGGGGACACGGGTTCGCGCCCCAGTCCGGGAAGATCCCACATGCCACGGAGCGGCTGGGCCCGTGAGCCATGGCCGCTGAGCCTGTGCGTCTGGAGTCTGTGCTCCGCAACGGGAGAGGCCACAACAGTGAGAGGCCTGCGTATCGCAAAAAAAAAAACAACACAAAATAACCAGGTGGATACTAGGTATTAACACTTACATATACACAAAAGAAGAAAAACACTCTTAAATGAGCATGCAGTAGGTGACAAACACTTATGTTATAAGGGAATGAGCAGATTTTAAGGAAAACTTAACTGGAAGCACTGGCAAAATTCAGTAGGAAGAAAACTTCCAGGACAGCTTTAAAAAAATTCAGTTCCGGCTAAATGATGGGAGATGGGAGAAAATAGGGTAAGAAAAGGAGAGAGTCAATGGGTCATGAGGCAGCCCCTGGAACACTCTCGCCTACCTGTGATGCTTGTTGTCTCAGAACCCCAATGTCCATCCTACCCTCAAGGGTCTCAAGATAAATCCTGATTAGTCTAAACCAATTAGAGAAATTCCAATATTCCCTTTCCCAAAGAGGTAAACCTAACCCTTTACTTCGACATGTTGGTTTACCCTTATCACCTTTCTGATACCTTCACTTACATTTCTCTTATGATGTTAGACAACAAGGTCACGTGTCGAGTTCTGGCCAATGAAATAAGGGAGCTTCTGGGAAAGGTTTCCTTGCTCTTAAAAAAGAGACATTGAATTTTGCAATTGCCTAGATGTACGGCCCAGACTGCTGCAGTTAACTTTGAATATGAGGGAGCTGACAAAGCTGACAGTCAGAGGATAACAGAGTAGGATAATGTTAAATAAACTACCCTGAAGAAGCCTCAGAAATTATTGTTATGTAAGAGAATTAATTTCCTTATTGTCTATACCACTTGCATTAGAGTTTTCAGTTACTTTAAGTTACAGAGCCAAAGGTAAGATCCAACCCATTATCTTTCAGGATAACGGAGGAGAAAAGGGAACAAGAGAAAATAATAAACATATCTGGAATCTTCAGAACAGTGAGATGGCAGGTGTGACAGAGCCTGCAATACCATTCCAATGAAAACCAGTCTACTTTAGACAATAATGCTTTAATTCTCAGGATTCTGAGTACTTCTTCTTTTGGTCTCTACCAATCACAAATACAGTTAACAAGGATTCTAAGTTTTTAAGAGGTAGTTTTATTTTATTCTACCTTGAAGCATGATATTCCTATGTAGTATTTTGTCAAGTAGCATCAAACTTGCCTTAGTCTACATTCAAAAAAAACCCCTCCAAAACAAAAAAACCTAAGTCTGTAAAATACAGGACTAACTAAAGTCTCGTAGATATAAAATACATAGTTGGTTTGAAAGAAAACAAACTGTAAGATTTAACCAGAGTAGCATATAACATTAATTGTAGCTTTCTGCACCAGGTTATTCTAATTCAAACCTCTAAGATACATGCTTTAGCAGTCAATTCTCAGTAAAAAGCATAGCAAATCAATTTTCTCTACTTAGGGCAGAAAATTAGTCAAATGAGGAAAAGTTTCTAAAATGAACTAACTGGGAATTATTCCCTGGAAACAAATTCTATACCTGAGGCTACAGAATAGGAAGAATCCCTCTTAAGGCTCTACGCTGAAACCAACACATTACCAAAACAATGTGGAATATGGACTTTTAGCTAAGTGGTTCTGCACATTAGAATCAACTTCAGAGCTTTGACCAACTACAAGTGCCTGGCTTCCACTCCAAAACCAAGTCTCTCTCTCAGTCTCTGGGGGTGGACATCTGTATTTTTTCCAAAGCTCTCCATATGCACGCACAGTGACAGGTTGAGAACCACCGATTTAGACTTCAATGTAGAATTAATCATATTTTAAGGCATTTAAATAATAAAATGATGTGATCCTTGGAAATTATGCCAGACATCTAGCAATGAATACTTTTGAGTACTTATGGCACTTTTTAATAATCAATCCCTACAGACTAGCCTTGCACAGAATCCCATGCTTAATGAAAATCCATGTTATAGTGAAATTTCTTCCCTTATTTAAATACTCTTGGTGACATGACCAAAGTAACTCTCCCCATTCTAGTATAAGAAAGACAGATTTTAGACATACTATAAGTATCAAATCAAAATCAGTCACAGGAGAAGACAGGTCAAAAGGAGTCAGGACTAAGAACTGAGTCAGAATGGTTAGTGGGAACCCTAAAGAAAAAGCTAGCCATAATTCAGGGTGTTGAAAAAAACACTAGAAGATATGGGCAAGGTTCAGGATGAGCCAGGGTAAGGATGACTGACATTCAGTAGTCCAAGCACCACACAGGGCACAAATGTCATTGCTTTATGGCCTACGGTCAAAGTTCAGATATCAAACTGGGAATGAGGAAAGAGTCCAGAAATGAGAGCCTAATAAGGAGGCAAGAAAAAGAATATCAGGATCCAGTGAGTCTCATGGATCCATACAATAAATAAAACAACCTCGAGCCTCCACTCTCCTGCCTGAAGGCAGGAGAGGGAAGGGCTACCAGATGTGGACTCCACTAGAGGCAGTAGGGTTTGCATGTACAGTGACTACAGAAGAGCATTACTTCCTGCTGAAGCCTGACCAGTCCTAGAGATAAGTGTCATATGAAATAATAAAGCCTTATGGTTAAAAGAAACCTTAAAAGCAAGTTAATCCAACCACCCATCCAATGCTATCACTAGACCTGGGTTTCATCAATGCCTTTCCAAACTATGTAAAATAAATGTCAGTATCTCTTACTAAGATAAAAGAAATGGTAGGACAGAATTAACTTTCAATAATGATCTACATTGATCCAAAATAGTATCAAGTGAAATTTAACCTTTACATTTATTTGCACTCAAAAACAATTATGTCATTTCCTTCACAGTAAAGGCTTTTAGAATGAATTATTTTTAAATGTTTAGGACCCCATTCTGTCACTATGTAAGTATTTTCTCAAACTAAAGGATATTTTTAAAAAAGTTTCTTTCTTCATACATTAAGTCACTTGTGACTTATTGTTTATAACACAAGCTCCTTGAGTTGCTTTTCTAGCTGTGGCAATTTACACTTTGAGCTTAACAACTGGTTTAGTCTAATGTGGCCTCAACTCCTGGCCTACCTCCACCCACTCACCTTGATGGCAAATGTAATGCAATGGGATTGAACTTTTCTCTAAGCAGACTGACTCTTCCAAGTGGGTAATGAACTCATGAAGAGGTAAACACCTAACCCTTTTTTTGACAGATGGCCTAGAGATTTTAGTTTTCATTATGACATGTTAATTTACAAATCCATAATATTTTATAGCATGTCCACCATTAATCACAAGAAGTCATTCATTTCTGTTTGGGCTAGGAATTCACTTCAGTAGGGCAGAACATAAAATTTTGTCAACCTAAAATTTTGATGAAATATTTTATGGGAGTAGATTTAATTTTGGAAAGTTTTATCAATTTTGATCATTTCAAAAATGGTTGCAATCTCCAATAAAGGCAACCCCTAAATATGTTCAAACAACCTAGTAAAGGACAGCTATACAAAGTAGTGGAGTTTCTATCTCACTTAATCACTGGGTTACTAATTTAGACTGCTCAGTTTCTTAACATTTTTCTGTTTATAAAAATAAAGCTAGCTTATCATAAAAACAAAAAGATTTAGAATGTAGAAACTGAAAATTATCCATAATTCTACCACCCAAAATATGGAAACAATCTGTTACTATTCTTGTACTTCTGTTTATTCTCCGCATTTTTTAACACACTTGAAACCATACAATACAAAATTTCCAGTTCTGTTTTAAAACTTAATAGTACAGCTGTTACAATTCTATAAGATTTAACCATTTGTCTACTGTTGGACACAAGTTGTTTTTAATTTTCAGTATTCTAAAAACATAACATGAAGATACTTGTGCATAAATCTTTTTCTGTATTTAGGACATATATTTAAATACATATTCTTACCAGATTCTCCAGCACTGAAATGATCAAATGGATTCCCTTCAGCATCCGGGTTTAGTAACATCATTTCAAATGGGATATCTTCCACCTGAGAATTCTCATTGTCCTCTTTGCACGTATACTTGTCTGCATAGAACACGTGCCACATTTGTGGATATGGAATCTGAGACACTGTCAGATTATGTTCAGTCTGATTCATGGCTACTTTAAAGAGAAAAAAAATAGCACTTTCAAACCAAAATTCTCAAATGTATTCATTGTTTTAGTCACATAAGCAATTTGAAATGAGAATTCTTTTGTTTAGTTCTTATTGTCTCAGTAGTCCAAGCCCTGATATAGTATTGGAATAAGTTCTGTAAGCATAAAGCAGGTAAAAATAATGTATTTTAACCAACCAAAGGAATCATTATAAAAGTTCTATGAGATACCACAAATGACTAGAATAGTTTCACTGAAACTCTGAATTTCAATTTTAAGTATTTTCAAAGTTTTCAAGTGAGTTAGCAACACTAAAAATTTTTTTGTTGTGGTGGTAAAATGTACACAATACAAAAGTTACCATTTTAACCATTTTTAAGTGTACAGTTCTGTATTAAGTATATGCACAATGCTGTGTAGCCATCACAGTAACATTTCTGAAAATTACTTGAGTTAAATTTAAAATGGAGCATTCAACTTTGGAAATTATTATATCTAAAAACTATGACTGACAAACACCTTCAAAAGATTTCCCAAAATCTCTTCCTGATTTGTTATTCTTTAAAAAGGTACTAAAAGTCGAAAAATAGAAGTTACAGGAATGAGTTGTTATACTGGGTCACATCTATATAGTGTGTTGGGCTGGGGTGGGAACTCATGAATGTTGGCCTCACACAGACCTGTGCTTACATCCTGGCTCCAATACTTACCTTCTATATGACTTTGGGCAAGTTACATAAGCAATGACACTCACTTTCTTCATCTGTAAAATGAAGATAATACAGCAAAGAGCTGATGCAAGGACTAAGTTATATGAGTCACTTAACATGGTATCTGTCATATAGTAGTTGCTGAATAAAGGTTAATTGTCCTTTTTCTTTCTTTAAAATATGGTGATTATACCAATAAGTGGTTCTCAATCCAGGGTAATGCTACTCCTCCGCAGGGCATTTGAAAATGCGTAGGGACGGTTCTGTTGTCACAGCAATTGTTCTCAACTTCAAGATACTTGAAGCGGGGCTGTGCTAAACCTCATACAATCCAAGCTTACGTGACAAAGACCCGTTCTGCCCAAAATGCCAGTAGCACCCCCTTTGAGAAACACTAAATGATGTCTAAGATCCCTTCTCAATCTAAAACTATGATTCTGACCTAAGAGAAACTCACTACTACCCTGAATGTTGTAGGAAAGTGGCGTCTCAAACACTATGTGTAATAAAGACAATGGAAGAGTTAGAGAAGCAAGTCTTACGAATCATATTCATTACTTAACCTCTCTAAATTTCTTTCTTCAGTAGGAAACTTAAGATACTTGCCCTCTCTGACTCAGAGTTCTTGTGAGGAGCAAATGAGACAGTATATGAAAGTCCTGTGTGGAGAGTCTGATTCTCTATAAAGTAGAGTATTCTTAAAATATATGATTATGTTGGGTGCAATTCCCAAGTCTAGATTGCCCCCACTGCATGCCAGTCAGTCTTGATCTTTTCCTCAACTGAAAAAATGAAACTTTTTAATAAATAAAATACATTTCTTGAGATAACTGGAAATTTGTATATGGAAGAGATTTTAGAGGTTATTATGAAATTATTCATTTTCTTAGATGCAGTAATGGTATTGTTATGGTAATGGTTATGCAGAAAAATGTCCTTACTCTTGTAAGATGTATGCTGAAATACGGTGAACTGCTCAAGGCACCCATAGCTTATTTTCATTTCAGTTAAAAACAAAAATCACACACATACAAACGTAAAGCAAATATAACAAAATATTATTGATAAAATTATTAAATCTAAGCCAAGGATATACAGATGTTGGTTGTACTATGCTTTCAACTTGTATGTATAATTGAAAATTTTCCTAATAAAAAGTTGGAGAAATATTATTTATACGTTGTCTTTATAAATGAGATACAGATTTATCTTGTCAGAATTCAAATTTTGAGGACTTAAACTTTACATTTGGGAATTTCATTAATAGTAGTTAAACTGGACAAGATGATTTTGTTAAGAATACCACAGCACTGATTTTTTGGATAGCTTAATTTAGCTGACATTTATACTGTTTTTCTTACTGCACAGCTTCTAGAAAAAAGTAGCAAAGACTCTAGTTTCTCTAGTTTCTGTTAAATTGATGACCTTTAATAAGAATTCAATATATGATCAATAGCAGCTCAGAAATAAGGCTTTTGAAATGTGCAGCTCAAAATTATGTAATCTGGACTTCATTATATAAAGGCTTTGCTGTATTGAGGTTTTATCACTTGCACTTTTTCTCTTAGATAAAACAATATAAAAATTTAATCATTATATTTTCACCAATACACTTTTTGATGTTTCATTTTAAATTATGTAGATCTACATCAAATAAAAACAAAAGTGTGCTTCATAAAGTGATATTGGCCTCAGTTTTTGTCTTGCTGCCTTTTTCAGTACGCCTAGGAAATAAGCCTCTTGACAAAACTGCATGTTCATTGTTTCTGAAACAAAAGACTACAGCACAGCACGCTTACTGTATGCTGATGTAATGAGTACCTCAAATATTAACAAAACTTGAATTGCAGAGAATGGTGTTGAAAGGCTAATCGCCCAATAATATTATAGAGGAAATGAATACTGTTAACAAAATTACCCAGAATAATAAAATACTAACACCTTTAAGTGATTTATACAATATACCAAATGTACAAGAGGAAATATATGCATATGATGTAAAAAGATAATACTGAAAATGTTTTATATACAAAGTTACATTTAATTCTTATAATCTGACAGCAAATTTTTTTGCATATAAACTCATCATTTTCTGTGCATTTAAATATCTTCTTTGTTTGCTTTAAAAACCTACAAAATAGTTTTTATCATTTAAAAAAATCTGATGTTTTATGAATTACTGAAAGAGAAAAAAGCAAAGACTGAAAAATAATTTCTCAAATATTAATTTGGGAGAATGTATAATCACAAGCAACATTCAACACTGAGATTTTTCAAATCTACTAATCTTTTCATAGTTTACAGCAGCAATAAGGTTTTACATAGGAGTTAGGCATAGTTAATGGGCACATCACCAAGTAGGTGAAAGGCTATTAATTCTTAAAAGCCTCATTAATGGTCAGGAAATGAGAATTATTTCTATAAGGAATTATTTTCAAATATGTGATACTACTACACTGTCATGAATTTAAGGATATGCTTTTTGTTTCAATGCATCAAAGCTTCTAAATAACAATATACTATAAATATGAAAATAATATATAAAAGTTGGAGAATACAGATTTTGTTAAGACTTGGCTTTTGTTAAGGGAAAAAGAACTGATTACATATGTAGAAAGTGATATATATGTCATTAGTACTCAATTTATTTCAGACCTCCAAATTTAACAAAAAATCTTCATTCCTCAAAAATTCCAGTTTCCTGAGATCTTCCGTTCCAACAATTCCAAAGAATACCCTTGCACTTAAGAGTAGGGAAGACGAAGGGAAAACAGAAAAAGAAACAACAGCAAGAGGTTTTATAAATTATAGCTCTCTACATATGCAACTCCACCTAAAGAGTCATAATTAGAATCACAGCATTTTAGGACTTTTAGGAAGCTTAGAGAAAACTAGTCCAACTTCCTTGTTATACAGATAGGTGAAGTGCAGCTCAAAGATAACAAGATCTTATTACAAGTTACTAGCAGTGATTCTCAAGTTTAGCTGTCGTTGCAATGCAGCAAGTCTCTCTATATACTTAAGTTCTGTGACTGTAGGTATTTGACTGATAAAAAAAAATTATGTTTTTGCAAGCATATATAGTATATGGTATAATATTGATCATGTAATATAAGAAAACAAATCGATTCCTATAGCTCAAAGCTTTAAACTGTCTGATAAGTTACTATTTCATTTAATTTCACTTTATTTTATTTGGCTGTGCCGGGTCTTAGTTGTGGCACTTGGGATCTTCCTTGACGCATGTGGGATCTTTAGTTGCTGTGTGCAGGCTTCTATCTAGTTGTGGCCTGTGGGTTTTCTTTCTCTAGTTGTGGTGCGCAGCCTCAAGAGCACATGGGCTCTGTAGTTGAGGCACGCGAGCCTCTAGTTGAGGCGCTCGGGCTCAGTAGTTGTGGCGTGCGGGCTTAGTTGCCCTGCAGCATGTGGGATCTTAGTTCCCCGACCAGGGATCGAACCCACGTCCCCTGCATTGGAAGGTGGATTCTTTACCACTGGACCACCAGGGAAGTCCCTGATAAGTTTTTAATAGAGAAAGAAAAAGACTTTGAGGTGCGAAGTACAAATCAAATGACCTACTAACCAAAAACCCCTCAAGCACTAAGTTCCATGACAATTCATCCTACAAATACTAAGTCAATGCTTAACTGAGCACTAGTGTATCATAAATTCTCACTCATAGTACCATGTAACTAACATTCATAGTCCTTATCACAATAGCAGTTTCACACTTATTCACAGTGAACTTATTTATACCCTCAGCAGCCTTAAGGACTGTGAGAGTGTCAGTATTTTGGTCCCTTGATGTATCACTAGTGCCTAGCATAGTACTGGAAGTGCTGTGAATGAATGAATGAATAGACCAAAAGAGCCCTGCTGCTCTCACTGATTGATTTTATAACAAATAAATAAAATGTAAACTTGTAACTAAAACAAATGCTGTGGAGGAGAACAACAGGCTCTAAAAACTCAAGTGTTAGTGGATGGACGAGCCAAAGAGGGGAAGGAAGAAAAAGCAGAGGAAAAGCCTGTACAAAGGCCCAGGGTGGCAATCAAAGAACACCTGCGCTACAAATAAAATGAGGCCCAACGGGGCAGTGCTGTGAGATGAAGCTGGGGTCGGGGGTAAGCAACAGCCAGACTCGGACGGCTCTGCTGATCAGATTAAGGAGGGCCGCCTTTGTCCCAGAGCAGTAGGAACCCACGGAAGTACTGAAGGGCCTGGTGAGGATGTCAATGTGACATGATCAAACCTGCCATTCAGAAAAATCACTCTGATTCCAGAGGGGCACCAGCATAGCTGCAGTGGCCAGGTAGGAGCTACTGCAATAGTACAGGTGAGAGATTACGGCAGCCTGGAATAACATGGTGGGGTTAGAGATGAAGAAAAGTAGATGAAATCAAGAGATACTGAGAGGTAACTTACGAAACAAGAAGGGGATAACTGGGAACAGAAGGCTAGAACATTTTATACATATGTGGAACACCTAGATGATTAAATTGGGGTAGAAAGGAAAAGAGAATTGATGATGAGCATTTGTATGAATTTCCCAGATATGTTCTAAAATTCAGGGTTGAGGTAAATAACTTTATGTAACCGTCTTTGATAATTGAATCCAGTCATTCAGGCTTCTTCAGCATACTGTCAATGTCATCTCACAAACCTAGACAAAACACAACGGGTGGCAATGACTGGGGACTTGTACTCTTATCCCTACTCAGGTTATGAGGGAACCCGACAGCTGCTAAGACTAAGACTGGATGTTTAGAAATGGCAGTGCTTTACTGACTAGACTGAAAGAAGAGTCAGAGACTCGTCATTATGCAGAACAGGGTAGTGGAAATACAGGGGGGAAAGGGGGGAGGGATAATTCCTATTTTTTTCTCATGGATGTCTCATATTCCTAATTAACAACCAGTTAACTTCCAAGGGGTAAAATGGGTAGCATGGCATATGTTCTTCATCTCTATATTAAAAAGATCTGCACTCACTCTGGATGGCAAACACCCTAATGCATGGGACAGTGTTGATGAGAATGGAACAGCTCAAGAATTCAGGCAACTAGAATAATAAAAGTAGAGCCTCTCCAGAGGCAAACCTAGAGGTTTATAAATGATGTGGGGCTGGTATATTCTAAAATGACACATTGTGTCACCATATGACTTGGTCCCGAGTCCCAATAACATGTTGCAAAACAGCATCACTTGGGCTAAATTATACAATTAACTGAGATAATGCAAGCTTAGTGTTTAGCTCAGTGCTACCAGATAATAAGCATTCAACAAATGTTATCATTCACTCCATGCTGCCACTTGGTCAAAATATATCTGCCATATTGGTATGAATTATGTGACCTGTGAGAAGTCTGAATGTAGGAACGTACACCTTTATAAATTATCTGGATTTTTTCCAAATATTTTGAATAAGAGGGGAAGAAGGCATTCTATGTTTTGATCAAGGAAAAGATTAGTTTCCTTAAACTTTAGCTTAAAATGTACTCAACAGTGTGATATGTGCTGTGCCATGAAACATCTAGATATGTAAATACTATACTCCCAACATTAAGGAAGAAAAAAATATACATAACGATCAAAGAAAAAAGGATATACTCACTTGTCAACTGAGCTTTGGATAATTTTTCGCTACAACTATAACCGTGACCGCTTTCCTGCAGCTTTAGCCATTCCTGGGCTTGGAACAGGTAGAGTTTAGCTTCCTTTCCAATGGCTACTGCTATGTCATTGATTCTGACGCAGAGAAGAGCATGGTCACCTGGACATTAGAACAAAAATTATCAACTAGTTTGGTCTTGTATGGGACTGAGACGGTAGGACAATTCAATACCTCTATTTATCAAAATGGGAATTAAAAGAGCACAGTTTTTCTTAAATCTCATTTTAGCTAGGTAGGTCACATTAGAATGACCATCCCATTCAGATGCAGGTCAAGAGATTATTCACATTAATTATCCAAAACAATGTGTGGTGTTTCCTTATACTTCAGCTGATAACGCATGGTTTTTCACTGAATAAACAGCCACTTCTGTAGGTAGACATTCACTGTGATAGAATTTTGCCTCATTTTACAACCACTCCACATCTTTAACACTTGCCTATAAACTATCCATAGAAATTTCCTGCCAAAATTTCTTTTGTTTTTTAATATAACATGGCTGTTAATATTTAATTATTTTTTAATATAAAAAACAAAAACATCTTATAGCAAGAAAGGTTAAATAAATGAGTTTTGGGGTAGACCTGATACAAAATTTGACATCTGTGACTTTTACAAAGGAATTTTCAGAACAATATATGTTGTAAGACAACTATAGAATGAGCCTTGTTGCACACAGCAACTACATTTAAGGCCCAGAAGAGAAACAGCAAAAAGTAGTTGCCTCTAGGGAAAGGGACTCTGGGTGAGGAGAAGGGAAACAGGGCTGTTTTTTCATCTGAAGATCTTTTTATTCTCCTGTTTCTGTTGTTTTTACTATTATCACTTTGACTAAACATTTTAAATAAATTTAAAGTTATAGTATGTATCAAAAACCGTCTAAGTCTCTGATATAAACTAATTACATTATAAATTATCAACAGCCTTAAAAGTGACTCTAAGGCCCTATTAACATCTTAAATCACATTCTGAATTAGAGTTCATATTTCAGTACTGTATGGTCTTAGTATTATTATTTTCCTGAATTCGAATTCACTGAAAATTGGTAATAGTAAAACACACACGCACAAAAGATAGTGTGTATGTTAATATACTTGGAACACTCTATTCCTCAATCTTACCTGAGAAATCTGGATTTACTATATGTTTCTCCTCTATGTTTATCAGGTAATCACCATGAAATATCAGGGTTGTCTAAACCTGTCTGGGAGTCACGAGTACAAGCTGCGTCACAGCTTCCATACATGCCAGATTTTCTGGTAGTGTCCAGACTGTACCATTTATTGTAGTGACATTACTATCACTGTCAATAGTCAAAGTATAGTTACAGCCAGTTGAGTAAGTAACTGAAAATGTTACCTAAAAAAATAATAAAACCCTCGAGTTTCTTCTTCATTCACCCAAGATCTACTCCACAATAGATTTTGTTAAATGGATTGCATCTCTTTTCTCAGTTATTTTTAAAACTTCAGATTAAAAATAATAAAGTTTCCCTTCCCTTCACACCAACAATTCTGTAATTCAATACTTTCAATTTCTTTCCCAACCAATTAGCTTCCTGTTTTTATTATCTTCTTCTAAGAATCCTCTCTAGGACAGTATTGTGATCTTGCATCTTTTAATGCTAAAGACTCTATGAATCAAGGATCCTAACCTCATCAAAGCAAATAATTATTTGAGATATAGTAGTAGTCAAATTAAGTAGTATATACCAAGAAAAACATCCAAATTTTGAGAGTGCAAATAAATGAGGCAAAAATTAGAAGGAATGCAGATTCATTCATTGAAGAATTATGGATTTTTGAGGGAGACCAGAAGGGAAGAATCGAATGCAATCTCATTCAGAAGGGCCACAGAGGATACAAATTATGAAGCTTCCAAGATACACTTGCACGCATTTCTGTAAAGTTAATTCTAGCCCTCGTGGTCCACAGTAAAGCTACTCCTTTCGTAGGGAGGTAACCAAACTGTCCCAGCAATTGTGACAACTAGATTATCAGGTGCTTTTGGGGGAGGGGTGGGTGATTCCAAAACCTCTCTGCTGCAAGTAGGTTTTAGCAAACTGATCTTAAGACAAAAAGAACAAAACCCAGGAAATCTAAGTTCTGGGACTTCACGAATTACGGTGCCTTAGTGTATACAATCAGGCTGAGAACGGAGCGAGCAAAGGATGCTTCTTTAAGCGAAGGATCTCGAAACTGGCAGCAGGAGAGTCATCAGCACATTCGTTAGGACAGGGAGGAAAGGGGAAACGGTCTTTTAGGTGCAGAATACAGCCACCAACCGGGGGAAGTGCTTACAAGGATCTGGGGAGCAGCAACACAGGGGCTGGCCATAAACGCATCCCACGATTCCGGGAAGCTGCGATGGGGGCGGCTGCCGGCCACGCGGGAAGCGCAGGTGAGCTGGGTGAAGTCCCCAGCCTCGCCGCCGCCGGCTCCCGGCTCCCCACGCGAGGCGGGGAGGGAGGGGCCGCGGGATGGGCCCACGAGCCTTCATTCCTCTCCCCGCCCCCGCACCTACCGTGGAACTCGAAGTGCCCGATGCTCTGGCCTTGAGCGTCTCGGGCCGCGGCGCTGCTGAAGCTGCCTCGCAGCGTCTTACCCTGGCTGCCGGGTGGCCACCAGCAGCAAGTGAAGGCCACCGCCAGCAGCCGCAGTCCCCCCATCCCCGCCTCCTGCTCGGCACTCACACCCCTGCCCCAACCGCCTGTGGCCGCAGCCCCACGTCTACAGCTTGAGATGGGGAGGTGAGGGGAGAGAGACAGGCGTCGCGGGCCCGCCCCCGGGGGCCTAACAGCCAATGAGGGGGCCCCTCCACCACGAGCCAAGGATACCCACCAATCAGAGGCTGAAATGGGCGGGACTGCAGATCTGCAAGTCCCATCAGTCCCCGGCCTTTTGGCTAGTTCCCGCCTTTTTTATGGAGACTCAGGAGGATGTTGCTTCAGGTTACGGAAAAATTATTGCCCTCCTCGCCTCCGCGCGCGTGGTGCCATTGCGCATGCGCGAGCGCGCGGAACGGGCCCGAAAAGTTTCCAGGGATGTGTGAGATACGAAAAGGACTAAGAAACACACAACAGCAACGTTTCTGGTGCGGCGAGGAATACTCCAGCAAAGAAAGCCCTACGTGCCCATGTAACGTACTGGACGTTTCCAATTTAATGTCTCAAAAGCACCTAACTGCCCCTGTCCATTTAACGCCTGGCCTCTCGGCACCTTCAACCGACTTTTTCCTCCTCGGTTTCCTGTCTTCTTGAGCTATGCCATCATCCAACAGGCCAGACAGCTGAAAATTATAGCGACACCGCCCCCGCCCCTTACCACCACCCCTCATACCTCTACATCCAATCAATTAAATGAAACAAGTTTATTAGCGCCTCTTCTGGACGGTTAGGTTAGGAAGTGCCAGCCACTATTCTATGCAGGCCACCATCTTACCATTATTTACTTGGCCTATGGCAACTAACCTGGCAACAATTTTCCCGAAGTGGTTACACACAGTCTATCTCTAGCCTAGTACCACAGAAAGCTTTGGGAAGCGCAGTATGACTGTATCGCTTTCCTTCAAAGTCTCTCAGTTGTCTTAGGACATAACCCAAACTCTTCAGAATATGACTTTCAAGTCTCTCGAATTTGTATCTCTCAACAGTTGATGTCCATCCTTACTGAGCCACTGTCAGTTTGCTAAACACACTCCAAGTTCTCCCCTCTGGGCCTATAGGACTTGCAGATTCCTCCTGCTGGAATACTTCACATATTCTACCATTCAGCCTCCATTTCATCTCCTTTTCCTACTTTACTTTCCCAAGTTACGGTAAGAAGCCTTTCTCAAACCCTCACATCTGTGTTAGATACCCCTGGTACCAGAATCCCTTACTGCCCTACCAGGGCACTTACCACACTAGTTTGTAAATGTCTGTTGATTTATCTGAATCCCTTACTATATGGTAAGCTCCAGCTGGTCAGAGACTATGTCTGTCTTGATGAGAGTAGAAGCTCAAAAATCATTTCATGAATAAATGTATATAAATTATTTTCATTTGACAACAAGCTTTTATTACATATAATCAAGTTCTCACAACAGACCTCATCATTTAGAAAAAGAAATCTTGAGGGAACATTTCGTATATACCCAGCGTTTTCTATATCTCTGGATGACCAGGAATAAACTGGAGATATTAATATATGAGATTTTTATTTATTAAAATATTTATTAAAATATTTTATTTATTTTTAATTATAAAAGTAATTCATGCAGCTTAGAAAAAAATTCACAGTCAAAAACGTATGGGGAAAAAAAAGTATGAAGTAAAAATTGAAGTCCTCATTTCCTTCTTTCCCTGCTCATACAGATACCCAAAGGTAACTCCTTGTTAATAGTTTAGGGTGGATCCTTTAAGATGTGCCTTTACAAATTATGTGGTGTTTGCAAACCAAGGACAGGAATAAAATTGGTCCTGAAAAAAGTCTGAACATTGGCCTTGAATACTGTCAATATTTCTTCTCTCTTTCTTCTCTTCATAATCAACTTTGTTTTTCTCTCTCACTGAAGACAGGCTTCTTCCCTTTTTTTTTTTTTTTTTTTTTTTGTGGTACGCGGGCCTCTCACTGTTGTGGCCTCTCCCACTGCGAAGCACAGGCTCCGGACACGCAGGCCCAGTGGCCATGGCACACGGGCCCAGTTGCTCCACGGCATGTGGGATCTTGCCGGACCGGGGCACAGAACCCGCGTCCCCTGCATCGGCAGGCAGACTCTCAACCACTGCGCCACCAGGGAAGCCCCCAAAACAGGCTTCTTGATTCCCCATTTCATTTGAATGAGTATAGCTACCAACAAGTTGCAAATTTTTATAGGTCCTCAGAGTTCAAGAAGAGCAACCACATCACACTATGCTAAAACCTCAGTCCAATTCCAAATCCCAGGAAGAGGATTCAGTTAGCCTATGGTGAGTCAGATGCACATCCTGTGGTCTGCCTGGGTGGGTCAACTTGGGGAGATGATAAAGGGTAGGGAAGTCTGGTCAGATAGAACAGTAAGTATTCACTACAATATATTTTGGTCCTCATTCCATGTTGGTACATTATTTTTAAAGGCTATATATCAGCCCATTGCATTGAAGAAGTGAGACAATACTAGTAGGCATTTAGATTGTATCCAGTTTTTCATTATAGCAATGAACATACTTATGTTTTTCTGCAATTATCTATATTATACATCATGAAATTTGGGGATCATAGAGTGGTGTGTACATTTGAACTTTTCATTATGTCACCACTTGGCCCCCCAAAATGGTTGTAACAAATGACACATCCACATATACTGGGTATTCCCATTCTTCTTAGACTTCACCAGCACATTATGTGGAAAACAAAAACAAAAAACCAAGATATTTATTCATCTGAATAAACAGTATTTACTGATGGTTTATTCTGTACCTGGCCTGGTCCTGAAGCCTTGGGATTATAGCAGGAAACAAAACAAAGGCCCTACCTTCATGGAACAGTAACAATGAGCAATTCAACATAAATGTTGAAGATGGCTATGGAGAAAAATAAAGAAGGGTAAAGTGGCTCGGCAGGGCTCGGGTACAGCTTGCTATTTTAACTGGAGTGATCAAGGAGGGACTCTCCACTAGGGTGGCATTCAAGCTGATACCTGAGGGTAAAAACTAGGCAGACATCTGAGAAAAGTGCACCCAAGCCCAAGAGAAGAAGCATGCCTGGGAAATGCAAGGAAGACCAAAGCAGGGCAGGGAGGCTGAGGCAGGGTGGGCAGTAGGGAGAGAACAGTAGGAAAGGATCTAAGGATAGGATCTAGGGAACATCTTTACCACGACTGCAAGCGGCCCGCACTGTCTGTAAATGGTGCCGACGAGAAAGTAAAAGGCCATTTTGCAATTCCAACCTCCCATCTCCACAGTTTGCAAGAAGAGAACTAAGAGAACCGGAGTTCTCAGCTCAACCGGTGAGTAATCTGTGGAGATCGCTGTAGTTCAAGAATGAAAAGAAGGTAATCATTCCTAACTCCGACCACATGTGTAGCTAAGTAAAGCCTAATCCACGGTGGTGTCATTTGCCCCGGAACCTTTAAGACCCTACTTTCCCAGCTACCCCAGTCACTCCAATCCTCCGAGGTGTTGGCAGAGAAGAGCTGCGCCTGCGCAGTGGCGCTGCGCGGACCGCACACCCGGAGGCCCCGCCCAGCCGTCAGTGGGCGGGGACAAGTCAGCCCGAGCTCCGGAAGCGACCGCTGCCTGCCCCGTTAACGTGTCGGGGGAGGGAGACGCGTCGCAAAAAGTCGTAGTGGAACTTCCCTACGATCTACAAACGTGGCGTTTTACGGTTCCAGTCCCTGCTGAGCTGGGAGATGTCGGCTGCGGGACGGCCCGAGCCCTTGCGTCCTCCCAACGGCTTTGCGAAGCGGGTCCTGGTGACCGGGGGTGCTGGTTTCATGTAGGTAACGGCGCCGCTGGCAGAGTAGTGGCTCCCCAGAAACCCCAACCTTTCCCTGCGCCTCTGCTTGCCCTTGGCAATTTGGGATCAGCTTCGGGGATCTGATTGACAGGGGGAGGGTCTTAACGCACGACTAGGATCATCCCACTTTCTCTCCACTTCCCGGCCTGCGAAGACGTGCGTGGCTCCTTTGAAACGACGTCTTTTAAACGCCTCCCAAACTAAGCAGAAGTGCTGTGGTACTGTCCACCTTTCTATCTGGCCCGAGAGGTACCTGTCACTCTTCTGAGTGCGCCCCCTTTGCAGTAAGCTTCTTACCAACTGCCTCAACCCGAGCCAAGGGCCCACGATACACAGGCCTTGGACATATAGGCTCCATGAACCGGTTTTGGGATTATGATAAGGGTTTCATTTATTCAGCAGACTTAAAAAAATCCTCTGTCGGTGTTTTGACCTGTACTAGTCGTTTGAAGCCTCTTTCCCTCTCACACCCATATTTAATCAGCAAGTCTTCTCTCACACCTTCCGAAGAGACCACTTCTCACCCTCCTCCCCTGTTCTACCCTAGCCCCTGCTAATGTCTGCTTTTGCCTAGACTGCTACTGTAGCCTCCTGATTGGTCACACTGCTTCTACTCTTGTTTCCTTAAAGCCTGTTCTCACGCACAAGTCAGTGTTTATTAAGTAAATAAGTGCGTAATTTCACTCCAAAGATTCCTGTCGGACTTAGAATAAAATGTAAACTCTTTACCATGTCTGGAAGACGCTCAGGTGTCAAAGCTCAAACCGGATCTCCTGTCCTTCCACCTCTTGCTTTTCTGAGCCTCTTGCAGTTCCTGGAACCCAGGAGGCTAGTTTCCCCTATTTTGAGGCCTTTGCACTTGCTTCCTCTTTGCTTAGGCTGTTTGCATCTCTCAGTTCAGATGTTTACGCAGAGGTCACCTCCTCCCAGCCTTAGCTGAGCACCCTATCTAAAATAGCCCCTCTCCCAACTAACACACTTATCACTACCTGAAACTATATTGCATATTTGTGTTTACTTGCTTATTGCCAGCATCCCAACCCTAGGATGTAAACCGAGTGAGGGCAGAGACTGTGGTTCCCTCAACTCCTGGAAGAATGCTTCCCTCCCCCATTAGTATATTAGATCACCTCTTCCAATCTGACAGTGGTTTGGAGGAGGGTACCAGGCAAGTTTCACTTAATGAAAAGGGGAGCGTGGGCATAAAAGGGTGGAACAGTGCTGGTACAGGAAAGGTACGTCCTAGAAAGTTCTGTGAAAGGGCTGTCAAGTACAAACTCTGAATTCATAATTTGTTCCTAGGAGCCCAATGTTTTGGTGTATATGATAAAAATCTGGTGGATCATCTCACTGAGAGATGCCTCTGGCTCCATTTCAGGGTCCTCTAAAACCCTCTGTGCCACTAACTTCAGGATGGTTTCAGCAGTTCTTAGCCTTGGAAACCTAGGTTTACCACTTTACGCCACCAAATTCTTATACCAAGAAATAGCAATTGCAATAGGCTACTGTGAACATGGACAACTCCTATGCTTATAACAGCTTAATTTTTACATAGTTTATACCTGCAGTCTCTGAAAAGGCACATTGTCATTTAAGTCCATCTGCAGTGAACACCACCCATTGTATTTATGATACTGCTTTACTACCACGCTCAAAGTATGCATGGACAGCATCATTTGGTTAATTATTTTCTTATACCCAGGACCAGTAAATTCTCTCTTCACCATAGTGTAAAGGGAGTGTAAGACTTTGTATATCAGTACTGTTGAGAAGATTAATGAAAAGTGTGGATGTGTATATATTCAGCATAGTTATATCATTTCTGTTATCTTGCAACAATTTGAAGGTATCTTTGAATAGTTTCCTAATATTCAACAACTTAGGATAACGTTTGAGAATTTAAGGAAAAGGTTAAATTTTCTGCTAACAAGATACGCTTTTCTCTATAGTGCATCACATGTGATTGTCTCCTTAGTAGAAGATTATCCAAACTATATGATCATAAATCTAGACAAGGTAAGTTTTATAAAAATGAGCTCTGTGTTTTAAAAAAAAAAAAAGAGCCCTGTGTGCTGATACTTATTTATATTTTAAAAAAGTATTAGAATCCTGTCCTGCTGATATCTTAGTTTTTTATTTAGTCATTTTAGCAGCTTAGGAGCCTATATAGTCATGTGTTCATACAGTTTTAGATCTTACATAAAGTCTTGAAACTTTTAAATTTGTTATGATAGCCCATAACATAAAGGTTTTAAGTACAGTATTTTTACTAAAAGAAAATCTTCACTCTGAATTCAGTATTTAGTGTAATCTTGTGATTGTTAACCTTTTTTGGCATTGAGATACTCTGATTATTTTATTATATGATTTTATAACTGCCACCTCCTGAAAATTATATATTTATTTTAAAAACTAAAGTGCACGTAAATTAATTTAGTTTTGAGAATTTTTCTGTAATAATTGGAAGTTCCCTGGAGATTCTGAAAGCCATGATTGGTAATCACTGTGTTGTTGACTTTGAACACAAGATACAGTTAGTTACCTTAATTTTATAAAACATAATAGTAAAAAATATATAGAGACAAAAAATAATCTGTAAGTCTTAATAATTTTTGCCTGCCATAATATCATGGACAGTAATTTTTTCCTCCATCTGTATACACTGATTTACCAACAGTTAACTCAGGAAGAAGCATAATGAGTTACAATATGTGTAACACAGGTGTAATTGTATTCAATCACTAATTCCTTTTCAGTAAGGAATGGTGAACTGTTACAGCCCCCAGCGGCTGAAGGCAAATCTGGGCAGGAAAATTTTTTAAAGGAGAGGCTTATAAAAATTAATTTTTTTGTATTTTGAAAAGGTAAAAAATTACATATTTTTGTTTGTCTTTTTTTTACTTTTAAGATATCAGAAACTTCTAAAAACACTGAGAGCAAACACTTTAAGAAGACACGTTTTTGTGTTATGATCAGAAATCTATAGTATTTTAAATAAATTGATATTTTATAGGAAAAGCTGTTATCACTTTTTGTGTTGTTTTTCCCCCATCCTTACTTATTTTAAGCTGGATTACTGTGCAAGCCTGAAGAATCTTGAAACCATTTCTAATAAACAAAATTACAAATTTATACAGGTATGGAAGTATTCTTATAGTTATATAATTATTTTATACTGTGCCTCTTTAGTCATTTAGACATTATATCTTTCTACTTTGTAAACTTGTGTAATATGGGCTTGGAAGCATGCTTATTAAAGACCTTTTTAATTTCCAGTAGTACCATGTGCTATAGAGAATATTACTTGTAGATTGATACTGCATATAAAGCTACATGTTATTTTTGGTGCCTTGGCAGATCTGTGAGTAGCTGACTGAAATTCCATGGTGTGTGATTTTTAGGTCCTCACTAGCCTTCTTCATAAGGCCTTGCTGGTATTTAAAGAGATTGGTAATAAAGTAGGGTATTACGCGGGCCAGTCAGTAGTCAAAAACCCCACCATACAAGCCCATGGTAGTCCAAAGTATAAACCAAGCAGCCAGGTCACGGTACGCGGGCCTCTCACTGTTGTGGCCTCTCCCGTTGCGGAGCACAGCCTCAGCGACCATGGCCCACGGGCCCAGCCGCTCCGCGGCATGTGGGATCTTCCCGGTCCGGGGCACAAACCCATGTCCCCTGCATCGGCAGGCGGACTCTCAACCACTGCGCCACCAGGGAAGCCCTGATTTATGTTTTTTAAAGTGATTCTATAAACTCTCTTTTTAACCACAAATCTTAAAGAATATACTAAGCAAACATTTCATAATTTTTTTCTTCTATCTCAAAGTGTCTCCTTTAGTCACTGAAGAATTGTTGAGAATACGTATTTTTAGAACTAAACGTACATATAACATTAAAAATACTCATAAGTTTACTTAGTTGTGGTGAAATCCATCATTCCAGTTGTTATACTTACTTTGAATATATTTCAATAGTGGTTATCTCAAACTTTTAAAAGTATGTTTAAATTTTTTCCTGTTAACATAGTTACCTTAGGTTGGCAAGAATGTTAAGAAAAAAAGCTGGCACAGTCCACAGAAGTAGTTGGTGCTCAAAAAAATACTGTTTTAGACACTTATTTGCAAAAACATATTTTGAATTGAATATCTGGTATCCTAGGATGCTGAAGAAATACCTCATTACTGTATCTGACCCCTCAGTTGAATTTTCAAGATATTCTCTTTTATACCTGGGGGAGGGGATTAATTTTTTTTCTTATCATGTTTTTGTTCATGAAGTAAAATGGTTATTATGGTTGGGAGTGCTCAATGAAACTTAGATTTTTCATGTTTGTTTTTTTATATAGGGTGACATATGTGATTCTCACTTCGTGAAACTACTTTTTGAAACAGAGAAAATAGACATAGTACTACATTTTGCTGCACAAACACATGTAGGTAAGCATTGTTTAATGATGGGCAGATGTTTTTTTCCAGTGGCTAACTAGCCAAAATCAAGGTCCAATAATGGGGTTGAACAAGTAGGTACTTAATGTATGTGAAAGAACATATACCATGTTTTACCAGAAAAGCCCATAGTCACTCTGTCATCTAGATACTTGGTGCTATTCAGATCCCTTGTGTTAGCGTAGGGTAAAATGTAACCTTGAATGTTATCTTAAAACTGAGTTTAGCCAAATCCAGAATTAGTGATTACTTCTGGGGAAATGGGCCTTCAGCTATATTTTTATGTTGTTTTTCTTAAGGTGGGTGGTAGATACACAGTTGAACATTATATTGTTATCTGTACTGTTTTGTCCTAAGATATCTTCTAATAATTTGTCTAACATTTTATATTGTGAAATGTAATATATATTCAGAAGAATTTACAAGTAAGGTTAAATGAATAATGATAATGTGAATATTCATGTAGCCATCACCTAAACAAAAGAATGTTCCTGAACCCTCTACTGCCTTATTACCTGATTTTTAAGTTATAATTTCCCTTGGTGTTCTCTGCAGTTTTACTGTCTCTGTATTTATCTCTAAACAGTATAGGTTAGTTTTGCCTGTTTTTAGATTTTATAAAAATGCATATATAAAATAACATGAAGGTTTTTGGTCTTGCTTTTTCATCCTTGGAGATTCATCCATGCAGTTGGGTGTAGGTATAATTCGTTCCTTGTCAGTGACATACAATATTCCATTCTAAGTATATACCACAATTCCTGTGTCTGTTTTACTCTTGATGGACATTTGGATTGTTTGCACATTGGAGCAATTTTGAACAATACTACCATAAGTATTCTTACACATGCATCTTGGTACACATAAATACACATTTCTCTCAATATATAACTGGAATTGTAAGATCTGCACACTTCAACATGGAGATAATTTCCAACTGTATTCCAAAGCAGTTATACCAGTTTCTTCTCCTGCAGTATATGAGGCCTTCTGTTATTCTAGATCTCACCAAAGCTTAGTTGTGTCAGTCTTTTCCATTTTTGTCAATCTGAGTAGTGTGTAGAGTGGCATCTGATTGTGCTTTTAATTTGTATTTCCCTGATTACTGATGAAGCTGTGTACTTTTTATATGTTTATTAATAATTTCAGTTTCTTCTTTTGTGAAATGCTGTTGAAATCTTTTGCCCATTTTAAAAATTTTAAATCAGTTCTCATTGATTTGTTGGAATATATATATATATGTGTGTGTATATATATATATGTGTGTGTGTGTGTGTGTGTCACACACACACTGGATACTAGTCCTTTGTTATGTGTATTATATATATATCTTCTCCCACTCTGTGGCTTATTTTTTCATCTTTTTACTAGTGTGTTTTGATGAACAGATGTTCTTATATAAATTCTCAGTGAATTTATATATCTTTTATGGTATGGTGAATGCTTTTTGGGTCTTAAGAAATTCTCTTTTACCCCAAGGTCATGAAGATATTCTTCTGTGTTATCTTTGAAAAGCTTTATAGTTTTGCCTTTCACATTTAGATTTGTAATCCATCTGAAACTCATTTTTATATGCAGTATTAGATAAGAATCCAATTTCATTTTTTTCTATTTGAATGCCAATTGGACCTCTACCACTTATGGGAAAGTTCACCAGTTTCCACTGCTCTGTCATGTATCAAGCATCTATATGAGTATCTGTTTCTCAACTCCCTATTTGTCTTATCTGTCTGTGCCTGTGCTGATCACACAGTATATTGACTAATGTAGTGTTTTCATATCTGGTAGAACAAATCCTTTTACTTGGTTAACGATAAAGTGGTTTTCCTTCCAACAATTTATGAGATGCTTACCAGTACTTCCTATTGTCAATCTTTGGTGGTTTTATTATATTTTTCCCTGATTATGAATGATGTTAAAAACCTTTGCATTTGTTTACTGGATTATCCTCCTCCCATTCCTATTTGTATATCTCTTTAGAAGGTTTCTGTGTAAGTCTGTTTACCATTTTCAAGTGGGTTGTCAGTTTTTTCCTTACAGATTTTTATAAGTCCTTTATATATTCTGAATTCAAACCTTTTCCACTACCTTTTTTCCAATCTGTGATTTGCCTTTTCACTTCCTTTCTATTTTATTTTATCTCATCTCATCTCACCCCACCTCAACTCACGTCACCTCACCTCACTTCAGCTGCACTGTGCGATCTGAGTTCCCCAACCAGGGATTGAACCCAGGCCTTTGGCAGTGAGAGTGCTAAGTCCTAACCAGCAGACTGCCAGGAATTTCCCTGCCTTTTCACTTTCTTAATGATATCTTTTGATGATTTGAAATTCTTCATTTCAGTGTAGTCCAGTTTATCAGCCTTTTCTTTTATGGTCAGTGCTCTTTGCATTCTGTGTTAGAACTCTTTTCCTACCTCCAAGGTCATGCAGATATTCTCTTATATTCTCTTCATAAAAGTTATTGTTTTGTCTTCTACATTCAGATATTTTCCCCATATGAATATCAGTTTGACCCAGCACCATTTATTGAAAGAATCAACCTTTCCCCATTGCCACCTTTGTTGGAGATCAAGTACCCATATATACATGGTTCTGTTTCTGGGCTCCTGTTCTGTTCCATTGGTCTTTGTCTATCCTTATGCCATGACCACACTGTAATTACTGTAACTTTATAATAATTCTTGATACCAGCAAAGCAAACCCTCCTACCTTTTAGTTCCAAAATTTTTTAAAATTTAAGAGCATTTTAAATTTTAGATGTATCATTTCTTTTTTGAATTAAAAAAAAGTGTTTCCTGCAATATAGCACTGATAGTTTTCTAGGTTCTAAGAATTCACATGTACTATGTAATTTGTGTTTAAAGAAATCATAAGTAGCAATGCACCTTATGTTATTTTTAACACCATTGCAGTTGTGGTGAACGAAGAAAAGTGAATAGAGCTTTCCTTAAGCCTGAGTCTACTATTTAATATTTGCTTTGTCCCTTGAGTGGAATTCTTCTAGCTTTTTCTTCTTTTTTTTTAGATCTTTCATTTGTCCGTGCCTTTGAGTTTACGTATGTTAATGTTTATGGCACTCACGTTTTGCTAAGTGCTGCTCATGAAGCCAGAGTGGAGAAATTTATTTATGTCAGCACAGATGAGGTCTATGGAGGCAGTCTTGATAAGGTGAGCTTAGAAAATGACTGTTTCGGACTTCCCTGGTGGCGTGGTGGTTAGGAGTCCGCCTGCCAATGTAGGGGACATGGGTTCGAGCCCTGGTCCGGCAAGATCCCACATGCCGCAGAGCAGCTAAGCCCGTGTGCCACAACTACTGAGCCCATGCGCCACAACTACTTTTTTTAAAAAATAATTTTTAATATTTATTTATTTATGGCTGCGTTGGGTCTTTGTTGCTGCACACGGACTTTCTCTAGTTGTGGCGAGCGGGGGCTACTGTTCATTGCGGTGCGCAGGCTTCTTATTGCAGTGGCTTCTCTTGTTGCAGAGCACGGGCTCTAGGTGTGTGGGCGTCAGTAGTTGCAGCACGTGGGCTCAGTAGTTGTGGCTCACGGGCTCTAGAGCACAGGCTCAGTAACTGCAGAGCATGGACTTAGTTGCTCTGCAGCATGTGGGATCTTCCCAGACCAGGGCTCAAACCCATGTCCCCTGCATTGGCAGGAGGATTCTTAACCACTGAGCCACTAGTGAAGCCCTGTGCCACAACTACTGAAGCCTGCGCACCTAGAGCCCTTGCTCTGCAACAAGAGAAGCCACCGCAGTGAGATGCCTGCGCACCACAATGAAGAGTAGCCCCCACTCACCGCAACTAGAGAAAGCCTGCGCGCAGCAACAAAGACCCAACGCAGCCAAAAATAAATAAAATAAATAAAACATATTATAAAAAGAAAATGACTGTTTCACCTACTTACCCCATACCACCATACAAACCTGTCTTATGAAAACCTACTCTGGACTTTTTTCATCTTCTGATTATACACACTTACGGGATTCCCCAGAATATTATTCCGTTGTGTCTTCTGTTCAAATCAAATAGTACCACCCCAAATGGAGAATGACAGCCTAGTCTGGTACAGATTTATATATGTAATTTGACCGACATATTTTGCAAGCGAGCAGCAGCTTTTCCCTGATCACCCAGTCTTACATCATGAATGTCATTCCCATGGGCCAAAGCATGTGTAAGTTACGCTGCAGCATAAGGCCTGTCTCCCTTCTCTTCCACTCAGCAAAGCATATTGTACTGTCAAGGAGTGAGTGTGAAATTGTTGTAGAAACTGGAATCTGTTCTCCTTTGTTAATCATTTGTAAACATTATACTTTTTATGCAAAGAGAGGCTCCATTCTCCAGTCTGTATTTTTCATAGTCAGTGTTTACAATGACCTCATTTTATTTTGTTTTATTTTTTAAATGCATTTATTTACCAAAACACATACATAGTGGAAAAAAAAACCAAGTAGTTTGAAAAGACTAATAATGAGTAAAAGCAGACCCTGACCACTTCTCCTCAGTGCCCAATCCCACTTCTGAGGAACAACCATTTGCAAACTCTCTTTGCAGTTTTTATCAGGTAAGCTTGTACTCCTGTCAGCCTACATCAGATCTGACACAGTAGCCAGAATGCTTTTTAAAATATAAGTCAGATCATGATATTACTGTCATCAAAACCCATCAGTGTTTTGACAGTGGCCTTCAAGGTTCCACATGCTCTGGCCTCTGGCTTTCAGACCTCATCCCACATTTCTCTTCCCTCACACTCGCCTCCTTGTAGTTCCATCGGACACAGTCTGTCTCAGGGCCTTTGCACTTGCTGTTCTGTCTGCCTGCCTTACAGGGTTGTTATGAACTTTAAAGAAGTTACTGCATGTAAAGTGCTTAGAAAAATGCCAGGCACATAGTTGGGTTTCAATAAATTTTTTTTTTTTTTTTTTGGCTGCGTTGGGTCTTTGTTGCTCTGCGGGCTTTCTCTAGTTGCGGCAAGTGGGGGCTACTCTTCCTTGCGGTACGTGGGCTTCTCACTGCGATGGCTTCTCTTGTTGCAGAGCGTGGGCTCTAGGTGCGCAGGCCTCAGTAGTTGCCGTGCGTGGGCTCAGTAGTTGTGGCTTGCGGGATCTAGAGCGCAGGCTCAATAATCATGGCGCACTGGCTTAGTTGCTCCACGACATGTGGGATCTTCCTGGACCAGGGATCGAACCCGTATCCCCTGCATTGGCAGGATTCTTAACCACTGCACCACCAGGGACGTCCTCAATAAATGTTTTTTAAATGTACTGATTTACATTTCAAGTTTGTAATATGTTCTCCGATTTTTCTACTTAGAAAGTATACCTTATACTTATTTTTTAATATGTCTTTTTAAAATTAGGAATTTGATGAATCTTCTCCCAAGCAACCTACAAATCCTTATGCATCATCTAAAGCAGCTGCTGAGTGTTTTGTACAGTCTTACTGGGAACGATACAGGGTAAGAACTGACCTCAGAAACTCTAGAATCATTTTTCTTTGGACTTAGGTGCTAAAACTCCAAGTTAGCATTAGCAACATTTCATTTTTAGGATGGCAGACATAGATTAAGAAAAGTTATATATTAAGGAATTTTAAAAACTGATTTCCAATATTGTGTGGACAAAGCAGGGACCTGCTTCTTCTTATCCAGTTCATCATTTAAAGGAATAATTTATGTATATATTTTTTTCTGCTTCACTAATAGGTAGAGTGTTACAGCTAGAGTGAAAAGCCCTGTTGGAATGTCCTGATTCCCAGGAGTCCTCTGAGTGAAGGAAGACAGTGGGAGGGCAGATTCCCTTACCAGCCACTGCTCCTCTCGGCCCCTCATGAAAGGGAGATAGATTTACCCCAGTGGCTGTGTCAGTGTCCGTGCAGGAGCCTTGCCCACTATGAATCATCAGCTGGAACCCCTGCACTTGGCTTCCCACTGATCTTCCAGAGTTATTAGGCACTGGGTCAGAAAGGCGAACCAAGGGATTGCTTCAGCTACTCTAGCCTTTTGTGTTCCAGTAGCACTGGTCTATTCCCTCCACGGATGCTCTTTTTATTTGTAAGGGTTGGTCCAACAGAGAAAGCCAACTTGAAGTTTAACATCTCAGGTGGTCTCTGAAAGAATCAGGTAGAAATGTCCTTAATTTCCTGCTATCAGACCTACAAACCCGCCTCCATCTGTATTCATCCTTCCCTTGTCTCGGTGAAGACACTATTCCTCTTCTTCCTTTTGGAACCTCTGCCTTTATCTGAATCCCGTCCTCTCCTGTCTTTTCAGGAACCTTACATTAGAAAAAAAAATCCCTTTGCTTCTGTCCTTAAGGTGTGTGGAATTATTCAGTCAAAAGTGCCCATATGTTAAAACTGCTTATCTTTAGATAATCGTTATTATTGGACCCTTCCATTACCTTAATGTCGAACTCTCTTTAAGTTTCCAGTTGTCATCACACGAAGCAGTAATGTTTATGGACCACATCAATATCCAGAAAAGGTACATTTTACTTTTGAATTCCTGATGTGTTTTAGTGATTGTAACTTCTCATTATTTAAAATAATCCCTCTTCAGTTATTTGTCCAAAGAATTTATGTTGCAATTAACCGTAATTATAAATACTTTATAGGCCACATACAAATCTCATCACGTTTAGAGTTTGAAAACTTGAGTTTAAGTCTCAGCTTGATACTCACCAGCTGGGATGACCTTAGGTCCTTTGAGCATTGTCTTTAAATCGACGGGTAATGATAATACTTAGGAAGGATTTTGAAGAGTCCAGTGAGATGACGTATGTGAAAATGCCTTGTACTTTGCAGGATTCTAAAACACTATAGAGTACTCCCATCACTACTGTCACACCAGTGAAGACTGCTTCCTAGTATGCAGTCAGACCATATGTCAGGCTGTACAGAAACGTAGACACTAGTTAGAGAGTGATGCAGGAAGCTTGTACATAAACTTGTCTTAAAGGCAGCCGATTAGCTGTTCCCCAACTCCTCTGTATTGTTGCAGGCCTGAATGTCATCCAGAAAGTAGTTTAGCAAATAAAGAAATGTAGTTAAAAGGCGGAAAATGTGTGTGGTTGATTCTGTATCATTAAGCCCAATGTTAAGTAACTACTAGTCTCACTGCCTGAATTTACTTATTTATTTATTTATTAAAATTTGTATTGGAGTATAGTTGATTTACAATGTTGTGTTAGTTTCAGGTGTACAGCAGAGTGAATCAGTTATACATATATCTCACTGCCTAAATTTAGAGCTGGGTTTTCTCACTTCTTAGACGCTGGTTGCCTTGATCTGTCTGCCCAAAGGAAAGGGCCAGATCGTGATCTGCTGATATTAATATATATTTGGCTTAATTTTTTAACACTTATTATAAATTTAATAATTTCTTATCTCACCATGTTTGACACAAATTTTCTTTGAATCCAGTGGCACTGGAATTACTTCTTATTAATTTCACAAGCACTTGTTGAATAAGTACTGTATGTAAAGTAAAAAGTATATGATTCCTGCTCGTATGAAATCAACACAAAAGTGAGCTTGCAGTGAGAGAAAACTGTTCAGGAAGATTTCTTCTGAACTTTTTCACTATTTATATCATTTTATCTTCATTTTTATCTAGCAAATAACTCGTATTTGTGAAATAGGAAATGATCTTACAGTTCTTTTACTTATCAAAATTATAATAAGTGTTTCTTGAACTCCTGATAAGAATTAGAATTTGCCCATAAGTGTATTTCTTAACAATAATAATCTTTTAATCTTATGATGAGTTCAGGTTTATATTAATGAATGAATTTCCAAAGTCTGAAATGATAATTTAAATATTCTTTTAGGTTATTCCAAAATTTATATCTTTACTTCAACACAACAGGAAATGGTATGTTATTTACCTTTGTACCCATGTTTTTCTGGTATGCTAGGGTATTTAGTGTCAGTGTTTCTTGAAAATCATAAAGTGTTAGAGTTGGAGGCCTTAGGATTTAATGTCCCAACAAACTTAAGAATTCCTTCTACAGTCAGTGTAATAGTTTAAAAAATAATTATAAAGTATAATTCATCTTTATAATTTGATTACTAAGATAATTTTAATTCTTAAATAATCCATCCTAAAACTTTGAGTTATAGCATTAAAATTTGTCATCTATCTTTATATAATTTTACTTTTTCAAAAGATTTAACTGAACTGTAGATAGTCTTCAAAGTGAACTTAAGGTATAAAATTGATGAATAAATATTTCTGCAGGGGTCACTTACATGTTTGCCGCTTTCCTAGTGAGCACCCACAGTGGGTTTGGAGGTCAGTTAAGAATTATGGATAAAATCTGGAAGTCATGAGAATTTGTATTTTCAGTAAGAGATGTCTAGGATCTTCATGGGAATTGCCTTCTCTGGAATTGTACCCAATCATTGCCTTACCCTGGTTTGGGAGAGCTTACTTTTTTTTTACACTTTATGATTCCCTTTCATTTCACCTTTTTAGCTGCATTCATGGATCAGGGCTTCAAACAAGAAACTTCCTTTATGCTACTGATGTAGTAGAAGCGTTTCTCACTGTCCTCAAAAAGGGAAAACCCGGTGAAATTTATAACATTGGAACCAATTTTGAAATGTCAGTTCTCCAGCTTGCCAAAGAACTAATACAACTGGTATGTATATATTATAAAAGGGTAGTATTTTCAAAATTGTCACTAAATTAGTGGCAGTAATCACTAATTTTGTCAAAATCAACAATTTACACCTTTGAAAAGTGAACCGGTAAAAAAAGGAACTTCATAATTCCATATGTATGCAGAGATGTGTCATTATTTGAAACTGCATCACTCATTTAGTCGCAGCTTTTCAGGAAAACAGTTCCACAACGTTAAATGTGCATACCCATTGTAAGACATATTCAATTTCAGAAAATCGAATGTTAAATTGTGTGTCCTAGAATCAAGGAACATTGATATATAGATAATAGTTATGACTGTTTTTATGTACTAGTGAGCATCGATTATAAATCTCAGGATTCAGTAAAAAGAGCGACTGAACGAATGGAAAAAACTTGTTTTCCTTTACACCACTCACAGAACACTCTGTCCTCCAAACGTGTGAGTTTTCCACGCCCAGCAATTCTCAGACACCAGCTCGGTTTCCTACTATTTAACTCAGTTCTGACATTATCTATCTGGAGGTGGTGTCATATCCCACAGGTTAAGGGCTTAGTCTCACAAGACTGCCCTCACTTCACATGTCAACCCCAAGACCTGGCTGTCACCTGTGCTTTTGATCAACGAGGTATAAGTCTGAGGTAATTTGCTACAGGGCCTCACAGAACTTAGGAAAACAGTTTACCCACTAGATTACCAGTTTATTACAAAGGATGGAGGAGATGCATAGGGCAAGATATGAGGGAAAGGGTGTGGAGCTTCCTGCCCTCTCCGGGCGTGCCACCTTGCCAGCACCTCCGTGTGTTCAGCAGCCTGGAAGCTCTCCTCTTGGGTTTTTATGGAGGCTTCATTAAGTAGGCATGATTGATTGAATCATGGCCACTGACGACTAGTTCCACTTCTGGTCCCCTTCCCCTCCCTGGAGGTGGGGGCAGGGAGGCTGAGTTCCATCTCTCCAATCACATGGTTGGTTCCCTTGGCAAGCAGTCTTTATCCTTAGGTGCTTTCCAAAAATCACGTATTAACCTGAACTCTGGTGTGGTTGAAAGGAACTTATGAACAGCAAAAGACACCTTTATCTCTCATCACCAGGAAATTCCAAAGGTTTTAGGAACTCTGTGCCAGGAGCAGGGATGAACACCAAATATATATTTCTTATTTTAAATCACAATATCACACTGAGTAATAACCAAAAGCCAAAAAAATTCATTTTCTCCTATAGTTTATATAATGTGTATTCTCTCTGAGCTTCAGATGGAATTCAGGTTATAAAGTATGGAAAGTGTTAATAAAATGCTATTCGTCTTAGCTGTCTTCCCCACTTGGTGGAGGTTGTTTTTCTTGTCTTTTGAATCAGTTGTTGAATACCATTTTCTGGTCTCACTTTATAATTTGACTCGAAGGTCTTCTCCATTTTGACAGATCAAAGAGACCAGTTCAGAGTCTGAAATGGAAAACTGGGTTGATTATGTTAATGATAGGTGAGTAACAAGTTAAAATATTGGGGAAAGGTTGTGAAATCTTAGGTACTTATAAGATTTTAAAATGTATGGACTTAGCCAGAAAAGTTTACCTTTTTTGAGTTTTCTGCTAGAATGTTTTTTCCTGATAATAAATGTCATAACAATAAACTGTAGCATTATTAGCTGTGTGACTTAAAGAAAGTTATTGACCCTTTCCAAGTCTGAGATTTCCTTGAGTGTGAAATAGGGATAATAATATCTTGCCTATGGAAGTATTTTAAAATTTAATTTATAATGTATATAAACTACCAGACCCAGGGCATGGAACATGAGTCCTAACAAGTTTATGTGTATTTATTCATTCATTCATCAAATATTTAGGTATGAGACATTGCATTCATACCTAGATTGTGGTTGAAATGAGAAAAGGGTAAGCCACAGAGAGGGTTAGGCTTCTGGGTTATAGAGGATTTTTAACATATACTTTATTTTACAAATATATAAGTGTGTCAGCAGGGAGAATTTTTTGAGAGAAAATTTGAATTATGGACACACATTATTTCTCTCAATATTTAAATTTGTAGATAGGGAATTTCCTGGTGGTCCAGTGGTTAGGGCTCCACGCTTTCACTGCCGAGGGCCTGAGTTCAATCCCTAGTCTGGGAACGAAGATCCCTCAAGCCAAGCAGCAGGGCCAAAAATAAATAAATAAATACATTTGTAAATTTATATCCACAGTATCATTTTAAATCTGTTTTGTTTTCCAAGACCTACCAATGACATGAGATATCCAATGAAATCAGAAAAAATACATGGCTTAGGATGGAGACCTAAAGTGCCGTGGAAAGAAGGAATAAAGAAAACAAGTATGTTATGAGTTGATCGTTTGCGGGAGGGGGAGAATCAGGAAAATGTTAAGGCACAGTAATTTATGTTAGGACGCTACGGACAGTGTTGCGGTGAATCACTTCCACTTTTCAAATTTTTACATTTAATGTATTTCTGACGTTAGTAATTAAGTATCCTGAATTTCATAGGCTAACTTCTGAGTAGGCTTCCTTTGTCTTACTAGCATTTGTCAGATTCCTATTTCATTGATTCTCAGATGCACATTTTTTCACATCCTTGAGAGGTATGTGTTTTACAATCACTAGTGTCTTATTATTTCACCTTTTTTTCTTTCTTACTAATATGTAAAGTAATGGTCCATCTTAAGATCAGGCATCTGAGGTTTGGTGAAATAGAGACAGTTGCCATCTTTGAGCGTCTTGAGTCTTTTTATACTGAAACAAATAGGAAGCAAATTTAGTATGTGCAGAAATAGCCATTAAAATAAGTGTATATATATGTTAAATTCTGTTTAGAAATGTACTCAAGAGAAAAGATACCCAAGTGTAGGAAAAAGTCTCAGTTCAGAGCTTGACATACAAAATATTTGTGTTGAATTTGAAAAAGCAAATTCAGGGACTTCCCTGGTGGTCCAGTGGTTAGGACTCCATGCTTTCACTGCTGTGGGCCCCGGTCAGGAAACTAAGATTTTGTAAGCTGCGCACACAGCGCAGCCCAAAAAAAAGCAAATTCAAAGATAATTTATTATTTTTCAACTAAAAAAACTTTATTAATAGGATAGCAACATAAAATAATTTTACATATTAACAAAAGGAAGTTGACATCATCTCACTGTGCCTATCATGCAGTATTGTGATGTTTACATGAACAAAATACTACACTTTTTTCCCTATGACTTTAAAACCAGTACAAGTGACTTATCTCCCTTTCCCCCTGAATTCCCTAAAATTCGAATGTTTTAATACTTGTACCAGCAAATTCAGTATTGAAGGACTTTTGAAGTTAAAAAGAAAAAAATTGTTGATTTTTAAATCTACGTTTTCAGGTGATGAAATATCTTCTGATTAACATCATTGGTTAGTTCAAAATCAAATTGTTTTCGTCATTAGGCAATCCTTGCCTACACATTAGCTGATGGGCAAGGCTTTTCTTACTTAGCAGGAACTCAGTAAATATTGGTTAACTGATGTTTAGTTTTTTATTTTTGTCTTTTTGTTTTATCAGTTGAGTGGTACAGAGAGAATTTTCACAACTGGAAGAATGCAGAAAAGGCATTAGAACCCTTTCCAGTATAACCACCGTTTGTGTAGTCGGGACAGTTTTCAGAGAACGAAGAAACTTATCCTACCTCAACAAATGATATGAAATCAAGCGACCAAATGAAGTGTCCTCTTTTCATTTGGAATTAGATTATGACTTTTTGTATAAAATTCAAATGTAAAATGCCTCAGTCTTTAGAAGAGGTTCAGTATTAGCATAGGATTTAAATATCAAAATTCTCTCAGAAACTTTTTCTCCTAGAAATTAGGAACCAGTAAGCATAGAAAGACTCTTCTGTAGGTGTGGGCCAGGAAGGAGGAATCTCCTGGTTCTGAGAACAAGGACAGGTAATAGCTCTGGGCAGATGACAGCCTTCGCTGGCATTGAACTCAGCTTCCCATCCTTTCCCACTGCCTAGACAGTCTCTGAAGTTTTTTAGGCAGTATAGGATGAGCCTTTTGCCCTAATTTATCTTTTTAAGGTCTGATGTGCTACAATTGCTTTAAAAATGGAACAAATGGAAGCATATCTAGCACTTTTTATTTGATAATTTTGTACAATTAAGTTAAATATTTTTTGAAAGAAGGATGTCGTTTTTATATTTTCAAAATTGGTCATTGAACTATGTAAGTAATCTTGTATCAGAGAAATTTTATCATGTATTTACTGTTTAAAATGATTTTATTTATAAAATTATCGATACTTTTTTAATGTATTATGTGGCTTTTTTAAAAGTAATGTATGTTTTTGTTTCGCTGTAAAAAAATTTTTTAAATACTTGATTATCATGTATTTTTAGTTCCTTTCTTCCCTAAAGACTTTAAGATGATTTGAAAAGGTAACTGATTGGATATTACATTCAGAAAAGGGAAAGGGTCAAAGACTATGCCCAGCTTTCTGGCCTCAGTGTGTGACTGGTGCCTTGTTTTCTCTGTGGAGTAGGAAGCAAGGTTATTAACTCAGAGGTGGTTGAAGGAGGGCGATAGGAGTGGCATATGGGCCTGGGGCATGTGGAGACTGGGAAAAGTGTAGTAAGCAGATTGAAAATTAGTGAGGGGATTTGCCAAACAGGAGTGAAACACAAACTGAGGCCGAACACTGTAATTGCAGAATTCTGCTATGTGTCGAAATAGATTGAGCCAGAGCTGGGCTCAGTGTGAGGCCCAGGGCCTAGAGTTGAGTGAGATTGACTGAAATGATGGTCCCCTGGTCTTAGGTGTGTAGGGAAGAAATGCTTCTTGGAGGTAGTCTGTAGCTCTAGAGAAAATGGAGAGGGGAGAGGGCCGAAGAGAGCGGGGGTACGATCTCAGGGAGGCAACTGTAGGAAGTTACAGGCAGAAAATGGGACCAACTGAGAGCAAATAGTCTTTGGTGGAGTTTGGTCATTGAGGGTAGCTGACAAAATAAAAACACTTGTTCTGTGTCATTTGTTCTTGCACATATTTTTGTGATCCTTCAGGCAGTGAAAATACTCTGTATGATAATATGATGATGTCCATATGTCAATTTACATTTATCCAAACCCACAGAATGTATATATAACACCAAGAGTGAACCCTAAGATAAACTGTGTCCTTGGGGTGATTATGGTTTGTCAATTTGGATTCATCTTTGTTTAAAAAAAAAAAAAGCACCATTCTGGTGAATGATGTTGATAATGAGGGAGACTATGCATATGTAGGGACAAGGGAGTCCATGAGAAATCTCTCTACCTCCCTCTCAATTTTGTGATAAACCTAAAACTCTAAAAAAATTGTCTTAAAATTAAAATTTAAAAAAAAGAACAACCTTAGAAAAGAAATCAGCTAAGTTGAAAGCTTTTGGTCTCCAAGAGCCCTCTGAAAGCTGCCCTTTCCTCCCTGCTCTCTACTCAACTTGCTGCCATCTGCTTCCATTCCGCCTCCGCTGCAAGAGTTATCCCTGTAGTTGCCAGCCTCAGAAACCCTCCTGAGAAGTGTCATCTACTCTCATCGCTTTAATTACCATCTTTTTTTTTCTTTTTCCAATTTCAATTCCTTATCTCTATGCCAGGATCTCTTTTCTGAGCTTCTGATCTCCAGTTTGAAATCAGTTTGATAGGGCCTCAAAAATTTAAACATAGAATTACCATATGATCCAGCAATTCTCCTCCTAGGTATATATCCCAAAGAATTGAAAGCCGTATCTCAAACAGGTATACTTGTACACCAATGTTCATCGCAGCATTATTCACAATAGCCAGGTGGAAAGTACCCGTATGTACATCTACAGATGAATGGATAAATAAGATGTGGTCTATACAAACAGTGGAATAGTATGATTCCACTTGTATGAAGAACCTAGAGTAGGCAAATTCATAGACAAAGGAAGGATAATAGAGGTTTACCAGGGCCCGGGGGAGAGGGGCAAAGTGGGGAGTTATTGTTTAATGGGTACAGACTTTCTGTTTGGGATGATGAAAAAGTTCTGAAAGTGGATAATGGTGATGGTTGCACAACACTGAATGCACTTAATGCCACAGAATTGTACACTTAAAAATAGTTAACATGGTACATTTTTAATATATATTTTAGCATAATAATTTTTAAAAATGTGTACCTAGACCAACAGCATTTTTATCAGTTGCTAGAGCTGCAAGTTCCTGGACTCCATCCCAGACTTACAGAATCAGAAACTTTGGGGAGAGGGCCCAGTGATTCTGATGCACACTAATGTTTGAGAACCCTGCTCTATAATATGGGGAGATGAAGCCAGAGAGAAATGTGGTGGCCCAGTCATGGATGGCCTTGTCTGCCATGAAAAAAGTGCTTGGACCTCATTCTGCCAGCAAAGAGTTATTTTGGGATCTTAAGGAAGAAATCGACATCATTAGATTTGTGAGATTTATCTAATTCCTATTTTCAAAACTAATAACGTGCTCATTACAGAACACTTGGAAAATTAAATCAATAAAAAACGCACACCAGCCGTTGTCTACCACTGGAGGATAACCCCTGCTAATGTTCAGATGTATGTTCTTCATTTCATTTCTTGGAACATATATATACATTTGAAAAAACCAAAATGGGATCTTAATGGACGTACTGTTTGGGAGCCTGCTCTTTTTCACTAAGCAGTGTATCAGGAACATTTTTACATATTATGAGATCTTTTGCCATTTTTTTTGACTGCAGAATTTTACGTGTTTGATAGCTCATTCTGGCAACAGTATGAAAGATAAATTTAAAGGAAGGCAAGATTGAACTCCTGCAGGGATCCAAGGTATGAAGTTATTGCAGTCAATCAGGCTGGTGATGATAAGGCCGGAAGCACAGCACTGCAAACAGGTAGCATCGGCGACAGACGTGGGAACTCTTCAGATTAACAAAACTCGTTGATTGATGATACGTGGGAGGTGCACTTTCCTGGGGGGTATTTTAAGGTTTTGAATATCGAATTGGAAAGAGTGGAGAATGGTAAATCACGTTTGGGAGATGGTGAGCTTTAGGGATCTGTGGGATATCCAAATGGAAGTATTTAGCAAACAAACTCATGAATCTGATGTTCAGATTGGTGGGCAGGGTTTGAGATCTACAGATACATATTTGGGAGTTAAATGGCAATTAAAACCCTAAGAGGGGTTTAAATCACCCGAAAGAGAACATACAAAATGACGAAGTTGATGGTGGGCGGCGTGATTCATAGGCAAGCCATGAGAAATACCAGGGTTTTAATTGCAGGCAAGGAAGCCAGGGAGGAGATTAAGAGGAAATCGTTTTTAAAAAATAAATAAAAATAGAGGAGTAGAAGAGAACAGGAGGAAATAACACCACAGAAGCCAGTGGGACAGACATATAATAACAAGCAGGTGTCCAGTTGAAGTTCAGTAAGGCAAAGACTTGAAAAGCACCCACTTGCTGCAGCCATGCTGCAGGCAAATTTTCTAGGGTCGTTTTAGTGGAGTGTAGGGTGAGGGAGAGGGAGAGCATCTGGATAATAAAGAATTGAGTAGTGATTAGGATGGAGGAATGGAGAAATGGAATTCCGACCAGTCTCTGCCCTCTCTCTATTTGCTTAAAAGCAGGACATAAAGTTGTAAAGATGTCCCCTCTTCCCTCCCTACCAGGAAGGACAGAAGTTAATCCCCAGAGACAACTGTACACCCTGATCAGCCCACAAATGGCACCAGAGGAATCTATGTAACAAACTTTACTAACCAGTTTGTTTTTTTAAATTTATTTTTGGCTGTGTTGGGTCTTCGTTGCTGCACGTGGGCTTTCTTTAGTTGCTGTGAGCGGGGGCTACTCTTCATTGCAGTGCACGGGCCTCTCATTGCAGTGGTTTCTCTTGTTGCAGAGCATGGGCCCTAGGCACGCGGGCTTCAGTAGTTGCGGCACGCGAACTCAGTAGTTGTGGCTCACGGGCTTAGTTGCTCCGCAGCATGTGGGATCTTCCCAGACCAGGGCTCAAACCCGTGTCCCCTGCACTGGCAGGTGGATTCTTAACCACTGTGCCACCGGGGAAGTCCACTAACCCGTCTTATCTATTAAGATAAGTTCCCCTTATCCATTAGTTTCCCTATCTATATATTTACCTTCCCACAATTTGCTACCCTAGAAACTTGGTGTTTTTCTTTTGTCTTGTTACTTCTCTACAAATTTATTGTTCTTTTGTAAGATATAAGCCCCAGTTCCAACCACCTTTTTGAGTTACTCATCACTGGGTACGTCCATGAGTATATGCAATGCACAGGTTAATAAACTTCTGTTTGCTTTTCTCTTGTTAATCTGTCTTTTGTTAGAATAATTTTCCATCCAGGGAACCTAAAATAATGGGTAAAGGGAAAACAGATTTTTCCCCCCTCTACATCCCCCAAATTCTCTTTATAGGTTGTTTTTTCTTTGTTTTGTTTTGTTTTGTTTTCCCTGTACCAGGCTCCAATAAAGGTCCACACATTACTTTTGGTTATGTCTTTTTAGTCTCTTAAATATAGGACTCTATCCCCATCTTTTTGATTTTGTTTTTCATAACATTGGTATGTTAAAGACAGCAGGTCAGATGTCTTAGAGAATGTCTCATACTCTAGATTTGTCTAGTTGTTTTTTCATGGTGTCATCTAACTTATTTCACCATTTTCTGAATTTCTTATAAACTGGAAGTTAGGTCTACCTAGAAGCCTGAGTAGTTTCAGGGCAAACAGTTTTTGGCAAGAAGCCTTCGTAGGTGATTCTGTGCACGTTGTATTATAGGACTAGGAGGCCCATAAAAACTGGCTGAAGGACTTCTATTTATACTGATGTATAAATGATTCCTAGCAGGCCCTTTTCTGAACCCAGAGTTTTATCAGGAGACAGTGAATTGAAAGCAATTAGGCTTCAAGATTTTCAGAGTAACATTGGCATAAGATTTCTTCCTGTGCTGGGGGAATGGGCCAGGTTAGTGTAAGTAGCAAGATTCCGCATTAAGGTCAAGGAGACCATTTGCCTCAAAACCCAACATCCCCAAAGTGCATGTGGACCATAGATTTAAAAGAACTGCCGTATTTCAATAAAGCTGGTCGAATATAGGGACAAGCATGGTGATTGTGACAGCCCTGGCCTGGGGGCTCAGAACAGGGTTCTGGTCCCACCTCTGTCACCAAATGACTGTGTAACACTGGGAATCATTAGCCGCTCTGGCCTTTTATCGACTCACACATAGGAGACAGGCTGCTGTCCCAGGTGATCAAAATGAGGTCATTTTGTAACTATTACATAAGCACCGATGTGATTGCATTGGCAGTGTTTATTTCTTGTGGAGACAAGAAAAAAACACTTTGACTTTACTTCTCACATTCCTTACGGGGCAAGCAGGGGAGACTCAGTCACTCCCAAGTCAACGCATTCTTCTTTTTCCAATCACCCAATCATTATTAAAGGGCAATAGATTAATAGTCTGAACAGGACGCTTCTGTGTGTGGTGCGGTGGGTTCCTTCCCGTCCCTCAGGGAAGCTCTGGACACTGGACCACCTGTGTGAGGACACGTGGAGCTTCAGCGCCTTCTGAATCCTATGCAACCTTGTGTTGTTGGGGAAAACTGGGTGTAGTCAATTTTCCAATTGCTAATGATGGAAAGGGGCTGGATAGTTGAGTGGGAGAATCTGGGGTCAGGGCCCTGCTTACTGTCCCTGTAACCTAGGAGAGCCCTGGAGACGTGCCCTGACAGCTCCACCTGCAGGACAGAGGAGACATGTCCCAGGAGGCCTCCCACTGGGGGATCCTGAGCACAGGAAGCAGCAAAACTCAACTCTCCCTCTCACTGCATCCCTCCTGCCCACAAACGTCCTCCAGAGAAACTCCGGCCTGTGTGTGCACGGAAGACAGGGGAGAAGGGTAGAGAAGAGCTGACTTGTTGCCAAGCATCCCGAGTAAGGTGCATCAGGAAGTGGCCAATGCTGGCACACGGAGTTGGGGGGTGTAAGGATACAACAAACAGGACTAGAGAAGTGGATGGAAGCAAGGTAGAGTCAAGAGTACGAGGCACCTGGGAGGTTGGAGGGCCACAGGACCAAATAACACAGGTGCCTCTGTGGCCTCCTTTTCTGTGGCCTCCTTTTCTGGTCACTTAACACCATCTTGTGCATCTTCAGTGGTGCAGAGGGAGAGACTGATTTATTTCTTGGTTCTGGCTTTTTTTTTTAATTAACAAGGGATTTAGGAAAGTCCTGACTTAAGTTTATTCTGCCTTATTTCTTTGGGTGAATAACCAGGCCTTACCCCTTAATCACTGGATAGGGGTTGGGGGGGAAGATGGAGCAGGGATGCAGTTGGGAGGCTGGCCCAGTTCATCCAAAACGAGAGACAGGGCTTCCCTGGTGGCGCAGTGGTTGAGAGTCCGCCTGCCGATGCAGGGGACACGGGTTCGTGCCCCGGTCCGGGAAGACCCCACATGCCGCGGAGTGGCTGGGCCCGTGAGCCATGGCCGCTGAGCCTGTGCGGAACCTGTACTCCGCAACGGGGAAGAGGCCACAACAGTGAGAGGCCCGCGTACCGCAAAACAAACAAACAAAACAAAACAAAACAAAAGACAGGCAATTAAGCCGACAGGTATTTAAAGAACGCCCAAACCTCTGAAACTCGAGCTCTAGAGTCCAAGTTTCCTGGCCTTTAGGGCATTGTTGAAAATCCACATGGTTAGTTAGGCGTTTGCTTGATGGATGTGGGAGGATTGGACTAGCACATAGGAAAAGCTCTGTAGGTTGTTCTTGAGTATAATTTACTTAATTGTTTCTGGCCTTGTAAGTATACCCGGAGGCTTAATATTGATGTCTGTGATTCAGCAAAAACAAAAACCAATAAGGTCTTTATCGACTTGTGGTTTAATGGCTTTAAATAAATTAACTTCTTTTGGATCAATTCAGTATACAGATGATATTTACAATCTATTACCTTTTTAACACTTCTCCCCTAAGTTATAACTTGAATATATATGTTTTGGAGAAATCACTTTCTATCCATCAAGAAAGAAATTATTTCTATATGTAGAGAACTTCAAAAGGCATAAACATGCCCATAAAAAAGCATGTATAGGTCTTCCCTGGTGGCGCAGTGGTTGAGAGTCCGCCTGCCGATGCAGGGGACACGGGATCGTGCCCCAGTCCGGGAAGATCCCACATGCCGCGGAGCAGCTGGGCCCGTGAGCCATGGCCGCTGAGCCTGCGCGTCCGGAGCCTGTGCTCCGCAACGGGAGAGGCCACAACAGTGAGAGGCCCGCGTACCGCAAAAATAAATAAATAAATAAATAAATAAATAAGAAAAAGGGGAGCTCCCAAGCACACCTACTGGAGGCCAACACCTGCACAGCTTCATAACTCACAAGAATGAATGAGCTCATAATTGGTGGATTAAGTAAAACGTTTCCATTATTAAGACATGTTTCTATTTGTGTTGAACTGTTTGTTTTCTTTATATCTCTCAGAACACAAAACCTTTATTTAGCTCTTAATCTCTGTTACATCTGGAAGGTTTTCTAAAACCTGTTTATCTAGAAAGTTATGTAAATCTTCCACTTAAGAATAGCAGTCAGAACATCTTAAGGGACTTGAAAGATGAAGAGAATGTTATTGTTGTTGTTAAGACATTTATTGAATGTCAACCATGTAATGTGTGACTGATCCCAGCTCATGGGTTTATGACCTGCATTAATGCGGGTTAGTGCCCTGGCGGATCCTGGTCCCCAAATGCTTCAACTTGTCTCCGTTAGGCTAAGACAACCCCGTTTTCTTTCTGGAGCACTCACTCAGAGGTCCAGCTTCCTGCTCTCCTATGTTGAAGGGGGTTTAGAGCCCTTTTTTCCGTCCTTTTTTTAATAATGCCAGCGGAAAAAAATTTTTAATACATGATCAGAAAAGAAAACACTAAAAATCATCCAGAATTTTAAATTAACTACAAACTCTTTTTAGTCCTTCTGAAAGAGTTGCTTATTGACAAATCAATAGATGTCAAGAAGCATTTCTTGAGAACCCAAAACGTTTCTGGCACAGGGCTGGATGATATAAGGCATAGAAAAGGAACAGGAATCTCAGTCCAGACCCTCAACATAGTTCATTCTCTTGTTAGTGAACATAATAAAAACAAGTATAGTCAGAGGCTATGACAGTGGTGATGAGAGGATGAAAAGGGAGGTGTATTATCATTCATTGGATAGACATGCATTGAGCACCTACTGTGGGCTCTCTGCTTTGCACATGGGTAGTTTTCTTTAATTGGGGTATCGTTGCTTTACAATGTTGGGTTAGTTTCTGCTGTACAGTGGAGTGAATCAGCTCTATGTATACACAGAATGGATGGAGACCTTAAGGAGGTGACAGCAGGCAGTCGGGAAATATAGATGGATAAACAGATAAGGTGCGGGGAAGTACCAAGTGGAAAGAACATGGAAGATTTCCTGGGGAGACAGGAAAAGCTGATGCTTGAACCCATTCCTGAAGGAAGAGAGCGGCCCGCAGGGGGCGCTAACTGAGCACGAAGTCTATGCCTTGTGCCACGGGCTGAGCGCCGTACGTGGATCACCTCATTTAATTCTCACAAGAGCCCTATAATAGAAGTAATTTTTTACCCCCCTCTATTTTACAGACGGGGAAGCTGAAACCTCAGGGTTCTAGAACCTATGAACATTACACAGCCAACAGATGGAGTCGGAGTTCAGGCCCAGGCAGCCTGCCTGCGGGGGCTGTGCTCTTGGCCACCTGCCACGCCACGTGCGTACACAGAGCAGCGGCCCGAGCCGCCGTTTCAGCCTTCTTCTCCGCCTCCTGCTGGACCGCGTTCCCCCTCTTCACCCACTGCAGAGGAAAAAGCACATGGCTTTGGTGCACCATCCGTCTGTTTTTACAATGTGAGAGTTCAAGGCTATAAACCAGAAACTGTTGCAGGGACTCTCAATTCAGATCCTTCAGCCGGGTTGGTTGAGGGTGACGGGCGCTCCACTGCTACCACGAACACGATGGAGAAGTCAGATTTACAAGGATAAAGCTGCATTCAGGCCCTCCTGAAATTTCTCTCGAGGTCTGGGATAAAAGCCGTCTTCTTAGGATTCCCCGCCTTCAGGGGCGAGATCAACTGTCCCAGCTGCCCGTCCGCCCTCCACCGTCACTCCCACTGCCACTGGGGGGAGGATTTGACATCCCCTACTCCAGCCTGCCTGGTTTTCCCTGTCGTCTTTGCCCTTTTCCTTTTGTTCTGCGAGCCCAGCACTCCTACAACCTGTCCGGGAATCAATTCACATCCCGCCAGCCATTCCCGGTCACACGACCTCTTTCAGAGCCCACTCCTGGATAATACTCACATGTTCCCGTTGGAACATGGAGACTCTGAAGTATGTCTTCCTGACGTCCAAACCACCTTTTCTGAGGAGGTGGCATTGTGCCATAAGGAAATGAGCACACGTTCAAAACAGGTAATGAAAGATGGGACAGAATCCCATGCCCAGTGAGTGCGGAGTGCAGAGTGCACTGGGCGGTCAAAATGGGGAGATCAACAGTAACTCAATCTGCGGGGAAAGGTTTCAAGAGGAGGCAAAGCTTGAGAGAGAAATCGAAAGATGGCCATGAACTGAGGAGACACTAACAGAATAAGATGTGGAATAAACAGGCACCTGATTATATTTTTCTCCGAGCAGTTTACCAACTTGACCTAAGAAAATGCTTACAAGGGAGATGTTTCTATGCTGTGCGTACCCGTACTTCGTTCGTGCTTACTCAACAGCTGAAACTACTCAACAAATCAGGCCTTCATTTTGAAAAAGGAACATAGCATATTCTGCCCATAGAGCCTTTTCTGATTCACCGGCAAAAGCTTTTATTTCCTCCTAAAACTATTCTCATTTTTATGCACACAAACATCCCAATAACTATTAACTTTTCATAACATTTAGGACGTGGCAGAAGTTAGATGCCTGACATATGTTTAAATACTTGCGTTCCTACAAGGACTATTATGTGTAAAAATGAAGATGCTAAAAATAGGTAACTTCATAGGGTAGTTACAAAGATCACATAATGCCTGGCACATAGCGGGAGGCACATAACTGAGGTCTAATTGACGAGTGAATTAATACCCTGAGGGCACACAAGACTTCATAAATGTGAGCGGCCTTCCCTTTCAAACCAACAGAAGCAGAATATATGCAAGATTTAATGCATAAATCCCACAAGTGACTGTCTCTCATCTGCTGACCAGCAACTCATCACCTCCCTAAACTACATCTTCCCTTTTCTAGTGACTCCAAAATAGACTGAAATTTCCTCCTTCTTTAATTCAATTCAATTTAAATTTAATTTAATCCTTCAGTTTCTACCTCTGGGTCCTGGCTCAGCTCCCAGGAGCCAACACAATACATAATCAGGCCCCTGGGCTCCATTTTCTTTACTCCACAGCGCCTAGGTTAGCCTTGGGGTGGGTCCTACAGATAGCTACCAGAGTCGATGCCCCAGCACATCCCACCACCAACACACACACTCACCGTGAAAGCAAAAATTTTCAGAAAAATTAATTCCGACCCAAAGTTTTATTTCAGACTTGCAGGACAAAAGACTGCACAAGGTAAAAGCTTGTTCACAAAAAAGGTCTTAGGAAACGGCTCTTTTAAACATTGAAAGGAATGTCTATAGATAAGTGGCTCTCAAACTTTGACTGCTTCAGAAACCCCTGAAGACTTGTTAGAACACCTAAGGCTGGGCCCACCCCAGAGTTTCCCATTCAGTAGGTGTGAAGCACGGGCGGGAATTTGCATTTCCAAGCAGTTCCCAGGTGAAGCCGTGACTGCTGGTGGTCCTGGGACCACACTTTGCGAACCACTGATCTAGACTCTAATGAAAGTTGTTGCGATGCAAGACTAATTTTACAGAGCTGTAAAGCTGCCATGCCTTTACCCACTGTCTAAGTAACCCTGGCTATGCCACCCCCGGGGACCGCGCTTCGTGCGCTTCTAACCAAAAATACCCAGCTGCCCGGTTCCCTCCTCGGGCAAGGCCAGAGGGGGGCCATTTGATTAAACAGCAGGGTTTTGCTTTTCAAATTGGGATGCTTTGGGAATGAGATTTGGAACGAAGTTTTGTTTCTCGCCCTCCGACACAGAACTATTCCTTTGGCACCAGCGCGCTGCCCCTCTCACCACCGGGCGTGAGCCCGGTACCCCGCACTTCCGGATCTCCAGCAGGGCGTCTCTGGCCCCGCCCCCCCCACGCTTCCCACTGCGCAAGCGCAGCAGCGCCTCCCATGGAGGCGCCTCGGAAGTAGCCGTGAGTAGCGGCCACATTCCCAGGGGTGACTGAGAACGGCTGTTTCCACTTCTCGCTCGCCCTTCAAGTCCCAGTTTTTACCTGGGGTGGAATTAATGAGCCAGGTTACTCTAAACGGGTGATCCTACGAGAAATTCCAATCGAAAAAGAAAGACCCTGCCGAAACCCGGGATCGAACCAGGGACCTTTAGATCTTCAGTCTAACGCTCTCCCAACTGAGCTATTTCGGCGCCTGCTTTGTTGTGTTTGGAGTAAACTATCACTGAACTCTTCGCGTCCGCCCCTTCCGTCTTTTCCTACTAATCACTTACAGCGTTTCTTCCTTGTCCTATTAAATGGTTATATGTTAAAAAGAAAAGAAAAAAAATTTAAATGGTTATCCGTATCAACATTCTTCTGCCTGCTTTTTACAAGCCATGACTAAGTGCACTGTACGTTACTTACTTTTTTCAGTATAATCCAAACCTTTGGTTTAATCATCGACAGCAGGCGTCGTGAACGACCCGGTGTCCCCGCTGCGGGATTGGGGGGGCAGGGGTTGGGCTGGCCCGCAGCCCGGCGGAGCGGAGTCAAAAGCAGCGACGGCGGCAGTGCGGCGGGGCGACGCCTGCGCGCCCCTAGCTCACCACTCCCCGCCCCCAGGGCTCCGCGGCTCCTCGGGGCGTGGATTCGTCTTCCCCCAGCTGGTCCCCGCGAGCCCCGTGCAGGGTGGTCCCTTTGGCTTGCCCTCTGCCCAAGGAGTCGGCCCTTCCCTCTCTGACCTCTCACTTTTCACGATTAAGGTGGACAAGAAGTGGACCAGGGCATGGAGGCAGGACTGCAATCTCCCTGTGTTCCTGGGTCCTCGAAATGCTCCCTTTCCCACCACCACTTCGCACAGAGCCAGGCGCACCGTAAAAGCTTGGCGAGCTCACTGAGGACGATCATCCAATGTCAATACTACTTCCTACACCGGTTGACGAATGTTTCTGAAGCACCAACTACCTGCCGAGCACAGACATTCTGCAATGTCCGAACATCATATTGTCTGTTGTTGTTGTTTTTCCCTCTCCAATTAAGTTGTAATTCTCTGAAGGCAGGGGTGTTAATCTCACCTACCTTTCACCCAAGTAAGTGGAAGTTTCACAACCAGTTTTGAGGGATGGATGCATGCATGCGTACGAATATGAAAGAAAAAAAGTTTTGAACATGGGAAGTGTTTGCAATCTCTGAGGTGTAGAGTCACTTTCTGAATTCCTTTGTTGCGTCAAATCCAAACAGAAGAGCTTGAGATTTAAAAGAAGTCATTGGTTAAGGAAGGAAAAGGGACCAAAGAGAGCTTGGGGATGAACAAAGTTCTGTGTAGGCTTGGGGGCAGGGGGGTTAGAGTGGAAGAAGAAGAAACTTGGAGCAGCTGCCTTGTGCGGGTCAAACATAAACAGATGGGGAAAGAGGGGGCTTTTACAGCCTTTCTTGTGTGTCGTGAATGTAACTACCTTTCACATTCTCAGAATACCGCAGGCAAGGCTTGAACCTGGGTGACTAGGAAAGTTAAGTTTTGATGGGATTTGGGGTACGGGTGGGGGGGGGGAAAGGTCCAGGGTCTGAAGGGAAATGGAAGGAAGAGGACTGGAGAGATAGAGAAGGAAGAGTACAACCAATAAACTTCTTTTATCAGAATTTAATGTAAGATCCTTCAGCAAATTACAAGATAAGAGAAACTACATTGTAATAGTGACCATTCATTGACTAAAAGTGGATTTCAGAATATAAGTGTTATGACGTATGTCATAAATTAACTGGGTGGTCACACAGCCGGGTTTGCCCAGGACAGTCCCTGTTTACCTCCTAGAATCCTGTCATGGTAGCACCCCTTTCACTCTTAAAAGTATCCTAGAATGAAGGGAAAATCAATGATGTGATCACCCAACTTGTAAACTATGAAAAAGAGTCCAGCTTGGGGCTACATAATGAACTCTACCAGTTTCACTACAAGAGAAAAGATTTTTAACAATCAACTCAATATTTGTCATAGGCGTTTTACAAAGGGGACTGAAAGTTTTCAGGACTTAGTGTCATAGTTTCTGTTCTGTGCAGGAAAGCAACCTGGGACGCTACAGTGCCGTCACAGGGGGCTGCAGAATATGTTAGATTTTTGAGGGAAACGCAGTGATACTGGACATCTGTGGGACACTGCACAAACTGCTAGGTAGTTCATAGTTTCAGCAATAGATCACTCTACAGTTCTTTCAGTGATGTCATCTCTTTGCAAAGCTAGGTTTTCAGCAGTTGTGATAAAAAGCAAGTGCACGTGAAAATAAATGTGTAACAGGAAATGAGAGTAGTGGTGTCCAATCTGCTTCCAAGGTTGGAGAAACTGTGCACTCCCCAACAGGTACACACAGCCCATTGGTAAGTAATGTTGGTTGTTTAAGAATGAAATAAAAATATACCTTTCTTTTATGTGTCTAAGTTTTTCCAAACAAAGTCATTGGACATGAATACTTAATAAATTGTTTGGGCCTGAGTACTTCATAAAAGGAACTCTTCGGTATTTCTTTTGGCCTGGGAGCATTGGAAAAACTTACTGAGACGCTGAAAGCATTATGAACAGAGAAGGTTTGGAAACCTCTAGCTTAGCACCTTAGTGTTGACAGCAGGAATGAAAATTATTACTGAGTTTGGGAGAAAATCTTCTTTGTTCAGCAAGATTACAGAGGCAAGAAGAGCCATCAGAACTTCCACAGAGACCAAACGCCAAGGGCTAAAGTGAAGTGAAAAATCTATGAACACACTCACAGTCGGAAGGAACAGATGATAAAGAAATTGACATTCAAATCAGGGAAAGGATGTTGAAGAAGGACTCCGTGTTGAAAAGAAGCTTTGGCTGTAGTCCTGTCTTCCAAATTAGTCCAAGAATTCTGGCCAACTCCAGTCTAATTACCTATGATAACCACGGAGACTAATTATGAGAACTAACTAGAAGATCTAAGAATAACAAAACTGAAGAGAATATGTTGCATGTAGTTGTAGTGACGAATAGATTTTTGAACAGCTATCAATTGATTATCTATCCTGAACTTTGCTCCTGGGACCCCACAGTCCAAAAAAGTAGCACTTATTTTTATTTGCCTCTGATTTCAATCAGTATTTCTCAGAAGTGTTAAAAAGATGGGAATATATCAAAAGGACATAGGAGCCAGTTTAAAGGGGCTCTTACTGGCCAAATCTAGGATAATCCCAGTATCAAAATGAATAAGAGAAGTAATAGATTATTTACCCCTTGAATAAACTAAAAATCCATGAGTACAATAATGGGGGGAGAATGAGATTGAGGGTTCTGGCTTACAGGTGGTAACTGTCATCAACTGATAAATGTGGAAGGAGTGGTTGCATTGGAAATAGCCATTTTCCAAGCATCATAGTAAAGGCTGGTTCGGTCAAGACTGATCAATGGATGCTAAGTATGAGGGGAAGGTTGTATAATGAGGAGGATCATTGCATGGTCTCAAAGTATCTCTCCACAGATTGCTCAATAGTTTCAAGGGGGAAATTGAAACTATACAGTGGGGAAACTGGACAAATCCTTGATCTGGTCACCAAGATGAACCTCACCAATGAAGGACACTGAGACATCATGGGCCTCCTAATGTTTGGGCCTCCTAACAGTCTGGAAGGAAATCATCTTGTCCTGGTATAAAGGGGGAGGGGTCAGCTCATTTTGCTGAATTTAAATCCACAGATGGATGGATTCCAACCCCCTTTTTTCCCTCCCTCTCCGCTTCTCCCAAAGTGGTTTCCAGCTTTTGTATACACATCCATACGCATTAGAGTTGGGTCCATGAATGGTTAGTGTTAACAAGTGACTTTGATTTGGGCTTTGGGGAAATGAAAAATGATTTTAAAAAATGAAGTTTTTAGAACATTTTCTGAAAACTAAAATAATTTGAGGTCATTTCTGCCTAGTCAAAGGAGTGGGAAAATTTGCAAAAGAGGAAGGAGTACGCTATCATACGTGTTTGCAGCAAAGCTTAGGGGGTTCAACTGGGGGTGTAAATACAGAAGAAGGAACAGATCCCTCCCCCGTGAGGCCAGGGCAAATACGTGTCTGCTCACAATGGGGCTGCTTAGAAATGGCCTAGTTGTAAAACCTCAGATAGGGGCCTGGCCAGGGGGATATGACGATGGAACACTTAACAGAGGGGCCATTGTTTTGCTTCCTCAAGGAATGGGTCAACCCCTGTAGAAGCTGTGATACATTCAGTTTGAAGTTGGAAAGCTAAAAGTTGGAAAGCTAAGGTCCTCCACCCCTGGCCATGTGGTCGCTGGTGACTGCACTTGGGGGGCAAATAAAGTTCATGGAGAAGATCTTTTATCTCCTCTCCACTCCCTCCACGGCACAAAAAGTGTGTCCTAGGCTGTGGACCATTCACACACCCCTCGCCGTGGGACAGGTTGACGCTCACTGCAGCTCACCTGTATGAGGAAAAACAGGGACTCTGTTCAGAAGGTCTGAATTTGAGTCCCAGCTCTGCTGGTAACTGCGTGGGGACATAATCTTTGCTAAGATGCCTGATTTCTTTGGGCTTATCTATAAAATGGAAAACAATGCCTGCCACCCAGGATTGTTGTGAGCTGCAGATAAAATCGCTCCTGTTCAAATGAAATCATGTGTGTCAGCACACCCTGCCAGAGACAAAGCTCCTCTGTATGGGTGACTGTTGGTTCTATGTGTTATGATACTTTTATTATTTAACACTGAATTTACAAGTATTCTATCAAGGAATAATAGCAACGGGTAAGCGAAATGTAGTGTATCCATGCAAGAGAATATTATTCAGCCATAAAAAGAAATGAAATCCTTATATACACTAGAGCATGAATGAACCTTGATAACATGCTAAGTGAAAGCAGTCATTCACAGAAAGACTAGATATTACAGTAAGTCCCCTATATACGGACCTTCGAGTTGTGAACTTTCAAAGATGTAAACGTGGAGCTTACTAATGAAGACCTGATGGAATTGGAGGCCTAGAGAAAGGACGAAGAGAAACAAGAAGAAGAAGAACAATTAACTGAAGAACTGAGGAGACTCACGATGCAGGAAATGGCAAGGGGACTTTCTTTATTTGAGGAGGCACTGTTAGTCTTTGAGGCACAGGACCGGAACGTAGGACGGTACACGAAGGTTGCAGCAGCCATTCAGAATGCGATCCAGTGCTACCGTATCATCTATGATGAGAAAAAAAAGAGCTACTACCCAGACATCACTGGATCCTTTTTTCAAGAGGGTAGATAGAACTGAATCCAGCAAGAAACCAGCACCTGTGCCATCAGCGTCAGGCATGAGCGACATTGCAGCTTGCCCTCCGTCTCCTGTTGCTGACGATCCTTCAGCTCTACCGTCTCCCCCATCCTTTCCCTCCTCCAGTCAGTAACTCTTCTTGCCTGTTCCCTCGATGCCAGCCCCTGGATGCCAGCTGTTGTACTGGACTACTGTACTTTTCAAGGTACTGTATGGTAAGATTAAAAATGTTTTCTTTATTTTTTGTGTTTGCTTATTTTTTATGTAGTATTTGTGTGAAAAGTATTATAAACCTATTGCAGTATGATACTATATAGCCGATTGTGTTAGTTGGGTACCCAGGCTAACTTTGTTGGACTTACGAACAGATTGGACTTACGAACTCGATCTCAGAATGGAACTCGTTCGTACGTAGGGGACTTACTGTATATGATTCAATTCATATGACATATTCACAATAGGCAAGTGTATAGAGACAGAAAGTAGATTAGTGGTTTCTTAAGGCTAGGAGGAAAGGACGAATTGGGGAGTGATAGCCAATGGCTATGGGGGTTTGTATAGTAAAGAAAATGTCCTAAAGTTGATTGTGGTGATGGTGGCACAGCTCTGTGAATGTGCTTAAAAACCATGGAAATGGACACTTTCAGTGGGTTCATTGAATGGCATGTGAATTACGTCTCAATAAAGCTGTTACCTGAAAAACACACAGCAGCAGTTGGAATCACCCAAGGGTTCTGAACATGAAACAGTATCTTTCTCTTTATGTACTCATTAAAGGTATCTGGGTTCCTCTATCAACAATAGTAGCAGCTCACCTTGATAAGCACTGTGAGGTGCCAGGCTCTCTGTTTCATCCCCACAACACAAGTTTTGGTCCTCAGTTTAGAAATATGTAACAAAAGCTCAGAGAGGTGAAGCAGCTTGCCCTAGATCACACAGCTAGTGAGTCACCATGCTGGGGTTTGAAAGCAGGCAGATGGACTCCGCTGCCTCCATCCTGCCCCTCACCTCCTCATATCTTCATTGAGCGCATATGTTGAAAGGTTTGGGACTCCATGAACTTTCCACTAAAAGTTTGTCTCCATGAACTTTCCACTAAACTTAGATAGTTTGGGCTAGTCCTATTTAAATATTTACCATGTAATTTGCCATCTAGGAGGGAAAAAAAGCAGAGTGTAACTCTTTCGGGGAATAGTTATTCTAGAAAGGCATAAACTCAGTACCAGTGACTCCATCTGACTTTACTGCCGGACATATATTTGATCTTGAGATCATGCCAGGAAGGTGTGTGTTTGTTTCTCAGCCTTTTCTTCCACCTTCCTAGAAAGCCAGAGCTTCAGATATTATTAAAAGCCTGTGTATGTATCTGTTTTCAGAGAAAAATAAAAGCGCGGGGTGGGGGGTTAGGTCAATTAACTGGGGAATCATTTAACATTTTGGTAAGATTTGGGGGCCCAGTATGGTTTTGTGATCTACCCTGTCGTGAACCTGGAAGGCTATCGGCGAGGCGTCTGCCATTCCCCACACGCTCCAGATGACTTTCCCCTTTGACGCAGGGTCGGAGGCTGTGTCCCAGCACTGTGGCAGCCCTTGCCACTAGAATAGATTAATTTTGTCATTACCCTTTCTCAATTTCTGCCTTTGACCAGAAAAAAAGAGGTTAATTGTGTGCCATTTCTCAGGAGAATGAGGTATCAGCATTTCAATTCCTGATAGTTTATGAATTGTGGGTAGCTAATTAAAACTTAAAGATTAGAGGAGCTATTTCAGCTGAGGCCTTTTGCAGGACTGTGAAATGGAGAGAACAAAGGGTTGTCTTTTCTTTTTATTCGGACAGCTTAAATGAAACTTCAGGCTGGAAGAGAGCCTTGAATTGTTTTACCAACTGAGTATTCATTGTATTGATTCTAATTTTAATTTGCAGCCAGTGGTGTGGTATCTGAAAGCTGTTGAGGGGTGAACGCTGAGATTATTGGGAACGTGAAACAGCAGGATTTGTGTTTGGAGGCTCCGTGTGATCCTTCTTGACTTCTGAGAGACATCTTAAAGTCAGATAGGAACCACTTACAGATTCTATTAGATGTCCTTAATTGCCGTCTCAGAACTCAATAGGAATTTAGAGCTCTTCTGTTGCGCCTCACAGTTAACTGTTTGAGTTGTCCCACGGTTGATTAATGGATCTGCCACAAGCATTGGAGTTTTCTTGGTTCCTTTACTCCCTGGTTGGCTTCCAGGCTGTTCCATTTGTTTGGATACCACCAACATCACCGAAAACCTACATCTCTGGCGTGTGAATCAAGGAAGCCCCCAGCCCCTGCCCTACTTTGTGCAAATTAGGAAGGGCACATTTTCAGCCGATGCAGTCCCCGCAGACACGTAGCTTGGAAAGTCAAGTGTGGCTGGATTTTAGCTGCTACCCACCTCCTGACTATGTTCCCTTGAGCTGGGCAGAACGCACACAACAGATGACAGTGGCCATGAGTCAAAGGACTCTTTCCGTCTTAAATTTCTTAGCCACGTGTCTCAATATGCTTCTTGATGTAAAAGAATTTCTTCTCTTTGAAATGAGATTAGGTTAGATGAGATTGAACAGGTGTGTCCAGATGCGAACTCCTTAGATGCAAAACCAGGCTGTGCTCATTTTTCATATCCCCGACCTTCTAGTTTTTTCCTTCTATCCAAATTGAATAAGCAGCTACTAGGGCCAAGAAATAACCAGATTGGGGGAGGGAATGACGATGGGGCAAAGGAGAAAGGACTTTCCATTCAACCAGAAGAGTGTGGGCAAAGACTGAAGCTGGAAGGAATTTGGTGCATTCTAGGAATTGAAATAAGACCAGCAAAATTGAAGCTTGGAGATCAGGGAGAAGCACGAGGCAAGAAGAAACTGCAGGGAGGGGAAGAGGACAAATCATGGGGGCGCTCTGAGTCCATGCTAAAGATTTGGGACTTGTATCCTATGAGGAACTGGAATCTATCCAGATACTCAGTTTTAAGCACAGACAGAAGCTGGTCAAACTTGTCTTTTAAACAATAACTCTGGTCATGAAAAAGGAACCACCTGGAAGGGAGCAGGGAGGTCTGTGCAGAGGTCATGACCCCAGGTCAGGCAACAGACCCTGGTGAGTTGAACGTGGCACTGGTGGAAAGTAGGGGAAAGGGAACAGTTTTAAGAAACCTTGAGAAATTAAAATCAACACGATTTGGTGATGGACTGATCAAGAGCACTAGAGGAGAAAAGCGCCGAGGGTGACCCCCTAGTTTCGGCATGGGTGACTGGACAGTATTAGTGCCACATCTTGAACTGTGGGACCCTGAGAAGTAGGTTTGGAGAGTGAGATCCTGAGGTGGGTTTTGGATGCGTTGGATTTAAAGTCCCTGTGTGTCCTCCAGGTTGAGCTGGCAGCTAAATACATACACTCTGGCACATGACTGAGGGTAGGTAGTGTGGAAGGCCCGGTTGACGCTCACACCAACAATTTTTGGTGGCATCAGTCTGCCTGGTTGAATCATCGTTACCGTTGCTCAGGTGCTGGCACAGAGATGGCCAATGGTTAGGTTGATCTAGGGTGGAGAGTAAGTCAGCTGGTTATGGAAAGGGAATTATGAGCATCTGCATTGTTATAATGATGGAAAATGGAATTTAGGATGGATGAAGAGGGAAGAGAAGACAAAAAGGAAAGTGAAGAGGGAGGGAGAAGGCCAGTGAGCCAAGGGTCTGGCAGTCCCATAGACTAATGTATCATCAGGTGACAAATAAAGGTTAACAAACATAAATAAGATGACGTCTATGGGTTCCAGGGCTTAGAACCTGTTATCTTTGGGGGGCATTACTCAGCATACTACAGAGTACTTGAGCAAGGAAGCAGGAAGGATGGGAGGTTGTGATCACAGAATTGGGTATTTACATGTTTTCAGGACTTCACCTCCAAAATTACACAGAGTTGTCATTTTTGGAAGTGACACAGTTTCAAGTGATACTAAAGGCAAGAACAGGACCATGAGGGTGGTGTTTAAGCTAGAGGAAAGGAGGAATATTGGAGATGAGGTCAAGGAGATGAGAGCCCGGATACCAGATGGGCATTCACACAGACCTTGAAGTCACATTGGACGATGGCAGAAATGGCAGTGGCCAACTGTCAAGGTCCTCAGAGAATGAGGAAATGCTATTATAAGTCAAAAGAGGACAGAAAAGGAGGAGATGTTGGCAGGTGGAATAAAGCTAAAAGAGCAGAAGAGAAATTGTCTGGAAGCTATTTCCAACCTATATCATTCCCCTCGATCCCCTATTTCACCACTAACCCTCTTGTGATTTAGCAAATGATCACATTTTGGGGGGAAACTTTAGAAACTATGTAATTAGCATGCCTTGACATTTATTTGCAACAGCGAATCTTTGTAAAAACTTTGCTTTTTTGGACACAGTTTTGATATTGGTTTATTTTGTCTTTCTTTGAATGAGCTCATAAATTACTTGGTATTAACATGGATCGCTTCTAAAGATTTATTCTTTTGAAAAGTTTTTTGTTCCCTCCATTGCAAATGACACAAACCATGAAATCTTGAGCACAAAGAAGCATTGCTTAGTTCCCTTAGCTTGAATCATGTGGTTTTCATCAGACAAGTTTCTCTTCTGGGCAGCAGTTTTAGGAGGGTTTAGTTGACCCAGCTTGTACCTCAAGCCCTAACTCTGCCAGTTTTCTTCTTCACCCACCCACACTTGACCATCATCTCTTCCTCCTTTGAGCTAAGCCAGGCTCACAGTATCTGGCAGGAACGCTAAATCAGCACATCCCTTCCCATACACAGGCCTGGTTCATAGGAGGCTTGGGAGCTACTGGGACCAATGGAATCTGGTTCCTGAGTCCTGCTCTGTGAGATGAAGGTACTCTTGTGGTTAGGGTGGGTGGACGGCATACGAGAGCTTGGGTCGCTGCGTATCACTGCCTTGTATTCCAGCCAGCGTGGATGTTGTCCTGTTTCTCATTTTCCTCTCTACAGTCTCTCTCAGAAAGGTCACTTTTCAGCCCTACAACTCTCAAATCTGTCCTTTAGTTCAGAGCTCGTTCTTGTGGTCTGGATGCATAGACCAAACATCCCACCAGGAGACCACACAGCACACACCAACTCAACTTTTCCTTCCCCAGTCAAGCTCCCAGATGAGCACATACTACCACATGCTCTGGCTGTGCAGCTGCGGGCCACTTCCTGGGCATGACCTGCACCGGTGCTGCAAGCTGAGGCCCAGGCTTTCCCGAAGTTCTTTAATCCATTTTGAGTTTATTTTTGTGTATGGTGTTAGGAACTGTTCTAATTTCATTCTTTTACATGTAGCTATCCAGTTTTCCCAGCACCACTTATTGAAGAGGCTGTCTCTTCTCCACTGTATATTCTTGCCTCCTGTATCAAAGATAAGGTGACCATATGTGTGTGGGTTTATCTCTGGGCTTTCTATCCTGTTCCATTGGTCTACATTTCTGTTTTTGTGCCAGTACCATACTGTCTTGATTACTGTAGCTTTGTAATATAGTCTGAAGTCAGGGAGCCTGATTCCTCCAGCTCCGTTTTTCTTTCTCAAGATTGCATTGGCTATTCGGGGTCTTTTGTGTTTCCATACAAACTGTGAAATTTTTTGTTCTAGTTCTGTGAAAAATGCCATTGGTAGTTTGATAGGGATTGCATTGAATCTGTAGATTGCTTTGGGTAGTAACATTGGGTAATCAACCTTTTCACCATGTTGATTCTTCCAATCCAAGAACATGATATATCTCTCCGTCTGTTTGCATCATCTTTAATTTCTTTCATCTGTGGTTCTGACAATTTTTGAATCTTCCCCAGTGGAGAGAGAGGGAGATGAGAAGAGAGGTGGGGAGGGGGGAGAGAGAGAGAGAGAGAGAGAGAGAGAGAGAGAGAGAGAGAGACTGAGAGACCGAAATTTAAAGGAATTGGTTTACGTGGTCATGGAGGCTGACAAGTGTAAAGTTTGCAGGGTGGGCCAGCAGGCTGGAGACCCAGGGAAGAGGTGATGTTGAAGTTCAAGTCCGAAGGCCATCTGCTGGCAGAATTCCTTCTTGCTCATGGGAGACCAGTCTTTGTTATGTTACGGTCTCCAACTGATTGAATGAGGTCCATTCACACTATGGAGGATAATCTACTTTGCTCCAAGCTCACCGATTTAAATGTTAGTCTCATCCAACAAACACCTTCACAGAAATACATGGAATAACTTTTGATTGAATATCTGGGCACCCCGCCGAGTTGACACAAAAAATTAACCATCACAGCAAGTTTTCCAGGGACCAGACTGAAGAGCATTTATTAACTGGTCCCACACTTCGTGTGTTCCCGTGTGTCTCGAAGGAGGCCCAGGACTTGGCTGTCCTCTTCAGCCCACAGGGCTGACCTTCACAGAACTTGCAGAAGCCCTTTGATCCATCTTGCTCTGAAGCCCTGACATCCAGAAGTGCACTGAAGCCTGCAATTTTTTTTGGTTTTCCCACAGTGAGCATGCAGGCTGGCCTTTTCTACCCACATGATGGGCTGATCTGCTTCTGAGGCTCACCTGTGTGTTCGTGAAACGCAAGGCTTCGCAGGGCAGGAGCCGCCATAGAAAGGGCAGGATATTGTCTGAAGGAAGATGCATTTGCCTCAAGCTCCCGCAGGGAAGCCAACTCATAATGTCACCAAATTGAAGGAACTGTAGACATAGAAGGTGATCCTCAGTCCTAGGGGTTCAATATTTTCATGAGATAACCCAAAGATTGCCGATTTCACTGTGGAAACAATGATGGATAATCTCAATATCATAAAATAAAAGATTAAAAATGCCACCTCGGCCTGCTCTGAGAAAACAATGCGTACATAGTAACAGAATGCCTAATGTATGGGAGAGCTAAGTGTATCATGGCAAAGAGAAATGCATTGTTTGTCAAAGACTTTGAGAACTAGATGCTTCACAAGACTGGGATATTGTCTGCAAAACTACTGGTACATTATATTATAGTCTTAGAAATTTCTCACACGATGTTCATCAAAAGCCAAGTCCTTAGTCTTTTGCAGAAGAACACATTGTACTTCGTATGGGTGTAGCTCAAGGGATTCTGTCACTTGGGTGAGGAAAGGCAAAATACGGGCATAGCTCAGAGATACTGCAGGTTTGGTTCCAGACCACAGCAATAGAGTGAATACTGCAATAAAGCCACTCACACAATTTTTTTGGTTTCCCAGTGCATGTGAAAGTCGTTTCCACTATACTGTAGTCTGTTAAGTGTGCAATAGCATTATGCCCAAAAAACAATGTAGCTCCTTAATTAAAAATACTTTTTGCTGTTGCACAGCAAAGGAAACCACTGACAAAATGAAAAGAATGGGAGAAAATATTTGCAAATGATATGACCTGTAAGGGGTTAATATCCAAAATCTATAAACAACTCAATATCAAGAAAAAAAATCTTTTTAAATGGCAGAAGACCTGAATAGACATTTTTCCAAAGAGGATATACAGATGGCCAAGAGGCACCTGAAAATAAGTTCAACATCGATAATCATCAGAGGAATGCAAATCAAAGCCACAATGAGATATCACCTCACACCTGTCAGAATGGCTATTGTCAAAAAGACCACAAATAAGAAATGTTGAGGATTTGGAGAAATGGGAACCTTCGTACACTGTTGGTGGGAATGTAAATTGATGCAGCCACTGTGGAGAACAGTATGGAGCTTCCTCAAAAAACTGAAAATAGGGGCTTCCCTGGTGGCGCAGTGGTTTAGAGTCCGCCTGCCGATGCGGGGGACGCAGGTTCGTGCCCCGGTCCGGGAGGTTCCTGCATGCCGCAGAGCGTCTGGGCCCGTGGGACATGGCCGCTGAGCCTGCGCGTCCAGAGCCTGTGCTCCGCAATGGGAGAGGCCACAACAGTGAGAGGCCCACGTACCGCAAAAAAAAAAAAAAAAACACTGAAAATAGAGCCACCATATCATCCAGCAATTCCTGGATATATATATATCCGAAGGGGGAAAAAACCCCCACTAATTTGAAAAGACACATGCACCCAATGTTCATAGCAGCGTTATTAGCCGAGATATGAGAGCAACCTAATTGTCCATCAACAGATGAATGGATAAAAGACAATATGGTGTGTGTGTGTGTGTGTGTGTGTGTGCACACGCGTGTATATGTGTGTGTGTGTATATATATATATATATATAAAAAATGGAATGTTACTTATAAAAAGGTATGAAATTTGCAGCAACATGGATGGGCCTGCAGGGTATTATGCTTAGTGAAATACTATGTGTTTTCACTTATATATGGAATCTAAAAAATAAAACAGACGAATGAATATAACAAAACAGAAGCAGACTCACAGATATAGAGAACAAACTAGTGGTTACCAGCGGAGAGAGGGAAGGGGGCAGGGGCAAGATAGGGATAGGGGATTAAGAGGTACAAACTACTATGTACCAATATATAGTAAATAAGCTACAAGGGTATATTGTACAGCCAATGAATATAGCCATAGTTTATAATAAAAAATACTTTATTGCTAAAAAGTGCTAACCATCATCTGACAAGCAAGGTTGTCACAAACCTTAAATTTGTAAAACACAATATCTGTGACGTGCACTAAAACAAAGTGTGCCTGGGAAGAAATTTGTAAATGATACTTTAATTCTAAATTTAGCCTAAGATGTCTGCTTGCAATGGGGGTAAAATAAGCATTCTTCCCTGAATTAACCTGATTCAATATTCACTTCTGATTGGCTATTTCAAACAAACCTAATGCCATGAATCTCAGGCAGAGACACGAGGGGATAAATAGCAAAACATGGGCAGTTGTTCCCCCTCCTCTGGGCTCCCGTAGCCCTTCTCATGTGCTTCTACTTGAGGGTCTTGCCATCTCACTTTTGTACTGTTATGTGTTTTTCTCTCCTTTCAGACCATCACGGTGCCTGGCACATACCAGACTCTCTGTATGTTAGTTGACTGAATAAATGAGTGAATAACCAGTATATTATGGTCTGTTGATTCTCTTTAAACATCACTAAGGGAGAAGATGGGTATAGTAAGGAGAAAATTACTAAAGAAACATTTTATTAGAAAGGTATTGAGAAGGAAACAGTTGAACGAAAGAAAAATGCAGGCAATGTGCAAGTCCAGTTGGCCCCGTTCCTGAGATCCTTCTCATTCTGGATGATTTTCTTGGGGGCTGGTCTGGCTCTGGTCTTTTCTTCTCTCTTCATCAGATCTTCTAACACCTCTGCAAGTTGGACTACTTCCAAGGAAGCTTGGGAATTTTTCTTTGTAAAATTTGGGGATCTAGCTCTAACTATAATCTGAAGGGTCCACCTATGTTTTGGCAAACAGCATGCCAACATTTGGCACGGTGGATTTGGAGCCTGGCTGGCTGGCCCAGGGCCCTCGGTATCATGGTGATCTGGGGTTGTTGGGAAACCATCCTGAGATAGTTTGGCTGGCATACAACCAGTCATTCTACTGAATTGGTGACCTTTGGAAACCTCTGAGCAATTGTAGGGAGCAGTAGGTTCTATTTTTTTTGTTTGTTTGTTTTGGGGTTTTTTTGCGGTACGCGGGCCTCTCACTGTTGTGGTCTCTCCCGTTGCGGAGCACAGGCTCCGGACGCGCAGGCTCAGTGGCCATGGCTCACGGGCCCAGCTACTCCGCAGCATGTGGGATCTTGCCGGACCGGGGCACGAACTCGTGTCCCCTGCACCGGCAGGTGGACTCTCAACACTGCGCCACCAGGGAAGCCCAGTAGGTTCTATTTTGATCATTGAAAGCCAACCTGATTTCACACAACGTTGTAATCTTAGTGCTTTAGCAGGTAAAAGGGATGCTCAGCGTATCAAAATATAACACACAAAATATTTTTTCTCCTTCACATCTATGCCTTAGCACATCCAAATTCTGTATTTTACCACTAGTCCATACTTGAAGAAGATCAACAAGGTCTGTTCCTGCCATTGTAAGATCTCTGAGATGGGTGGAAATGTTGATGACACGCCAGAATCTGTTCCAAAGACAGCTCGTATAGAATGCACCTCTTGAGTTCCAAGGTGATTCATCTGGGTTGCACTTTGTAGGGTTCAGAAGATCAGAAGATAGGGTTGGGTAACCGCAACGTGTCATTGAAGATAAGTGAATATTGACGACAGAGTGAATGGGGGGATGAGAAAGGCAGAGGAGAGTCAGTTGGCAATGCTCTGAGGCAGGCAGTATATTGTTCCTTTCTGAGAAGTGACTGCCATCTGGCTTCTTTTATACAACAGACTTACCATGCAGTGTCACTACGCCTTACAGAGTAATCTTTGCATGAATTCTGAGTAGGTGCTATAGTAAATTATGTGTAACCAGATTTAAAAGAAATTCCTCATAATTGAAATATGGGATCATGTTAAACCTCTTATTACTCCAAAAAGGCTTATACAGCTAAACCACATTTCTCTCTCTTTTGAGATACTGTCCTATCCTCTCTCCTCTACAATTGTGGAGTGATTAATATAGTTAGAGAATGGGTAACCATGAACATTTAAGAGAATTATTATAATATGAGTGTTGTGACATATTCGATGAAGGTCTCACGTTATATTCTTATTTTCTCTTCGAATTTTTGCATCTTGCATTTTGACACACAGTCCCCGATCCATTAAAATGTGAACTGTAATGACGTGTGTAATACATTTTTTTCTGCAAGTTTTGGCCTTAAAGATGAATTTATTTCTTGGGCACTATGCTATGCTTTTGGGAGTGGAGATGCTGCAGTCTTTCTGGAAGGCAGTTTGGGCACGTGTAAAAAGAGCATTAAGATAAACGTGTACTTTGACACAACAGTCCTACTTCTAGGAATTTAATCCATGGAAATTGTCAGAGATGAGTACAAAGATTAAACAAAGATGATTGTTGCAGAATTCTTAATACAGGTGAAAAATTATAAACAACTCTAAATGTCCAAAAATAGGGAAATCGATTACACCAATTATGATAACATCATAATTATTTATGGTGCAGTGAGTTATTATGTACCTTTAAAAATCATGAGAAAAATTTGAATAATATATTGCTAAATGGAAAAATTATAATATAGAACGTGATATCACAATTTTGTTTAAATTTATGTGTATGTACCAAAAACAGATTGAACATATAAACGTCAAATAGTAAGCCATGACTATCTCTGAGTAAAGGACTTATCCATGAATGACTTTCTTCTTTGGTCTCTTTAGCAGTTTAGAAACTTTCTATAATGAAATGGATCATTCCTTCATAAGAGGATAAATGTTAGGACAATGCTATGGAAGACCCCCAAGAAGCCAGACAGCAAAGGGTTAAACAAGATTTCACACATAGTTGCTCTACTTTTGCCGCACAGGGTAGAGTACAGGAGTGATGGCGGAAGGAACCAAAGATCCATGAATAGTATCAATTAGGCATTCTGGCATAGGACCCAGCCTAGGAACTCTCCAAAGACAAAGAGGAAGAACTAGTCTCAGGGAACCCCAGTGAAATGAGTGAGCCGAACTGCACCTAAAAGAGACTTACAGAACCCAAACAAAAGGATGGAGACTGAGGAAGAAGTGACAAAGGAATAAGAAGAGATCTCGAAGGAAATATTTCCTGGGGCCTGCCAGGAGCCAGGATCCTGAGAGGCCAGCCACCCCCAGAAGGCAGGTGTCACCAACAGTGAGACCTAGGGGGGGCAGGGGGGGCAACTGGCCGGGAGAGTTTGGGGTATTGGGGGTGGGTTTAATGGAGAGTTGCTGGAGCTTCTAGTCTTTCAGAGTAAGCTTGAACTTCTAAGTGGGATCTCCTAATTTTATAAATGTTGGCCATTAAAATTAAAAAAATTAATAGGCTTTATATTTTTAGGGCCGTTGTAGGTTTATAGAAAAGTTGAGCAGAAAGCAGAGTTCCCATATACCCTCTTACCCCTGCCCCCCAGTTTCCCCCATTATTAACATCTTGCCCTAGTGCAGTACCTCTATTACAATTGATGAGCCAGTATTGATACATTATTATTAACTAAAGCCCACAGTTTACATTATGGTTCACTTTCGGTGTTATACATTCTATGGGTGTTGACAAATGTGTAATAATGTGTATCCACCATCACAGTATCGTACAGAATAGTTTCACTGCCCTAAAAATACTTTGTGCTCCACCTGTTCATTCCTCTCTCTCTCTCCCTGAACCCTGATCTTTTTACTGTCTCCACAGTTTTGCCTTTTCCAGAATGTCATGTAGTTGTAATCATATAGGATGTCGCCTTTTCAATTGGTTTTGTTCACTTAGCTGTATGCATTGAGGTCCCTACATGTCTTTTCATGGCTTGATAGATTATTTGTTTTTATTGATGAATACTATTCCATTTTATGTATGTACTACAGTTTGCTTATCCATATACCTATTGCAGGGCATCTTGGTTGCTTCTGGTACCTTTTTTTTTAAGACAGTTTTATGGAGGTATAATTGACATATAATAACCTGCACATATTTCAAGTCGAAAATTTGATGAGTTTTCACACACCTATATATCAGTGAAACCACTACCAAAATCAAGATAATGAATGTGTCTCTCACCCCCAAAGGTTTCCCTATGCCCCCTTTGTAATCCCTTCCTCATACCCCTACCTGCCACCCTGTCTCCAGGCAAACACTCATCTTTCTGTCACTTGCGATTAGTTTGCATCTTCTAAACTTTATATAAATGAAATCATGCCGTGTCTTTTTGTCTTGCTTCTTTCACTCAGCACAAGTGAGGGCAGGTATTTCCCCTGGATTCTGTAGAAGTCTAAATTTCAAGAAGCTGGCATGTCTCCTGAGGATGGTAACTAAGAAGATGCAGCCAGAGATTTGCCCTAGTGTCAAATGTCCCCTCCATGCAATATCTCCTTATACACTATATTAGTTATGAAAATAGCCCAAACTGTTCTTTCCTTCAGAATCTTGTTGCAAAAGAGTCTCCACTCTCGTGAGTCCACACACGCAGCACTGTCACAATCTCATGCAGTGAGCCGTCCAAGCACAATGCCCTGCCCTCCCCCCATACTGCCACTCCCTGTGACTGATGTCTTTTGATAGGACTGACCTGGTTTTGATGGGGTGAAGCTTTCAGCCTTCCTTCGCTCTCTGTTTTAACAACCGCAAATTATGGAGAAGCGTTTTTGACATATAATTACATGGAGGATAAAAGTAGATTATAAAAATGTGTATTCTATAATTCCAGTTCGATTAAAAAAAGACTATCGAAGTAATGACTCATTACATCCCTCTGGAATGATAAACAGCAAAAGAGTAATCAGAATTACTTCTGGATGGTGAGATTATGAGTGATTTAAATTTTCTTCTCCGTACTTTTCCATGTTTTTCAAATTTTCTGAAATGAATGTGTGTATTGTTATCAGAAATAGTGTGAAAAAAATTTATATTAAACCCCAAATTTGGGTTTTTGATTTGCAAGAAATTACCAAGTTATTTGGAGTAGGTTCCCATGCCCAACTAACTTGAACCCTAATGTTAGGGGAACTACTGACTGAAACTGCCCACCTTGGCCAGGCACCACAGTAACCATTTGTATGAGTTATTTTATGACAGGAGATCCTGGTAAGGAACACAGAACTAACAAGCCACCACCAACCGGAAAATTCGGGCAAGGTCAAAAGGAGACCCCAGTCTGTATGTCCTACCAACCTCTCAGAATCCTTCTCGCTGGAATCCATCTTGGCCGAGTGATGCGTGTGACACCAGGAAGGACCCTGAGTCAGAATGATTGGCCAGAGACAATCCAGAAACTAACCCCATCACCATAAAACCTGAGACTTCGAGCCACGTGGCAGAGAAGTTCTCCTGGGTTCCCTTACCCTCCTACTCTCCACCCGGCTGCCCCTTCCCAATAAAGTCTCTTGCTTTGTCAGCACATGTGTCTCCTGGGACAATTCATTTCCAAGTGTTAGACAAGAGCACACTCTTGGGCCCTGGAAGGGGTCCCCCTTCCTGCAACACTAAGGTAGCAATAGTCACTGTTTATCATTCATTCACTTACTCCTCCAGCAAACATTTATTACTCAGTTATTACATGTTAGGCTCTGTGTTAGATATTGGATACAAAGATGAACACAACAGTAATCCCCTTCCATTGGAAAGATCCCTCTTCAGCTGATTAGTTATTCAGGTCAGTGTACTGATTTGAAGAGGTCGGTCAAGTTGGGGGTTGGGAGGCGGGTGGTGGTTAAGAATTCAACTAGGAAGTTGGTTTTGAAAGAGAAGGAGAAGTGTATTGCTTTTGGTACTCAAGACTGTGGAATCCATTCCAATGACAAATGTCATTCAGCATGATTGTATTAGCGCCTCCATCAGTGAACTGGAAGGGTCATTAAATACTTAAGTGTAGTAGCAACTGCGGTTCTACCAATGTGTTTTCTGACTCCATTATTCTAGAGACTTTTTTAAAGTTAGCTTCTTACTTTGCAATAATTGTAGACTCACGTGCAGTCGTAAGAAATAGTACAAAGAGATTCCATGTGCCCTTTACCCAATTTCCCTCAATGGTAACATCTTGCAAAACTATATTATAATATCACACATTCTCAGGATTTTAATACCTAGGAAAATGAAGAAGAGACCGGTCTGGCTCCTTAGCAAACTTCCTATATAGCTTGTACCTCTGCCATTCTTGGCAGGATTCTGCAACATTGGCTTTTTCTCTTACACTTTAATAAAGGCCTCCCTGGAGATAGATTTTTTTCTTTATATCTTAAAATATTCAAGTATTTCCTTAAAGGGTTACATTCAAGTATCTCCTTAAATTAGATTCTTTTCTTGAATGAAGTTAGTATATAAATGTGAAGGAACAGCATTTAGTCATCAGGTTATGGGGACCCTGTGAACAGAAAACTTAACCTATGAACAGTAAGGATGTTTGTAGCCATGGGCGGAAGACTGATGAAAAGATTGTTCCCAAAGGAGACTATTGAGCAGTGCACAGCCTCAAAGGGGCCTTCACAGGGGCACCTGGAAGTGAATGTAATCTCCAGCCATACTGCCATATACAAGGAAGCTTCTATTGCTTCTACAAGAAGAGGAACAGCCGTGTTCAGAGATTCGAAAGACTTAAGTTCAAGGGAAAAATCTGAGAGGGGAAGAGATGGAAAGTTTTCCCAGGAGGAGCCCAACCCACCTCCCAACTCAGAAGGAAAAAAAGGAGCTCCCTGGACCTTTCCATAGAGATGGAGGGGCCAGTAAGTCAGGAGACCATCTGGATGTTCAGCTGACGAGTTTATCCTTCAAGGCACAGTGCTTCCCTATTCTCATTCACGAATTTAATAAATATTACTGAGTACTTTTTATCTGTCCATCCCTAACTGTTGAGTTGGCAGAAAGATGAGAATTGAGTGACTTTTTTGGGTTATTTTTGAGGGTATTGCATTAAAAAAAAATTATTTATTTTGGCCGCTCTGGGTCTTAGTTGTGGCACGTGGAATCTTCATTGAGGCATGAAGGATCTTTTAGTTGTGGCATGCGGGATCTTTTTACTTGTGGCATGTGGACTTTTAGTTGCAGCACGCATGTGGGATCTAGTTCCCCGTCCAGGGATCAAACCCGGGCCTCCTGCATTGGGAGTGCAGAGTCTTACCCACTGGATCACCAGGAAAGTCCCAAGAGTGACTGTTAAATAAAAGATACTTGAGACAAAGATGAGAGGGAAAAAAGTGTCCATATCAGGAAAGAGATATCTTATATTTTACTCATCCTGGTTGCCTAGCGTCAGGAAAGAGCACTGTACTATGAGTCAGGAGACTGAGGCTCTGTCACTAACTAGCTCTGTGATCTTGGGTAAGTTATTTTTGACTCTGTGTGGGCATTGGTTTTCTCAGATGATTGGTCCAAACAATTTTTAAACTTCTCATCAGTTGAATAATTTATGAGGTAGGATGGCTCAAGGAGATCATGTATAGGACTAACTGTAGAATAATAAGAGTGGTACTGCCCGACAAATGCTAACTTTTAAAGAAGTAGGCTGCTAACACCCAATTCGGAATTTCCGATGAGATTAAGCAGAATTCTTCTCGTCACTAGAAAACAGCTAAGCAGCTAAGGCTTAAAATGGTGTCTCCCCAACATCTCTTCAGTGTCTCTCTCCCACCCACGTGACCCACACCAACCCTCCTTCAAAAGCCAAAAGGTGAATGGTTGAGGGTGACCTGGTTATGAAAAGATATTGAGTTTATGAGTTTTGATGTCCAGTTTCACCATTTACCATCTGCTATGAGTTGAACTGTGCTCCCTCTATGTTTCCCCACCAAATTTATGTGTTGAAGTCCTAACCCCAGTACCTCAGAATGTGACCCTATTTGGAAATAAGATTGTTGCAGATCTAATCAGATGTAAGATGAGGTCATGCTAGATTAGGGGGGACCTCTGGACTTGTGTGGACTTAGGGTGGACTTGTGTCCTTATAAAATGGGAAATTTGGACACAGAGGCACACACATGGGGAGAACACCATGTGAAAACTGGAGTTAGGCTGCCACAAGCCAAGGAACTACCAGAAGCTGGGATACAGTCTGAAAAACATCCTTGCCTCTTGCTTTCAGAGGGAGCATGGCCCTGCTGACACCCTGATCTTGGACTTCAAGTCTCCAGAACTGTGAGATAATACATTTCTACCATTCAGTTTGTGGTACTTTGTGTTTAAAGTAACCAAACAAGGAGGCCATTGGTCTGAGGTGGCTCTAATGTTTTGGTCGTCAACGCAAGCAAATCAGAACCTAAGCCAGAGTGAATTCCTGTAAAAGCCTCAAGGTTAAGAACAACCCAATCACAAAGAGCCAACTAGGCTTTCCCCCAAAATGCAACCACTTAAGCTATAGCCAATCAAATAATTTCCTTGCTTTGCTCCTGCACCTTCTCTGTAAAAACCTTTGCCCTAGCTCCTGCTGGTGAAGCACTCCTAACAACTTCCGGTTTGGGGCTACCCAATTCAAATCACTGTTTGCTCAAATAAACCCTTAAGAAATTGAATATGCTTTAGCTTATCTTTTCACAGTTCCTTATGACAATGATAGCAAGCTAATATACTATCTGTGTGATCTTGGGCAACTCAGACAAACTCTGTGAGGTCCAATTTCTTCAGTGGAAATTGAAGACATAGAGGGAGGTTTATTTTTTTTTTTAATGTAGGTAAGTTTTTTTTTTTTAACAGAGAGAATTTAATATAGAGAACTGTTAACACGATAGAAACTTGTGAAATAGGTACTTGAAAGGGTAAAAGCACAACCCTAAGGTATCATGGAAGCAGTATTGGTAGCAAAAGGAATAAGTTAAGATTATTAAAATGAGGAGCCTAGAGGTGGGCTCTACGGAAATGAAACTCAAAGTTCTGCGGAGGAGGTGCCACTCAGCTGGTGCAAGTGTCTGGAGGGCACCTGAAGAGGCTGATCCTGTGACTGCGGGAAAACTGCCAACTGCATTCAGCTGCTGCTTCAGGAAGGCATTTTTAAGTGTATTTTGTTCCTTAATGCTTCACCCTCTGTAGTTCCCAGTCCCCATGTGCACCATGACTTTGCTTCTTCACTTACAGCTTTGTGTTTCCTTGAGTCTTCAGGGAGGAAAAACATGTTTCCACCAAGAAGACTGCTCACCCCTCCATCATTTCTGAATTCTGACTTGGGCTTCGAATAATCCTGCTAAGATGAAATCCATTTCTGTGGCATAAATGGACAGTTGGTGTTCATAAATTTCAATTGATTTTTATGACTATAAAATATTATGTCATATAAGCACCTCTTATAATTGAAGTAAACCAAAATCTCCAATAAATTATCTTGTTTTGCACACTTTTCAGTCTGTTCTTCTTATATTAGAACACTTTAAAAAAGAAGAATTCATAACAACAAAATTTAAATTTAGTAGGTTGCTGTGTGCCGTGATTTGTAAGAACGTATTTCTTTTTTGTAGCTTATAAAATGAACGGGAAGTTTAGAGTTATTCTTTTGGGCTATGTATATTTGTGTGTTCGTGTGTGTGTGTGTGTGTGTGTGTGTGTGTGTGTGTGTGTGCACTTGGCCTATTAAAATTAACTAAATTAATTTAGATGAGATTAAATAAGAAGAAATCTTTTCCAAAGACGGCGTCAGGCACCATGGTTAGATGCTTTTGGACAGCAGTGATAAAATAATGAGCTTGGTATAAAGTATCAGATTCAGGTCAAGTATTTTTTGAAGATTTATTTTATTTTATTTTTTTTATTTTTAATGATAGAATTCATCTTTGTCAGCTCTTGAAATTAATGAGTTGCCTCAAATCTGGTTTACCCGGTCTCTGTGGCTTATTTAAGCTTTGTCCACACATATATTTGTTATAATTAATGATGGAGATTCCTAAGTTCTAAGGCTAAGAGAATAGCATACCTGTAAACATAGCACATCATCATTTAATTAATTCAGCAGGATCTAGGAAAGAACAGTTCCCTTCATTTCTGGGTAGTAATATTGCATAAAAGATAAGAATATTTTCCATGTGCTGAAGTTAGAAGTATTGATTTAATTTCCAGAGGAAACATATTATGAAAAGGACTTCTAATTAGATTCTTGGATTAGATGTGTGCATGTGTGTAAGTGTGAATGTGATTTATAGATGAGGAAACTGAGGCTGAGAGAGGATAACTACTTTGTGCAAGGCCATTGAATTCATAAGTAGCAGTACCAAGACCGAGAAAACAAATCTGTGATGTGCCAAAGCCATATTGTTTCTACTACTTACAGGAGGTTCCTTTATATAGTGTCATCCTCACAAGTACCCATCATTCTAAATTTTTTAACTTAAATTTTAAAATTTATGATTAAAAAGTAAGTACTACATGTGAGTGGTTCAATATTCAAAATGTACAAAAATATAGAATGAAAACAAATCTCTTTTTCTCTCTGGTTCCCCAGTTCTTTAGGCCCCCTTCCCAGAGAAAGCCACTCCACCAGTTTCTTGTGTATATTCTACATATTTACACACACACACATACACATACACTCCCTCACTGTGTTAGCATAGTGAATTCACAGTTGTGTATCTTATGATTTTCTCTTGACATTATATTTCGGTGATCCTTGCAGATCCTAAACTGTCTTAATTGTACATTTATAGACTATGGTGGATCTGTTAGTACTAAAATTGTGTAAAAAATTTACATTTTCAGGCCATACAACCTGTTACAAATGTATAGGTGGTATTTGCTGGGTTTGATCAGAAGTGGGCAGAAAGGGAAGTGAATCTCTCCCTTTCACAGATCTGTATTTTGAAGGGGGAGTAGCTATATTACTTACCCAAGTCAGTCATTAAATTATAGAGGTACACATAAAAAAATCCATATTGAATACCCATTACCAGGATGAAGGATAAAAGCCAAAATGATAAAATAAAGATTAGAAGGCACAAGTGTGCATAACAAGGAACTGAGACGGATATAAAGATGAGTGATGCAAAATCTGAAATTAAAAAAACCTGTTTGATGTATAAACACAGCGTTAAGAATAGACTATCAAAAAATACATGCAAGAAGGAAAAAATGCATCCAACTGAAATAACCAGAAACCACACAGCCCGTTCCTAACCCTTGATTCCTCTGAAGAACAATTCACACCACGAAGAAAAGAAAAGCTTTTAGATGTAGAAAGCAAAACCCTTATCAGGACAGATGCCCAGCATTTACGAAACAATTTGGACACAGGGGAAAAAAATAATCTCTTTTCCCCACGATGTGGCTGCAGAAAATAGATCAAAAAGCATCAGACAGAGGAGTCCAGCAGGGCTAAAAACAAGGAGGATTTTCACATTCAGGGGCATGGAAAAGGAGCAGGCAACTCGCTGACAAGCAGAAGAAAGAGGCAGATGATTGATTTCTCTGTATTAATTTTAGCTATGGCTCTAAAATGTTTACCACCCCATTGGATCGTTTACCAGGCTCTGAGCCGTCTCTTCCTCCTTTGAATGTAGCGAAGGCATGGTTTGCATCCTACCTCCAAGGTTTTGCATGTCCACCCTGCATTGTCCACAAATTCTCTAAAGAATCGCGCATGGAGTTCTTTTTATGTGCAAGATGGTACTAGATGCTGAGATGCAAAATCAAAGTGAGCAGAACATCAATTTTCATTCAGATTCTTGCCTCAACTGTAAAGGAAAAGGGTAAAATATATTGCTTTCTGTTAAGGCACTTTTCTACTCAGATTATTTCCCTCTGTGATATACAGCTGCCTCTCTTTATTGGCTTTCAGAACATTCCATAGACTAGTCCTTGATTTTATGACTTCCGGTGACAACAAACGGTCTCAATGCGCCCAGGAGGTATTTCCTCCTGGATTCTGCTCTTCGGTTTCTAGCAAAGACTTTCCTTTTTGTAAATAAGGCAATGTTTAATTACAGCCATACTCACGATCTGAGATCTTCTAGGCTTATGTCCTTAGATGTCTGATTACTTACACCAGCGTCTCAGGAATTCTTTTTGAATTCTTCTCTAAGCCTCGGCTTGTTTACAAACAACTTGGCTGGGAGTTTATTACTGTTGGACTTACACAGAAAGGTATGTGTGCATCTATACATCTCTCCGCCTCCTTTTTCAAGGAACTTGAGATAGACTGGAGAAGTACATAAATTTACAAAAGGATGAAATAAGAATTTCCATATCTAGGAACATATGGGAAAGCAAATATCAAACAAAACACTGTGTGAATCAGTTGCTAGACATGGGGCTATGAATTTGGTTCTAAGCGTCATAAATGGTCAAGGCAAAGAAAGAGACACTATCCTAAGATTCATAGCATCTAAAAGTTCAGGACAAGCTAGTTGCTACGGGGAAGCACCGTTTTTCTGGAAACTGAACCCTGAGAGAAATCTCTCCCATGGCTCCTCATAAAAATGACACTGTGACGTACATGAGATGATAGGAAAACGCCTTACAAGTTTCACACGGTATTTTGCAATGACATGCCTTAATGTAGGCTTATGGCTTGATACTAAAATTTAACTCAGTTAATGTAATGGGAGGAGGGACTCCAAATTATTACTTTAGCTAGGCTCCTGTATCAAGATGAGGATTTCTTAACTCTATTCTGACCTGCTTAGGGCTTCCAGCTAGGGTAGCAATATTAAAGCACAGAGAGGAGGAGGTCACGTCCTACGGCAGAGATTAGAATGATGTGGCCTCAAACCAAGGAAGCTGAGGAAGGGCAGCAGCCACTGGAAACTGGAAGAGGCAAAAAGGATCCTCCCCTAGAGCCTTCAGAGGGTGCGCAGTCCTACCGACACGCTGAGTTTGGACTTCTGGTCTTCAAAACTGTGCGAGAACACGTTTCTGCTACTTCAAGCCACTCCGTTAGTAGAAATTTATTAAGGCAGCCCGAGGAAATGAACACACATGGAATATTTCAGTTGACTTGATTCCAACATTTCCTTTGGAGCCTTGCTTTATTCTGACCCAGTGACTCTCACCTCAGACTGCACATTAGAATGGCTTAGAGAACTTAGAAAAAATGCTGACGTCTGGGCCACACGCTCAGAGATTCCACTTCAATGGGCTTGGGCTACAAACTGGCAACGGTCTACAGTCAGAGTTGAGAACATACATTTCTGTGTAAGTCCAACATTTAATTAGTCACAGCAACGTAATATCATAGGGGTGACACAGAAGTACATGGGGTGGGAACAGCTATATAAAAATTTTTTTAACTTAGGCATTTGCTTTGGGACATAACATTCTGTATCTTCATGCCCAAATAGAAAGCATTCTTAGACACTGTCTGAAGCAGTTTTGCATCAGCTGTCTGCACAGACCCTTATGGCACTAAGAGAGTCCTGTTTTCTACCATGAGGAGGGAGTATGGATGTTCTCACAGGTGGCCACCGCTGCCCATCTGGACGCTCCCCTCACTGCCTCTGGAAGCACTGCGGAGGCGTTGCCTTCTAGACTGAAGCTGGACAATGCTTAACTTTAACATAAATCAAAAGACATCATTTGTAAGCCCTTGCTCCAAATTGTCCCACTGCCTCTTGACAATTAGACAATGACAATTTTGAATTTCTGGTGGCATGGTACTTTGTGTAATTAAAAAAAAAAATCTGCTGCAGAGACGTGCTGAATAGGAGAATAGTACCTTATTATTTGGAGGGAAGAGGGTCCTTCATTGTGGATTGTGGAACAAAGCAATTCCTTGTTCATCAGCCCTCAATAAATGTTTCTTTATTTGTGAAGTTGTGTGATGGCCTGTAGTGGTCTTTCGCGCACATCAGGGAGCAGTCAGGAGTGAGCTGCAGTTAGCAGTGGGGCTGGTCTATGAAGGGCCTTTGACGCCGAGCTCACTGCATCTATTGACTCCCCAGGAAGTCTGAGGTCACAAGCTTGCCTAGAGCACATGAGCCCAGATAATGAAGATGGTTTGGCCTTCTTGAAACAAAGCCAGAAACTTTATCTACTTCATTGTGCCCTTCGGGTCATGTGCTAACGATGAGGATTTGTCTAATACTAATCCCCCTAATGAAGGCTTCTCCCAGCCCTTACACAAACCCCACAAGGCCCCGTGATTTGGCAAGCCAGGCAGAATAAAGGCGAAACGGCATTTGGCTTTTGAACTGAGTTCAAGGCAATTAAAGCCATGGACTAAGGAGGAAAGGAGGGGGTTTAGAAATACCCGTATAATAAGTGGTATGACTGGAGCGCTCCGTCAATTAACTCAATGAGACAAAGCCTGATTTCACGGGGGAAGGCGGTGAGAAGCGCTACCCTCATTAAATCTGGCCATTAGAGGTGCTTCTAATGGAATTAACTTTGTTTTAGTGGTCTGAGTTATATAAAGTAGTCTGTGCATGTGCACGTACACACGTGCACACAGGCAGTTTCTGTAATTTTTGTGGGTCTTTTTTTCAAGAGGAGAGGAATAGAACGCGAAACAAAAATACACCCCTCAAACCGCAAATCCCCAAAGAACAAAAATCAAAAACGGGGTGGATGCTCCAGTGCTCAAGAGTGGAAGACAAGAGGAAAGCAGGACAGAGGCGAGGAGTGGAAGGCGCGAGAGAGTCCTCCCGGTTATAAAGCCATGAGCCCCCTTCGATGGGGGCTTCTGCTCGGCTGCCTGGGTTGTGCGCTCCCGCCGCGGGTGCGGGCGCAGTTCCCCCGGGTCTGCATGACGGTGGGCAGCCTGCAGGCCAAGGAGTGCTGCCCGCCGCTGGGCGCCGACACGGCCGACGTCTGCGGCTCTCGGGAGGGCCGGGGCCAGTGCGCGGAGGTGCAGATCGACACCAGGCCCTGGAGCGGTCCTTACGTCCTGCGCAACCAGGACGACCGAGAGCGGTGGCCACGGAAGTTCTTCGACCGGACCTGCAGGTGCACAGGTGAGGAAGGCGGGCAGACGTGCGCATGCGCCCAGCTGGGTGGGGCAGCCCCGCTGGGAAAAGAGCCCCTTCCAAGGAAGAGATGGGACTCTTGAGATGCTTAGACTAGGCTTTGAAAAGCAAACCAAGTTGGTCCATCGTAGGCAGGGAATTGAGTAAGGCTGACGTCTTGGTATACTCTTCACACCCTTTGTATATCTAGCTATGAACACTAAATAAATATTCCGTGGGCCAAGCTTGGTTATATGAACGCGTGCCGACACACCACGGGCTTGTCTGTTGGAGGGGGTAGCTAAAGGGCCCAAGAGTAAGCTTTGAAACTCAGAGCAAAAGTCCTTTCAAGATGGATTCAGTGCCCTCTCCTTCTGAAATGGGTTTGCACTTGTTGAAGAGGGTGGTGGGTGAAGCTTGGCATCTGGAAGACAGACGTCGAGGGTAGGTGTTCTGTAGTCCGAGTCTCAGCGTTCCTAATGATTTGAACAGGTCTCAAGCAGGATACGTCTTGCTCGTGAAGGTCATGATTGGGTTGTAATTTTGCCAGCATCGGAGAAATGTGGCATGACAGAGCTTTCTCCGCGAGCTGCAGAACAGAGGCCGGTTAGGAGATAAAAATGGCTTTTTTCCCTCTTACCTGGGTTTGATGTGAGCGTTTCAAAATTTGCTCAGTGTCTCTCTTTTAGACCTTGGTCTCTCTTATTACCTGTTTCTTTGAAATCTCTGTGCACTTCTTAATCCTCCGTCTCTTCTGAGCCATCTCAAATCCTCTTTAACGGGCCTCCCCTCCAGTGTTCAGCAAACATGCACAGCAGTGATAAACACTCAGAGGCTGGCAGGGCATGTGGAATACAAAACACATACGCCATAACTTTAGCAAAGCCCTTGGAAACTGCTCTACAGTGTCTAGCCACACAAGAGTTTTTTCCTTTTGAAATTATGTTTTTATTGATGTTCTTATATGATACTGGCACATAGGAAAATACAGATAATTGAGCTACCTAAGGACATAAAAAGGTAAACTAAGGGAATGTACAAAGGGCTGTGATGTTGATGTAGGAATGATATCAGATGTTTTTAACTTAAACAAATTCTGAAACTATTTTTTATACAGTGGATAAACAGGATCCTATTGTATAGCACAGGGAACTATATTCAACATTCTGTAGTAAACCATAATGGAGAAGAAAAAAAATTCTGGCTTTATAATCATTTTGTAGTCATATTGTTAATTCTGTGATTCAAAGGAACTGTTTTGTCTTGGGGTATTATTGTGACAAAAAGTTTTTAATAGCATGTTGAATATATGCTGTTCATTTTTTCTAAGCTAGTTGAGCATTTGCTTCTGTAGACATTATCTTGTAGATTCTCATGGTTTTTCAGTCTAATGAGAGGCAGCAGGTTTCATATTACTTGTGGGATTGGAAACCACACTACAGAGTGACTTCTTTGTCTATGACTCAAAAATTCTTCTAGAAAACTTATTTCCAGGTCAATTAATGATAGAGTACCACAAGTTACAAAGGTTGGGAATCTCCATTTTATAGAATCCTGGGGGCAGAAGACATTAGGAACTCAGATATAACTGTTAACTCTCCTTATCACCATCTACTCTATATTTCTGACCTGACTAGCAAGTTTTTTAAAAAGTGGAGATGGAAGGAATCAAGGATGGCAGAATAGAAGAGATAATTGCAGTCTCCCTGTCCTGAGGGAATGGTTATAAATATTCCTCTAGAAGTGGCAGTAAATTAGGATCACAGTGACCTAAGTTGTCTCCCTCCTCCAGGATTTGATCTGTCTAGACTCATTCAGGACCATAGCTCTTTCCATCCCAACTTTGGATGGCTCTACTCATGTTGGCTAGACGGTCTTTGTCTTTGAGCCTCAGCGTACCAGGCTAGGTCCCTAGTGACTGAGCTGGACAGCTATTTGGTATACATAATAATCACTGTGATGTGTCATATGCCTCAAAGCAAGACACACGTCTTTCAGTTTATTCTCCCTAAAGAGTGAGTTGCTTGCTTTCTGAGAGTAATTTCTTCATGATTTAGAAGGCAGTCTTCAGAAGTTAAACCTGATCTCTGGTAGCCTCAAAATTCTTTTGCAAATAGAATCACTGGGATTCTTCTGGTGTCACCCAAAATTTATTAATGAAGAAATGTATATTAGCAACCAGACTGTTGATGACCTTGAGCTTTGTTAATACAGTGGAAAGATAAACACACCATTCATCTCTTGATGGACATTTAGGTTGTTTCCACATCTTGGCCATTTGGAATAATGCAGCAATGAACATGCGGTTGCCAATATCTTTTTGAGATCCTGATTGAAATTCTTTTGGTTAAATACTCAGATATGGGATTGCTGGATTATATGATAGTTTTATTTTTAATTTTTTGAAGAACCTCCATACTGTTTTCCACAGCAGCCGCACTAATAGTGTGCGAGGGTTCCAATTTCTCTGCATCCTCGCCAAGTGTATGTATTTGCAACTTAATACCGTTCAGCCCTGCAAAAGAAGGAAATCTTGCAGTATGCAACAACATGAATGAAACCGGAGGCCATTATACTCAGGAAATAAGTCAGTCACAGAAAGATAAATACTGAATAATCCCACTTATATGGGCATCTAAAATAGTCAAATTCATAGAATCAAAGAACGGAATGGTGGTTACCAGGAGCTGGGAGGAAGAGGAAGTAGAGGGTTACTAATCAATAGGCATAAAGTTTCAGTTAAGCAACATGAGTAGGTCCTAGAGTTCTGTACAACAGAACTGTACAACATTCTACCTAGAGTCAACAATAATATATTGTACCCTTAAATATGTGTTAAGAGGGTAGATCTCATGTTGGCTATTCTTATCACAATTAAAAAACACACACAAAAACCCATAGTCTCCTCGATCTTGAAGTTGGTAAAAGATTTTAGCTCAATAAAAAGAAATAAATGCAAACTCTGAGGGGGAAAAAACCCCTAAATTATGTGCTCAAATTCTCTAGAGAGAACTTCTCTATTCTCTGTGGGGATAAATTGAACCCCCCAAATTACTGAACTTAATTGTCAAGAAGTGGTAAATTTCAGGAGACTTTGGCATTAGCCATTCACCTTCCAAGTCTCACCTGCCAGTTGGCATTCCTAAGCATAGACCAGCTGCAGCTGGGTCTTTGGATTTTTGAAAAATATGTGCACCAAATGGTTTATGAACAATTATCTGAGAACTTCTTGTTTGTACAAGTGACTAAGTGCCTCCACTTTCCAATCTCTGAAATGGGGATAATGATGAAACCACATTTGTAAAATCCTTTTGAACTCTGTAAATGAAAGGCCTCATGTGAGTATAAAGTATTGTTATTAATATAATAGAATCTCTAATTAAAAGGAATAGGCTATTTAGAGCTCCTTGTAAATTCACTGATCGGTGGTCTTTAAGCTTAATTAATCTAATAGCCCTTGGAGGTTGAGCTGATGCAGTTCATGTAGGAATGTGCATTGTTTGGTTTTTCTCATTCTCTTTCCATTTTCTCCCCAGTCCTAAGTAGGTATAAGACTTTGTCTTTTTAAATTTAATTTTTACTCAAGGACATACTCAGTGATAGACTGGTATCTAGGGATCCTTTCTTTTTTCTCTCTCCATTTCCCAGTGAGATAACGCAATCCTTTCTAAAAGGGCCCCGTTCATTTATATATGTATATATCTATATCTATATCTATATCTATATATCTATATCTATATCTTGGCTGCTGCTATTGGTGGATTAATGGAAAAATTTAACTCATTAAGTTGATGTTAGGAAATACTAGGAAATCTAAATTAAAGAAATAAACACTTTGTGTGCTAGGCTTTTATGTTATTGCACTTTTCAGTTGTCTTCAGCACTTTAACAAATTCTTTAAATCAGGGTTAGAAGCTCAAATATGAAAGGGATCTGACTGCAGAGCTGTGGGGTATATTTTCTCTGAGACATGCTGGAAAAGGGATTTTTTATCAAATACATTTATGGGTCATAGGTGAGCTCAGATCCACACAAATGCTTTCTTATTAGCATTTCTACATTGCTTTTCAGGGGCAACTCTGGCTTCATGAGATGTCTTTGTTCAACATAATTGTGAAGCATCTCTGGTCTTCTGAGTCAGAATCAATCATTTTGTCTTTTGTCATTCATGGTGTTTGGTTAATTCTTGTTTTCACTTTTCCCACAGTTAGACTTGCGTTGATATTTCGTTCCGCCCATGTTCCTTCTCCCACTAGATGAACGCACTGTGCCTTATATTTGTATCCTCTAGGGCTTAATGCCTTTTATTTAGTTATTCATGACTCCTTCATCAGCCACCCAACCAATGTTTATTTAGCACCAATTATGTTAGGCCCTTCAGGTACAAAGGGGAAGAAACCCCAACATAATTTTTGATGTGTCCACAACGTAGTGGATGAGTAAGACAGGTACGAAAACAGATACTTAGACCATACGACTTGATAAGTGGTATCTGGTAAAACTAGTAATGGTAACACTTCATACAGAACTTACTATGTACCAATACTACTCTATATTAACGTGATTGCTTTCCATAAGAACCTGATGAAGTAGAACTCTTATTCCAATAGGACAGGCTTTGAGAGGTCAAGTCCAAAGTTACCACGTGTGGCAATTACATGAATGTACATAAAGCTGTGGGTGCACAGAGCAGGGCATGATTAGTTTTGACCTCCTTTTAGGTATTAGGCGTTAATAAATTATTTGTTGAATAAATGAATGAGGGAGATAATTAGTTATTGGTAATTTTGTTTCTAGCAACCAAAAAGAATCATGGTAGAGAAAATGCAAAGATCTTAAAACTCATGGCCTAAGTTATGAATTATTCAATTTTAATAATGAGACCCCAAAATTCAAAGTCATGTTTTATGCCTTTAAATCTAGAAATGTATCGAATTTACTATTTTGAAATTTGTGTGTGCTATTTCTTAGCATTTTGGAGGAAGGAATTGCTCTCCTCTTGTAGAGCTATGACTACACATTCACCTCCAATCACCTGGCTGTAGGTAAACAGCTGGAAGTTTAGGTATTTAGTATTCTTCACATGCATTTTGTTCAATCACTTCTCAAAAAATATTCTATTCCTATAGAAGCTGCCAAATTAGGGGATACATTTTAATCAAAGATGTTTTAAAAATAGATATTATACAATTTTAGTAGTTACCCCAAGGGAAAATAGACACCAAGCTCTGTGAAGCCTGAAGTGCCTTGCATAGCATTTGATACTGTAGTAGCTGTTGAATAAATATTTGTTAAATAATTTATATTTAATAGCTTCACTCCAGTGATCAACATAAATTTTAATGTTTAATGCAAACTATTCAAGAACTTGATTTTCAGTCTTGGGACTAGTAGAGTTTTCTCTTTTAAGTATTTTTTTTAAACTTATGTTCTCATTTGGTGTTGAAACAGGAAAATACAAGTAAGCTGTGTAAGAGTAGGTAGAATATTTTGTATGTTACAAAGAGCATAGAACCCAAATTTTTAAAAAAAATTCTTCTTATTTATGATATTTTTAAGGACATTTTCTTTAACCATCAAAAAATCCATTGGGTTAATAGAGGAGGCCTGTGCATTTTCTTCATGTAGGACACATGCTAATCGTTTTGTTTTCATGTTATTGGAAAATTTTCTTTTCCTTTAGAGATCCAAATAACCCTCTCTTTTCTATGGTCATAATATGTTTTACTTGCATCTATTTTGGTACTTGTAGTTTATCAAAATTATTTGCAGGGCCTGCTTTTCCTTCTAATTCACAAGGGAGAGAAAGGAAGAAGAAAACTGAGGTTTATTGAATCATCTACTACGTGCTCTATACTCCTTTTTTTAATTAAAAAACTTAAATTTCAGCTTTATTGACATATAACTGACAAATAAAATAGTAAGATATTTAAAGCGTCCATCGTGGTGATTTGGCTTTATGCTTCTTTCATTCATTAAAGAAATATTCATTTGTACAAGGCCAAGCATAGGCCTACGCAGCAGGATAACTGCCTTCCAGTTGTCTGTAGCTGAGACCAGTAGATGTCTACAGTTGACACGATTAATTCAATGAAAAAGGAAATATGAGGTGTCATAGGAGCACAGCATGAGATCATCATCCTGATGTGTGGGATCAGGGATGACCTTGCAGAGAGCCCATCGTGACGCTTAAAGGTGGAATAGGTAACCCATGCAAAGAGGAATGTAGGGAGACCGTGAGGGGAAAGTGTTCTAGACAGAAGGAAGAGCAAGTAAAAAGATCTGGGAGGGGCTTCCCTGGTGGCGCAGTGGTTGAGAGTCCGCCTGCTGATGCAGGGGACGTGGGTTCGCGCCCCAGTCCGGGAAGATCCCACATGCCGCAGAGCGGCTGGGCCCATGAACCATGTATCAAAAAAAAAAAAAGATCTGGGAGGAGGGGTAGGAAGAGAAGGAAGGGAGATTGTCACTCACGTTAAATGCTTTACATAACCCCTCTCATCCCCTAGGAGATAAGAGTTATTATCCCTTTTTGTTTCAACATTTCATGCCAATAATATTTAAATGTTTATTCTAACTTATTACCACCTAAGGAATGAGGTGCTGGTCATACCAAAAGCAATAATCAAGGCTAAAAAGGGAAAAGTCAAGCTAAGATAATTTAAACTTTAGATGCTAATCAGAAAGATGCCTAGAGCTTGGTATGACTAGTCCTCAGTCCCTGGGGTGATAACAAACAAAGCAGAGCCGTTTGTTTGCGCTTCCTGACACCACGGCAGCTAATTCACCTGCCAGCCTCCACTGATTTTGTCTTGACTCTGTCTCCTTTGTGAAATAAACCAGCTTTTTAAATGTTGGATTCCACCTTAATTCCTGGAAGTCAGCTTAGTTATTTTGGTTCCACCTTTAGCTTGGTGTATATTCTCTTCCTTCTCTAAATCAATGACCTATTTTGCAGCAGCCCTTCCGTATGTGCTGCAGGGGAGGGGGGCCCAGCAGTGATGACATCCAAGGCTGCAGCTCAACCCCAGGAAGGGACCCCCCACCACCACCACGGCATGACCCGTGAGAGGAAGGGAACGTGGAAGACAGCAGTGTTTTAGTTTGCTAGCGCTTCCATAACAAAGGACCATGGACTGGGTGACACACAGAAACTTATTTCCTCACAGTTCTGGAGGCCTGAAGTCCCAGAACAAGGTGTCGGCAGCTGGGATTCTTCTGAGGCCTCTCTTGCTGGCTTGTTGATGGTGTCTTCTCCCTGTCTTCACATCATCTTCCCTCGGTAACTGTGTCCAAATTTCCTTTTCTTATGAGGACACCAGTCATGTTGGATTAGCCAATGATCATTCCCCCCAATGACTTCATTTTAACTTACTTTTTTAAAGACCCTATCTCCAAAGATAGTCATATACTGAGGTACTGGGGGTTAGGACTTCAGCATATGAATTTTGTGGGGACTCAGTTCAGCTCATAACAGCATGGAATTCATTTCCTGTCCTATTTCTTTGCTGGGAATATTTCTAGGAACTCTCCAGTGTTCAGTCCACTTGGAGAGACAAACATTTCAAGAGGAGAGTAAGGAAAAGCAATTGATCTTCTCTTCTGTTCTACCCCAGAAATGTCTTCCAAACTACATAAGCTTCCTCTTCCATCTTTCCCTTAATTTCTATTATTTATTTATTTATTTTTACATATGATACATGTATTTATTATACCTACTGGGTGTGTTCTCTTTGGGAAATACGAATCTCTTTGAGACATAGGTTGTTCATTTTTTTTGTTTTCCCACAAATACTGGGACCTTTTGAGCAGGAAGGTCTATATTTTACTAACATCTAGAACCAGCAGCTAACACGGTGTCTAAGATGTAGTCAATACATATGAAATACATAAATGAACACAATTTTAAGGAAGGGCCAGGACGTGAACGAATAGAAATTTTCAGTCACAAAGCAAAAACAGACATAAAAATGATACAGACAACAAGTGCTATGGTCATTCAAAGAAGGCATAGAATAGATACAACAAGGATCTCCTCTATGGCACAGGGAACTATACTCAATATTTCGTAATAACTTGTATCCCTTAATTTTTAAAATGCACTAGGAAACTTCGCCGGCTATAACTGTGGAGACTGCAAGTTTGGCTGGACTGGCCCCAACTGCGAGCAGAAGAAACCCCTGGTTGTCCGGCAGAATATCCACTCCTTGACCCCTCAGGAGCGTGAGCAATTCTTGGGCTCCTTAGACCTCGCAAAGAACACGCCGCATCCCGACTACGTGATCACCACGCAACACTGGCTAGGCCTGCTCGGGACCAACGGGACCCAGCCACAGATCGCCAACTGCAGCATTTATGATTTCTTTGTGTGGCTCCATTATTATTCCGTTAGAGATACATTATTAGGTGAGTCTTTTTTTTCCCCTGAGTTTAAGGTATTTTATTATAGGTTTGGGATTGGGGGTGGGTTGGTGGGTGGGAAGTAATTTCAGGCAAGTTAATTGACAAGAGAAAAACCTCTCAAGGAATCAAAGAGGAATTAGGTTTATGAAAGTCACTGAATTATCAGATGCTGCCCAGTGTTAGAATGCAGTGGTTTCTCCCTGGACGTTGGCTGCGGACATTTGAAAATGTTCTCTCCTATAGTTTGTGTTTTTGGTTCAGGGTCTAAACTCTTCTCTCCGAAGCTATTCATCCCCAAAGGCAAGAGTTGGTGAAGTGGAGGTAAATTCCTTTTGATTCCAGAAGAAAACATGTCTAAATCTGACCATGGAAGCCTTCTCTGACCTATTCTAAAAGCAAGTGAAGCTTCTTTGTGCAGAATTAGAGGATTGGTATTGGAAGTGTGTATCGCACTAAACTCACATGTATTAGTTGTGAGACTTTCAGGTCATCGCTCGTGGTGCCCATGCACTGCTGTAACGCCCAGGGCTTTTGGACTTGAATTGTCAAGGAAAAGGATGAGCTGGGCCACAGCAATGTAGCTTGGCTCAGCCCTTTGAACCACAGTTAGGTTGGATGCTTGAGAAAATGACACCCTGCTCTCCCAGATACTAAAACCTGGGGCCTGGGATGGGAGCTGTCTGTTAGGAATGTCATTCATCTGGTACATCAAATTCTATCCTCTGTTATTTTCAGTCAGGGGAAAGCCATGGCCACCAGTTAGCTCCAGGAGGGCTGGAGTCCAGTCCAGATCCTGCTCCGTGCTGTCCTGAACTTTGGCTCTATTTGCAATTATCCCCTCTTCTGGGGCTTCTCTTTGGGGTCAGGGTGAATGAAGATACAGAGCTCACTTTGAATAGTAAGATTCTCATTTGAAATCATCTGTCCTTGTGTTTATCGCTCACTCCCCCTCGCTTGATGCCCCCTCATCATTTTGTTTTGAGAACTTTAAACTCTGTTTTGCATTAAAACATTTACAAAGGGCTGCGTAGCCAACATCAGTGACGGCAGTTTTTTCCCCTCAGTGTCTTTTAAAAACTTGCCTCATAGGTAAGCGTCTGTCTTTCTTTACCGGTAGATACGGAGGCTCTTCTGGCTATAAACCTTTATTGTTTTCCTGTCATCACTCTGAAGAATTTTTGCTCTATGAGAGGGTAGTCTCTCAAGAGGAAAAGAAAACTATAGTTTCTGGTTGCATCTAGGAATTAAATTTATATTCATTTCTGTTCATCTCTCTGAAGTTATCATGGGTACTTTGAAAAAGAACTAAAGTTAGCTAAAGTTTCTACATAACCATCAAAAGCTGTTATGAGAGGGAGAAGAAGGATAGAACAGGCAGTAAGGAGGTCATTAAATCTCCCAAAGCTTTTCACTAAAATTGGCAGTTCCAGAGGCCAGCCAAATTGGTTGGAATGTATTTTTCTCTCTTCTGGGCTCGGCAACCATGCCTGTCAGCTAATAGTTGTAACTGATTGATGGCTGAGGTAGAATCCGTGGAAGTGCCTTTCGGTTACATAAATGCTGAATTTGGACTAAGTGCAGTTGAAGTTGCTTTATTATTCATTAATCCCTCCCTATAAATACATGCTTTTGTGAGGAATAGGTTAGAAAATGTCTTTTAGAAATATATTTCATTTAGGTCTTGATCTCTTTTGGGGGATACTCATTCTATCTTCATGAAACATTGCTTAAAAATTAAATTTATAACAGGAGCTCTTAAGATGACCTGAATTTCTCTGCTGTCAATCAAACTTTCAAGAGATGAAGGAGAATTTATCCTAAAACTGCTAGTTGCTGCTGAGATTGTTTTGTTGTTGTTGCTTTCAGAGAGATAAATGACAAAAACAGTTGTTTTCCCTTACGGTTACCAAAGGGGAAAGGGGGGGATAAATTAGGAATTTGGGATTAACATATACACACTACTATATATAAAATAGATAAAGGGCTTCCCTGGTGTGCAGTGGTTAAGAATCCGCCTGCCGATGCAGGGGACACAGGATTGAGCCCTGGTCCGGGAAGATCCTACGTGCCACGGAGCCACTAAGCCCATGCGCCACAACTACTGAGGCCCACACGCCTAGAGCCAGTGCCCTGCAACAAGAGAAGCCACTGCAATGAAGCCACTGCAAAGCTCACGTACTGCAATGAAGAGTAGCCCCTGCTCACTGCAACTAGAGAAAGCCTGCGTGCAGCAACGAAGACCCAATGCAGCCAAAAATAAATAAATTAATTAATTTAAAAAAATAGATAAAGAACAAGGGCCTACTGTATAACACAGGCAACTTTATTCAGTATCCTGGAATAAACCATAATGGAAAAGAATCTGAAAAAGAATATATATATATGTACATATATTTATATATATATACATATATATATAAACTGAATCCCTTTGCTGTACACCTGAAACATTATAAATCAACTATACTTCAATAAAAAAATAATTAATTAATTTAAAAAAGTTGTTTTCCGACTAAAACATCACGGACTTATTGGCTCTGCAGCACCTCCCAGGTAACATTTGACATTTAAAAAAAATCTATTCTGTGACCTCTAACATGTTTCCCAATTGTTTTAGGACCAGGGCGCCCATACAAGGCCATAGATTTCTCACACCAAGGCCCCGCCTTTGTTACCTGGCACCGCTACCATTTGTTGTGGCTGGAAAGAGATCTCCAGGTTGGTCCAAACATTAGTTTCTTTTAATTTTGTTTTGTATTTGGTCAAGACCCATATGAGTCTTTGCTTTATACGGTTTCTTGTTGTATCTGATGACACGAATTAAATGACTGGTCATGCCCTTTGCTTTCAGCGCCTCACTGGCAATGAGTCCTTTGCTTTGCCCTACTGGAACTTTGCCACCGGGAGGAACGAGTGTGACGTCTGTACAGACCAGCTGCTTGGGGCTGCAAGACAAGATGATCCGACTCTGATTAGTCAAAACTCCAGATTCTCCAGCTGGGAAATTGTCTGTGATAGGTAATCGCATGGGTACCTGCAGCAGAAATCCAGAGATTTAATTTTCTTATGTCTGAGAGATGGAGAATAACTTTACAATTCTCTTTCTAATGCATGTTGGATTCTGTTTACATGTTTCTGAACAGTATTTTCCTGGGATTTTAAAAAACCCTGAGCCCTTTAATAAAAAGAAAATAGAGGCATGGAAATCACACTTGTGAATTGAATATGCTTGGCCATCACTTTGAGATCAACTGTCTTAAAATGAGAAGTATTTCCTGTATTCAACCAACATGTCTTAAGCACTGATCATATTCTAAGCAGTTTAATAGTGCTGGGAATACAAGGATGAATAAAATATAGCTTCCCTTTGGAATATCATTTTATACTTACAAAGGTAGAAGGCTGGTAAACAAATTACAATATAACGTGAGAAGTATTTTAATAGGTGTATGCCCAAAGCCAAGAAGAGAATCAGTGAAAGTCTTTTAAGAGGTGGAGACACGAGTATTCTGAGACTTCAAGGAGGCACAGATCTCTCAACCAGAGTCAGGGGAGGGTAGTGTGTCCTAGACGGAGGGAACATCATGAATGTAGTTAGGAAAGTCCCTAGAAGCAGTCTGATATGGCTGGGCCATAGGGTGCTGGGGAGTTGAGGGGAACAGGAAATGGGGTGGTGAGACGAATCTCTAAAGTACTAAAATCGGGTCATGTGCATCTGGTGTAGAAACTTTTTTCTAGCGTAAGTGACACCAGCAAATGTTTGTTATTTGCAAAAAAAAAAAGAAAGTACCAAAGAACACATAAGCAGCCCATACCCCACAAAGAATTCTGTCCTCAGGGATTCCTTGAATTTGTTTCTCTTTCCTGGCACACATCTCAGGAAAAGATTCCCCAAGAAGCTCTTCCGTCTTCCTGTATTCATTTGTTTCCTCCACGATCCTCCTGTTTTGAACTCCACTATACTAGTGCCCTTGTCCTTTGTCTTTCGACCACTCCATGGCACAGAGCTTTGTTGTCCATGCCCCAGGCTGGGCATGTGCGTGTTTTCGGGGGTCTAGGTCTAGCTCACTGTGATCCCATCTTCTACATCCTAAGCTTTTCCTACAGCCCTCCAGGCAGTGCTCATAGGGATGTAGTAAGTGCTTTGTACATGACTTAATGTCGTTCCATAAGGGCACCATTTCTCATAGTGCCTTGGGCTATTAATAGGTGGTATGTGAAAAGAGACTCCTCTGATCAAATAAATTTAGAGAATGCTGAGTTAAAAGGGTTTTAAAAATTTTAGAACGTCTCAGAGCCTTTCATAAGTAACCGTGTTCTTATTTTTCAAGAGGGGCTTAAACTTATCTGACCCTGACACCCTTATTTCACAGACCATCTCACTGGAACACACTTGGGAAAGGCTGCCTTGGAGGCTGTTTTTTGTCTAGTTTTTAGGTACTGGCGTCTTTCATCCTCATGTGCGCTGATTCTGTTCTCACACACCCAGTATGATCCCCTCACCCATTAAAATGCACACAGAAACATCTTGAAAATTTGATCTCTACCAAATGGAGTACTGTTCTGATGGTGGAATTCCAGGCCCCAACAGGCACGTAGGATATAATCTTATGGGCACGGGACCTTGCCAGCATCCACGTTTACCAATTAACCATCCCTTCTGCCTTAGAACATTTTCTAATACAGCGTTTCTCCTAATACTTCTCCTCCATATAGTTTCACGTGTTTTCACTCTGACCACCTTCATTTGCCTTCAGTTTGCCTGAAATGCTTTCCTAGCGTTACTTCTGCCCAAACTGGCTTAGCTCAATATTAATACAGTCTAGCCTGGTCTCTCCTCAGTTACTCAAGATTCAGATGCACGTAACAGGAGTCACCGTCTTGCCTAGTAAACCCTCTTACTGTCTTTCCAACGGAATGGTAATTTTTCTTCATTATTTATGTGTTGGTTCATATTTCATGCATCTATGTTTTTGAAAATCCTTAATCCATAATTGCTTTTGGAAGCAGTACTTTTACCACATATTTTTGACCCTTGTAAGGTAACTGTAGTAAAATTTTACCACGACTATAACCTTGATTGGTTTGCTGGGCTTAAAGTTACGATACTATCCATATTATTTCTAATCTCCTTACGCATCTCAGCTTGGACGACTACAACCGGCGGGTCACCCTGTGTAACGGAACCTATGAAGGTTTGCTGAGAAGAAATCAAGTGGGAAGAAACAGTGAGAAATTGCCAACTTTAAAAGACATACAAGATTGCCTGTCTCTCAAGAAGTTTGACAATCCTCCTTTCTTCCAGAACTCTACCTTTAGCTTCAGGTTGGTGCTCTGAGCTCTGCGACCCTGGCGTTTTACAATACTTCTAGATTTTCACACCTGTGGTTGTAATGAACTGGAAGGAAATCCAGGTGTTGGGGGACATCAAAGCTCAGTAATAGGGAAGCACTTGGTAAAAGAGGGTAACAAGGCATCAGTGTCAAGGAAGTCATCATCCACCTACTATCGTTAATAGCGTAGTTCGAATATCTTCTAACTCAGCCATTCAAAACCACCTTTTGTATTTGTAATTTCTGTACACATAAAAGTACAGTCTTCAGAACCAAGGCACCTCACTAAATAGAGTATTTTTGAAATATTTGCTCATGATTTTTCTTTTCGCCCTTAAAAAAATGTCAACCATAGACCTTAATATTGGGGTCTGAGATCTCAGAGGAGTATTACAGATTAAATGCAACTCAGATTACAGCACAGCAATGACATTACAATACTTGAAATTTAAAGGCCAACTAATAATTTTCTCCCTCTAAAAAGACAGTAAGCATGATGAGAAATATGTATGGCTATAAATAAGATTTTAAACAAACATCTTTGAAGCTCCAAAAAAGAATGGCAGATAGACTCATGGTCTTCTCCCAAACTGAATTCTCTCTCTCAACCGTGTGTAAATTATACAATTGGTGTGTTAATTGGGGCCAGGGGCAGGGTAGGCTGAACTTACTGCAGAGGTCGTGCCGAGTGTAGCAGAGCCCAGAGTCTGTGCTGGGGTTGGACACATCCCTCAGAATAGTGTCAAAGGTGAGGTGAAGGATGACCTTTACCTTGAAAAGGAGCATGCATTAGTTTTTCATTGTGATACAAGTGCAGTCGACACAGATTGCATTCCATATAGATTTTAGTTAAGCGAGTGGTTTTCAAAGTGTGGCGCCCAGACCATCATAATTGACATCACCTGGGAGTTAGGTAGAAAGAACCACAGATTGTTAGGACCCAGCCTGTACCTACTGAATCAGAAACTCTGAAAGTGGGGCATGAAATATGTATTTTTATTTCCCAGTGATTCTCATGTATGCTTAAATTTGAAGATTACTGAGTTAGGGTATGGACAATTAAAATTTCCTGAAAATGAGGAGGGGAAAAAAAGAGAAAGGTAAGGGGAATTTGGGGATATGTTTAGAATGCTGAATGTATTACAGTCAAACAGCAGATCTATTTAGTGGAGAAATAGGAATATAAGATTATATGTGAATTCAAAAGAATATTTATTGATCTCAGACCATGTGCTGGGCATGGTACTGAGATCTGGAAATACAAATTTGAAGAAACCACAGTCTCTGTCCTCTAGAAGTTCATATCTAGCACGGGAGACAGATATGACAGTAAATAATTGTCATACAGTACACAAAAGATATAGACTCCAACCAAGCAGGTGTGGAAGTAGCATGGATTAGGAGTTCCCTTCTCTTTAGAAGATCTCATTAAAGGCTGTCGCTAATTCTTCGCTATTTAGCTACAACAGAGCTTCCCATTTCCCGACACAATCTCAAAATAGAAGACTATTATCTAGGCTGGAAACAATACAAAGGGACCTTTATCAATTCATGACTCTTGTCACTGACATACTGATTTCTCTCAGGAATGCCCTGGAAGGATTTGATAAAGCAGACGGGACCCTGGACTCTCAAGTGATGAACCTTCATAATTTGGTTCATTCCTTCCTGAACGGGACAAACGCTTTGCCACATTCTGCTGCCAATGATCCTGTTTTTGTGGTATGTTCAAAGACTCAGAAGAGATGAAAACTTTTCTAGATAATGTGTTGGATTTATGTGCTTTACAACAAGATTAAGGTTTGGTGTGTGTTTTATTCTCTGTGTGAATGGGATGTATGCATATGTAAGTTAATTTAAATCTACAGCATAGGGGTGGTTAGATAGCATTTGAAGTTCCCTAATCAGAAACCTCTACTTTAGAGATGGTTAGCTTTGGAATGACCCTAGATGGGAGTTTACAGTCCAGAGGTGGATTCAAAAATTAGCATAATAATATTATAAATTATACCATAATTTAGCATAATATATCGTACATTAGCATAATGATGAGAGATTTTTCATTGGTGGGATGAGTGGTGTTGAAGGTAAGTGATGGGCTGGAAGTACTGTGCAGGTACTGTGACCCTTGCATGATGCCCAGGTACCTGAGGTCCAAAGATCTGTTTGGTGTTTGGTCCTGGCTTCCCTCACTTCACAAAGGATTCTGGCTAAAAATGAGCTGCTTTTGCCATCAGAAATGTGGACTACTGGTCCCAACTTCTTACAAGGTGGGGGCTTGTCTGTGATCCTCCATTGCCATCTTTGTTCTTCTGTAGGATGGTCCTTGTTCCCTGACTCTAACTTGATATCTCACATCACTTTTCAGGCTATCATTTCAGCCATCAGATTATGCCAAGCATTTTGATGTCTACCTTCTCTGCTATCTGTCTACACATCTATTGACACCATATGTCTCTAAATAAGTTTTTATTAAAACACACATTTTAAATTATAAAATTTGTACATACAACTCATATTCATAAGAAAACATGTCACTCCTACCCAGTACTCCAAACTGTTGAGTAGAACAGCGGAATCCTCTGACAAATTGAGGATTAAACCAAGACCTTTCACTCCTACCAAAGGTGATAATGGTGATGCTAGTAATTTTTTTGTTTTAAACACCTTTATTGGGGTATAATTGCTTTACAAGGGTGTGTTAGTTTCTACTTTATAACAAAGTGAATCAGCTATGCATATACATATATCCCTGTATCTCCTCCCTCTTGCGTCTCCCTCCCACCCTCCCTATCCCACCCCTCCAGGTGGTCACAAAGCACCGAGCTGATCTCCCTGTGCTATGCGGCTGCTTCCCACTAGCTGTCTATTTTACATTTGGTAGTGTATATATGTCCATGCCACTCTCTCACTTCATCCCAGCTTACCCTTCCCCCTCCCCATGTCCTCAAGTCCATTCTCTACGTCTGCATCTTTATTCCTGTCCTGCCCCTAGGTTCTTCAGAACCACTTTTTTTTTTTTTTTTTAGATTCCATATATATGTGTTAGCATACGGTATTTGTTCTTCTCTTTCTGACTTACTTCACTCTGTATGACAGACTCTAGGTCCATCCACCTCACTACAAATAACTCAATTTCGTTTCTTTTTATGGCTGAGCAGTATTCCATTGTATATATGTGCCACATCTTCTTTATCCATTCATCTGTTGATGGACACTTAGGTTGCTTGCATGTCCTGGCTATTGTAAATAGTGCTGCAATGAACACTGTGGTCCATGACTCTTTTTGAATTATGGCTTTCTCTGGGTATATGCCCAGTTGTGGGATTGCTGCGTCGTATGGTAGTTCTATTTGTAGTTTTTTAAGGAACCTCCATACTGTCCTCCATAGTGGCTGTATCAATTTACATCCCCACCAACAGTGCAGGAGGGTTCCCTTTTCTCCACACCCTCTCCAGCATTTATTGTTTGTAGATTTTTTTGATGATGGCCATTCTGACTGGTGTGAGGTGATACCTCATTGTAGTTTTGATTTGCATTTCTGTAGTTGCTAGTAATTTGATTTTCAATCCTAAGTCTCAAGGATTGCCAAATCTTATGTCCTTATTTTGAGGAAACCCCCTAAGTGTGCAGGGCTTGACAACATTTTTCTGTCGATGGCCAGATAGCACGTGTTTTAGGCTTTGCAGGCCAGATGATCTCTGTTGTCGCTACGCAACCCTGCCACTGTAACATGAAAGCAGCCATAGACAATACATGAACAAGTGAGTGTATTACCCGAAGACTGGGTTCAGTCTCTTGGCCGACATTGGGCCAAAAGACACAACCAAGCCAAAGATTGATCCGAAGAAGGAAGGATTTATTGCTTGCAGCAAGTAAGGAGAACACTGGGGTTATTTCCCAAAGCAGTGTCTCTGGGAACAGCAAAATATGGGAAGTTTTAAGCTAAGGGTATATGAATATTCATGAAGGGGCTCGCGCAGAGGAGAGTCAGCATAGAACTGGGGCAAAGGTCGACAGAGTCCAATCTTTAGTTGATTGAAGTCACAAGTCAGAAAAGGTTAACATCATCATCTCCTAGTTTCCACTGATCAGGTGGTTGATCGCTAGAGGGGGGTTTAGATTCTTCAGAAGAGCTCAAGAAAGTGCTTCAGGCCAATCTTTACCATTGAAACGGAACTGAGAGTTCCGTTTCAAAGACAGCTAACTTGTTGTCTTTGCTATAGTTACTTCTCTTGCCTGATAACAGTCAGTTTGTTCCTTTGTTTCCTTAAAATTGTTATTACTGAGGCCTGTTCAAGGGCAAGCATTGAGGACAGGCTTAGATCACAAAACGGCTTAGGCTTAAAATGGCCTCTCTTATGTCGAAAAGCTGTATCTGGTTCTTTCCCACCAGGGATTCCCCCTCTCCTATCTGCCTGCAAGTGTGGTGTTCGAATAAAACTTTATTGACAAGAACAGGCTGCGAGCCCTATTTACCCAGCAGGCTTTAGTTTGCCAACCCCAGCTTGAAGGGATCAGTGTCTTCTCTGCCGTACAGATGTCTCTTTAGTCATCTTTCTCTTCCTGCTCTAGTTAGAAGCCCACATTATGACTTTATGGACGAGGAATTCCGTGACTTACACGTAGTTCAAAGACACTAGATGTTTAATCGTCCTTGTCTTCATTACTTTTAATACCTTTAATATTTAAAATTTTGTTTTCTTTGGTATAAGTTATGTATATATAAATAGACAAAAAGCCACAGCCCTTCTCTGAAGGTACAGAAGGAGTAATGTTTTGGCACCAGCTCCAGAACTCACAGTTAATTTAGGCTGTTTACAAAGAGTTTCATGTTGAAGCCAATTCAGCTTCAACAGTATTGAAGGCCAGGTTAAAGCACTTAAGTTAACAGAGCTATAGCTTCCGGAATTTCAAATTCATGAGTCAATTTATGCAAAAACATTGCATATAACATTTATTAAATTTATTTTTCTGAAATCTCTTCAAGCAAGAGAAATACAAAGTTGTATATGATCGCAATACTGAGTATAAGAAGGTATAATGCTAAAATGCAGGAAAAACTCTGAACTGATCTCTGAAATTCTAATTTTAAGGTAATTGAAGGAAATGCACACATTTATCATGGAAAATAATATTAGGTCACAGGAATGCTAAGTAGTTCTGTTTTCAATATTAAATGTAGGTATAACCTAGAAAAGAAAAAAAAGAGGGAAACCAATAGACTAAAAAGTTAAATAGTTAACTGCCACAAAAGAAACTATGCTAGAGACTAGTAACTTTCTTCCCAATTCCTAAAGATAATATTCTTAAAGTGTATTTGGATATTGTCCTCCTAGAAAGTTACATTTGGCAAGTTGTAATTCTTTCAATTCCACAGTAGCTAGGAGACTCATAGGTTGCATGGTTAGTACTCACTGAATAGCTCATGTGTCTGTTCCTCACCTTATATGCTGAAATTCTAAATGGAATTAAGACATACAAGCAGCCTTATTACCATTTGTATTTCTTTCTTTTTTTATTGAGCTATAGTCAATTTATTTACATATAATATTGTATATATTATATATGTAACTGAATCACTTTACTTCACACCTGAACCTAACACAATATTGTATGTATTCTTTTTCAGATTCTTTTCCGTTATAGTTATTATAGGTTATTAGATTATTACAACATGTTGAATATAGTTCCCTGTGGTATACAGTAAAACCTTGTTGTTTATTTGTATTTCTTAACAATGACAATCATTTGGATAAGAAAGGAATTTAAGAACATAAACCAAGAAAAGAGAAAATGAGTTTCTAAAAACAAAGATCTAATGGATTACAATAAGTTAAGCCTGTAAGACCTTATCAGACTCTACCTTTCTAGGCTGCAGTAAAATTACTAAAATTAATAGGTCATAGTAGCAAATATAAAATACTTCTGAGTTAGTATGAGTTTAGTTGAAATTTTACAAAAGAAGTATATAGGACATTGCTTTTCTCCCATCAAGAGCAAAGCACTTGCATTGCTTTTCTCCCATCAAGAGCAAAACACTTAAAAATGGGTCTATTATATTTATCTTTCTTAAAAAGTCATAGAGTAATATCTTGAGTAATTAAAATAACATTGTTTTATGTCAATTTTAAATGTATTAATGGTTTAATGATTTATAATTGCAGAAATATTGGCAAAAAAGTTTTTAGATGTCCATAATTTCATTTCAATATTTCTGCTTATTTTGTTTCATATTCTTATATGTTTATACAGTTGCCAATATAATGCACACATTTTTAGGTTGTTACATAGTTTCCTAAATTTTTTAATTAAAAAGAATTATAACATTATAAGAGGTTCAAATGTAAAAGGCACAAAATGAAGTCCCTGTATCAATATCACCTCCCAGCTATCCATTCCCATTTTTCCCTATTCTTCCAGATATATTTTATAGGTATACAAGCACATATATTTATGTATAATATTTCTCTTTTTTATACAAATGGCAGCGTACTATAGAGACTTTGTTTTACTCTTTAGTTTTTGTTTTTTACCTATTCTAAACACTTTTTTTTAAAGGCCTCATGGTATCCTGTAGCATGAATTTTTCCTGAAATTGGTCTCCTACTGATGGATGTTTAGGTGGTTTCTAATCTTTTGCTTTACAAACAATACAGCAATAAATGAACATGTAAGATAAGTCAAGAGGATAGAATCACGGGCTCAGAAGTTAAATAAACGCATTTGAAATTTTGATAGATGTTGCCAAATTGTCCTCTGGGAGGTTGAATGATTTTTTTCTCCCACCAGCTATGTAGCAGAGGGACAATTTCCCGACTCTTTCTCATTAATATGGTATGTTATTACACTTTTTCATCTTTGCCGATGTGATAAGTGAAAATATTTCAGTGAATTTAATTTTCATTTCTTTTCTTCTAAGTGAAGCTCAGCATCTTTTCACATATTTAAAGAACCATTTGCATTTCCTTCTCTGTGATCTGCATGTTCATGTAGGATAATGACTTCTGGGAGAGCAAAAAAAACTAAAGGTTCTTAAGAGAATTAGTTAAATGATTTATTCTCTATGTAAGTTAGTAACAAATACAACATCCTCTTTTGATATTTTATTTTTCTTGGAAACCTAATACTCTGTTCATATAAAGATGTATTTTCTAAATTTCACTAGCTTAAGGGAAGCTAATGTGATCATTGATACAATATCCAATCTCCGGAACAGTGGTTAGGTTCTTTAGTGGTTAGCACTTAGTTGTGTGCAATAAATTATTGAGCATCTATTAATGTGTCCCTACACTAGATGCCATGCAAACATAGTCCTTTAAGTTCACAAACTGTGTCTGGTAAACAACTCTCCTCATTTTAAATATGGGGAAAATAAAGTTCAGAGAGGCTAAGAGTTGAGTACAACATCAGATGAACTAGTAAGTGGCTGAGCAGAGATTATAAGAAAAGTTTTCTCCTCAAAAATTTCCCCACGTGGAGTCTTCCAGCTACAATTTTGCCTTTTGTCAGTTTAGACAATTCTAATTTGATCACTTCACAGTTGCTTTCATTATAGCTGAGGACACATTGTCCTGTGAGATCATGTTGATAGGAATTAACACTAATTGGTGAGGCAGGTCTGAATAATTTCCCTTGACTTTTGAAAAGATAGGGCATTGGTTTTGTCATGAGTAAGGATTCATGACTTTAAAATGCCACATTTACTTATTTAATATATGTATTTTTAAATAACTGAGATAGACAGCCACTGATTCCTAAGTAGCATAACATCTTGGTGAATTTTACAAGAGCTGAGGTGCCAGAAAGGGTGGCTGGCCACCTGCTTGGGCAGGAGCTCCCAGGGTGGCAGGGTTTCTATAGGCTCAGTCTGGGTGGTTTTATTTTATTTCATTTTATTTTTAATAATTGAAAAGCTCTAATAATATTTAATTAGGTACAAGAAATACTCTTGACTGAAGTGTGTACCACATTCTATTGTGATATACTCTTATTTACTCTTTTTTTATTGAGGTATAGTTGATGTACAATATTACATAAGTTACAGGTGTACAATATAGTGATTCACGATTTTTAAAGGTTATACTTGGCTTATAGTTATTTTAAAACATTGGCTATATTCCCTGTGCTGTACAATATATCCTTGTGGCTGATTTTATACACAATAATTTGTAGGGATGGTTTGATTTTTAACTTGTACATGCTAAATGGCTAAATGGAGCTGAAGGGGTTCTTTTCAACTCTAGACTTTATAAGGATAAACACATACTGTACTGAGAAGAACTAAACCTGTAACTAAGAGATGAACTATATACACTTCATTATTGATGAATTAAGTAGTATAACAGCAAACCATAATTTATATACAAATCTAAGATGGTTCTAGCATTCATTTGAGTTCCTCTCTCCTAGAGCTTTGGTGGTCCCTTAGTCTTGAATGGCCTGGGAGTATCTCAGTTCTTCTCTAGAATCTCTTCTAACATCACCCTGGTCCTCTCTTTTCAACCTGTATTGTCTGCCTATGATGTATGCAGTTCAGCGTACATCACATCTTTTAAATTGACATACTAATAGCAGAACTCTCCTGTGTTCTCTGTTTGCATCTGTTCAAAATTTAATGCTTAAACTACAAGCTTTCTTCCTCAAGGGTATAGCAACTGAGTTCCTAATGCTCTTGATATTTCTTCTTATATGCATGCTATCATATCTTACATACAGTGTATACTGTATAATTTTATGTATACATATGTATATTTTGTATCCAATGCTATTATACAAATCTTTTGTGCAGAAAGGGTGCTTTCCCTATGTAACTCCTCCAAAATGCCTGAAAAATACCTTCTATTCTGTCTGCTCAGGATGCAGTGAGAGAGTGGGTAGAAAAGGATAGGGAGAGAAAATTATAGCAAAACGGGAAACACGCACCATCCGGGCTGAGCACTGCCCGGGAGACTATTATTATTCAAATGCCCATTTTATCTGGTTGTTTCTTCTCTCTCACTGAATGTGACGTCTATGGAGTACTCATGTCCCTGTGGGAGAGCTTAGTCAGCTAAGTAGAAGTTGGGTGTTGTGTAACTATTTCATGCCTATTGCATATGGCTTATTTAGGTATGTAAAACCAACATCTTGACTATACACTGCTTCAAATCCTTGACAGAACAAGGCAAGGATAAATAAATATTATTGATACCATAAAATAACAAGCATGGTTAGCTATGCTTTTTAGGAGTTACCATTAGGAATTCTCTCATTTAGAAATTCGGACCCAACTTTTTACTTGTGACTTCTAACTTAAATTTTAAATTAGAGCTTCTCATATGGAACGGTGTGTCTATCATGTGACTTTTAAATGCTCAGATATGAATTCTTAGAGGACCAGAGCATCATCATGTTACCACAGTAAGATCCACTCTGATTATGAATGACATCTTCTGGATAGTAATACGTGAACTCAAGTGGTGAAAACCACAGTGAGCTGGTCTTTGATAAAGTACAGATGTGTTTTCAGTCAGCCTCAGGTTTCGATAGTAATGTTCCTCCAGGCACAGATACTCTTCTCTTGTCATCACGAGATTCCATGTGGCCGCAATCTGAATTTGCAGCCATTTAAATGAAGGTTAAGTTTGGTAGTAACTTTATCCTCCAATGATCTTGAGAAAGGCATGCATGCTTTCCCTGTACTTTATTAAGTTTCTTTATGCCTGTAAGCACAACATTTGTCGATCAGTTGCTTTCTTCTGCAAGGGTTACGTTTAAAAATTTTTACCTCGAAAGCCCATGTAATCACATTTTCTTCAATACTGCCTCGCAAGTTGAAATTTAGTGGGGTTTTTTTCTTCCTGTACCTATCCACACTTTGTTGGAACAAGATAGAATAAGTTTTATACCGAAATTTGTAACCTCATTCCTGACGCACTCAATTATTAATGCCAAAATGTAACTATGAATCTCTATAGCAGATATAAGTCAACAACAGTTTACTTTTACTTTGTTCTGTTTTTATTTATTATCATCAAATTACATTTGGCCTTTATAGAGATATTAACTTAGCTTATTTTCAACCTGTGTCCAACAAACATATCATTAGTTTCTCAAGAGCAATTCAGGGTATTTCGTTGAGGAACAATGTTCACAACTTCATCAAAAATACCTAGTCTCCAGGTTGCACTACTTCTCTTTCTAGCCTCTGGATATATTGTTGCTCACAGCATTTTGTCTGTTGCCTTTTTTGCATCTTCTTGGCACACACTGGCCTTTTTTGTTTTTACTACATTCTATAAATTGGGTACTCTGTGTGTAGTTCCTACTAGAGCTTTTATTGTATAATGTTTAACAACCCTTCTGAGACCTATAATCTCTCCTTCTTACTCTTCCCCTGTTATTTCTCCAAATTATGAATTGTTTTAGAGTGTTGTTCCCTCCTTAATTATTTACACTTTGTGCTGGGTTAATTCTAGTGCTTTCACCCAGTTATTTACCTCTTACAGCATTAAATCTGCATCTTTCTATGCCCTGAGAGTCTCTTATTTCTTTTCGTAAATCACAATTTGATCTCTCACTTGAACTCAGACAGTATCTAAAAGTTCAAGAGATGCTGTATGGCCTTGCTTGGAAAATACATTCTGGTACACCCCTTTTTCTGTGTATCACTTAGCATTTGGTTCAGCTGCTTAAAACAGAAAACCAAAATTACAGAAGCCTAAACAAAAAAGAGGTTTATTTTTCTCTTTGTGTAAAAGACCTCTAGTGGCAGGCGGTCCAAGGGCTGGAATAGTAGCTCCATAGTCATCATGAACACCTTCCGTCTTTCTGTTTTACCATCCTTGGTGAGTGGCTTCTTTTCTTAACTTTGCTTGCTAGCTGCTAAGATGGCTGCTGCGGCTTCAGCCATCACATCCATGTACCAGGAAGCAGCAAGCAGAGATGGAAAATGAAAAGGGGACACTTTTAAGCGAGACAACCACCTTTAACGAGATGTCCTAGAAGTCCTATGCAATGACTTGCAGTTAAGTCTCATGGATAACTTGACACATTGTTTCACCCCAAACACAAAGGAAGTTACTGTGGAAGAAGCCGAGAAAGGCTATTGGGTAAGCAACCCACAGTGCTTGCTACACTTAGACACTGTACAGCTATTGCTTGGTCTCCACGCTTGAGGCAAAACTTCTGTTTGAGGCTGGCAGGCTCCTGAGGCTACGCCTGGAGAAGGAAGCACAACTGCCCTCTCTGGGAACCTCTTAACCTTATGTGGAGTTTCCAGGATTTAGGGCATGTGATATTGTTTTCAGGGACCCACACCAACAACTAACACTTAGCTCCTTTTCCAGGGCTGAGGCCCCTTCTCAAAGATGAACTGTTTCTGAACTCTTCTTGTGGGAGACATTGGTCACTAGCATTGTCATGTGTTCTTCTCAAGTTGTTGCTCATGCGATAAACTCTATGCCTTTATTCCTCCGGGGTTTAAATTTTGTTACTCAAAGCCAAGATTTCAGAACTCAGAAAATCCTTTCTCTCTGTGAAAGCCCAGGTCTTACAATTTGATGTTTTGGTTTTTAACATGATTGTCTCTGCCGTGAACTTTAAAAGTCCATTCAGGAAAAAAATCCCCTCAGTAAATCACTTGATTCTTTTTACTACCCTGAATGTAGAAAGCTCTCACTGTTGCCTGAATGGGTGGACTAACTACAAGAAACTTTGGGTAAGATTTGAAACTATTATCTACTAAATAAACAACAGTAATACAAGCCAGAAGGGCAAGGCAATTAAAAGGGTTAAGAAGTGCGAAGGAGGGAGAAGTCAGACTGGGCTTCCCTGGTGGCTCAGTGATTGAGAGTCCGCCTGCCGATGCAGGGGATGCGGGTTCGTACCCCGGTCCGGGAGGATCCCACATGCCGCTGAGCGGCTGGGCCCGTGAGCCATGGCCGCTGAGCCTGCGCATCCAGAGCCTGTGCTCCGCAACGGGAGAGGCCGCAACAGTGAGAGGCCCGCGTACCGCAAAAAAAAAAAAAAAAAAAAAAAGAGGGCAGTCAGGGAAGATGTCTCAGTACAGGGACCACTGAGCTTGTCTTGAAAGACTCTGACGCCAGAAAACAGAAGGAACAGGATTGCAGACAGGGAAATAGCACTTGCTAGAAAGAGGCCTGTTTGGCTGAATTGTACAAAATATAAAACTAATTTGCATGGCACTGTCATCAGCTAACAGAAACTTATTAAGCATCTACTCTGTCCAAGTTGTATGCTAAGTCTAAAACTTCAAAGATGAAAAGGCCTTATCTCTGGCTTTTAGGAGTTAGGGGTCTTGTTAGGGGAAATTGATAAACAAATAACAAGTTATAGTATAATTTGACGAGCTCTATAATTGGTAAATTGGTAAACGAATTCATTTAACAAGTATTTATTGAAATAAATGTCCCCCTTCCCCCTTGCAGCAAACCCTGGGTTGACAGGCCCTAGGGACACAGCAGGGAAGGAAAAGCAGACAGGGCCCCTGGGCTCCCTGAACGACAGTCTAGGAGTGAAAGAGAGCCTCTAACCACGGGGCTGATTTCTCACATTTACGTCCTGCTGCAAAATCAGGACTATAAATGTGAAATTTTGCTGTTAATATTTTAAAACATGTAATAATTGCTGTATTTGAAAAGGACTTAGCTTCCTTGAGACAATAAAACAGCACTATGTGCATTACAATGTTTTTAGACTTTTGCTGGCGTAACACTGAGAATTCAGATGATAGGGTTATAAAATGAGCACATAGAAGGGTGTTCCTGGTGAGAAAAATTTGAACACCCATTTTGGATGTTTTCTTTCTTTTCTTTTCTTTCTGTCTTTTTTTTTTAAACTATCTGTTTGTATTATAATACTGGTAAACACGTTTCCTTTCTCTCTTGTTAAAACCAAATCATCTGAATACTGACTACACTATATATCTCAACACACTTGCCTTTTTTTCTGAACCTAATAATTAACATGCATTTGTTGAAGGCCTCAAATATTCCTAAACCAATGTTAAATCTGCAACATGAACTTTCATTTGTCTTAACAAAGGGGTTTATAATCCTGTTTGGAGAGATATGCCATACAGCCTTGGAAACGTCACTAAATATGCCAGTGGGTATGTCACCAAGAAGTTCCTGATGTCAAGAAGAACCAACCCCGGGCTTCCCTGGTGGTGCAGTTGTTGAGAGTCCGCCTGCCAATGCAGGGGACACGGGTTCGTGCCCGGGTCCGGGAAGATCCCACATGCCGCGGAGCGGCTGGGCCCGTGAGCCTGTGCTCCGCAACGGGAGAGGCCACAACAGTGAGAGGCCTGCGTACCGCAAAAAAAAAAAAGAAGAACCAACCCTATTTCATTTTAGAGAAAGTTCCAATCAGATTGGTCTGATTGGAACAGACCTATCAATGTTAACACCGTGTTCAACTGTCTTGCAGGTCCTTCATTCCTTTACTGATGCCGTTTTTGACGAGTGGATGAAAAGATTCAATCCCCCTGTGGATGCCTGGCCTCAGGAACTGGCACCCATTGGTCACAATCGGATGTATAACATGGTTCCTTTCTTCCCTCCGGTGACTAATGAGGAACTCTTTTTAACGGCAGACCAGCTTGGCTATAGCTATGCCATTGATCTGCCAGGTAACTAATGCAACTTCTAAATGCATGATTCGTTCATCTTCTAAAGAAGCTTTCTCTCCTTTTTCCTTTCTTTCTAGTGTAAACCACGACCTTAAATTGAAGTACTCAGGTCTAGTTAAGTTTATTGGCAATTTTATACAGTATCTATATTTACCAAAATGAGCCTTTAAACTACCAGTTAAACATCAGAAAAGGGACTGGTTGGATGACTCTTGTTTTAGAAAACTGAAAGTTGTTAAGAGAACTTATTTCACAGGGAAAGTATCTACACCCGATTTGACAATTCTACTTGCATTAATTGAAAACTGGCCGTGGTTTGAAATGCCTAAGCAATAAAATCAAAATACACTAGCCACCTACGGATGGGTACTAGCAGGACCTGAAGGTAAGGCTGGGCTTATGGTGAGGCAGACGCAGCACGTGCCTCAGGCACAAAGTTCAAGGGCAGGCCAAAAACTCAGTAATTGAGCTAAGGAGTAATATTCTCAAAAACCCAAATTCATGCAAAAAAATCTATGATGAATACACTACCAAAAATTTAAAGACAGCTGTCGTCGTTTGTTTGTTTTATACCCCTGCATCAGTTTGTAAGTAGACCAAATTTTTTTTTCCCCCAGTTAGCCAGTACCACACCTGCTGAATGGGTTTGTGAAGATGACAATGGCCTGCCAATAGATTGGGCTGCACGGGGCTTCCTGTGTACATTTTTTTTTTTTAATGAAATTGTTGAAGTCATGTTTTTAAGTTGTAGGTTTTTTGTTAGCTTTTCCACCTGGTTCAAAATATGGGAGGATGTTTTGATAAGTGTAGGTAGGGGCATTATATTTTTTTATTTGCCCAGGCCCCAGTATAGCGCCATGTGCCATTTAAAGAATCTTAGGACAGGTTGAGAAAGGAAGGTAAAACAATTTTAAAAATCTCTAAATTTTTCAAGAAGCTGCAAAACATACGGCCTATCTGCTGGTGGCATTTCCCCATTGGTGCAAAGTAATCAAGATGATTTCTGAGGTCACGTGTCTCTCTCTCTCTGTCTCTCTAACTTTCAAAGCCTTTCAGACCCTGGACCCTGTCCTTTCTTTTTCCTTCCAGTTCTACATCTACTGCAGCTTACTGATTTGAAGTTTCTGTTCTTTGCTCAGCTAAGGATATCTCTTTGAAACCTTTCTCTTTTCTCTGGGATTGAATATAATAATAATCAGAAAGTTTGGAATGTGCATTTTGACCATGCTTCCATGTCTTCTGACATCAGCCAATTAACAGGTACAGACCAAGAGTCTAAACATGCCCAGAATGCACTAACTCAATAGAAGATACAAATTACATTCATTTATTGGTTTAACAAAGAAATTTACAATCCTGCCTGGGGAGACATAACTATAACAAAAGGTTGGAGAAGGGAGAGAGGGATTTGGGAAAGGAGCTGGGTCTTGAACTAGATTAAAGAGATGGTAGGTCTTAGGTAGGTGAGGGGGAAAGAAGGGAGCATGTTAGATTGAAGAAGGGCAGGGAACAGGGCTGTGAAAGACACATGTAGTCTATATAGAGGACCATGAGACGAAGGTCTGGTTGTAGTGGAGGGCTTGGGTAGATAACTGTGAATTAAAGTTGGATTTGAGAGAAGGGCCTGGTTACTGAGCGCTTTAAAAGCTGGGCAAAAACCACGAGATGCCACTCTACATCCAGAAAGCAGAAAGTAACAAGTGTTGATGAGTGTGGAGAAAATGGAATCCTCGTGCACTGCTGGTGGGAATGTTAGGGTAGTCTCTGTGGAAAACAATATGGCAGCTCCTCAAAAAATTAAATGTAGAATTACCATACGATCCAGCAATTCTGCTTCTGGGCATGTATATACCCTCAAAGAATTGAAGGCAAGTAATGAGATATTTGTACACCTCTGCTCATAGCAGTGTTATTCACAACAGACAAAGGTGGAAGCCACCCAAGTGCCCAATGACAGGTGAATGGATAAAAAAAAGTGGGCGATACATACAATGGGATATTATTCAGTCTTAAAAAGGAAGGAAATCCCATCACATGCTGTAACATGGGTGAACCTTGAAGACCTTATGCTAAGTTAAATAAACCAGTCACAAAAGGACAAAAACTAGGATTCCACTTCTATGAGGCACCTAGAGTAGTCAAATTCATAGAGACAGAAAGTAGGATGGTTGTTACCAGGGGCTGGGAGGGAATGGAGAATTGGGGAATTACTATTTCAGTTTTGCAAGAGAAAAAATTTCTGTGGATTGATGGTGGTGATGACTGCACAAAAATGAATGTATTTAATGTCACGGAACTTAATTTAAAAATGGTTAAGGTGGTAAAACATATGTAATGTGTGTTTTCCCACAATTAAAAAATAATAAGTAACTAAAGAAAAGCTAAGCAGAGGAGTTTGGACAATAACAAAGGCAATCGTTTTTGGCTCCTGAACCAAGAAATGACAGAATAAAAATCTGTGTTTTAAGAAGATGAAGATGGCAATAGATCCTGCCAGATTGCTGCAGGAGGAGACAAATTAAAATCCTCTTGGAGAAACACCATTGTGATGAGTCAGGGTCCTCTGTGGGATTGGAGGGAAATAACTAGAAGGACAATCTTACATTTAGAGAAGTGTAGAGTATAGAACAAGAACCCAGTTCAGAGAAACTGAATTTAAGAACAGCTGGCCAAGGATATGATAATTTTTAAGGAAACAACAAAAATGAAATCCATTAATTTTGTGGAAAAGTGCTTATAAAATATATTTGAATAGAGGATTGGATTTATCATGTGATGATTCAGATTTTATTCACAACTATTTAAATGGGTCCAAATTCCTTCTGCTCTTGCTATTGATTCTCTTCTGTTATAATAGCCAATCTCATTTGTCTTACTCACTTATCACCCCATAAAAAAGGTAGAGACAATAGAAGAATTTCTAGACCTGAAGGTTGTATATTTTGCAGTTCCCCAGATACCATTTTAGCATGCATTTTTTTACAAATGAGTTTCTAACTCACAAAAGTAGTTATATACTTCCTTGGAGGGTTTATTCTGTGTAAGTATTTATCGTAAGAAATTTTTAAAATGCAATAATCTACATTCAAATAATGGAATGCCATTTCCCACTTCCTCCAGAAAAACAATTGTGGATATGATAAATAGTCGGTAAGGAAGGAGAAGATAAATTTTATTCCGGCCGGTGTAGTTTTGCTTTATCAACAAAAGTGCATGTGAAAGGCTAATAGGTTTATTCTTCCCTTGTCTAAGAGTATTCAGCTGATGAAAATCCCAATCATAGACCCTTCTCTTCTGCTTTAATTTCAGTTGAAGAAACTTCAGATTGGACCACAACCCTCTCAGTGCTTATGGGGATGCTGGTGGTTTTGGTTGGTCTTTTTGCACTGCTGCTTCTCCTTCAATATAGAAGAGTCCGAAAAGGATATACACCCTTAATGGAGACACAATTAAGCAAGAAGAGATACACAGAAGAAGCCTAGATGCTCACGCCTTACCCTGGAGAAGAGGCTGGCCAAGGCTTAGTTCTGACCCTGACAGTGAGCAAACGAATCCTCACTGTTTTTCCTTTCATTGAAGATCTTTGGCATAGCTCCTCCTGTTGTGGTGATCCCAAATACGGAAGATGCTTAGCTGTAGTTTCTGGTTTGCGTTGTTTATCTAACAAACAAGCTAAAGTGCTTGAGGGTGTCTCTACCATCAAACAAAGGTAGAGCTGCTGATGATTGGTGGTATTTGTTAATAATTCCTCATATTGATTAAGCCTCCTCGTGTTCTGAGAGCACCCCAAAAAATTGATAGAGTGGATTCATTGAAATTTGCAGGTCAGTGTAATTTGAGAGCTGGACAAGATCATGGTTAAATCTTTCTCAGCCCACACGTCTTCATTTGTAAAGGGATGGGGGCAGGAAGATGCAGGTGCTACATGAGTCTCCAAGGTCCCTTGTAGGTGTAAACATCTGTGATTTTAGGTGGCTTCCTGGTCATCTTTCTGCGGCTTCTTTTTCTTCTTTTCTCTTGTTCTCTCCAGCCTTTAAAATGGCCTTGAAGATGAAAATAGGCCTTATTTTCCATACAGGATGGAGAACGAATGAATGAATGATCAATTTGGTTCTCTTTTATAAATTAGACTTTACAGAGTTTATAAAGAGTCTGCAGTTCTTAACAGCAGAGCTATCACCAGCGTCCATATTCCTTTGCTAGGGAGCCTCAGATGAAAACTTATTCATGCATTTGGCTTATTTTTAAGAGTTGACTTTACATTCATTAATGCTGCCCTGTACTGACGTTACTTACAAATGCTAATTGCGTCTTATCATTTAAAAGCAAACCATCCATACAAAATATGACAATTCGGAATGAAATGGCTATGATCCACTAAGTAATCATCAGATTATGAGAGATGAGAATGAGGCAGTCTTTACGAAAATGTTTAGGCTTATCAAGATGATCCCTACTTCTGACGAGTTAACGTGTTTTGAGCTCTTAAGACAGTTTCATCTGTTCATGTCTGGTATCCATGCAGTAGGAGTGAAGCCACCGAGGTGGCCCTTCTGTCCACTCACTTCAGCTCCTCTCTACTGGAATGGATGTGTGTGAAGAATGGGGCTTAAGAGCACCCTGGAGCCTTCTCCATATGGGGGGGCTAGAGGGTGCAAGATTTACCAATACCCAGTGTTATTCCCCGGAATAAGAATGCAGAAGCCAGAGAAATGGACAGAGCTCAATCTGAACTGAATTTGAGTGAGTCTCATAAAGTATATCTGAGAGTAGGCTCAGCAGAGGAGAATCAAGACAGCCCAGAGTCCTTCATGGGGTGAAGCCCTGCTTGGACCTCTAACCAGAGCCACATGCATAGATCTCAATGCCTGCCTTTGATAGAATTCATGGAAAATTCAGCAATGTGTTATTAACATGGTCCACTCTGGCAGGTTTCTTTTCTGAACTCAAGGTTGTTGGGGAACACATTTTTACGTCCTGTTTTTAAACCAAAAGAGAAATATCTTAAGATGAAGATATAAGTGCGCGTGGTAGGTATGTTCCTGAAAAGTTGTGTATAAATCAATTATACATTAAAAGCACCAGGGGAAATTACTTTTTATGGACGAACTATTATGAATAATTCTATAAAGCACATAACCACCTCTAGCTTATCCTTCGAGTGTATCAGAATTTTCATACATCATATTCTCATAAGATTTGTTTAAAAGCAAGATCTATCTGCGGCAGAAATAAAGACTAACCATTTACACTTAGCTCCTTTTAACTATAGTGTGTGCAACTTTTCATAAATATTATGTTTTATGATGCCTTCCTAAGAGAAATAGTTGCCTAATTTTGTAGTTCATATTAGAGTAATAAAATTTTCTAGCATTTTCTAACATTACAATAAATCAATGATGACTGCCTTTCAGCAAATCTAAAGGTAGAAAAAACCTGTAGAGTAAAAAGTTGGTATTTACTTACAGTGAATACTATGCAGATAAACTCAGAAAATATCACCGAGCATTGTACAGCCATACGTCTCAATGATGGGGGGAAATATTCAACCTTGAAGAAAATGAACCGATTGCTTTATATGCTTCTATCTGTAGTATTAGAAAAATTGTGTGTATATGAAGTATGATTTTAAAAGAAACGCTTCTTAAAAGCTAACATTCAAAAGTGAAATGAAATCCAATAACATCTTTCCTTTGTGAATTAAATTCTCTTCTAATTCTAAAATTCTTTGACATAAATTTGTGTCTTGCTTAGGATTTAACATTGTTAATTATAATAATCCTAATGAATAATTCTAATCTCACATTAACAAGAAGTAGAAAACTTACTCAAGAGGAAAATAAAAATTGTTTTGCAGATTATTGTTCGTCTGTTGGGGGCTATTGTTTTTTAATTTGTGAACATCAATTCCCATCTTTTTGGCACTCGATATATACATGAAATTTTATGTATATACATAAAATACATAATAACTACTTCACTTTTGAAAATAAGTCCTTAAACTTGGACGGCATTATGCTAAGTGAAATAAGTCAGACAGAGAAAGACAGATACTGTATGATATCACTTATACTTTGAATATAAAACATACAATAAAGTAGTGAATGAAACAAAAAAGAAGCAGACTCACAGATATAGAGAACAAACTAGTGGTTACCAATGGGGAGAGGGAAGGGAGGAAGGGCAAGACAGAAGTAGGGGATTAAGAGGTACAAATTGTCAGGTATGAAATAATACAGCCAATATTTTATAATAACTCTAAATAGAGTATAACCTTGAAAAATTCTGAATCACTATATTGGACACCTGTAAATTGTGTGATATTTTATATCAATTATACTTCAATTAAATAAAAAAGAAGTCCTTAAATATGCTGGTGTTTCTAATTTCTATTGAGTTTCTAAGCAACTGCTACTTCCTAGCTCTCTATGATATAGGCAGGAAAAGGAGATACTACCCCTTTTCCCAGGTAAAGAGTCACCTCTGATGTCCCTACAGTCTAAAGTCTAAAGACTGAAATTGGAGTGGGGGGTGAGTAGGGAAGCCACTTGAAGTCACTGTCTAGGGAGGCAGCCTCCTCCTAGAGGAGCCTTTCAGCTCAGTCAGCTTGTTGGAGACGCCCCGAAGAAGGAAATTAGAGCCAATAGAGGTAATGCTTACATGGCGTTCGCTTCCACTTCTAGATTTGAAGCTCCTAGAGGTCAGGTTGTACAGCTCTCTGTATAGCTCCAATGCCATTGTATCAAAGCACTTTAAATAAATAGCTAGAAAACGGTGGTGGTTAATTGATACAGGCACATAAAAGAGCGAATTCACCTCCCCTCCCCTACCCCCTGCCCCCTCAGTGGGAGATAGCTACTCTCTTCAATGCCGTGGCAAAACCCAACTCTTCCTATTTCTCCAGGGCCTTGTTCATCCTGATTACTCTGTAAATATTTTTTGAATGCATGAACTAATCTCAAAGTAGAACTTTTTTTTTTTTAATTTTGTTTTTTCAAAGTAGAACTTTTCATTCAGGGCTTCTGGCATGTGTTCTGACATGTACTGGATAAAACATAAGATAATGGGGTCTTGTATCGCTGCCATGAAATGAATAGCAGCCTATCTTTCAGATTCTGAGTTGTGCCTATGCTAGATAGAATTTTACTCCATACAACCTAATACGAGGGGCTACTTCTCAGCCATATTTTCTTCTTGGATGTATCTTTTCCCCACCACTGGTAGGCCCTAATTCTACCATTCATACGGACAAGAGTAGAAAGTTAAGACCTCACAGTATCATTATAGGGCCTTCCACCATCTGGTGTCTTAAAAGCCTTGTTTCCGTGGAAGGAGTTAGTGGGCAAATGATATAGCCAGGCAAAATCAGTGCCTTTCTTACATGGATGGACCCATTGGTGAAACTAAAGAAATTCTCAAAGATAACATGATACTTTACTTATAATGGCAGTTCAAGATGAAAATAATTCCTGTGAATTTAATTATACTTGGGTAGGTAGTTTAATGAAATCTTGAAAGCAACACACAAGAAAATTGTGAGCAATAGGATAAAATTTTTGAAAGCTAAACAAAACAAACAAACACACAAGCTTCCTATTCAAGGCCTGACTGCTCTGTATATTATCACCAACAGTATTTCTATTTGGAAGAAACCATTAACCCACTTATGTTATTTGCCACGTTGATTCAAGCCAGAATTCTTGGATGTAACATGACGGAATTTGGTCCTTTCTTCTAGCCATTCTCTGCTCCTTTGATGGTTTATAACAAAGCTAAAACTATCACAGTGTCTCCCAAACATAACAGAGAGAAGCTTAAACTTGTCCCTTTTTATTAAAATACTAGAGATTTCACTGCCAGAGTAGACACTCTGATTACTCATTCACTTTGTATGTTATTGGGTGTTTCTGAATTTGTAATGAGCACAAATGACCATTTTGATTGAGAGGAATTAGGCTCACAGTAAAGCAAAACCTGCCCTCTTGTGTTGTATTAGAAAATTGCACAATTTTGGTAAAGTTCTTAGAGCTGTTTTCCTCTACCGTGGTTAATTGCCTGGGGTCAGAGAAAAAAACAAATGCCAGAAGGTTTGCCATCAATTCAAAAATCAGAACAGATAAAGCACAATATTTAGAAGGAAATGATTTCCTGTGCAGGCAAGGTAATCATATAATTAAAGCTCTTAGACTTTCCTTTCCAATGTACTTTGAAATGTTAAATGTTCCCCTGCAAGCCATAAAACTCTGGGTGAACATTTCAGGCCACTGGGCAAAACTCTTTTATGGTTGTCAGATACACAGAGGGTATAATTTAGTCAAATATTATTTATATGATCATACTGCAGCTGGAGATAGGGACTACTTCTTTTTCAACTAAAAACAGTTATTGAGGGTTTCCCTGGTGGCACAGTGGTTAAGAATCCACCTGCCAATGCAGGGGACACAGGTTCGAGCCCTGGTCCGGGAAGATCCCACGTGCCGCAGACAACTAAGCCCACGTGCCACAACTACTGAGCCTGCGCTCTAGAGCCCACGAGCCACAACTACTGATCCCACGTGCAGCAACTACTAAAGTCCGCGTGCCTAGAGCCCGTGCTCCGCAACAAGAGAAGCCACAGCAATAGCCCCCACTAGCCACAACTAGAGAAAGCCTGTGTGCCACAGTGAAGACCCAACGCAGCCAAAAATAATAAATAAATAAATAAATTAAATTAAATTAAAAAAACCTGTTACTGAGAAGGTGGTAAATTTCAGTAAAGTTTTTAGAAAAATACTGGATCAGTGAATTGAAACCAGATATAAATATCTGAATTGGGGTGTAGGTGTGAGCAGTGTCAGAAAATGTCCTTTACTGTGGAAAATTCACTTTTCAAGACTGGACTATTGGCATGGTGGTACCCAAAGCAAATGTTTACTTGGGTGCCCACAGTGGCTTATCTTATATTAGGTGATTGCAAAGGTAAAGAATCTCAAATAATGAAGAAAACAGGGTCTCTATCTAGGTTTTGTGAAGCTCTTTCTGCTAGTATGTACACCCAGGTAAAGATTAGAGGGGGGAAACAGGCAGGGCATCTGTTTGCTTATTCTGAGAAGTTTTGTTTAAGTGAAAAAATTGGGGCTGAAATTTTCCAGCTGGCTCTATCTGTTATTCTCTTTCTCTGGTGGTTCTCTCTGAATGGGGATTCCAGACACGGTGACAGTAGCTGTTTTTATGGTGAGTAGGGAAAAGGAAAAAAAAAAAAAAAATCCTCAAAGCAGCAATGGGGAAGTCAGATTCAAGACACTTAGAATGCTGCAGTCTTCCCCGGAGGAAAATCATTCATTTATTCCCTATTGATAAATATGTTATTATGTGGCACACTTTGCTGAACACTTAATTTCCAAAGCAGCAAGTTTATTATTTATATTTCTACTTAAAGTCTCATTTCTAATATTTCTGCTTCTTTAAAAAAGCAAGTTTTGGGGACTTGCATGGGGTTCCCCATAGTTGTACGTCCCAAATCACGATTCTTTGCTACTTGAGTAAACCTTGTTTTCTTGGTTTAAAAAAAAAGCGGGGTGGGGGGAGTTTTGTCTTGACTATTGCTACTAATCAGCTTTTTCCTTCTTAAAAGAATATCCGTATTTCAAAAATCTTGCATTCCACACCAAGGAGTGATGCTCAGCTAAGCCACACGTGTCGATGCTTTGTCTCACGAGTAACTCAAGCGACGGATCAGCCTTGAAAACAGAAATGTAATCTCAGTCATAATCCGAGCAGTACTGTACCACGCTCTCCTCGTCAGTTGTGGCCAACACATAACTTCCAACCTTTTCAGCTCTGAAACTCTGACGTGAGCTGCACTTTTTCTTTTCCTTTCAGGCATTTTACAATTCTGAGTCTTGTTAACATTTTATAGACTCAAGGTCGTGTTTCTTCCTTTCTGTGCATTTCTCTTTCCAGCCAGGTGCTCTTATCAAGATGCGGGCGTCTTTGTGTTTTTAACACTTTTCCTTGAGACAGTCCCAACTCTTTGATCCTGTGCTGACTCGGAATCGTTTGCTGTCAGCCGTGCCCAGCGGAGATCTGTTGCCTCCTGGTGCTCCTGTCTGCCAGCGCCTGACAGCCTCGTCGGGCCTCTCCGACAGTCAAGGAGCTCTTCCAACCCAGTGACATGCAAATTTGCTCCTTTTCTGCTGTAGTTTGTCACAGCCCACATTTTCCATCTTAGCTGCACAAAGGCAGGCAGGATAAAATCGTTCTGGGGTTGATGCTGGCCGCAATGTATGTGAATTCATTGTTTTTAAACAACAGCTACTCGGAACATCAAATTACTGGGAGCTCACCTTGCAGCTAGGTGGCAGGAAAACTGCCTGCTTTTCTGTTTGCTGGAGAGAGGATGCCACCGAGTGGCTTTTATCACAGGGCAACCTGCTCACCTGTGTTGTAGCTGTCAGAGGATAAGAACTCCGTGCCTCTGGAAGTTTTGATGAGACTTCTGGGTACGTACCTAACTACACAGAGTCACAGGAGAACAGAAAGACTCTGCAGCTCATTTCCTGTTTATATCTGTCAGCTTAGCCCCACTAGAACTCATTCCCTTCCTCTGTACACTAAAAAGGTCATGAAAAAAAATATGTTACCTAAAAAGCCCACTATTTTTTCCCCTATTCAAACCACCAGTAAGTGATTTGACCTTAATTATCTCCCTGTGTGAAACCTCTGGCAGTTGAAGATAAGGGTTCTCAGCTCCCGTGAATAGCACCGTGTTTCCTGAGCCCGGTCACAAGTCCGTGTTCTGTACAATCCGAACATAATTCTCTGTTGACACTTGGCAGGTACCTTTTCTTGCCCTTGGCACTGGTTCAGTGGTTAGGGAGGGCTCCCAAGGGCTATTTTCAATGGCAAAAGGGCACTTTGGGGATGAAACACGAACTGCCCTTGGCTGGCATGGAAGTGAAACATATTAAGAAAGCTATTTTTTTAAAATTAATTTTTGTGACAAAACATATATAACATAAAACTTTCCATTTTAACCATTTTTAAGTGTACAATACAGTGGCATTAAGTACACTCACAATGTTGTACTATCATCACCCTCATCTGTTTCCAGAATTTTTCATCATCCCAAACAACAACTCTGTACCCACTAACCAATAACTCCCCAATCCTTCCTTTCCCTAACCCCTGGAAAATTTAACAGGGCTTTGGGAAGTCTCCACCGTCTCTCTCCTGGTACCCTCAGCTCTGTGATTTTGGTGGAAACCTAATGGTCTTAAACCAATTACTCTTTTCCATAACATTGGCTGCAGCGTTTCGGCCGTGAATGCAAAACTGATAGCCGAAACATCAGAAAGGGATTTTTACTGAGGATTCTAGGAAATAAGGCCAAAAGTCATGGTCTCGTCCCTGAGTGATATGGTGGGAAGATGTGAGGTCTGTAATCACAGCAGCCATTTTGTCTCCTTGAGGGAGTGTTTGAAGCAGTCAGAGAGTACCCCACTTTTTTCTTAATTTAGGCCAGTTTAAATTCGTTTGTCTCTTACAATATGAAAAATCCTGACTGATAAACTCATCTTCAGGGAATTTAAAATTAAAGTGAGGACATCGAGGAGTTCATTTATTTAGTATTTATTTCCAGATACCATAATCCATGCCTTCAGTTGAGTAAAAAGAAATTCTTCTTTGTTCTTTCAAGATTGCAAGAGAAACATATCAACGCCTAAGGAAGGGCTCCTCTGAGTGTAAAGGGACAGTAGAGTGCAGTCATTCAGTATGGGGCAGTTAAATTCCAGCTCAGTCACTTATTCACCACCTAACCTTTTCTGACTTTTTAATTTTTAGCTGCTCTGGGCTTTAGTTTCCTTGTCTGCGAAAGGATATTAATGATGTTCCTCCTGTTCTGTACACACATAGCTTGTTTTAAGAATGAACTGAGTTCATATATTTATTCTTGAGAATACTGCCTGTGTATTAGACTAAGGGCTCAAACAACAGGAATTTATTTTTTCACACTTCTGGAGGCTAGAAGTCCAAGATCAAGGTGCTGGCGGGGGTGCAGACAACCACCATCTTGCTGTCTCTTCACGTGGTCTTTCCTCTGTGTACCTGTACCCCTGGTGTCCCTTTGTGTGTCCAAATTTCCTCTTCTTATAAGAACACCGATCAGATTAGATTGGGGCCCACCCTACTGGCCTCATTTGAATTTACCCCTTTAAAGACCCTATCTCCAAATATGATTACATTCTGAGGTTCTGGCCGTTGAAATTTCAACATATGAATTTGGGGGGATATAATTCAGCCCATAACAGCCTGGAACGAAGAAGTCACTCAATAAATGTTGATATTTTTTGTCAAATCCCTTTGGAATGCCTGGCGTGTGGAAGCAACGCCGCAGGTTTCAATTTCATCGATCAAGACACGAAACGGTGGCTCCAAACTCAAAAGGAGGCTCTGCAGGTTAGGCAAAGATAGCTGAAACCTAAGCAGCGCTCTGCAGAAGGATCACTGCCCTTTTATTCATGATGCAAGGAGCTGTGCGATTTCCTGGTGCTCAGGTGAGGGGTGGGAGGGTCACTGAGCCACAGATGGTTTCCATTGGCATGAAGACCTCTCACCCCTGGAGAGGAAGAAAGGGAAGGAGGGAGAGACACAGAGAGAGGGGTGCTTCAAGCAGAGCTAGCCATCCTGTTAAGCCCCAGAGGACACGCTACCTTTTTCACTTGGTGGAGAAAGAACCGGACTGTAAATGGGGTGTGAAACGTTAAACGTGAGTGAACTTTAAGCAATTGACATGATGTTTCTGCTTCATTACCGATTTCATTTTTTCTGCTCCTGAAGCCATAGAAAATGTTCCCAGCTACCAGTTCTTTCTAAGAGATAAAGAACTTTAAGAATGGACTCAGGTTAGATTTCCCACAGATATTCTTTGGACACTGCCCTTTCCTTGGTTTTCATCCCTTGGTTTGGCTTTGAAGTGAGAGTGAATCAGAGTCAGGAGGGAAAGGGCTGACTCCCCGCCTTAGGCTGGAGGGTGAGCTGTTTCCTGCCTCCCAGGCAGGAGAAATGAACAGATTCCCTGCCTGCTCAGCCCCATGAGCCCCACCCCCTTGCTTAGCGCTTGCCTGGATCCTTGAAGGTTTCAATTTGTCATTTTAACCTTTCCAGAGGTCACTTTTTCGTCTTTGCGTATTTTGTTTGTTTTTCACATATTTGGCCATTGTAGAACATACTCTTCCCAAAATTATGCGTGGATACTCTTAGCCTGCCTTACAAATTGCACTTGGATTTGCATAGATCAGCGAACCGATGAAGATTGTGAGCAGTTCCACTCTGGGGGTTCCCTGCCAGGCGACGGCTCAGTTCAAGAATTGTTCGCTTTTTCTCCCTGCAGTACTGGTGCGCCTTTCTGACTATTTAATTTCATGTTTACTCCTTACTATTTTAGAAAAGTGTGTTAAAAAAATGAAGCAAAAGAAAGATTAATGATAAGTTTCACAAGTTTAGTACATTGGGGGTCAAGATGGAGATCTAGTGAGGGTTGATGTAGCCTCGAAGGAATGTAAGCTGGTCATCTATGGGTTTAATTGTGCAGGAAAAGAACGGAAAGAAAAATAAAAATTCTGAAAAATACATCATTAAGATTGTGTGGAAACGGTGAGGTGTAATTAAAAATCTGAGAATGTTTTTTCACTCTCTGGGAATCTATATCTGTTGCTGGATTTTCAACTTCAACGTCTTTGGATATTGACTATCATTGGGATTAGAATCAGCTGTTGTCAGGTGACTAGCAGTTGGCTGAGGGTAATTTTAATTTACAACCCCAGTCAGACTATTCTTTTTCATTAGACCATTAACAAGGTCAAAATAATGTCTATTTATGTAAAATGTTAAACCTAAGCCAGATGAACTCTACATCCACCCCCCTCCATGACCCCCAACCCTGGAGATTGTATATTTACTGAACAAAATTTAAGGGAACAAAGGCAAATATACTTTGGCCCTTTTATCACTCATCACTGTTCCCAATTCAACTAATAAATAGAAATTTGTATTCTTAATCCTAATTAAAAAGTCCTTTCCCAAAAGTAAGAGGCACGACTGAGGTCACAACCTTGGGGTCCAGATATGACCATGTCTCTTTTGTTTCAGGTTAAATGACATCTGACCCACTAGCAAGAAATGTGGGATTCCCATCTCTGGGCTTCCCCCTTCTTGAATGACTCAGCACTGCTGGGGCTTATGCAGTCTTCAGTCTGACTTAATTATTCTTGTGGTAACTTCTCATGATTCCCCCGGTATGCATTTTGAAAACTGTTTGTAAACAGTTCCCTCCTAGCTAAAGGATCCGTGCACTGTTGTCCACTGCTGTCCCTTTCCCTTTAAGACGGGGCCCCCTCAGACTGCTGAGGTGAGCGCAGCTCTTCTGGTGCCACACGCAGGCATCTCCCAGGGTACCGGTTGCCCCAGGAACATGGGGTTTGGCATCCAACCAGTCTTGTTTCTGAACTCACTGTCCCCTTTCTTTGCAGAGGGAAGGGATTATCTCCCCTCCAAACCTGGCAGCTTTTCCTTTGCAAACCTTGGAACTCTGCAATATGACTCTAGAGGTCAGGAAGATGGGAGGGTTAAACTGCAGGAGGGCGGTAAAGAAAGAGCATGGGGAGATCCGCAGTTGTGGGCCGGGAGACAGGAGACTGAGATCTAGCCCCAAGTTTTCCATTTACCGGCAGAGTGACTTTGGGTAACCAACCTGACCTCTGCGAGGTTCCTTTTGCCATTTTGTAAAGTTGGTGGGGGGCGAGGGGGTGTGGATTAAAGGATCTTTAAGACTCCACTAAACTAAAGAGGAGAAACTATAGGATATAACAGAAAGAACACTGAACTGAGAAACAGAAAGCTGGCTCTAAATTCTCTTTCTAACATTTGCTGGTTCTAGATGTTGGACAAACTATACATGTTCTCTGACCCTCAAGTTTCTTTCACAGAAGGATGATACTGCCTCCTTCATAGGTTGGTTGCAAGGACTGTTAGGTAACACAGGTGAAGACACTAAAAGTGGTGCTGGCACATAGATGTTCAGCAATCATGCATAGAATCTCAACTAATGAATCTGAAGTTCATGCTTTGTGATTATAAAAAGGACTGGAGGACCGTTTCATTGCCGTGGGATTTTTGCCTTACTTATCTTCAGAAACTTTGGCTGACAAAGGCAATTAAAATGTAAAACGGAGGAAAATTAAAAAGATCAAAAGGATAAAATGAAGCAAAAGGAGAGAGGAACTGATAACATCTTTCTGGACATAATTTAATTACAGCGTGGGATACCAAATTTAGCGCGGAGTTTCTTAGCTAAATAAAATCTAGGAATACATTGGCTTTTATAATTAGCAGTCTAACCTTCAAGGAAACATGCACACTCACGTGTAGTGTTTGGTTTGTAACATATAGTTGATTATGCCAGTCCTTACATCATTACAGAGGGAGCACAGATAACCTTGGGCAGTGTCTTCATCTATGGTTTGGTAATTTATTGTGAACTAAAAAACTCAAAGATGGAGTGAAGATTTTTGTTCCTTTGTTTTGTTTTGGGGTTCAGAGAGTGGGAAAATAAGACTGGTTTCAAAATAGAATGATAATAAACTGGCATTGGTGTCAGGAATTTGGATAAAAGAATGGACATGGATTGTGTCATGTCAGTGATTTCTACCAGAGTCAGATACACTTATATTTTCATTTAAAAGTGTCAGTGCACAATATAAAAATGACCAGGACAATGTATGCTGTAGTTTCATTGTTTACAACATTAACTAGTAAATTGAAAAACACCATAACAAGCTGGGAGAGCGATCATGGAAGAAAGGGAAAAGGTTTCTATTTTATACGTGTAACTGCACTTTTCTCCTGCACAAGGCACCCGACATTTTCATTTTGTGATGGGCCTGGTAGAGTATGTAGCTCTTTCTGCTGGAGGTACTGACTGAGGTGAAAGAGGGATTCCCTCTACCCTATAAATGCATATGGGCATCAGTGGAGTCCCCAGCCCAGCAAAAGTCTGGAAGAAGCCTTCCAAACATCCCTTACGATAGCTCATCTTAGCCTCTCTTATACTTTGGAGCAGAGTCAGAGGCAGGCCACCATATTGATTTTCTCAGCTCTCTGGTTGCGGGAAGGGCCAAAGCTGGCCAGGGCTCTTCTGGGCTCAAGTAGCTACATCTGTTGACATCAGAATAACACATACATGGAGGGGAAGGTTGGGAAACATGGCCTCAATGAGATCCAGCTGTGGCTGAAATCAAACGACTTCGGCCTCTCACTGTTGTGGCCCCTCCCGTTGCGGAGCACAGGCTCCGGACGCGCAGGCTCCGGACGCGCAGGCTCAGCGGCCACGGCTCACGGGCCCAGCCGCTCCGCGGCATGTGGGATCTTTCCGGACCGGGGCACGAACCCTCGTCTCCTGCATCGCCAGGCGGACTCTCAACCACTGCGCCACCAGGGAAGCCCCAAAAGACTTTTTAAAAATCTGTACTCAAGATGCTGAAAGTAGAGACCAAAAACAACACCTCCTTGAAAATGGATTTGATTTACCCTCGAGACCACTGCAAATATTACCAGTTTGGTTAGAGCCAGCTGAGTCGGGAAGAACATAAAGGTAAACAATTTTGCTTATACAGTTGATTCTCGTTATTCACGGTAGTTATGTCCCATAAAGTCACAGCAAACCCTGAATTAGCGAATAGTGAATCATTGCTTCTGGGGGAAATACCGGGTTAGGTTCCTATGACCCTCTGACATTTTCATCAACCCATCTACACAGAACTTTGTTTTATGTATGTTTTTGTTTAAAGGCTTCTTATTTAATGTAAGTTGTCAATTCATTAACATTGAACTCACGACCCAGAACATTACATGCCTGAACGAAGCTTACCGAACACATGCATTTTGTCTGTAAGACACATCACAGACTTCTTGAGTTTAGGAATGCTAGACAGTGGGGGCCATTAAACAGCAAAATCACCAACGAAAAGCACAAAAATGCGAACAGCATGGCACTAACGAGACTGCACCAGGGACGGTCATTTATAGTCGGAGAGCTGAAATGAGAGAGCAGAGCATCGTCCTGTTCGACCTCAGCTGGGATGTGTGCATCAAGGGACTCACAGTGTTCACTTCTCTGTGCATATGCATGTCTGTGGACAACTGTAGAAATGCCTGAGTATTGATTTGGGGCTTTCAAATAAATTTTAGCAAGTAGACAAATGTGCAAATATGGAATCTTTGAATCACGAGGATTGATTGTGCTGAGGAGGGAGTACAAAAACACCAGTTAGGTACTTAACTCTAGTATTTAATGTAAAGTTTCAAACCAAAAGATTTTGGTCTCTTCCGGGAATAAAACATCAAATGAAAGTGAAAAGAAAAACAATACGAAGTGTGTTGGTGGCATGGTGGACTTATTCCATCCAATTCTTATGAGAATGAAAATCACAGTTATAATGGCAGAGCAGATAGAGGGTTTTTGGTTTGTGTTGCTATTGTAGCTATTGTTAACAAGTCATTCCGTAAAATTAGGTCACCTAAGGCATGAGTAAATTTTTCACGGAGGTGAGAAGTGTAAAAGACTGTTCCAGAGTGAATTACTAGTGTTAATCTCAGAGTTGAATAAACATAGCAGGAACCACTATGGGGTCATGGCCTGAAGAGATAGCAAGTTTGCGTTGCAGCGCTTCTCTGGGGAGCTTCAGATTTGCTGGTAAGGAGTGTGTGTAAGGGGTTCTGAGTCCTAGTTTCAAAATAGGGACTAGAAAGTAGGTTTAAGGATTTGGGTGCTCACCTTTTTGAAGATTTTAAAGAGGGGCGTTGCAAACTGGTTTTGAAACCGCACAACTCAGATTGGGAATTGAATCCACGGTCCTTTAACTGAGTTTACACACCTGGTCTCAGGACTTAATGAAGCTCAGGTTCTTTATGTCTCATCAAAGAAAAATTTCAGTGAGAGATATAGTGATAAGTTAGAAGTGGATTTATTTAGAGAGACGCAGATCCCGAAGACAGAATGCAGTCGTCTCAAAAGGTGAGAACAGCCTTGGGAAAAACACACTCCACAGACAGAGCGTGGGCCATCTCAGAAGGTAAGAGGCCCCGAAATATGGGGTGGTTAGTTTTTATGGGCTGGGTAATTTCATAGGCTAATGAGGGAAGGATTATTCTGACTATTTCAGGGAAGGGGTGGAGATTTCCAGGAATTGGGAAGAAAAGGTTTCTTTATAATAGCAATAAGGCACATTCAGAGGGAAATTAGATGCCTAAGGATCTAGAGGTACTTAACACTTTTCCTTTTTTCATGCTTTACAACTGTGATTAACTCAGCACAGACCACCCTCCACCATTTCTTATTGCTTAATTAAGAAACATCTTAGAATTTTCTCCCTATTAGTTTCAGGCAGATTAGAAGGAAAAAAAATATTTTAACAGATGCTAAAGTGTCTTTCCAACGATTTGAAGATTAGGAGAATGCCTTTTATAGAGCTTCCAAAGTGTTCCCTGGCTGCTGCTTCCAGAGCTGAAAAGAATTTAGTGGCTGCGTACTTAATGCAAAGCCAAGAACGCTCTGACAAAGAACTCCTGGGCAACTATTACTCTGGCTCCCAAGAGTTATTGCCAATTAAATTGTATCCTTGTCCTGTATGATCTATATCAGGCAGTAGGTGTAACAACACGACTGAAATATTCTTGTCTTACACTGTTAATAAAAGCACACGTCCACTAATATATGTGTACCGGCAGGAAATATGAAATGGTGCGCTCCAGTTGGAAAGCTGAATAGTGTATTGGCAACTTGGTAGGCAAAAGACAGGGTAAATACACTTCAAGTTTGGGAACAGGGTAATTACTGTTACCACCTGGTAATACAGTCTTTATCTGAACTCAAACCTCTTATGTATTTTAAACACTCATGAGGCATCTTGCTAGGCAACCAAATACAGGATTACTTTTTAAGTGTTACCTTGAAAGCTTTTCAAGATTGCTTTTGTCTGAAAACACAGTGTCACATCTGGCACGATTGCCATCACCATATAGCAGAGTTTTTTAAATAGTATTTATTAAGCACTTTCCAAAGATGCATAATCACCAGCATGAGTTGGTGTTCGCAGAGAGTCATTAGTCAGCTCCAGCTTCAATATTTGTGGAAAAGTCAGACTCAGCAAGAAACACATAAAGAATGGAAAGCAAATACCAAACACAGCATCCCTGCAGCCTACTCGTTCCCCTGATGGATGGGAACACTGTATTTCACAGTGGAGCTGCCTGGCGATTTCTGAGCACTGTCTCTCAAATATTTGGCATGAAATATCATGAGCTAAATAAGCACAAGGAACACAGCAGCTAACGGGAGCCTTATGGGGAGAAATGGCATTTACTGTAATGACCGCAGCTTAGGAAATTGCCACATTCCACACTGGGTTAATAAAGGCTTAGGGCGAAGCGGAGAGTGACTGGGAGCGTGGAAGAAATGTCAAGCACCTTCTTCTAGCTGTCAGTGGACATCAGAACTCTCCTCTCCCCTCTTCTCCTGATTCTCTCCCCATGGCCAGAACAGGGCTGGGGTAGAAAAGAACTGTGATTAGGCTAATTCAGCCGCTGGGATGGGATTTTCTGCACTCTAGAGGATGGGATGCTGCACACAGAGTAATAAATAGGAAAGTATGATGCGAAAGCTGTAATTCAGTCAAGAGGTTAGATGGTCTCTTGAGTAGCACAAAGCCACCGCTGCTTATCTCGATGTCATCAAGACCCCGTAAGCTTGAACAGGAACTTTGCCGGTCAATATTTTGCCTAATTTGTTTCTTTGGAGTATGTGGAGTTGGGAAGAAAAAAACATCCAGGTCTCCTTTTGATCAATCATTCTAGCCCGTATATATTTATGTGCCTATACCTATGGCTTAATGTATATCCTTCCAGAACTATGCATTCTCCCCATACCCCAGGGTATGTACAGGAAACACAATCTGAAAAATCCTGACAGAGTAAAAGCATCTATGGAAATGAGATGATCACTGACTATTTTTCATGTACTTTGCCTGCAGTGGAGTCCACACTAGATCATTTCCACAGGTAGGCTCTCTCCTTCCTTCATGCTACTGCACAGCAGGCAGAACTTGACCCCTGTTCTGTCGGAGCTGTGTACCTCTTCAAGTAACCACACTGTGTTTCCAGCTCTGGGGATTTCAGCATTTTTCTTTTTCTCCACCTTTTACTGAGATATAATTGACATATAACATTGTGTAAGTAGGTGTACAAGGTGTTGATGTGATACACTTAATATATTGCGAAGTGATTACCACCATAGCCTTAGCTAACGCCTCCATTGTCACATAATAACCAATTTTTTGTATGTTGAGAATATTTAAGATCTACTCTCTTTGCAACTTTCTAGTATAAATACATTATTTTTTAAATTTATTTTTAATTTTTTAAAATATCTTTATTAAATACATTATTATCAACTATAATCACCATGCTGTACACTGGATGCCCAGAAATTATTCATCTTATAACTGAAGTCTGACCAACATCTCCCCATTTGCCACATCCCTAGCCCCCGCTAACCACCATTCTACTCTCTGAGTTCAACTTTTTTAGATTCCACATATGTGATCTCATACGTTGTTTGTCTTTTTCCATCTGACATTTCACTTAGCATAATGACCTCAGAGTCCATTCATGTTATTGCAAATGGCAGGATTTCCTTCTTTCTCAAGGATGAATAACATTTCATTGTGTATATATACCACATTTTCTTTATCCACTCATCCACTGATGGACACTTACGTTATTTCCAAATATTGGCTATTGTGAATAATGATTTCAGCATTTTTCTATATCTTCTAAATTCTAGCTATGTGTGACATTGGGAGAGTCATTTAGCTTGTCAGTGCCTCAGTTTCCTCATCTGTCTAATTAGGACAATAAGAGTACCTACTATTTTTTAAAAATATTTTATTTTTAGAGTAAGATGAATTACTATATGGGAAGGGCTTAGAGGAAATTTAGGCTTTGTCTTTATTGGTGTTTCTGCTGTTGTTCTTTTTTAGTAGGTGTGGTTGTTTGGTCCTTGAGGAGAGGGAATATGTATTGATCAATTATATATCTTCCCAAACATATATTATAGTACAAATATATGAATTGAATTTAGATCACTGGCTAGATCTTGCAAGTCTTATATAATATTATTTGTATCATTTTTAATTCTACTAGGAGTCTTCATATTTATTCTATAGACAATGCAAATCTACACATTTATGTCCAACTGATCCTTAAAGCCTGAATTAGCCTTTGAAGTGCTGACTGATTTAATCAAAAGTAAGTTCCTTTCTGCCAGGGACCTTCAATCCAAGGGGTATCTTTTTATATGTTGGGTGTCAGCAGGTGGCACCTTTTATACCACACTTTGTTCTCTTTGGAACACATCCTCCCAGATGTTAAGGGAACAGTGCACAGTTTTATAAATCCAAGGTAGGAATCAATTGGAGAGTACTGCAAGTAGTTAGAAATAATAATTGAATGAGCAAAATTTGTGAGTTAGGATGAATTCCTCATTAACTCTGATAACTTCATACCCGTTGCTTCCTTGCATTCTGATATGCTCATTTGAGCGGGAGAGAAAGGTGGGGGGGTACGTTTAATGCATAGGAAGTTATTGGTGCCACTTGATGTGAACATCATGTGTCATGTGTGCTGGGGCAGGAGGTAGATTGAGAGCTATAGGTTGAGAATTATTCATCAAAATATTGATCATGCATGTGACTCAAGAAACAGAAGGAAATGATTGTACTTGTTTTGGGACTGCTAAGATCGCAAATGGAGAAAGCATGCTTCCAACTGCCTCCTTCCAGCAGCAGCAAATGGAACCAGAATACAACTTCTGGGGCTGCACCAACTGTCAGAGGTTTTGTTCACTGACATACCCAGCAAAATTACTGAAAAGCAGGAGGGGTCATTCACCTGGGATCAAGTTCCAAGTATGGCCCATTTTGAGATGTTTAGAGGTGGGCATTTGTGAGCTGGGATTATATAGTGTACTTGATGATGTCAGAGTTATTTTTGGATTCTTGATTCTAATTCCAGATGTTTTTCAATAGAAGTAGGCAGGGTGAATTTAAATAGGAAGCTTAGCTGTCAGTAATATTACCTGGTACGTCTTCAGCTGGGTGGCTGTTTTGGAAAACTCTAAGGTGTCATGCACACTTGAGTGCAAATTGATCTTGTGAATAGCCATTATTCATACAGAGGGTGACTGTGTAATTTATCATTCAAACAAGGGATACTCTCCAGAGAGTGAAAGGGTGCTATTAATAATTATATTGGGACAACAGATATAACTGGGACTGTCTCAGACAATTTGGGACATAGAGACTTCTTATTTATACCTTGTGAGTGGAGAAGAGTATTTAATCATTCAATGTACCACAGTTCCTCTGAGGTTTCTTGTGTTGTCTTCTTTTTTTTTTTGGCGGTACGCGGGCCTCTCACTGTTGTGGCCCCTCCCGTTGCGGAGCATAGGCTCTGGACGCGCAGGCTCAGCGGCCATGGCTCAAGGGCCCAGCCGCTCCGCGGCATGTGGGATCTTCATGGACCGGGGCACGAACCCGCGTCTCCTGCATCGGCAGGCGGACTCTCAACCACTGCGCCACCAGGGAAGCCCTTGTGTCGTCTTTTTTAAACCAGTTTTCTTTCCACAGAACCCCTTTGCCTTTCTCTTTACTCTATAGTGCATGGTGAAAGCCTGTATTTATTGCAGCAATTATACAGTCAGCTGTTCATGAGTTTGCTCTCTATTCCCACGCTTACATTAGACCCTGGACTTCTTGGAAACAGGGCACATGCATTCTTATCTATCTGTCTATCTGTCTATCTATCTATCATCTATCTATCATCTATTTATCTATCATCTATCTATCTAATCATCTATCTATTTATTTATATTGTGGTGAAACCCACATAACATAAAATTTACCATCTTAATAATTTCTAAGTGTATAGTACAGTCTATGTGTCTCCTTGTGCAATAGATCTCTAGAAATTTTTCATCTTGTAAAACTTAACTCACTGACCAGCAACTCCCCTTCCCCTTGGCACCTCAACCCCCGCCCGCCCCTTAGCAACCACCATTCGTAAGGTCCTCCCGTTTCATCCATCTGTAGTATATGAAAGGATTTCCTTCTTTCTTAAGGCTGACTAGTATTCCATCGCATGCATCCACCACGTTTTCTTCATCCTTTCATGCACTGATGGACGTGTAGGTTGTGTCTGCCTCTTGGTTATTGTGAATAGTACTGCAGTGGACATGTGAGTGCTAATCTCCCTTCAAGATCCTGTTTTCAATTTCCTTGGGTATATACCTGAAAGGGTGGTATTGCTGAATATGTTTAGTTTTTTTTTTTTCTATGTTTAGTTTCTAAAGGAAGCTTCATACCGTTTTCCACAGTGGTTGCACCATTTTATATTCCCAGCAGTAGTGCACAAGGGTTCCAATTTCTCTGCATCCTCACCAGCACGTGTGACTTCCTATTTATTTATTTATTTGATGGTGGCCATCCTACCCAGCATACGGTGTTAGCTCACTGTCATTTGATTTGCATTTCCCTGATGATTAGCGACGTTGAGCACCTTTTCATATGCTTGTTGGCATTTCTCTGTGATTTCTTTTTAAGTTTTTCATTAACTGCCATTATTATACTGTCTGTAGGGAGTCTTCCCCTTGAGAGGAGACTTTCACAGTGAAGGTTCAGAATTGATCAAAATAACATAGACAACATCACGTGTTTCATTGTTGGTGTGTGTGTGTGTGTGTGTGTGTTTTGTTTTGGGCCACACCTCGTGGCATGAGGAACTCCCCTGACCAGGGATTGAACCCGCACCCCTTGCAGGGGAAGCGCGTAGTCTTAACCGCTGGACCACCAGGGAAATCCTCGTGTGTTTCAAATGGCACTGGATTTCTATTCTGTTCTCTTGCTTCATTTTACCTCCTTCGTGCCATCCTACATCACTCTCCCTGCTCGTGAGGCCCCATGAGGGGAAAGGTCATAGGATTTCTCCAGTGGAAGAAAGATTTTGGATGTAGGGGAAGTCTTTTTTCTTTCTTTCCTGGAGAAATTCATTTTGCCTTCACGTTTCTCATGGCTCGTGCTGTATGTCTACTAATACGCTGCTCAGTTTAACTTTTCTCTTTTCAATTAAATATAAAAGGCCCTCAAGCTTAAAAACAAACACGTGCACAGAATCTGGGCTTATCTTTGGCTGTAGGAATATAGCCTTAACATGCTAATTCATATGCAACGGTTCAAACAAACAAGTAGTGAGATCATTATGGTGTTATCAACAAGCTTTTTGATAAAGCTGTTTGGGTGAAATTTCTTTGGCTTGATATAATTTGGGGACATCTAATTTTTCACACACAAAAATTCAGTATAGGCTGATTCACAGTATGTGATTCAGGACCGGAGATGAATTAGATGACTCTTTGGGGTACCGTTCCACTAAGACCCGGCTTGGAGGATTTGTTACTGGGTTTCTGTGGTGGAGCTACTGGGGGCTGGTTCTATAAATTAGTGAGAGGTTGATAGGAGCCAGAATGATTCACATTAAAGTCCTTAAGATTTGGGTAGATTAGGGGTGAGGGAGAGAAAAAGAAGCAGAAAGGGAGAGAATGAACAGACTGAGAAGACCGTGGCTCCACCAGGAAGTGTCTCTGATCTGGAAAGTAAGGATGACAATTCCTGCCTACTTCATGGAGGTGTGGTGAAGATTGTCAAAAAAAATGAATTCGAAAGCTCCTTTGGGTGAAATGCTTTATGTAAATACAAGGCATTTGATATCATGAGAGGGTAGGAAATAGAGTTTTGCGAACCAACCTTCCTCTAACTTGATATTCACCTACCTTTATGAAATGTCCAAAGAGTACCTTTTAAAGTGGGATAAAACCTGTAATCAGTAACCTCAATTCTCTCAGGTAAGGAGGGCAACGACATGAGGTGGAATCCAACAATAAAAGGAGCTCTAACTCCATGAAGAAGAAAGACACATGGTACTCCACGATCTGGTCCTTATTTTAACTGAGAAAACCGTCGCAAGGACTTCGATTCAGCTGGGTCTCAATGTCATACTTTCAAGATGCAGTCAAGTTAGTCAACAAAGCAGCCAGACCAGTTGTCTGTTTGCATTGACTAACAGCTGCATAGTTTTTTTAATTTTTTAAATTTTTATTTTGATTCTTTACTTTTTTAAAAAATTAATTAATTAATTTTTGGCTGCTTTGGGTCTTCGTTGCTGCGAGTGGGCTTTCTCTAGTTGCAGAGAGCGGGGGCTATTCTTCGTTGTGGCGCGCGGGCTTCTCATTGTGGTGGCTTCTCTTGTTACGGAGCACCGTGCGGGCTTCAGTAGTTGTGGCACGTGGGCTCTAGAGCGCAGGCTCAGTAGTTGTGGCGCACGGGCTTAGTTGCTCCGCGGCATGTGGGATCTTCCTGGAACAGGGCTCGAACCCGTGTCCTCTGCATTGGCAGGTGGATTCTTAACCACTGCGCCACCAGGGAAGCCCTTTGTTGGATAGTTTTGATTTATATTTGGGGTCCACTTGACTGTCTGAACGGACAATAAATTATAGACAAAGCTAATGTATAGGAAGAACCCCTGAGAGTTGGGCTAAGCCTGACTTCCTTTCTGTGAATATGATGTTTAAGCCAACTTGACAAACAAGAGGAAAGCAGATTTGGTACGTATGTTCCTGTCCTAGGCATCAAACTTTAGTTCACAATGGCTTTAAGTTCAATGCTATGCAAAAATCCCAGAATCAGTCGTATGTCTACTTAGGATTTTAATTTTGAAAAAAACTGAAAACAGAGAGCAACTAAATGGCACTACATCTTGGAATAAAGTTTTAATATATATCCTCTGTGCAAGTAAACATCTGTGAATGCCTGTTCATATACTTGTTGCCAATTCTCAGAACACCCTCGGAAAATTCAATTGTGTGGGGAATAAAAAACCAAGATTATCCTTATATACTGCCGCTTTTCTGCCTAGTTGTTACAGATCTCAGTTCCTATCATGGCCTCGCCTGTGTGGCTGGGCAAGTTCATTAATCTCACTGTGTTTCATTTTATTCAGTATAAAACGAGCATTATTATTCCTACATCATAGAGATCCTATAAAGATTAAGTATATACATAAAGACCTTAGCATACTTCTTTGCTAAAATGTGCTTTAAAATACTAATAAGCGCCCCCAGCAGGGCTGCTGTGTAGGGATGGGTCCTTCTAGGGCTCTGGCTTCACCACGTGGTAAAAGACCAGGGTTTTTAAGCATGCCTTCCCCTGTTTAACTTTCCATCCATCTCCCACTATCCAACATCTCACTTACTAGTCCTCATTTCCGTACATCCTTACAGTGCCTTTTACTCTGCCTGGAAATCTCTGTCCCCACGTCTGCACGTGGCATCTTCTTCCCATGATTAGGTCACAGCCTGAGTATCACCCAGGCAGCCTCTTCTGGACCACTGGTCTCAAGGGGCATCTCCTCCTTAGTCACTACCCCATTTTGTCTCAGTTCTTCATGGCGTCTTGCTCTGGTACCCAGAACTGTGTCTGGCACGTGATACAGAGCTCATCACATTCTTTTTTAAAAGAATAGATGACCGTTACTGCCTAAGCCAATTTTTTCTTTTATTTAAGAACTCTACAGACATTAGTTCCTATGGAAGGGCAGATGGCTTTATTCAAGGTAAATACTCTTCTGCTTCCCTTGAATCCAGTTTGTGTGTCTTCTTTCTGCTTCTCTCCGAACTTGAACACTCACTGGGTAAAATTTCTGTTTTCTTGCTCTGCTTTCTATTTCAACATGGGCAAGAACATGAGCTCCTTAAGTGAGCTACAAAGGCAGGCAGCTAATTCCTCCTGGCTTCCCTGTGTGCTCCATTCATGAGCCGACCAAATATGTTTGGCCACAAGTTTATATCAGCAAATGAATGTGTCTGTGGAATGGAGATGTACTGGCACTAAATTGGGAATGTCTGTTTGAACAGACAGAATTGTGGCTACATCTTTCCAGCTATTTCATGAGTTAGTATTTGAAAAATCAATGTCATTTTTCATATTTGTGTGTATATTTTGACTATAGTCTATTTATCCAAAGAGCGAATTAAAATTAATATTGTTGGTAAGAGTGGCGGTGGTTTTATTATTTTTTTCTCAAAACCCATTTGGAAGTTTTTCTTTTCGATGAAATTGGTTCCAGTTTATTTCCAAATAGCATTTGTTAGAGTCTGCTTTTTACATGGAATTATCCTAAAGTTCTTTAACTGTTTTGTAGAAATCACTTTGCTTAATAGAAATCAACATAGTAGTAGTGTGAGCTAAATTATAATGTTGCTTACAGTTAAATGTTATATTTGTGATAACTCTATTTACATAGGTTCCTTTATTTAAAAGAGCATTTTTGAAATAAGTGATGTAATAATCATGGTTAACTGTAGTAAAGAATGAATACTTTAGGGCTTCCCTGGTGGCGCAGTGGTTGAGAGTCCGCCTGCCGATGCAGGGGACACGGGTTCGTGCCCCGGTCCGGGAGGATCCCACATGCCGCGGAGCGGCTGGGCCCGTGAGCCATGGCCGCTGAGCCTGCGCGTCCGGAGCCTGTGCTCCGCAAAGGGAGAGGCCACAGCAGTGAGAGGCCCGCGTACCGCAAAAAAAAAAAAATGAATACTTCCCAGCTGGTGATTTTGACAACCCCAGACTGGCACCTAGACAAGGTTTAGCGTTGAGCAGGTGTTTAATAAATATCTGCTAAGTGAATCTTTAGCATGCTATACAGTATTTAGCATTCCTGAGAGCATGGAAATTTCAGAAATAAAAAAGCAGTGCAATTTGCTAAATTTGGAAATTGTTAGTCCTTTTACACATTATCTTAGTTTTTGACCTCATTTATAAAGTACTGACATCAGCCAAGCTACTAATTTATTTTAGAAAAGAAACCAACACAAAAGAAGAGAGGTATAGTATCTTCCATACATGTTTGGAAAGCTCTAAATGTTCTAAAGTTCTAAAAGTTCTTGATTTCAAAGGCCAAGTGTACTTAGGTGAGTGGTGCTGATTTAAATCTATGGTTCTTTTTCTTCTCTTTTTTTAAAAAAATATTGCAGCTTCTAAAAAGTTCTCAAACAATAAAAAATTCAAAAGCTCTGAAATTTAGACTATGACAATAATTAAGAAAATGCAGAAAGGGCACTGGTAGATTTTTAAAAACTATTTTAATACAAGATTAATAGCAATTTTCTATCCAAATCAGAAATGAAAAAAATCTTAACCCAAATAATATTCATTTGACAGTCACATAAAATTTTAGGTTTGATCGGTGCACACATTTGTCCTGCATATATGTTATGCATATGCACACAGAGACCTCACTACTACGCCATCTTGAGGTGTCTTTTCACAGAAGTACCTCATTACAAGGCAATGTCAAAGATTCCAGTACTTTTCAACTTTCACGGAGGCTCAAACAGCCCCATGCTAGGCTGAGTCCTGTGCCTTAGCAAACTGTGTTATAGCAAGGCTCCAGAATGCATACAGATCAATACTCTCTTTGTAGAACTTGGCCTAAAACTAAACACTGGCTAATGTCTCCACCGAGGAGGAACACATTGCAAATTTGTTAAGTTATGGTCTCCTTACTCTTCTGTTGGCAAAGCTAAGGTGCCCCTCCCCTCTCCCCCTTTTTTTTTTTTAAAGTTAGAAGTCAGATTTGTTAGTGACTGTAAGTAAATGAAAATGAGTTTGAATTTCTGCAAGTGTTGGATAAGTCAGAACTTGCATTTGCTAACCCTTCCACCTTTAGTCAAACCACCTGATAATTAGCCTTGCGAAGAGAAGTAGTAAAAGAATGACAACTCGGGAGCTGCTCAGGTTTTATTCCTCCTTGGGGACTTCAGTTGGTGTTCAGTGTGTAGCCAGAACATATACGTAATGGCTAAAGAATTAAAGTAGGCTAATGTCTGCAGCAGGGAATATAAATTAAATATCAGGCTTCTGCGTCCAATAATCTTTTCAGTGTGTCTGATTTATAGAACGCTACTTTTATAATTCCTACTGCTTATCAATGAATGGTCGTGTTTTTCAGTGTAGACAAAGTAGTATTATCTATCCCTTACCACTAAAGCAGGGAACACAACATATCCATCTGGGTAAGTCACTGTAAGGGAGTCAGATTGCTAGTGCTAATGTTCTATGATGGCTCTAATCAAAGTCCCGACTTGACCTTCATTCAAACGGGAGAAGGCTGTCGTGGCTGTCGCTCAATACAGAACCATAAGTGGAGCTCAAACTCGTGAATTTGCAATCTATTCTTCTCTGCTAAAGACTTTAGCCTCTGTTTAGCTTTCGTTATAACGTATACAAAGTATAATATACACCAATTACAGACGTGTATTTCTGTTAGAAAAATACATATTATAACTAAAGAACATGTAAATAGAGGCACTTCAATAAGCTAAGTGTTTGCAGTTATAAGCACCACCCAACAATTCCTAGCATCCAATTTCAGTGAGCCCATCCCTCTCTACTCATAACAGAGGTTGTGACGTGATTACAGAAATTTAGGGGACATCAAAGCAAACGAGGACAGGTCAGGAAAAATAATGGAGCACCACTGCATCCCCTACCACTATGCTAAAACGAGAGAAATTAACTTGGTGAGGGGAGGGGGAGATTCCAAAATACTTACTGAAATGGGTTAACTAGATTAAACTAATTCCCTTAGGGCACAAAAAATTCCTATGTGAAATTAGTCTGAAAATCATATGACATAGTAGGATGATGATAAAAACCAGGAAGTACAATTTCAATAATATTTTGACCACATCCATGCAGGTGACTAATACTGTGGCATCATTAACTGACCGTGATTTCAGTTCTCTGCCTGGCTCATATAGATCACTATAGCTCACCAATATGAATAGTATTGATAACGAAGGTGTTGAAACAAATGAAACAGGCGTTTATATATTGTCTGTGTGGTTAGTGTTTATAGAACACGGGTTCACATTCATTAATATAATGTGTATTCACATACATGCACAAAACCCTTTGGGGGTGAAAGTACAGGGAAAACAAGGCATTCTGATCTATTTCACAGAAAACAATGCAGATATATTTTTAAAAGGAAAGACTTGGAGCTTAAAGCTATGAAAACAAGTTATGACTCAAATATTTTGGAAAATCAAGATTGATTTAATTTGTATTGCACCTTAATTACTGGAGAAAGACAATACTGATTTCTGAACATACAACACAATGAGCAACATAAATGACTGGTCCTTCATAGAGATGTTTTATGTGTCATTGGTGATAGGAAGCCAAAGTCTGGCGGTGAAATGAATGGTTTGCTAGAAGAATGTAATGCTGAATTAGACTGTATCAATTTCATAAAGATTTAAGTGAAAAGATGCCACAAAATCTCTCAGAATCCTACATTCCGTATTTCGTTAGGCATACGATAGCAATAGATGCTTCTAAATACTTTGTTTTGCAAAAGTGCTCAAGTACACTTAATACTATTGTGCCGCATGTGTTCTACCTAAATGTGACTAAATCAATAACTAATCATAATCTTGATGGGTACGGAGATCGAAAAATACCATTGATGTGTCATGACTGCCAATGGGTTAATTAACATGTGACTGGCATACTATGGTGTCTTGAAACATTACTTTTCCCAACCCCAGATACATCATAAAAACCAAAAAACACATGGATAGCCAATGGTATTCATAAAGCCCCAGGTTAGTTTGTTTTGCTTCTCTCTGTCGGGAGGAGCGTAACGCCTGGCTTTGGCACACCTGGCGGGTCACTTAGGCTCCGAATCAGCCTCTTGAATTAGAATATTTCTCCAAGTGCCAAGCAGGAATCCTAGGCTGAAGGCGTTGTACCGAAAGCAATGGTTTTGTGTGAATCACATTCCTTGCGCATACGGTTTCCATGACCAGTGAAGTTCTGCACACCCACGGCTCTGCCCATGCGTTCGATACAGTCTGGAGCACCCAGGACAAAACACGCTCATGTGAGAAGGGTGTGCCCTGGCAAACTTTTAATAAATGGACGGTTAGATACGTAAAAAGTTCTCTTTCTTGATTCTTGGTGCTCACAGATCATTGAGGAATCCCTTCTCTGAGCAGCACAAAACAAGAAGAGCTGGTTGACAAAACATTTTCGTTACAAAGGTGTGTCAACCCTGAGCTTGGAATTAAGAAGTTAAAATCTGTGATTTATATATATATATAGATATAAAAATAGATGATCATACTAAGACTAAAAAAGTGAAAGAAATCTCCATGTCAATACTATATATATATTTTTTTGTCTTGACTTTTTTGTTGTTGTTGTGAGTTATTTTGTAAGAGAATGCCCTTGTGATGCAGAAACCAACTGACACAAAGCAAAGAGTTAAAAATGAAAACTCACTTATGGATCTAATTGTTTATCGGTTCATTAAAGGAACTCTTCTTTTGGGAGGGTAATGAGCACGGGGCAGAAACATCTAATTCACGTCAAGCCTGTGGCTAAAGCAAAGCGATTGTATGGTTGAAGATTATTTTCATTTCAGACCCTTGAGGAAGATGAATTCATGAGGGTGTCCACTAGTAACTGGAGATGAAGGGAAAAATCCGTGCCAATTGGATACAGTGGTCAGACGTTAAGAGAATTAAGGAAAATGGTACCATTACTGAAATTGAAATCGGGGTGAGATAGAGGTGCTGAGTTGTAGCACATTTTACTCTCCGATTAAAGATGGAATTCTAAATTTCCTATCAGTACCTCTGAATCAGCTTGGCATTGTATGGTTAGCGCGCAAGACCTCCAAGACAACAGTGTATTTTCACTACATTAAAAAAAATCTCAAACCTCCGCATAAGCATTTTGTAAACCTGATTTGTCACAGAAAAGCTTACACTGGGAGTTGGCCGGCAATGCCGAACTTACAGCGTTACAGCTCTTTTATTTTTCTCGTTTGCTTCTTTGTTGAAAATGCAGTTGTCTTGGGGTTTGGCCTGATTTTGCAAGGAAAATTATTTTCTTCCTATTTTTTTTTTTAAATGGGGAAAAAAATAAAAAACTCACAACGTGAGATTCCTTCACTTCCGCAGCATAAAAGCAAATGAAGGTAAGAAAATCTCCTGGTATGAAAGATTTGAGTAAGAATTCTCTAGAATAAACAAGTTTCCCACAGATGATAGCTGAAGGAAAGAGGAAGCAGTCCAGTCTGGCACCCAGTACTCTTTGGGAAAACAAAAAGGGAGGCATAGTGCAGTACTGCTCTCTTCTCATAGAAAACGGTAAGCTTTTGTGGCATGGTCCATTGTCCAAGAGTGTAAGAAAAGAAGTGAGTTGGCCGTTCAGATAGCTAAAATGCAGTTTCATCTGACCAAAATCCCAGGATTATCTGCACAGTCTCTGCCACGCCAGGGCGATGCAGACGAGAGGTCCTGAGAGGAGCGAGCGTCCCAGCTGGGCTGCAGAAGAGTCTACTTCTCTCCTGTCAGGATCCACTGCTGGGGCCTCTGTGGTGACAAACTCAAACTCCGTAGGACATACCTCATCCATGCACCCACTGCCACTCCCTGAGCCGCTGGATTCATCACCTGGTGCGGACAGATCGAAAAGGAGAGTTAGACCCAGTCTAGCAGAGTGGGGCACACGTGAGATTTGGGCACGGAGGTGGCAGGGGACATCTCCCCACCCAAGGGTCCTCCACTCCACTCCATCCCCGTGGGTTTGTTTATAATGGGCAGGTTTGTGATGTGTGGGTGGACCGTATCTAAATAGATATCTGAAACATATGCTTCATTTTAATTTTTTTATTTTTGGCCGCACCGCGAGACATGTGGGATCTTGGCTCCCCAACCAGGGATGGAACCCGTGCCCTGTGCAGTGGAAGGGCAGAGTCTTAACCACTGGACCGCCAGGGAAGTCCCTGAAACACAGTGTTAATAGAGACATCTGTGTCTGTATTTCTGACCAAGCTGAACATATTTGATACGTAGCTCTTTACAGAAGAAGTTTGCCATTCCGCGCTTGAAACCAATGCCCAGGTGTCCACTTAGTATTCTGTCTTAGCCTGGCAGCGTCCCTGCCTGCCTCATATGCCTTCTGAGCCTTCTCTATTCCCATTTCTGACTGCTTGGTTCCTTCATGTTTCTTAAACGCTTTATCTCAGATCTGGGTCCAGTTAAGTCTCCATCCATTACTAGCTACGTAAAAGTACTTATCACCATTTGCAACTCTATTATTTACTTTCTTGTTCCCTCCATGAGAATGTATACTTTTTGGGGGAGAGCAGACACGTTGTGCATACTGTTCATTTCTGCATCCCCATTGGCTTTAATGGCCCCTGGCATATAGCAGGTTCACCATAAATACTTATTGAATTATTAAATATGCCTTGGGCAGTTTCTTCAACTTCTTTCAGTTTCCCCAACTCCATAGCTACTGACAATAACACTCACCTTGTTGAGGATACGTGAAAACCCCCTGATCAAATGTGTGAGGGCACCAAAGCCAGTGTGCGCAGTGATGCCTGATGGAAGAAATGTGGTTCCTACGGCAAAGACGACCTAGATTTTAACCTGCTGTCTTTTATTTAAATGAATTAGGGCAAGCCAGTTAGTCTCACTGGGCTCTGCGTGCTCACCTGTAAAAATGAGAATAATCATATCTATTTCACTGAATTGTTATAGGGTACAAGTGAGATAATGTTCCTAGCAGGGCTTAGGAAACTGTACACCTGGAAAGGACGTTTGCTACTTCCCCTCCTTGCTCAATGAGTCCATTCAATAGCCCTAAATGCCTCCCTGCTGGCCTGAAATGGTGATGTGCATGTTGAGCTGCTCCGAAAGACTGGCACCATCTTGGCCGCTAGACGCTACTTAAGCAAAGCCAGGTAATGCAGGGACCTTCCAATGTCCCCCCAATAAGCACGGCTCAACTCAGTGCAATTTATTTTTAAAATGTGACATCTAAATACCACGTAAGATCACTTGAATACACTATACCAGGTTCTTAACATTTTCTCTAATTTATCTTTAGTGGCCTTGCAAGGGGGAAAATGCCCATTAATTAAATTCAGAGATATCACAATTGCTAAGGGAATTATATTAAACACTGGTACTATGAACAAGAAGTAATCTAACCTTTACAAAGATATTACGAAGGTGATTTAGAATATTAAAAATGTGGTATGCAAATAATGACAAGAGAATCTAGTTGAGAAAAATAACGGCCCCATCTCTTTCTGAAAGGAATCACAAGTGCAGGTATTTAAGGGGCGATTTTTTAAAATGTCGAAAGCGATAAGGGTGATGATGGCTATAAGATGTGATAGTGGTTTATATGACAGACACTATCCTGATGTAGGAGGCCAAGTTCGGTGCTGGGGTTAGAGCAAAGTGATGGTCTTAAGTGTTGCTGATTTTTATTTTCTTTTTAGGGGAAATGGAGCAAGATATCTCCTCGAGGACATTCCCTAAGCTTTGACAGATTGACATGCATACAATCTCTTTAGGTCAGAGAGGAGACAGAACCAAGGCCAATATCAACTAATTCTTATGTATCTTGAATTATTTATTCCAACAGTCATTCTCTAGGTAATAAAGCATTTTATTATATTAGATAGATAAGACAGAAAAGTAAATTGAGAGGAGTGAAGCTAAGGAATGAGCAGGGGAGAAGCAGCAAAGGCTAAAACCTCGTGTAATTTACTCTTCTGAAGAGGGGAGGAGAGGTTTAGTAAAGAGAAAGAAATAATGGGAGGACTTGAGAAAGTTTAAAGCAAGTCTATCAGGTTGGCAATTATCCTGCACTTAGAAAGTTAATTTTTGAGTTATTTAAAAGGGAATTAAGCATGAAAAATTTTCTGCAGGGGACAACTCAGTAGAATGATGGTTAAGACTCAGATGACTTCATGTCTTCCATCTGTAACTTGTTTCTTTCTATCTCATTAATTCAAGCACACAAGCGTCATCTTTTGCTTCAGTGACCAAATTACAGGATCACTGGCAACTCCACATCTTAAGCTCAAGAAATCTTTTCCAACCTAAGGATAAAACAGGAATAAAGACACAGACCTACTAGAGAATGGACTTGAGGATATGGGGAGGGGGAAGGGTAAGCTGTGATGAAGCGAGAGAGTGGCATGGACATATACACACTACCAAATGTAAGGTAGATAGCTAGTGGGAAGCAGCCGCATAGCACAGGGAGATCAGCTCGGTGCTTTGTGACCACCTGGAGGGGTGGGATAGGGAGGGTGGGAGGGAGGGAGACACAGGAGGGAAGAGATATGGGAACATGTGTGTATATATAGCTGATTCGTTTTGTTGTAGGGCGGAGGCTGGCACATCATTGTGAAGGAGTTATACTCCAATAAAGATGTTAAAAAAAAAAATCTTTTCCCGAGAACTCTCTCTAGAAGAATATAAATATATATATATATATATATATATATATATATATAAAAAATACATAAGAATATATATATTCTTCTAGAGAATATATTCTTTTATAATACATAAAACAACAACAAAAATCTTGCCTTTATGCATCTAGAAACCACTTAGACAAACCCAAATATAGTTAGTTTCATCTGATGTACATTCAGTAGTCTTTCAAATCACTTCTGATATTCTGTGACCTTGAATAAAATAGTCACGTGTAATATTACTTCAGCATTTTACTGTTTTTCTCAAGATTTCAGATACAAATGTCAGTGGGTCATGTATGTGCATGATTGGAGAAGGAGAAAGAACTGATGCAGTTGATTCCATGGCACGTGAGAGATCATCTTAGCTCCTTTACACACAGCCTCAAATGAACCTCCCAACGATCCTTATTCGGGAATGCTTCCCATCCTATAGAAGAAGAACCTGAGACTCAAGAGATAATTTGTTCAAGACCTCAGTTCTGAAGTGATACAACAGGGATTCCTTCCCAGCCTTGTCTGAGTGAGCAATCTTGAGAATATTCTTCCCTTGGTGGTTGGGAGGAGGGATGGGAGTTTGAGGAAGAGACATAAATGCCGACGGGGAAAGGAGAAAGGGAAAGCATTACTTTGCTACCTTATCATTAATGGATCAACTGGCAGACAAAACTCAGTTTTAGCTTTAGTATAGCTGAATGTCAGCCACTGAAACCATTCCTTAAGAGCAGTTATGATTTTAGTAGTATCCTAAGTTCTGCAGAGCAGAGCTCTCTACCCCAAGGACTATAAATAGCTTTGCAGATGGGGTAAGAATGACACAGAAGAGCCGAGGTGCACACTGCTCTTAAAGAAAAATCACAATAAACTTACTTACAAAACAGAAACAGACTCACAGACTTAGAGGATGAACTTATGGTTATGGGGGGTTGGGCTGGGAAGCGGTGGCGGGGGAGGGATAGTTAGGGAGTTTGGGATTGACATGTACACACTGCTATATTTAAAATGGATAACCAACAAGGACCTACTGTATAGCGCAGGAAACTCTGCCCAATACTCTAATGACCTATATGGGAAAAGAATTTGAAAAAGAATAGATACATGTATATGTATAACTGAATCACTCTGCTGTACACCTGAAACTAACAGCACTGTTAATCAACTATACTCCAATATAAAATAAAAATTAAAAAGAAATTCTTTCTTTAAACAAAACACAAATTATGGTATAATCATCTATAATGGTTTTCACTCTGGAGGTTACAGGTGCTGGTAAAGGCTTTCTTACTCGTGTCCTGGAAGTTGACGTCATTGCCGTTATACGCGTTCTTCAGTTTGTTGGTCATCACACGGAGAGCCATGATCTGCTGCCTGATGAACGTGTCGGGCCGCGTGATGTCCACGTCCACCTCGGGGTTGTTGATCTGGTTGGTCAGCCCATCGTTCATGATCTCAGGCAAGTATCTGCCGGGCAGAGAGGGAGGACAGGGGAGGGTGAAGCAGGAGCGACCTCGAAACCAGATTCTGCCACGTTGTTTCTAAAAGTGAGCCCAAACGTTGGCAAAACTCGGGCTCGGTTCCTGGAAAAAGGGCCAAACGGTGAAAACAAGGCATACATCTTCCCAGAGGGAGATGCGGCTGTCCTCTCACTCTTCTCACAAGGCTCTCGCGCCTTTGGCTTCTTTCCCGTTTCTGGTGCCCCTTACTGGAGTGTTGGGGCGCGCACTGCTACAGCAGCCTCGAAGGGACTTCCTCGCTCTCATCTTTCCATTCTAGCGCAACCTTCACAAGCTGTCTGGGTAACCTTCTTAAAATATTGCTTTCGGGCTTCCCTGGTGGCGCAGTGGTTGAGAGGCCGCCTGCCGATGCAGGGGACGCGGGTTCGTGCCCCGGTCCGGGAGGATCCCACATGCCGCGGAGCGGCTGGGCCCGTGAGCCATGGCCGCTGAGCCTGCGCGTCCGGAGCCTGTGCTCCACAACGGGAGAGGCCACAACAGTGAGAGGCCCGCGTACCGCAAAAAAAAACAAACAAACAACAACAACAAAAGAAAACTTCAGTCTCCCAGCAAGTCTAGGAGGTAGGTACTATTTCAGCCCCGTTTGTATAATAGAAAACTGAGACTTAGTGAGGATAAGTAACTGCAAAGTCACAGAGCTAATGGACCTAACTTCAGAGCCCACATGCCCAAACACTGCACCATATTGCCTGGTTGATCATAAGCTACAACTCACACTTTATGGCTCAGCAATCCAAGCCCATCTCCACCTCCTGTCTACTTTCTTAGGCTGCAACACTCCCTTCAAGGTACCCTCCTTGCCTTATGGAATCTCCTCCCTGGATCCATCTTATCTGCCGGCAAAGAACTTTCCCGTTCAAGTTTTAAATATCTTTAAAGCCCCAGGTCAATCCTCACTTTCTCTTTGAGATGTTTTCCAGTTTTTAGGGATCTGCCCACTTTTCTGTGGGGCTTCCAAGTTCGGCAGGGCATTTTGGTCACTGCACAAAGTCATCTGCTGAGGGAGGGAGCTGGGGCTGAAATCCAGCCCGAGTGCCCGTGCAGGGCACCATCCACCAAAGGGGGTGCCTTTTCCTTTCCTTTTCTTCTCTTTTGTGGGAATCTTTTTATTTTAGAAAATTTTAGCATGCACCAAAGTAGAGACGATAGTATACTAAACCTTCATATTCCCATCTGGGCGTCCTTTTCTAATTCCTACAAAGGCACTATGTTTGTCTGTGTCCCGGTAAGAAACACATGGCACACTCAAAGGAGCAATAAAGAGAGTTTAAAGAAGAGACTGTTGACAAAGGTGTGAACAGGGTTGAAGGAAACCAACCAATGTCGCAAAGAACCCTGGGACTGGCAACAGCAGAAGGGCCAGAGGGGATGGAGCTGTTAGCGGACGCGTGAGATCTGAAACCATGCAATGCAGCCAGGAGACACTGCAACTGCCAAACCAAGGCCCCTCAGGGAGGGAGCGGAGGGAATGATACCCTGACCTCTCTAGTCCCTCCTTCTGACCTCTGGCTGGTGCCTCCCATTGGCTGAACCCAACCGGAAGCCAACAGGAAAGGATACCCAGGTGATGCAGTCTGTAGAGGTTCTCCTGAAGGTCACAGACCAAGGTGGAGGGGTGGAGAGTGGATCTCAAAGCGAGTCAGAACATCCAGCCCGAGCACCTGATAGGCTGGAGCAGCCCTGCCTAACTGCTATCATTATCACTCTTTCACTGCCTCTCTTAGTGTTGCTTGAAAGCCGAAAAAACTTCCCTTCCTCTATTTTGTCCTTCCTATTTACATTTTCTTGTACAATATACTTATGCTTAAAATTCCTCCCCTTCCCGCAGGTTATTTTCCAATTTTCTGAAACCAAAGGCTCTATCCATCAGCCTCCAAAAGAAGAAATAGAAACACACAAAGAAACTTTTATATTTAAGCCATATTTCAGGTGTTGAAATCTTATGCATGATGTATTTGTGCATGAATGGGTTTACCATTTTATTTTATTTTGTTTTGAATTTAATTTTTTTATACAGCAGGTTCTTAATAGTTATCTATTTTATACATATTAGTGTATATATGTTAATCCCAATCTCCCAATTCATCACACCACCACCGCCACCCCCCCGCCCCGCTTTCCCCCCTTGGTGTCCATATGTTTGTTCTCTACATCTGTGTCTCTATTTCTGCCTTGCATGGTTTACCCATTTTATTTATTTAAAATTTATTTATTTATTTATTTTTGGCTGCATTGGGTCTTCGTTGCGGCGTGTGGGCTTTTTCTAGTTGCGGAGAGTGGGGGCTACTCTTCCTTGTGGTGCGCGGGCTTCTCATTGCGGTGGCTTCTCTTGTTGCTGAGCACGGGCTCTAGGTGTGCAGGCTTCAGTAGTTGTGGCTTGCGGGCTTAGAAGTGGTGGCTCGCGGGCTTAGTAGTGGTGGCTCGCGGGCTCAGTAGTGGTGGCTCGCAGGCTCTAGAGCGCAGTCTCAGTAGTTGTGGCGCACAGGCATAGTTGCTCCGCGGTATGTGGGATCTTCCCAGACCAGGGCTCGAACCCGTGTCCCCTGCATTGGCAGGTGGATTCTTAACCACTGCGCCACCAGGGAAGCCCGGTTTACTCATTTTAAATCAGAAGTCCCAGAATAAGCTCCATGTCTTCATCCATATCTTGAATAAAATTGACTTCATGATGTATACTACATAATGAATAATAAAGCACACAGAGCACATTGCAAATTCTTTTTCCATAGAACTTCACAGTATTTACTGCCCTAAAAAATGTCCTAATAGAAATGAAAGAGTCATGGAACTATACTTCTTTATTTTTGCAGTAAAGCGTGATGTTTGTGTTGCCTTTTAATATATCTGGGATACCAATGAAATTCTGTTAGATTCTGAGATTGTCCTCCTGATATAAGTTCTAAAATATGACACTGGATTGACTCATTGACATTCAGTTATATGTGCCTGGCTGCGTGAGCTCTACCTAATCAGTAAAGCCCATCGGAATAAAAAATACAAGGGCAGTCCAGCCTTTGCTGGCACAGGAGCTGAGAGGGGCTGAAAGGTGCCCCTGGGCTCTGGTGTTGCCCCTGGACCTTCTGAACAATGGCCCCTGCCGCTGCACCTATGCTGAGTCAGAGGAGGGCTTTGTTGCCTTCAGCCGCTGTGCGCACGGCGCAGCTAGCCGAGAGTCATTTATCAGCAGCTGACTGCGATAGCTTACATGGGAATGCCACCCTTGGGAGTCTGAGCACGCAGGAACAATACAAGGCTGCCAAAGAAACCCAGCCTCGCACTGTACCTGCTGACGCTCAGCTACTTACAATGAAAGCAAGTGACAATGCAGCCATGTCCTCGAGAACCTTTTCTCCTTTAGTGTAGTCCAAGGGGAACTTTAGAGACAATATGGAAACTTAAACCGAAAAACACGGTTGAAAAAGAAAATGGCCATTTTGTCACACCAGGGGTACATCCTGAGGCCAAATCTGTGGCTGTCCAGAGTGCAGCCTGGGGCATCGATGGACGCCCAGTTCAGCGCCAGCCCATTTATTTGTTGCCTCTCTTGTCTGATCTCTTTACATAACGCTCATGTCCTGCAAGAATGGACGCATCTTTGAGCCCATAATATTCTTCCCTTTATTAGATTTTGCACCAGCTCTTTGGCTTGAGGGCACTCTATCTTTGCACCATCATAGTCCGGGAGACATGGAAAGGGAGGAGAATCTTGCTACAGAGAGTCCAGGTTCTGGGAGCCTGCACATTTACATGGGGCAGGGAGAACCCAGAAATGAGGACAAGTTGGAGGGGTGTCACTGTTTGCCAATACCTCATGCTGTGGTATGGAAAGCGAGTGGAATCCGGAAATAGTGAAGCATTTTGGTTACCTTCTATTTTGTAAGACCATGTGTAGGGTCTAAATCGTCAGCAGTTTTGCAGAATTATTTATCGTCACATCTGCTATGGTCTGCACGTTTGTGTTCTCCCAAAATCTACATGTTGAAAACCTGATGCCCAAGGTGATAGTGTGAGAAGGCAAGGCATTTGATCTAGAGGGCTCTGTGCTCCTGATTGGGGCTAGAACCTTTATAAAGGACGCTGCACAGGGCTTCCCAGCCCCTTCTGCCTGGTGAGGGTACAACGAGAAGCCTTCAACCCAGAGGGAGTCCTGGTGGAGGAAATTTCTGTGGAGCTTGCTATGAGCGATGAGTGACCGGGTCAGCACAGCAGGCATTCCCGACCCAGGGCACTCAGAATGGGCTCATGAATGGGCTCAGCATCAATGGAGCGTAGAGAAATTGGAACTCTTCTGCATGGCTAGAGGGGATGCAAAATGGTGCAGCGCTTTGGAAAACAGCATGGCCGTTCTTCAAAAAAGTAAAAATAGAATTATCATATGATTCATCAATTCCACTTCTGGGTATATATCTAATAGAATTGAAAGCAAGGACTCAAACAGATATTTGTACACCCATGTTGACAGCAGCATTATTTACAACAGCCAGAAGGTGGAAGCAACCCAAGTATCTTCTGACAGATGAATGGATAAACAAATGTGGTCTATACTTATAATAACTCAGCCTTAAAAAGGAAGGACATTCTGACACATGCTGACATCGATGAATCTTAAAGACATCACGCTAAGTGAAGTACGCCGATCACAGAGGGACGTATGTTGTATAATTTCACTTATGTAAGGTACTTGAAATAGTCAAATTCATAGAGACAGAAAGTAGAATGGTGGTTGACGGGGGCTGGTGGGAGGGAGGTGTAGGGGGTTATTGTTAATGGGTGTAGAGTTTTAGTTAAGGGAGATAAAAATGTTTGCAGGTGGATGGTAGTGATGACTGCACAACCATGTGAATGTACTGAATGCCACTCAACTCTACACTTAAAAAATGGCTGAAATGGTAACATTTACGTTGTGTATGTTTTACCACAGTTTAAAAAAATCTAAGTTTTAAGTAGAGTTTTCTAAAGTTCTTGACGTATATTACTTTTTCCCTCTCCATTTTTTCCTGACTGCAAAGTGGAATTATTCAAAACCTACTGTGACTTTATGTTTTAAGTGGATTTATAAATTCTTGAAGACTTTTGAGCTGGAGTTGTCTGTGGCATTAGGTACTTCAAAGAGGTGGGACACCAAGACATGGTCAAAGACACAGAGGTTGACCCAGGGCACCTGAGATCTCTTTGGGACCCAGCAGTGTAATCATGGGTAAGTCACTTAGCTACTATATATATATATATATATATAGTAGTATATAGAATTATATCGCTTATATAATTATTTTTATATTTATATGGATAATTCTTACCTTATTTGTTTCATAAGCTGCCATATTAAGTGAAAGTTTATGAAAATGCTTGACAAATATAACACACTATGCAATTGCAATGCATTCTTATAAAATTAGGTTGTGAACAGGGCTCCCTCAAACGCCAAACTCGTTTCTTAGGAGGGCTGACGGCGGCAGAATTCTGAGTTTTAAAGCCTGGATTCATGGACAGAAGAATGATTTACTGTGGCTTTCTTCCCATCTGGAAGATGCGTGTCATGAAATGGTTTGGAACTCTTGGAGGACACACAGCTCGTTGGTTGTGCTAGTGAACAGAAGGTAAATTCTTTGACGTGGGTTCTGAGCTCGTTGGCAGGAGCTGCCCAAACCATCCTTTCCTGGTAGAATTGGAGTCAGCAAACTCCAGGGCGGGTGGGAAAGAAGACCCACGAGCCAGTCCTCAGGGCTGCCGAGCTGTCGACAGCAACATGCCTCTTTCCTCCCATCTGTAGCCACACTTTTCATCACTTCCAGGAGGTGCACGCAGCGTCCCTCTCCCCCAGGACAGTCAGCCTTCGTGGGGTCTTCCCTCCTAAGCATCCCAGAGAAGGGAAGTGGGCTTTCAGCAATGTCAGCTTGGACAGTTGCCAGTTTTCTTCCCAGACAGACTTCCCACTTTCCCCAGGTGTTTGTCTGGCTGGTTATACATCAAAAATTTTACAGATCTCTCAAATGCAGCTGGAGTGCTTTGGGACATACCCCACAATCAGACTAAGACAGTAATGTCCCGCCAGATCTGTCACGTCACTGTCTCTGACAGATTTCTCATCACCACGCACCATTTTGCCCCTCTGCCAGCTGCTCAAATGTACCCACTCATGACTTCCTAGTTTCTTTGCTTAGTCAATCTACTCAGTGGCTGTTGAGAGCGACTGACCTATTTTCTAGATTTTTCTACATTTCCTATTTCTTACAACTTATTGTATTTACCTCCTGGCCTCAGGAAGGATTTCCTTGGGGTACACAGTTATTTCTGTGAGGATCAGGTGACTTAAAAGACAGCAGAGGCTCCCAGCAAAAGCTACGTTTCCAATGGATCCAATTAATCCTTGTCTCTCAGCTGGCATCTTGATGGGCTCCTTCTAGAAAGCATCTTAAAGAAAGGACACAGTGGTGGCTAAACACTAGTTAACAAGGAGCAGAGAAGCAGAAAGCTGTTTTACCAGTTTTATGGGGGAGAAGGAAGAGCCTGGATATAACAGACTAAAGAAATCCTGAAGACACTGAGATTCGTGTATGTTCTATCATGAGATCCATGTGCTACAGGGACTTGCCTCAGACTGGCTTTCATTGCACTTCTCCTGCCCCATCCCATCGACTGCCATACTCCCCTTTCCCTTTTAACTCTTATGAGCTTAGAGAAAGGATCCCCATAAAGAGAACACAATCCTCAAGGAAGTTACAGATGATGTAATTCAACACGGTTACGTCCTCAGAAGCAAGACTCTGCTTCTCTAGGAGCAAAAAGGTAAGAGCCTGTGTGAACATCCCAAGGGCTTTAGTTTTTCTGCTGCTGCTGCCTGACAGTGCTTTACCCTCTACATGCTAATCATATAAAGTTTTCTTTCCTTCTGAGCCTATGCTCGCCTGCTGCCATCAGATCATTCTCTAGCTCCTGTGCAGGCAGCTCATTCCGGTCACCGGCTGCCCGGAACGCCCTTCTCAGGGGTGACAGATGACTCAGATGTCCTCCAAGGGGCTCTAGGTTCACCCTGGGATTGTAACCTGTCCCACGACTCTTTACTTTTTTTTCCCTTTGGCTGTCTAGATGATTCTTGATTTTCCTCCCTTACTTCTTAGCTTCCTTTCACCTTCTGTTTGCCTGAGTTAAGTCCGAGTGTTTCTGAGTCTCATTTCTCCCTCAGACGTTGCTTAGGTAAGTGAGAGATGGAAGGAGGAGAAGTTCCACTTGCCATCTTACTTTCCTGTTGGTCATGGACGATGCACCTGAGGCTGCTTTTCTTGAGTGACAGACACTGGCCTGAATTCTTCATTAGCTATTCTGATAAAGTAGGATGTGGATGTGAGTATTATCTGCTATAGACGGAATCTTTGTGTCCCGCCGAGAGCCATAGGTTGAAGCCCTAACCCTCAATGTGATGGTACTCGGAGGTGGGGTAGTGGGGAGGTAATTAGGTTTAGATGAGGTCGTGAAGGTGGAGCCCCTATGATGGGATTAGAGCCCTTATAAGAAGAGACCAGAGCCCTCTCTCTCTGCCATGTGAGGGCACAGAAAGAAAACGGCCATCCACAAGGTCAGAAGAGGGCTCTCACCAGAACCCAACCCTGTTGACTTCTAGCCTCCAGACTGTGAGAAAAGAAATTTCTGTTTAAGCCTCCCAGTCTACGGTATTTTTGTTATAGCAGGCTGAGCTAAGACACTAATTGAATCCAGTAATGACCGGATCCATCCTTGGCCCACAAAGGCATCTCATTAGAGACCAGAGGTTTGTGTGGACAATATCCTGTCTCATGAAGGCTGTGCTGCATTTCCAACTTAAAATTCCCTCTTGATGCACTTGTGAAGCTTAAGCAATTCATTGTTGAGATGACTTCAACCTGGCCTGGGCTCTGGCTATCTTTAGTGGGTGATGTTACAAATGAACCACGTGACCTGCCCAACCCAGTTGCTGTTGTTGGTTTTCATATAAGAAAAACCCCATTAAGGGAAACATCCAGGGTTTCCTTGGAGGCAAAGAGAAAACAGCACATTGTAACATGCTCCCTGAGGCTTGCACCTGAACTGAAAAAGGGAACATCTTACATATTAATAGGAACTTAAAGTAGGGCTGGCAGATAAAATACAGGACAGCCAGTGAAATCTGAATTTCAGATAAACAATGAATCCTTTTTTGAGTGTAAGTGTGTTCCACTTGGTGTCTGCTGTTTTTAACGTGCTAAATCTGGCAACTCTGCCTTAGAGCCTCGCTACTCAAACTGCGGTCCCTGGACCTGCAACATCTGCATCTCCTGCAAGCTTGCTAGAAATGCAGAATCTCAGGCCCACCGCAGACTTCCTGCATCAGAGTCCGCATTTTTAACAAGATCGCCCAGATTTTAGCCTGTACACTTGAGAAGCATTGCTTTAGAGTTTACCACGTATTCTCACAGACATTATTGCACTGGTCTTTAAATTGTCCCAGTGGTTGGCAAGGGAAGGAGAAGCAGGAAAGGGCCTCTGCTGACCACCTGGTCTTGTTGTCAAATGCAGATTTACGTGCTGACAGGGTCATCGGTGCACCCACAATTTCCTCCCCTCAGAGGGCACAGTCTCTTCCTTCTACCTCACCGTCCTGTTTCCAGACCTGCTCCGCTACTGAAGCAGAGTGAGACCTGCCAGAGACGGGCAAAGGTGGGAGCAGGGGATGAAGGTGGGTTTCTGTTCTGGGGGGACGATTACTCACATACCCTTGACTATCATCTCAACACAGAAGCTTTCACCCTGTGGTTACCACAGCAGCCACATCTGTGTGCATCCTGTTTTGTTTCAAGTCATCATTAATTTCAACGGGTGATATTCATTTACTAACAAACACCTATTTGGGAAAGTAATACATACTGGAGTAAAGGGACATGTCCACTGTAGGAGTCATTTTGATTTCAGAAATGTTAGCATGTGAAATGGGCATGCTTCTGAATCAAGGAAGTATGGTAGAGAGCTTGGAGCTGCACGCAGAAAACAATCAGGAGAGATATGAATAACGGCAGGCAAGTCGGAGCAAATACTTAGATAGGACAAAAGGGCTGCAAAGACTGGCTGAAGGAATCAGATGGATAAAATACAAAGAAAGGAAGAAATGTCTGAGTGACTGGCAGCCTCATCCCTGTTTTAAAACAGCCTCGAGTTTTAAAACGCCAGACAATCTCTATCAATGCTAATAGACATCGCTGTTCCAGATCTCTAAACACTTGATAGATTTTTTTGTTTTAAAATAAAGGTTCTGGTTCTTTTATTTCACAGGGTGACAAGAATAACCTTTCTTTCTTTTTCACAAGTATTCCTAAACATTTAAGAAGGCCTATCATCTGAAAGGCCGTACTGCAAAAATAGGGAAAAAATAGGTTGCCTTGCGTTACAAATGGATTTTTTAACTTGCAAAATAGTTCAGTGGAATTTTTTTTTTATGAAAACTTCTCATGTGTGTTCCTCGATCAATTAATATTTGGATGAGAAGAAAGCTTCAATTAAATTTAATCTAACAAATCTTTATTGGTTATCTACTTACAGTGTTATTAAATATAAAGTTATAGGGCTTCCCTGGTGGTGCAGTGGTTGGGAATCCACCTGCCAATGCAGGGGACATGGGTTCGAGCCCTGGTCCAGGAAGAGCTCACGTGCCCCGGAGCAACTAAGCCTGTGCGCCACAACTACTGAGTCTGCGCTCTAGAGCCCCCGAGCCACAACTACTGAGCCCCGCGTGCCACAACTACTGAAGCCTGCGCGCCTAGAGCCCGTGCTCCACAAGAGAAGCCACCGCAATGAGAAGCCCGCGCACCACAACGAAGACCCAATGCAGCCAAAAATAATAGATAAATAAATAAAGTTATAATATTAAGATTCAATTCCAGTAGAATAAATAAAAAGAAAGGTACTAAAAACCCTTGAAATTGTAATTTTTCAATGGAAATATAATTTGAGTCACAAATATTTGACAGCATTATCTTTTTAATAATACACTGGGTTAAATTCTGGAATATTCATGCAAATGATTTTATCGCATTAAGTTTGATGATTTCCCTCGCCCACATAAAATCCTCCAATGGCTTCCCACAGACCTCAGGATAAACTTCAAATCTGGTCCCTGAGTACTGATCCAGGTGTGTCTCCACCTATGTGGTCCTTTCCCAACCCACAGTCCAACAGGAGGGTGTTTAAAGTTCCAAAATCCACTGTCTTCTCTCAAGCCACTGTGCCTTTTCATGTGTCGACAGACACCACTGCCATCACATAGTACTTAATTGACAGAGCCTTGCACAGTGCCTGGGTTGAGGGAGTGCTTAATAACATTGCTGATGAACTGAATGAACCGAATGTAGACCCACTAAATCTTTTACGGAGCGAAGACTCTGTTTCATTTCTTCTTCTAACCTGGGGAGGACAGTATTTATCTGTCATTTGCTCTAGAGTCAGGGTATTAAAGTGAAAAGAATACGCTCTAGGGTTTGGGCGATTTCCGCTTTCACCCTTGTTAGTCGGCAAACCTTAGACTAATGTTTTACCCTGTCTCGGTTCCTGACACAGTGAGGAACTTGGCTGACAGCCTCTTTTTGCTCTAACTTCAATGGTCTTTATCTTCCCCATTCATTTTCTTGATGGAATGTAGTCCGCTCCCCAGTCCCTGCCCAAAGCCTTTTTTTATATTTCCTTTTGTAAGACACTGCATATGCGCTAATATCCAGTAACCTGTGTAACTATCCACGGGAATGTAGTTGAAAACACAGCTGCTGTTTTAGCCAAGGCTAAAAGGTAAACACAGATGGGCAACAGAGCAGCTCGGAAAATCAACCACTTCATCCATTAGGCCACCTGGTCATCCTTTACAGTGTCTTTTTGTACAGTCATTAGGAAAAGACACATTAGAAGCTGTTAATTCACAGCTGAATTTGCTGGCCCAAGGTCTCCTTCCTAAAAGGTCGGACACTGATAAATTACTAAGCATTTTTGAGGGGAATGTTGTTGATACCATGAATAGCCTCTTGGACTCTCATGATCTGAGATTTGCACATTGATATTTGGGGGTAACTTGAAATGATTACAGTTTTTTCTACAGCTGTCTTGTTTTCATCTTGCTAAGCTCTCTCTAGTACGGCTAATAATCTCATTACCAATAGATGCTAAAAAATGCAACTCAGCAGTGTAAGAAGTTACACCCAGGGAGCACCTCACTTGTACCCCTTCCTTCTGCAGCTTCTTCTGAACTTAATACCTATGAATCTTCTTGTTCCCTTTTCATCACAGCTACTTCATATGCTTGAAACCGCCCAATAACGCCGCAGGACAGTCCCCACTCTTAGGTTCTCCACCTGCTGGCTGATCCCCAAAGATTCCTTGAGTGCAGTTTACCGGCTGCTCTGCCCACCTGCATCCCCACTGAGGAGGGCTCAGGCGGACTCCTCTCCTGGGGGCTGCCTGGCCTGCCAACTCCCAGCCAGTTCTCCCGTCCAACTTCTCCACCCTATGAAAACTCAGGCCAAGCCCATTTCTGAGCTGAATCAAGAAATTCAGAAATTCCATACCAAGTGGCAGTAGCAATGGACGGCAGAGCAGAGGATAAGAACAGAGCCATCTCTCACCAGGAGATTCCAATAGGACTTTTCAAGGCACAGAACCTGTGAGAACGCTTTCCTGGTTGTCTGTCTGTCATTTTCTTTTTCCCTAACCGTTTCAATGAGACTTCAATATTTTTTTTTCTCCAAGGGTGAAAAAAATTACAGTTGAATGTTCACTTCCTGTTTAACGTGTGATGGAAAAAAACCAGTCAGCTGTGCAAATTTAACTATGGATAAAAATAGCTCTGCTATCTTAAAGTCAGTAAGTGAACATAAAAAGCTCTTTGTGGTCTCAGGATATCCGTAGCCTGGCATCTGTCCCCATCCCTCTGTCCTCATCCAGAGGCGAGGCATTCAGAACAAAGATTCCATGCTTAATGGCACCTTGAGAGTAAGCGCTCCCAGGTGCCCATCAAACCTGTCACTCTGAACAGCTGTCGCTAAGTGACGACTTGTCCCTCCACCCTCCATTGCTTTTTGCATAAACAGGTCTGCAGCGCTGTGCCAGGAGAGCCTTCCAGGGCTAGATGTGCAACGCCCCATCCATAAGAATAGCGAGCCGCCCTCACCTGGCTTTGCTGTGCCCGTTCCAACATTCCTCTTCGTTGGACGTGCCCGCCGTCACACTCTCGTCCTTGCAGATGGTGTAGGGCAATGCTGACCAGACCTTTTTAGAGAGCTTCAGTTTCTCTTTTATGTCTGTGACCTGATCAAGAAAGCAAGGAAAGACAGTGAACATTCTCCCCAGGCGTCGTCCGTTTCTACACAAGGATGCAACTGAGGGGAAGGTTAGAGAGTCTGCCACAGGACTAGCACAGACTCTCCATCAGCTTTAAGAGAGACATCATCCTGCGGGATTTGTTGCCCAGGAAAGCCTCACTTCTTCCTTTCTCCATCTCCCTCTAGATTCCAGCAGAGAGCTCTCAGGTAATTGGCTCCTGGTTTTCCATCTTTTCTGTCCTCCCATCCTTTGAAGTAAAAACTTCTGAAGCATCTCAGCTGGCTTCAGGTCCCTCTCCAGCTGGGAGAGATAGGTGTTCTCTATTGCAAACACCCTCAATATATTCTTTAGGATTCATATGCCTGGATGTCAGATAAATGCACCTAAAGGATGCACGAAGAGATACAGCACTTTCCCCAAAGGCCTACTTGTTTCTGCAAGAAATGAGTATTGTCACTAACTCAGCTGCTGGTAACCCCTGCACTTGACCAAGTGACAAGCCCACACAGCACACTCTTGGACGCTGAACAGCAACCCAAATCCACTTAAAAATCTCTAGCAGCAGAGGGAAGCGTCATTACAAATACAAGCAAGTGTAAAATCCACAGCCCTGTGGGTGGATGGCCGGGAGGAGCTTAGTACCAGCATCTTTAGTGCTTTCAGTCTCAGCACTGACTTTTCGTCTGTGGAAAAGGTAGAGAGAGAGATTCAGTACAATTTTAGCTCCATAATTAGAACCTAGTTTCATGCAGTCACCACCCTTATTTCCTATTCTGTCTACATGAACATTGGGAAAATCTGTGGATGGTTGAAATGCCTCTGTTATAGGTTGAATTATGTCCCCCTAACATTTGTATGCTGAAGCCCTAACCCTCAGTACTTCAAGAATAAGACCTTATTTGGAGATGGGGTCTTTACAGAGGTAAGGAAGTTAAAATGAGGTCATTAGAGTGGCCCTAATCCAATATGACTGGTGTCCTTATAAAAGGGGAAATTTGTACACAGAGATATGTATAGAGGTAAGACAATGTGAAGAGACACAGGAAGAAAACATTCATCTACAGGCCAAGGAGAGAAACCTGGAAAAAATCCTTTCCTCACAGCCCTCAGAATCAACCAATCCTGCTGACACATTGATTTTGGACTTCTAGCCTCCAGAACTGTGGGACAATAAATTTCTGTGGTTTAAGCTGCCCACACCTCATCACGACAGCCCTAGAAAAGTTATACAGCATCCTAGAAGGGAGGACCACTGACACTTGTAATCAGTGGCTTTTGGAAACAAAGTATTCTTTGTTTACTGTGGATGGAGTACAGATGTGAGAAAAAATCCCAAAGATCTGTTGTGAGGTTTAAGAGGAAACACAAAGAAATAAAAGATCTCTGATCTTTCATGTTGTCCCTAGTCATATTTCTTGGTAGTTCCAGAATTGTACAGTTTTGTGTGTGTGTGTGTGTGTGTGTGTGTGTGTGTGTGTGTGTATTGCTGCTTTTTTTAATTGAAAAAAGCCCATGATTCTTTAGGAGGTGATACAAGATTCTTTTCTGGTCAGACAGTCAGATCATAATTTCTACAATTTCTGTAATAACCATAAATTCCAAAGGTTTCTGTTCTTCCCACCCCAATTCACTTTTGGCACCTATATGTGAAATGTCACTTCTGAAAAATGGGGACGAAACATGCTGAGGGCTAGGTTTTTATCACAGTCCTCCTCTCCTGTTGACAAATTTTCTTTTTTTTTTTTTTTTGCGGTACGTGGGCCTCTCACTGTTGTGGCCTCTCCCATTGCGGAGCACAGGCTCCGGACGCGCAGGCTCAGCGGCCATGGCTCATGGGCCCAGCCGCTCCAGGGCATGTGGGATCCTCCCGGACCGGGGCACGAACCCGCGTCCCCTGCATTGGCAGGCGGACTCTCAACCACTGCGCCACCAGGGGAGCCCCTGATGAAAAATTTTCTGATTGCTGAATTTTGAATATTGATACAAGAAAGATGAATAATATCTTATCCATAGAAATCTTTTTCTAACTAGATGGTTGTCTCAGAAACAAAGTTATATTAGAAACAGCAGCCAGTTCTCAGAGGGAAAGGAGCAATGGCTTCTCTTATCCTTCTGTACTTCTTCTAAATTCAGAATTTACTGAGCAATTCTACGAGCGGTAGCGGGGCGTCTGGCATAGGCTCCGGCTTCATGATTTTAGAACACACAGAACTGTACAGGTTTTGGCCCTTGCTTATTTGTGATTCTGATGATGACAGAGATTTCCGTCATGGGAAATATCTGTTCACCAGTAAGTACTGAAGATGACCAGAGTGCTGAATACAAGAACCTGGTACACATCCTTCAATAGTGTGATGTTACTTTTGTTTCAGAGCATAAAAAAATCCACAGTGACCTTCCAAGGAGTAGCTTACAATCAGCAAATGTTTAGGGTTGCTTAAAAACTACACTCTCTGATTTCCCCCATTTGTGCTGACTTTGGTCCACAGGCCAGTCGTTTTCTGCTCACAATTCCTAGCACAGCTGTGGGTACATATCGTTATGGTTTTTTTTTTAAAATTTTTGTTTTAAAGATATGTGGCCATTTCTATCCAGCCATAGATGGAGAGACATTCTCTGTTTAACAGTTATTCAAAAACCTTCAAACCCCTGAAACACCAACTAAGAAATGTTGAAAACATGATAGAAAAACCACCGTTCTGCAGCCAGCTCATAGTAATGACTGATCTCAGTAAGTATCGTCAATAGATGCTGTTGTGGGTTGAATTGTGTCCGCCCCAAAAGATGCTGGATCCTGCCCACCAGTACCTGTGAATGTGACCTTGACCTTATTTGGAAATAGAGTCTTTGCAGATGATCAAGTTAAAATGGGGTCATTAGGGTGGGACCTAATCCAAGATGACTTTGTCCTTACTAAAAGGGGAGATTTAGCCACAGACACACACAGACACACACACAGACACACACACACACAGACACACACACACACACACACAGGGAGGACATCACGTGAAGATGAAGGTAGAGCTTGGGGTGATGCCTACACAAGCCAAGGAACACCAGAGATGGCCAGCAAGCCACCGGAAGCCAGGGGACAGGCCTGGGACAGATTCTCCCTCACAGCCTCAGAAGGAAACAGCCCTACTGACACTTGGATCTCAGACTTCCAGCCTCCAGACTGTGAGAAATTAAATTTCTATTGTTGTAAGCCACCCAGTTGGTGGTTACACAGCCCTAGCAAACCAGTACAAGTGCAAAATAATATTGGGTAAAAGTTTAATGGGGAACAGGATATTTACACAATCCCAAAGCACTCCCCACAGATGACATTATTACAACAGGACGACTGTCAACATTCTACGGTGCAGAAACTTGGCAGGCCCTACCTTAACCGAGCGATCAAAGTAACGGGACAGACTGATATCGGGTACCTCCTGACGTGATGGGACAAGAAGGACCTATCACCTATGCAGCGAAAATTCATAACCTGAGTCCAATCATGAGGACACATTAGACAACCTCCAACTGAGGGATGTTTTACAAAACAACTGGCCTGTATTCCTCAAAAATGTCAGTCATAAAAGGTAAAGAAAAGCTGAAGAGTTCGTCTAGATTAAGAAGAATAAGAGACATGACGTCCAAATGCAGTGGAAGGTTCTGGACTGGGCACTAGATTGGAAAAATAATTGCCAGGAAGGATATTATTGAGCTAGTTGGCAAAGTTTGAACACTGACTCTGTATCAGATAATATTGTATCAGTGTTAAATTTCCTGAACACGAACTCCTATTGTGATAACCCAGGAGAATGTCATGTTCTTAGGAGATACACACTGGAGTATTTAGAACTAAAGAGTTACGATTTCCACAACTTATTCTAGAATGGTTCAAGAATAATAATAAGAATAAAAACACACAGATGTATAGAGCAAGAGAGGGTGAGAAAGCAAATTTAAGAAAATTTTAATAACTGGTGAATCTAGATGGAGGCATAAAATTTTTTCAAAAATTGCAATTTTTCAGTAAGTTTGAATTAAAAAAAAAAATAAAACGTGTCCAAAATAAAATCCTTCACATCTGATTTGTCCGGCAGGGTGTCACTTCAACGTCTCTAACCTCTAACCTGGACCACCTGCTTAGGCCACTCATCCTCACTGTTCTAAACACAACCCCCAGAGGCAGAAATAGGTGTTACATATCCATCGCTAGTCCAGACAATGATCACCAGCTTCCGGATGGAAATACTGTAAGCTTTATTCTGTCTCATAATAAATACACCAAGAATGAGCCTTCGCCTGTCTGCCTTTTTTCATATAGAAACCCCACCTTTATGCTGGGGGAATCTGAACCAAATATATATATTTTGAGACAGAGAAAGTAAAATTGCATGACATCCCACAGATATCTCCTCTTTTAATATTTGCCAAATTGAACAGCGTATATGATGCTGCTCTTTCTTTAAATCAAACTCAAGTATTGCATCTTTCATGGTGCAGCCTCTGGCCCCCTGGTTAAATTTGGATGGAACTTTCTGTGTTCCACAGGGGGCCCTGTTCATGATTCTGAGAACTGATCGCTCCGATCCCTTATAATTGGCTTACTTTTCTGACTCTCTCTTAGAACACATGCATCTTGAGGGCTGGGACAGGGTTCTAATTTGTCTTTATCCTCAGTGCTTAGAAAGGGCTGGGTGACCAACTACCCCATTTTGCCCGGGACATAGGAGAATCTAGGACACTGAATTTTCAGCCCCAAACCGGAAAGTCCCGGGCAAACCGAGATGAGTTAGACACGCAGGACTCAGCACACAGTAGGTGTTCAATAAATGTTGGTTGAGAAAATGGGTTTCATTGCCCTAGTATATTACAAAGTCATAGACCTTATGGCTAGCACAAAATAGTTGGGGGGTGTCACACACTGTGGGCTCTTATCTCAAAAGGGTGGGGAGGTGCTGAGGGTCCTCCCAGGAGTTGTATCTGGCTTAGTGAGGGGTGAGGGTCCCTTCTGACCGTTCACTACATCACATTTTATAATCAGGTCACTTTCACTCTTGCATTTCAGAAGCCAGGCATTTTCATTGTGCAACTGAAGGCGATAACGGCAAAGGCGCAGTGAGAGATGCAAACGCTGTTTTAACATTCTGCACGAAAACATCAACCAATTCACTTCCAGGCTGGGGTGGGGAGGCAGACAGCTGAAGAAAATGGACACTATTAGCCACTGGAGAGGAATATGCCTTTGATTCTAAAGACTAGCTGAATGATTGCACTTTGTTTTCTGGTATCAATAAAGTTTTTCAATTCTCAAACCGTTTAGAAGTATATTTTCATTTTCTCTTCTTTTTCTTTTTGAATAATAATGTAACTTCCTTTGCTGTAGCTCTAGATCTGAGTTGTTTTTTTTTCTTCCTGGAGACTTAAGTGTACACGATAGTGTGCTAAGTTTTACGTTAGCAAGCATTCTTGGTAGAAATATATTACGGACAGTGAGAGTGAGCCTTAATTCATTAATAATACAAACTTGATGGGAGCAAAGACCTGGGATCAGATGTGGAATTTACAACTTCTTTTCCCTGCTTCCCAAATGAGCGATTTTAGGAGAGATTAACTCTCTCCAATACTTGCAAATTCTATTTACCATTTGTCCAGTGTCACATTAGGAGTACTGTACTATTAGTAATACCTGTGTACTAAATATTTCTCATCTATGCTATTGACAGATTGTGAAAGTTAAACAACAATTTCTGTTATGCTATAGGAATATGATCCAAATAGATACTGTTGGGATCCACAGGGAAAACGTGAGCCCTCTTCAGAGAACTTATCGGGGCTTGATTCTGATTTCTGACCATTTCAACGACTGGCCTCAGTAAAGGCAGACACTCTCAGTTTAAAGCCTGTCAACGGTCCTGAATACTTGACTATAGAAACACAGTGGTACCATTTTCATACCCACCCTACAGAATTGTACAATTACATAAAAGAGCGAGGCAGCTGACTAAGTGGAGGGGGTTGCTGAAAACAAAGGGATTAGCGAAAACAAAGAGCATGAAGAAGGAGCGTCCAAACATGTCGTCTGATAACTTCAGTTAAGAAGTAACCTTGCCCCAAATAGTTAACCTGAATCTTATCAGGCTTCTGAATTAACAACTTCCAGTTTACAGGAAATATTAGGGATAGAGGTATAAACTAAGTAACACCATAAATAAATGATCAGACACATCCAGTGTGTGGGATAGTATATAAGACAATTGGCCTTGACTCTTGAAAAGAAGAGGGAGAAAAAGAAAGGAAGATTGTTGTAAATGAAAATAAAAACAAAACAAAACTCTAAAAGCATAACAACCAAATGCTATGTGAAGACATTCACTGAATCCTGCACCTGGAGGTGGGTACTGAGGGTTAAGAGAGAGTTTGGAGATAACTGAGGAATTTTGAATATAATATAGGTAGTAGATGATGTTACTGAATTCCTGTTAATATTCTTAAGTGTAATCATGGTATTGTGGTTGTGTAGGAGACTATCCTTGCTTTTAGAAGATTCACAAGGAGGTATTCTGAGACAAAGTGTTATTTTGTCTTAGACTTACTTGAAAGTAGCAAGTCAGACATGATTGAATCTACACAAAGAATACATGGATGTTAACTTTATTATTTTTCCAACCGTTTCGGTGTCATTTGAAAAAGTTAAAAAATAACAGAAAGTTGGGAAAAGAAATAAGACTTTATTGTCAGGGCACATGGTGTTTAAGAGCATTGCTGCATTCAGCCTAGGGCAGTAACTGACTCAAAACAACTGAGGGCTAACTGGGAGCTTTCACTGAGCTCAGGCACTTACATTCGATCTTCACAGCTCTGTGCTAAAGTATGACTCCCTGCTTGCAACCGGGAAATGGGGGTTTAGAGAAGTGAAAAAAAAGGCGACACATCTAGTAAATGGCAGAGATGAAATACAAATTCAAATGGAGACTTCAGAATTGTTACTCTTTTTTTTTTTTTTTTTCTTTTTTGCAGTAGGCGGGCCTCTCACCGTTGTGGCCTCTCCCGTTGCGGAGCACAGGCTCCGGACGCGCAGGCTCAGCGGCCATGGCTCACGGGCCCAGCCGCTCCGCGGCATGTGGGATCTTCCCAGACCGGGGCACAAACCCGTGTCCCCTGCATCGGCAGGCGGACTCTCAACCACTGCGCCACCAGGGAAGCCCCAGGATTGTTACTCTTAACCACTAGGCTTGATAAGGATGTTACCTATAGCTATGGTCTCCAACTTGTGTGTATCGGTTTGGTGGTGGGGTGATGCGCATGTCCTTAGGGGTGGGTAAGATGATTCGATGTGATTGAAGACAAAAACATTAGAACTTCTATTTCTATTTCTTAAATATAAAAACATAAGGGGAATTAAGCCTTCCTAATATTTCATCTATCTACCGATCGATGTGCCTTCAATCGGTCCTTGTAGCAGTGGCCATTTCTCAATTATCCCACGGGAAGAGTGAGACGAGACATTGGGAAAAGGCTTGAAATGGCACCTTCCCCTCCCCTCGTTAGCTGGCTCCCGGGGTATTGAAATCTATCCCAGTTCATAAGTGCTGGTTAAATGCATTTATGGGCTAGATTATGTAGTTTTAACTAATTTATTAAATGGACCAGTGACTTAAAATGACTTTTGCGAAGTAACTTCGGATTTCTTTCTTTTCAAACAGTGCAAGCACAAGTGAACAACGGTAAAATGGCGGGTATGATACTTCCCTCACTCTTGATACATCTGCAACATTACAGAGTCAAAATAATAAAGGTTCTGTATTTTATCTCACTCTTCCAAAGTTTCTATTTTTTGCATACATCTCACAAGGTACAGAGTATATTAGTTCAGCAGTGCTTATATATAATTTATGCATAAATAGTTATAAATATACTGGGTGTCTATGATTCTGATATTTTGCTGATAGAAATATGAGATCAAAAAAAATTGGAGCTGCTTGTCTATAGCACAGGGACCGACGCGATATATTTTGAATCACTGACTTGGCAAGCAAAAACATTTAGTGAAATCAGTTTAATGAGATAGGGAAGTGTATTATAATTTAGAAAAAGTTCCAATACATTGGTTAAATACGAAAAAAGGCTTTTGTTGCTAGCATTCATCTATTAAACACTTCGTATATGTCTTCTATAAGTCAGGTTTTCTGCTACCCCTTGGGGATACAAACATGGCTGGTACATAGTTATCGCTCTTGAAGGGTTCCTAGCATCCCTGGCTAGAGGCGGGTAAACAGACACAGAGCAAATAGGATAGTCATGGGTAAGCAAAGGGCTCTGGGGGCACTGCCATCAATTTGTCCTGAAATTTCCTTTCTGGGGAAAACCGTTCCCTCCCAAGCAAATAAAGCTTTGCCGATATTTGCTTTTTGGTGGCTGCTGAACTCTGCCATGGGGACTATTAGGAAGCTGGGTAATTAGTCATTTCTATCCGGAGGGAGAAAAGCAAAAAATGTATCACGTCCTCCCAAGTTTTCGCCTCCAACGATGGGCTGATTTTATCCACGCACAAGTCATCGCTTTTAGCCACCACTCTGGTCTTTAGCTCCTCCTTTTGCTAAGGAGCATCTGTGCTTTCCCGACTCCAGGGGAATATCTGCTCCACGGTGGAGATTTGCTAAACAGCGCTGTGTATGTCCTGGGTTTTTAAGAAATATTTGTTCAATGAATAAATACATGTACAGCATTGCCAATTATCTGCTAAGGGAAGTAAGATTTCAAAAACGATGGACTATCTGTCAGCAGCTGCCTTTTGGACTTTCCTTTGGAGAGGAAGGAAGACATGGGCACATTCTGTCAGACTTTCTCAAAAAAAGTGCTTTCCCCTGACCTGATTACCGCGGAGCCAGAGGGAGATGTCAGATGATACCTCCAATCCTCTAAGTAGGATTCTAGCCTCCTGCCTAGAGGAGTCATTTACATTCCAGGTGTAATTTACACAGGTGAGATGGAAGAACCTTGGAGATCTCAGAGGCAATCTGGGCTTGGGGGAAAAAACCATGAGAATTTAACTAAAATAGAATGAATCCCATCTTAGACAGCCTTTACAATCCTTATAGAGACATAACGTTTCCAGTAACTTCCCTTTGGTTTTCTAAGCAAGTGACCTGTTAAGTTTTGATTGGGAGTGTTTTCGAACTTTGTTATTACCTTTGGTTCTGTATGGATTCTTTGATGGGGCATATTTGATCTCTTCCAAGAGGCTTTGCCCGTGGCTGTCTATCTACTACCTGAGGCCCATCTACCTTGGACCTTTTCTATCCTCTGGATCTTGCCTGTGAAGTGTGAGATGTGAACTGTCAGACGACCCCCTGCTGTCTTCCCTCAATCATGTTGGGACCAGAATTCACTTCACTGGATACCTGTGGTGTGTACCTGGCTGGATGCCCTATCTGCTCACAACTTCAGAAAGATCCCAGTGTACCTATGTCATCTGTATGGAAACATAACGTAACTGGATGTAAATAATATATACCGTATCTTTAGAAGAAACATGGTAAATATTTAAAGGGCTGTACACTAAATAATACAAGTTGAGGGGGTGAAAAAAAACGTGAATATTTTATAGGCTGCACGTCATTTGTTAGCTTTGGAAAACAATCTGTTTCAAGAAATAAAGGCAGCCTTTATTAAAAAATGGTACATGATACCATTTTTTCAACCTGAGCGTCTAATAATCCGGTTTCAGAGATGGTGACCTCATCCAGCTTTACTCTAGAGAAGAATGCTCTTTTCTTATAGCACCAAGTCATTCAACTCGTGGTGTCAACCTGTATTGGAACTCAAGCCGTGCGTCCACCTCCGGTGCTCAAACGATGGTCTGCACGCACGTGTTCATGACTCCTCACTTGACAATACATCCACATGATCTGGAGTAGAGTATTTAAAGTTCCAACGTCTCAGAGGGAATGCTAATTTCTCTAATGGGGCCAAATATCTGTGAATACAATCTTCCTAATATTCTTAAGGAAGTGGGGTTACTGATGCCATTTAGCTCAACGAGGAGGCTGAAGACACATGATGTGCTTAATCTACTTGTTCGATTTATGTTGAAGCTTGAGCTCAAGTCCATTCTTCTGATACGGCTTTTAGCATCCTATTCACGAGAACATTCATTTTCCATTTGTTCTGAGTCTGTGAAACTCTTTGGTGTTATTTTTCAGGTCCCAGATTGTCCCTGTCTATCGTGTAATGATTTGGTAGGTTCTGGAATGCTTGCAGAAATCACTTGTGACACCTGTTCTTTCTGGAAGCTTCTAAATAGGTCTTGGGGATAACACAGCAGGGTCCTGTTACATGCAGTTTATCAGTGAACCCAAAGCAGACTTTGGCTACACGACACTGTCACCCAGCGCTCTGCTGAGGGCTTGGGTCACAAGACAATCTAAAAGCAGCCTTGCGTTCTGGGCTTTCTCAGATGTTCCCAGGGAATTCAACAACACGTTCTTATCTGTTACCACGTGACACATTCTCCCTATTGTGGATTGGTGATTTTCACATTACTTGCCAAGGACATTAAACATATATGCGTTTTGTAGGAAAAACTAAGAGGGATGAAAAAACTGGTGGGAAGTGAGAATCGTTGAAGGTTCAAAAAGACACTGCTTAGTTTTGTCAAGTTTCTCCGGGGATTGGGAATTGGATCAAAAATTTGAAAGTCTGCACCATCCCCTCTGGCTTCAGGTTTGGAGTTTCTCGGCTAGAGCATGACACTATATTAAAGGCATGACCTTGAAAAGACAGATGAAGCTTTTTTTCTGGCAAAACACTGGTCCTCAAAGTGGAATAAACATGGGAAACACTTTCCTCCTCTGCTACTCAGGTCAGATTTTTGCGGCAGGTCTTAAGAAAACAACAGCGAAGTTTCAAATCTTCACGCTCATACCTAATGTCTTGATCGTACCTCATTCCTGAATGGTATTAGAACTTAAGCAAGAAAGGGTAGTACGCGTTCTACACATCCTTGAGAGATGGCACGGTTTGACATCGAACTAATCTCGAATTCAAGAGTGAAAAGAAAAGGGCCGGAAGACGTTTGGTCCGCAGAAATGCATGTGATCAAAGTATTACTTTGCACAGTGGGTACCTAAATTGTGGCACTATTTACTTCTCAAGACTGAAAATAGAAATAACTTCAAGAAGTGGTTTTTATCACGGAAAATAGAGGCTCAGCAGCGCTCCCACGGCCCAACACTTCTAGAGCATTCTTGACAGATTCTCATCTAGACTCAGTTTACATGTTTCCAATGACAGATATCAATGCTAATATGAAGAGGACTTGGGATTTGCTGCCCGACCCAGAGCAAGTCACTGCCCCTCTCCGAGCAGTTCCGGGGGTTTGCATGGACAAGGCTTTCTCCTCCTCCTGTGACTGGCATTGAGATGGAGCTCCCAACTTCCCCTCTTGCTCTGCTTTGCTCCTTTGCCATCTCTGTGGATTCTGTTTTTTTCTGCCCATCACCTGGTAAAGTCTCCTTTTGATTCGTTTCTGACCTTCAGTCTGTCCAACCTTTGCTCTCTCACTCTCTGCTCCCAGCTTTTGAGACCAGCTCTGTCTTCCTCGATTGCTACCTTTGGTCTCTATTGCTTCTCAGGCATTATTTTGGCAGTGGAGGTGCAGACATCCCACGGAGCTTTCCCTGATCTAGAGCATGAATTGTGACAAGTGCCGATTCTAAGTTAGGTTATTAGATATGCGGTCTTCATGAGGCCTGATAGGAAGATCTCAGAGGCATGCTCAAATGAAGAGAAAGAATTCAGTATTTCTAGCAGTTTGGATATTTAAAGACTGACCTCTGCTCCCACCATCATTTATTCTATCACTATTGAATGAAAACTTTTGGAAGTTCTTTGTGGCTCGAAAAGCAGATTTCCCTCACTTTTCCTCAATTTTCTGATATAGCCAACAAGATCATGTTGGCTTGGACTGATCCCTTTGTATGGGACTAACCTGGAAATTAACACTAATTCAGGAAAGTGCCAGAAAAAGATTATATATTTAATAGCCCAATTCTGCCAACATGGAAAAAGCTTGAAGTTCTGAACATCCAGTCTTGCTGAAAAAATTCTGATTCTTTGCCAACTATTACTTCAAGTGTGCGATCTCTCCGTAGGATCTTTGACGATACTCGGAAAATCCATATAGAGTCTCTAAGTCTACCTGTGATTGAGATACTGCAGTGACCCTGCTACGCTCATAACCACCTGAAGTGACTCTTAAAATGTTGAATTTTCATCTTCAGGGAATGAAATCCAGGGCATTACAAGTATGTCTGCTAATTTAAAAAGGGGGAGGAGGCATGGCAAAGCATTCAAGTTGAGGCATCCCTGAATATTTTAGGATCCATCAGTTAACTCTAAAGGTGTGGGGCTGTATGCTTTCACACCAAAGCTGAGAAACAGGTGTGTATTCTGGTCTTTTGCTCCGAAGCCACTACAGATATTTGGAACTTACCAAGGGATGAAGAATATCCCTTTGCTTATGCAAGATTGGTGTAATTGGGCAGGGCCTTAAGTAAGATATCACAAACATGATGCCATCCAACACCAAGAGGACCCACAAAGATGTACACACATCGGAAAAGTAATTTACATGAAGCCTAGGAAAATATTCAGCAAGTGGTGGGTGGAAATCAGATTTCTCTAAATTCTAAAGCCATTGAGGGTAGAGATGAGGTGACCTAAATCTCTTATGGAATAGGCGACAAAAAGCATACAAATCTCTTTTGGGCATGTGTGATTTGTACTTCGTGGTGAACAATAAATGCTATTTTTGCATCTCTTGTGTTCTATTCATGATAGAACACAACGTTCTGCCTTTTCCTTCATGGATTTATTGGGAATTGATTCTAGTTTAATTGCCAGTGATTTAGGCCTAAGTTAATTTGAAGAACAACAGAATGAGATACTGATAAATGCAACCAAGAATGTCGATCACAGGACCCAAGGGTGTCCATTAACTGTAACTCAGACCTGTAGTCTATACACTGGGAAGAGGAGAACATGATAAGTGGTTAATTCCTTCTGTCGGTCTTAACTTCAACATCTCTTCTCTAGGGATGGCCTTGACCCCCAGGGCCACTTAGCGTCTCCCCTGTATGTTTGCACAGGGATGCCTCTGGTTTTTCCTGTCATAACGATTTCCCCATTCATTGGGACTGTGGGTCTCGCTCCCAGATTGCAGGTGACATCAGGGCAGGACCTCTGTCATTTATGTTCAGCACCTCCTAGGAGATGAGTGTCCCATCTTGCACAACACCTGGTTTATGGCAGCAGTCAGTAGACAGCCAGTGGATAAACAAACGAATGAATAAATGTAGTAGAGTAGGCAGAGGGCAAATCTAAATTCTGAGTCTCTAAATTAAGTTGTAAATGAAATTTGAATAGTAGATCTCCTTACTTGCAAAATAAATTGTTGCCTTAGGGAGGGGCATCTCTTATAAAACTTCCTACTTTATGGAGAAATGGTTGTGTAGGGTCTACTTATGGGTAGTTGGTTCAATTAAACACACACACACACACACACACACACACGCATATCAGTTTAGTGTCTACAATGTACTGGGCACACAGTCACACACACAAGATGGTCTTGCCTTCAGGGAACTTACTACCCAGTGAGAGAACAGACTTACACATAAATAAGCATAATAAATTGCTCACAGGTTTCAGGGCTGTAGGGCACGAGAAGTCAAGTCAATGTTTTACTGTTAAGGAGGAGGTGGCATCCAGGGAGGCTTCAAGGAAGAGGTGGCAGTTGAACCGAGCCTTAAAGGAGGAGTAGCACCTACAGGTGGAAGGGTTGGGAAGATCTCCTTTTTGGCAGAGGGGCCCTGAGTGGCAAAAGCTCATAGACGTGAAGGCCCTTCATCACGGGAGAGAAGCAGATGTGCCCGGAGTGTGGAGGTGTGTTTGCTTTAACTGTGACTTTGGCAAAGTCGCATCATTTCCCTACAATTTGGTTTCAAAATGGGGAAACTACTGCCTTTCCCTGCGCCCTGCCAACTGTCTTCTTAAAGACTTAATAATGCTCAGTAAGTTAATATATTGCGAGGGGACTTGGAGCTGGAAGTTCTTAATGAGTAGAAACATCACCATGGGGACAGATGGCACAGGGGGACAAAAGTGCACTCTTTCTGGGAAATCAAGTTCTTACTCCTGGGAGGTAAATTACCTTTTCCTGGGAGCCATCTGGTTACCTTAAAGATCCAATTTACCCCATGGGGGCACCAAGGAGGGGTGCTATCTACTCCCCTTATGATTAGACTCCAGTGACAGCAAAGTATTTGACTTTCACCTTTACATCCTAACCATCCAATAACCTAGACCGATTCTCTTGGTCTCCTCCAAGTGGCAAAGATGTCAGAGGTCCCTTTTTTAGCTCTAGTGGGAGAGGAACAATCTTCTAAAATAGCAGAATGCCCATTCTGGGCAAGGAAACAATGAACGTCTAAAGCAGCAACATCCAATAGAGATACGATGTGAGCCACAAATGTAATTTAAAGTTTTCTAGGAGCCATATTAAAAAAAAGTAAAGTGAAGATAATTTTAGGAATATATTCTGTTTAACCCAAGCAATCCAAACTATTATTGTTTCAACATATAATGAATATGTAACATTTTAATTAGATAGTTTACATTCTTTTTTGTATTAAGTCATCAAAATCTGGTTTTATGCTTACGGCCCATCTCAGTTCAGTCTACTGATATCTCCACTGTTCAATGGCCATATGTGGCTGGTGGCTGCCATGTTGGGAACCTAGGTCTAAGGTCCTTCCCGGGCACATCGGGAAGTGGGGGCCAGTGACATGGTGGGGGGGAGCTGAGTTGTCTGAATGAGTTGAAGGCAGGCTGTTAGCTGAACATTAGAGGGTTCAGTATGTCTTTCTGAATTCTTTGGGTAGGTGGTACTTCCAATCAACAGAACTCATTTTCATCCCTTTTCTTTGGTGCCATTCTCCTGCCCTCCACTGTGTCCCCCTGATCAACTGCCCAAAGTGCACCCACCAGGAAAGAACTGGATTGAAATTAGGTTACATTTGAAGTCTGGCTGGGATCCAGCGTTTCCCTAGAATTGCTTCCATTTATATAAATGGGAACATGTTGCATCTAGTTTTGTGACATCTGCCAATATTTTGTCTATGTGGCAGAGAGTTTTTTGGCTTACATTTATTTATTTTTATGGAAGTATAACGATCATCCAGAAAAGTATACAAATCATATACATACGAACAGACAGATGAATTTCTACCAAGATACTCATGGAACAAGCCACCAGATATGTGGCAGTTATTAAAAAGGAAAATATGTTAAAAGTCTTTCTTGGATCCCATTCCCCACAAGATCCATTCCCTTGAAAATTAATTGCATCAAGTCATTGATATGCGGGGATTACAGGTTACCGAAGAGCAGAGAGTTTCTTATTGATGTACTGTAATTTTGAGATTATAATGTGTATCCATTTTAAAGACAAAGGACTGTCCAAAAAGTTGATACAAAAGAAATTAAGTTCAAGGCAGCCCAACACCATTCCACCTTTTCCTTCGAGAAGTCCAGCCTCACCTGTAGGCATTTAGAGACCGCCTTTCACCATGGCCACCAGATGGCAGTGCTGTCCAATCTTTCTGCCCCTTCCAGCACTTCCCACATTCTTTTTCCCAGAGAATAAAATTGTAGATTGTTCCACTGCATATAAAGCTGACAACCCTGTTATTTTAAACTTGAAACTGACAGCCTGTTATTTTAATGAGGTCTGTCAGAGCCAAGGTTAACCAAAGCTTTATTTCCCTACAAAATGTTAAGGCCATAGTTCTAAAAGGGGGCTGTGAAATTTTATGTTACTGATACTTTCTCTGACTGTACAAGTTTTAAGATATTTTTTGACATGTAAAGCTACGTGACAAATATAGACATGTGTTTATATGTATAGTCAAATCTGTAGTAAAATTTGTTCAAATTTCACCCAATAGGTCCTTTTGCTCTGTTACATTCTGTGAAAAATTTTAAAAAAGAAATCCTTTCTACAGTTATCCGTTTCTGCCTATTTTGAAGCAAAAGTCTGTATTTTGAGCACTTTGACTTTTTAGCTTAATGGGTCAAAGGAACATTTAAGGCTATTTTAATCTCATTAATATTCCAAAATGAAATCAAGTGTAGTATCTGATTCTTTATTCCTGCAAAAAGAGCTTAGGTCTGGAACAGTAAAACTTCAAAAGGATTTTCTTTTTATAATAGGTACTTCTACAATGTGTGATGATTAATGGAATTATAATTTATTTCCTTTCACTTAAATGCCTTTTTATGTTGATCAAGGAAGTATTTAAAGTCAGTTGCTAACTGTGCCCATATTAAAAACTTTAGCAACCACCTTTTTTCAAGTGATTTTGCTAACATTTTTTGCACCTCTTTAATCTGCTCCACAAAACAATTTTTAACAATGAACAAATCTTCTTGTCTGAAGTTATGAACACAGATCCTGCAAATACTCAATCCAGTTCTACATTTACAGAATTTATTTGAATGAACATTGTCATCAGCGACTCTTGTGATTGGCCAAGGGTCTATCCACCAAGAGACAAACTCAGTAAGAGCCTTGATTTCTGAAAGTGGGCCTCGAATGAATGAATTCTTGTTCAGTCATTATTCGTTGGTGGCAACATCAATTCAATTCACGAACATTTAACGCAAACCTACTATGTAGAAAGACAAGCCTTACAAAACCCAGGAACGAACCGTGCCTTCAGGAGCAGCTATATAATTTGCGGACGACAGCGCACAGCGTGAATGTAGGGTTCCTTGTTAAAAAACTATGAAGAATTTCAATCTGGCCATATATATACAACCAGGAGATGAGACAGATGCTGACAGTTATCATAACAGCAGTGATGGCTACCAACCTATGAGACATCCAGCAGTAAGATCCATATTACCTCCAATTTGCATAAAAATGGTGAGAGGGAGTTAATGGTGCCCTCACTTTATAGACTGAGAACTGCAGCTCTCTTGTGACATTTTCATTTAGTGAGATGTCATTAAGCGCTTATATGTGGCAGACACCATGTTAAACTCACCACTCACACCTCATTGTTTAATCCTCCCAACACCACTTGAACAATTAGGACCCTGAGGCTGTACGAGATCAAATCATGTGGCCTTAATCACATAGTACAAGTAGCAGGGCCTGGTTTTGAACCTTGAGAGTCGGGGCTCCAGAGCCTGCAATCTTAAATTAGCCGTTACAGCAGAACTGGCCTCCTGGCACACTTCAACTCATTTTAAAAGCAGTGTGTCCTGATGGTAGGTCTCACTCATTTCAAAAAAGGATGGAAAATATATCTGGGGAGGGGACGGCACAGTGCTCTGGAAATCTTTGTGTTCCCTCCAAATTATTGGCCCGTGCTAATTTTCTAGACCTTCTCCAATACTACTATGACTCTAGCTGCCTCGCAATTTACTGATTATCAACCTTTTCTAACACCACTATGTTTTTTTTTTTTAGTTGTAGACTCATGTTCACAGCACAATACCCTAGAGGTAGGAACAACAGATGAATGAATAAAATGTGGCATGTGCAACAGTGGAACATTATTCAGTCTTAAAGAAATGAAATTCTGATACATGTTGCAACATGGATAAACCTTGATAACATGCTAAGTGAAATATGCCTTCATAGTGTCTGGCCTTACATTTAGGTCTTTAATCCATTTTGTTTATTTTTGTTTATGGTGTTAGGAAGTGTTCTAATTTCATTCTTTTACATGTAGCTGTCCAGTTTTCCCAGCACCACTTATTGAAGAGGCTGTCTTTTCTCCATTGTATATTCTTGCCTCCTTTATCAAAGATAAGGTGACCATATGTGTGTGGGTTTATCTCTGGGCTTTCTATCCTGTTCCATTGATCTATATTTCTGTTTTTGTGCCAGTACAATACTGTCTTGATTACTGTAGCTTTGTAGTATAGTGTGAAGTCAGGGAAGCTGATTCCTCCAGCTCTGTTTTTCTTTCTCAAGATTGCTTTGACTATTCGGGGTCTTTTGTGTTTCCATACAAACTGTGAAATTTTTTGTTCTAGTTCTGTGAAAAATGCCATTGGTAGTTTGATAGGGATTGCATTGAATCTGTAGATTGCTTTGGGTAGTAGAGTCATTTTCACAATGTTGATTCTTCCAATCCAAGAACACGGTATATCTCTCCATCTGTTTGTATCATCTGTAATTTATTTCATCAGTGTCTTATAGTTTTCTGCATACAGGTCTTTTGTCTTCTTAGGTAGGTTTATTCCTAGGTATTTTATTCTTTTTGTTGCAATGGTAAATGGGAGTATTTCCTTAATTTCTCTTGAAGATATTTCATCATTAGTGTATAGGAATGCCAGAGATTTCTGTGTATTAATTTTGTATCCTGCTACTTTACCAAATTCATTGATTAGCTCTAGTAGTTTTCTGGTAGCATCTTTAGGATTCTCTATGTATAGTATCATGTCATCTTTAAACAGTGACAGTTTTACTTCTTCTTTTCCAATTTGGATTCCTTTTATTTCCTTTTCTTCTCTGATTGCTGTGGCTAAAACTTCCAAAACTATGTTGAATAATAGTGGTGAGAGTGGGCATCCTTGTCTTGTTCCTGATCTTAGTGGAAATGGCTTCAGTTTTTCACCACTGAGAACAATGTTGGCTGTGGGTTTGTCATATATGGCCTTTATTATGTTGAGGTAAATTCCCTCTGTGCCTACTTTCTGGAGGGTTTTTATCATAAATGGGTGTTGAATTTTGTCAAAAACTTTTTCTGCATCTGTTGAGATGATCATATGGTTTTTATCCTTCAGTTTATTAATATGCTGTATCACATTGATTGATTTGCATATATTGAAAAATCCTTGCATTCCTGGGACAAACCCCACTTGATCATGGTGTATGATCCTTTTAATGTGCTGTTGGATTCTGTTTGTTAGTATTTTGTTGAGAATTTTTGCATCTGTGTTCGTCAGTCATATTGGCCTGTAGTTTTCTTTCTTTGTGGCATCTTTGTCTGGTTTTGGTATCAGGGTGATGGTGGTCTTGTAGAATGAGTTTGGGAGTGTTCCTCCCTCTGCTATATTTTGGAAGAGTTTGAGAAGGATAGGTGTTAGCTCTTCTCTAAATGTTTGATAGAATTTGCCTGTGAAGCAAAATGGTCCTAGGCTTTTGTTTGTTGGAAGATTTTTAATCACAGTCTCAATTTCAGTGCTTGTGCTTGGTCTGTTTCTATCTCCTGTTTCTTCCTGGTTCAGTCTTGGAAGGTTATGCTTTTCTAAGAATTTCTCCATTTCTTCCAGGTTGTGCATTTTATTGGCATAGAGTTGCTTGTAGTAATCTCTCATGATCCTTTATATTTCTGCAGTGTCAGTTGTTACTTCTCCTTTTTCATTTCTAATTCTATTGATTTGAGTCTTCTCCCTTTTTATCTTGATGAGCCTGGTTAATGGTTTATCAATTTTGTTTATCTTCTCAAAGAACCAGCTTTTAATTTTATTGATCTTTGCTATCATTTCCTTCATTTCTTTTTCATTAATTTCTGATCTGATCTTTATGATTTCTTTCCTTCTGCTAACTTTGGGGTTTTTTTCTTCTTCCCTCTCTAACTGGTTTAGGTGTAAGGTTGGGTTGTTTATTTGAGATGTTTGTTGTTTCTTGAGGTAGGATTGTATTGCTATAAACTTCCCTCTTAGAACTGCTTTTGCTGCCTCCCATAGGATTTGGGTCGTTGTGTTTTCATTGTCATTTGTTTCTAGGTATTTTTTGATTTCTCTTTGATTTCTTCACTGATCTCTTGGTTATTTAGTAGTGTACTGTTTAGCCTCCATGTGTTTGTATTGTTTACAGATTTTTTTTCCTGTAATTGATATCTAGTCTCATAGCATTGTGGTTGGAAAAGATACTTGATATGATTTCAATTTTCTTAAATTTACCAAGGCTTGATTTGTGACCTAAGATATGATCTATCATGGAGAATGTTCCATGAGCACTTGAGAAGAAAGTGTATTCTGTTGTTTTGGGATGGAATGTCCTATAAATATCAATTAAGTCCATCTTGTTTAATGTATCATTTAAAGCTTGTGTTTCCGTATTTATTTTCATTTTGGATGATCTGTCCGTTGGTGAAAGTGGGTGTTAAACTCCCCTAATATGATTGTGTTACTGTCGATTTCCCCTTTTATGGCTGTTAGCCTTTGCCTTAGGTATTGAGGTGCTACTATGTTGGGTGCATAAATATTTACAATTGACATATCTTCTTCTTGGATGGATCCCTTGATCACTATGTAGTGTCCTTCTTTGTCTCTTGAAATAGTCTTTATTTTAAAGTCTATTTTGTTTGATATGAGAATTGCTACTCCAGCTTTCTTTTGAGTTCCATTTGCATGGAATATCTTTCTCCATCCCCTCACTTTCAGTCTGTATGTGTCCCTAGGTCTGAAGTGGGTCTCTTGTAGACAGCATATATATGGGTCTTGTTTTTGTATCCATCCAGCCAGTCTATGACTTTTGGTTGGAGCATTTAATCCATTTACATTTAAGGTAGTTATCGATATGTATGTTCCTATTATCATTTTTTAAATTGTTTTGGGTTTGTTATTGTAGGTCTTTTCCTTCTCTTGTGTTTCCTGCCTAGAGAAGTTCCTTTTAGCATTTGTTGTAAAGCTGGTTTGGTGGTGCTGAGTTCTCTTAGCTTTTGCTTGTCTGTAAAGGTTTTAATTTCTCCATCAAATCTGAATGAGATCCTTGCTGGGTAGGGTAATCTTGGCCATAGGTTTTTCCCTTTCATCACTTTAAATATGTCCTGCCACTCCCTTCTGTCTTGCAGAGTTTCTGCTGAAAGATCAGCTGTTAACCTTATGGGGATTCCCTTGCATGTTATTTGTTGCTTTTCCCTTGCTGCTTTTAATATTTTTTGTATTTAATTTTTGATACTTTGATTAATATGTGTCTTGGTGTGTTTCTCCTTGGATTTATCCTGTATGGGACTCTCTGTGCTTCCTGGACTTGATTGACTATTTCCTTTCCCATATTAGGGAAGTTTTCAACTATAATCTCTTCAAATATTTTCTCAGTCCCTTTCTTTTTCTCTTCTTCTTCTGGGACCCCTATAATTCGAATGTTGGTGCATTTCATGTTGTTCCAGAGGTCTCTGAGACTGTTCTCAATTCTTTTCATTCTTTATTCTGCTCTGATTTTTTCTTTATTTCCACTATTTTATCTTCCAGGTCACTTATCTGTTCTTCTGCCTCAGTTATTCTGCTATTGATTCCTTCTAGAGAATTTTTAATTTCATTTATTGTGTTGTTCATCATTGTTTGTTTGCCCTTTAGCTCTTCTAGGTCCTTGTGAAACGTTTCTTGTATTTTCTCCATTCTATTTCCAAGATTTTGGATCATCTTTACTATCATTACTCTGAATTCTTTTTCAGATAGACTGCCTATTTCCTCTTCATTTGTTTGGTCTGGCGGGTTTTTACCTTGCTCTTTCATCTGCTGTGTGTTTCTCTGTCTTCTCATTTTGCTTAACTTACTGTGTTTGGGGTCTCCTTTTCACAGGTTGCAGGCTTGTAGTTCCCGTTATTTTTGGTGTCTGCCCCCAGTGGCTAAGTTTGGTTCAGTGGGTTGTTAGGCTTCCTGGTGGAGGGGACTGGTGCCTGTGTTTTGGTGGATGAGGCTGTATTTTGTCTTTCTGGTGGGCTGGACCACGTCCGGTGGTGTGTCTTGGGGTGTCTGTGACCTTATTATGACTTTAGGCAGCCTGTCTGCTAACGGGTGGGGTTGTGTTTCTGTCTTGCTAGTTGTTTGGCATGGGACTTCCAGCACTGGAGCTTGCTGGTCATTGAGTGGAGCTGGGTCTTAGTGTTGAGATGGAGATCTCTGGGAGAATTTTTGCCATTTGATATTATTTGGAGCCGAGAGGTCTCTGGTGGGCCAATGTCCTGAACTCAGCTCTCCCACCTCAGAGGCACAGGCCTGACACCCGGCCGGAGCACCAAGACACTGTCAGCCACACGGCTCTGATATTAGAAGTGCCAGAAGGCTCTTAACAGCGGTCTCAGCCACAGAGTATCAGCTTACTGACATTCTCTGCGCCTTTGTAGGAGCCACGACCCCCGCCTGGCTGCGTGCTCTTCCGGCTCTGCACCCACCTTCCTTCCTCCGGGTGCCTGGAGGTGGCGCCCTGGGCCTTGTGTGCCTTTTACACGTAGTAAATGGAGGCTCAGAGTGCGGGTCGACCGCGACTATGGTTTGAACAGCCCTGCAAGTAATTTCCTAAATTTCTAGGCATTTTCGAACAATTGTTCATGGTTAGAGAAAACTTCTAAACAAATATAAGACTACACAGTTTTCAGTCTAACATTTTAAATCAATCCATCCTCCCCAGGAGGTTCAAAGAACCAAATGTTGTTTGTTCAGCTACTCTTTTTTTTAAAAAAATAAATTTATTTTTAAAATTTATTTTTGGCTGCATTGGGTCTTCATTGCAGTGTGCGGGCTTCTCATTGCAGTGGCTTCTCTTGTTGCAGAGCACAGGCTCTAGGTGCGCAGGCTTCAGTAGTTGCAGCTTGCGGGCTCAGTAGTTGTGGCTCACCGGCTCTAGAGCACAGGCTCAGTAGTTTTAGTGCACGGGCTTAGTTGCTCTGCGGCATGTGGGATCTTCCTGGACCAGGGCACTGGCAGGCGGATTCTCAACCACTGCACCACCAGGGAAGCCCTGTTCAGTTACTCTGTGGTTAGCACATCAGTGGCTTATATTGTCCTTGACTGCATCTATCTATCAGCAGAAATAATTTTCAGGTGGTGCTAAGAACATCCTAGGTGTATACTACCATAAAATCTAGGCTGTTTCTCAAAAATGCAACTGTGAAAAAAAATGAAAGTCCTAAAACTCTTCCTGGTTTTATAAAGAGAAAATCTTTTATTCATAAAACTGCACAGACCAGCTCATCCCCTGGGTCTCCATGACAAAGGGAGAATTCCCCCATAGGGCTATCTACATAGGTTGGAAATCCAGCCCTACATATTTAATGGTCTGTATCTAACAAAAGTGCGTTAGAAATCCTCTCCCTGAGATGATTTCTCTTATGAAATGGAAAGTAGTAAAGAAAGCAAATATTTCATCCCTCTGCCACAGAAATCTATGGGGACTTGAAAGAGCTTTGCCTTTCCTATTACACTGTGCTTGGGAATAGGTTGAGAAGAAGCCAGATGGTAAGTCTGATTCAACCAAATCCAAAGCACTCAAAGGAATCACTTTTTTATTACAGGTAAGTATAAAAACAGTACTGGAAGCACATTGGAATAAAATGCCAGGGGCTGTCTGTTAATAGATGTGGTCACTAAGCAGTGGTACTTAGAGAATAAGTTTCATCTCTTCAAAAAAAAGATCTCAGCCAAAGGCGCTCTTAATGTAAATAATTACGATGGTGATTGTGTGCAGTTAGCCTCCACCCTGGGTTGCTTCTCTGTGCCTTTTGTGAAGAGTTCTGTTTTGTTCCTGGTGCTAGGGTGTCATGAACCATATCACTCAGGCTTCTGATAGTGCAGTGGGAGTCCTTGCTAACAGGGAGGCAACCTGAACCTCCCAAGTCCTTTTCCCTCCCTGAATGAATAAGTATAAGATTTGCTGATTTGATTGTTTGTATTTTTCTCATTAAGAGCTATTTCTGAATTTTTATAATACGCCACAGTGATCCATGAATCACAAATTCCGACATGCTTCGTTGTCTTCATTCTTTTTACTACAATAAAGGGAAAATTAAATAGCCTTTTGAAAATGAAAATAGTTTTCATTTCCTTATTTCTTCAAACTATTTTCGACGTGGAAAACCAACTCTCTTCTTCAAGTCAAATTGAATGTCTTTTACAGACATTTTAATGTCTTTTTTATACACATTTTAAAAAGGCTCAGGCCATTTTCAATGTATTTATTTATTTATTTTGAGTAGGTAGGGGTTTTCAAGGGTTTCCCCAAAGACAACTGAAAGCGGGCTGTTATTTATGTCAGTTGTTATGAGTGAGTTGTGTCATTAAGTTCCTCTTCTCCATTACGCATACAGTTAGGAGGAAAGTCCAAATTTCAAAGGAGCTAGGACTGAAGGCCCAGAACTTGATTTTACTTCTGTTGGTCTGAAGAGGTGACCCTTCCAGAAGAAGCTGAGACACCTCACTTTTGCTTGATAGTTTTTTTAAAAAATATTCTTTCCTGAAGACAGAAGCATAGGAAACAGGCCTACCTAAGACTCAATTGAAAACAGAATTTTAGGAAATATAATGAATACCCTGGGAAATTACGGGAACTTCCCAGTGGTCTTTAAAATGAAAAAATGGGTTGGGCATATGTGGTCCTGGGGTCACCTGCACCCAGGTGTTTGTTCAAAGTGCTGTTAAGTACAGACAGCCATTAGAGCCATAGCCTGGGAATCTGAATTTCTAACAAGGTTTCCCTGCCACCCCCTGCCCCCAACTGACGCTGACACATTGGAAACCAGAAAACCGAGACCCACAGCACTAAGGAGTAGACTATGTGATATCTCCAAGGCACATGTAGCCTCGTGACTTTAACTTCATTTTCTTTCTCTGAAAGACCTTTTAATTTTCAGATTTTCCTTAGCTTTCTACATCTACCTTTTCATTTTTTCTAAGACTATATATAAGTCAGGGTCCAATGAATCTGATGACAGTAATTTAAAAAATATACGTATTTCTTTACCTTTATATTAATTTATTTAATTTTCTGAATATGTAGTGCTACTGCCACAACTTAATTCATGGTCCTTCCTCTTAAAGGGCAATGGACACGGCTATATTATTGCATGTGTCCATGCATTCAGTCAACACACGGGTGTTAAGGAGCTTCTCTGTGTAAGGTGCTCAGTTAGGCACTGGGGCTACAAAGATGAAAAGAACATTGCCCCTACTTTCAAGCAGTTTTCTCTCCTGGGAAGGTCTACACATCAACACAAACAATGTGAGGTCAGCGTTGACAGAAATTGGGTGGAGACGGATAGAAGTTTTCAGGTACAAAACTCACAGCCAGTTGTGAGTTTTTTGTTGTGAGTTTTTTGAAGAGCAGAAATCAGTGACCCAAAGTTGATTAAACTGAGAACAAATGCAAAAAGGTAAAAGCCCATAAACCATACCAAAGGGAGGAGGGTGGTTAAGTCAGGATCACTGAAAATAGTCACATGATGGTACCCAAGGGCAGGACTACTTAACCAGAAAACCAGTGAACTTCCAGAAAGGGTCCAAGAAGTGAGGATGGCACGCCCAGGGCCTGGGTGTGTATGGTTGGCTGAGAGTGCTGTCTGTGACTTTAATTCAGGACGACTCCCATGTGGGCTTATACTATGTCTTACAGGTGACTGCTGCTTCCGATGGGTAAGCATTACGGGAAATGAGGTATCAGATGTCAGGGAGGTACAGAGAGGGTGTCCTGGGTCTGCCAGACGCACAGGGGTTATGGAAAGGGGTCCATGTTCAGAGGCTTATGTGGACCAAGCCCACTCAGGCTTTTTGGAAAGTTGTTGGGTATGACTGGAAGATGAAGTACATATTTTGGAGAGGGCGGACGTGAGGCCAGAGAAGTGGGTAGATATCAGAAGATCCTGTAGAGTTTTACACTACTGTGAGCTGTTTAGCCTTTATTCTGGAGATCAGTTGAGGCCTGTAGGGCAACCAAGATGGTGTCCAGAAGGATGCACAGGGAACGCCAAGCCGGAATGGGCAACGGTGGGGACTAACAACAAGGGGCAGCTAGGCAGTGCATTGTTCACGCCTATCATGATTCTTAACTCGAACTCCACAATACAGCTCCCATTTTCTTTAGATTCTGTTGCTGTTACAGAGCCCCTTTCCCTCTTCCTGTGCTCCCTGCAAGCTCAAGCCTTTGCCCATGCTATTCCCAGGAAGTCACTTTCCCCACTGGGAGAGCCATCTCTTCTTCTCTGCCTATCCACAGCTGCTTCATCCTGTAAGGCAGAGGCCATGCAGATAAAGAAAGAGGGAAGTGGGCTGAGTTCACTCATTCATTCATCCATTCGCTGAACATCTACTACCTTCCTGGCACTGTCCTAGGTACAAGGGATGAAGTTATGAACAACAACAAAAAAGGACAAAAATCCCTTCCTTTATGGAACCACATTTTCACCAGAGAATTCCACCAATAAACAGATAAAAGAGTAGCATAAATTCTCTGTTAGACAGAGGTTAAGTACCAAGAAGAAAAATAAAGTGGGGATGGAGGTTAGAAGGGGGTAAGGAGCTGGCTGTAGTTTTAGATACACTGCTTGTGGAAGTCTTGCCTAGAAGGAGGTAGTTGATAACGTAAGGAGATAATTTCTGTTCTTTTGATAGGCACATGTGGATTAATATTAATGCATTGAAATGTCTTCATTTTCACAAGAGATACTCTTTCACATTTCAAGGGAAATGTGAATCTCTCTTATACTATCTTTCGTTTTCCCCTTTGGACAGTATATGGATGGAGAAGTATTTTTCTTCCAGAAGAAAGCAACAGTGGCTGTATGGAGATAAAAAGTAATTGACACCTGGCTTTGGATGGGGAGACAGTTGTGCAGGTGGAATCTGGGGCGAAGTGGGGAGACAACACGCCAAGAAAGGGAGGAGCCAGGCATCATGCCACATGAATGTGCGGGCCCGGAGAGGTGGAGCTCGTTTTACAACAGAAATGTATAGATTTGAACCTGGAATATCGTGATTTTTAAATTCTCTCTCCCCTACCTTCCTTTTCAACACCATCATCATCACTATCACCATCATCAACATCACCAACATGCTCATCACCATCATGACCATCAACGTCATCATCATCATTGCTGTGAAGGCTGAATGGAACACTCTGTATTGCTGGATTCACCTTGAGGGATAACAATTTATAACCTCTGCCTTACGACTTAGTTCGAGAGGCAGTCTGAGCCCTGAAGCCTTCTTGGATAATGCCAATTCATTCCGCTTTCTACTTCCTTTACATTTTGTGCTCATTTATGTATTCATTCATTTAGCATTTGCCCAGAACTTACTGAGCAGCAGGCACCGCGCTAGGGATATGCACAGATTAAAATGCACCGTCCAGAACCTTTAGTTAAGTTCTTTTGCTATTATTTGTGCCGCTCATAGCATTTGAGAGTTTTGGAGCTGGAAGATGCCCTCAAGAGTCACATTTATTTTGATCATCCTGTCACACAAATGAGCACTTTATCAGTATCTCGTGCATTTCATTTGTTTATTGTTTCATTTGGTGATGCATTGTCTCTATAAAACATCTTTATGCCCCTGGTAAAGAACAGTATCTTGTATATTTCTGTACCTTTTTGGCAGTTAGCTGGGTGTTGAATGCATGGTAAATGCTCAAGAAAGCCTTTTTTTTTCCAGTTGATTGTTGGATTATGGAGAAAGTCTCACAATTTAAAAAAATATATCTTACATAAAGACTGATGTGGAGTCTATCAGAATTTGCTCATTCCTTGGAGAGCAAAAATTTGAACAGATGACCGTGTAGCGGAAGGAACAGGCTTTTGAATATGTTACTCTGTACAAGATGCCTCAGAAGCCGAGCATCAGGGACAGAAAATGTTCATTGCTACGATGTTGCAGGACACCATCATATTGCCTTTAAAAAGTGCAAGTTCATTTGTTCTTTGTGCATGTTATTACATGAACACAGTGTTTGGGCAATTAAGAAGAAAAGAAAGGGTATTTTTTGCTCTTAGAGGTAAGCATTCTTTCTTCAGGATCACTGGATCAATTACATGAACTACATAAAGGTCTGAATACTGCTTTCTGGAAGAGTAACCAAGCTGACATCTTGGTTACCTCTCTCTTTCCACAATATTTTAATTCTTGAAGCCAAAATGGCAGAGTTTAAGCTTTGGTTCCATAATTTAGTAAAAACTAATGAACAGTCCAGTAAATTTAATTAGTTCTGTCAGGTAACTGGCTGAATTTCAGCCTTCGAAAATTTCCAGAATTTTGATTTTCAGTACACGTGATGACTACTCCAATTCGAAGGGGTTAAGTGCTAGTTGACTGCATCTGAAATGGTACCGTTTAAAGAGGGATATATATATGTTCCTTGCATGCGCCTTTCACTCTTTTTTTTTTTTTGGGAAAGTGTTAATGAGCAGAGAGGCCTACTTACATTGGAACAAACAGACTTTATGCTGACCTAGATCTAGATTGTTTTATTTTATTTTCTCCCCCAAATCCCCAAATGAGGTGCAGCATCTCATTTTCATGAGGGTCTGGGGACAAGGGAGGATAAAGCAATCTCACGTTACATCAAACGCTCATGATTTGTTTAAACATTAAATTCCCCACAAATTAGGTTTTGGATTAAATGATGAAAAAGGTTTCAGGGAAATGAATGCAAAGAAAGATGCACTTGTTTGGCATAACGGTGGCTTTTGAGCTTTTTTTTTTTTTTTTAAATTATTTATTTATGGCTGCGTTGGGTCTTCGTTGCTGCTCGCGGGCTTTCTCTAGTTGTGATGAGCGGGCTTCTCATTGCGGGGGCTTCTCTTGTTGTGGAGCACGGGCTCTAGATGCACGGGCTTCAGTAGTTGTGGCTTGCAGGCTCAATAGTTGTGGCGCACGGGCTTAGTTGCTCCGCAGCATGTGGGATCTTCCCGGACCAGGGCTCGAACCCGCGTCCCCTGCGTTGGCAGGCGGATTCTTAACCACTGCGCCACCAGGGAAGCCCGGCTTTTGAGCTTTAATGCCACACACAATGTATTCCTAATGCTGGGTGGTTTGGTAGAAAGAGGGTCACACTTTGTGATGGCAGGTGACTCACAGAGGCAAATTCTTATCTCCATCCTTTTCTTTCTGGGTAACTTGTATGTACTTCCTTTTCTCTTCTCGCTGAGAAAGGAAGGGGATCCTTCCCTGACCCCCATGTTACTATAGATGATTTTTCACGCTGTACTACAGAGACCACTACGGCTTTTCAGGAGCCATAAACTGACTTAAGATCAAGAGAAAAGAACTTTCCTTTTCCTCAGCTCAGGGTCCCACGGTCTTACAGATACGGAGCAGATTCTTCCAATGCCTAAGACCCCCTGGTAGCTATTTTGGGCATTTCTACACATTCTTAAGTTAAAAGGTTGTGCCTCAGTGGCTTAGCACCTGGAGGACTTCCCTACCTCGAACAATGGAGAGATAATTCCTAATTGGTCCATCCTGAGCTGGAGGGCTGTATCAGTTGGGTCTTGGAAGGAAACAGAAGCACAACTCAACTTCGGTTATTTGAAGATGGTTCAATAAGGGACTTGATAGAAAGGTGAGAGCAGAATGCTGGACAAGAATAAGAAACGGTGCAGAAGTCAAAAAAGTACATCCAGGGCTTACCTGGTGGCGCAGTGGTTGGGAGTCCACCTGCTGATGCAGGGGACACGGGTTTGTGGCCCGGTCCGGGAGGATCCCGCGTGCCGCGGAGCGGCTGGGCCCGTGAGCCATGGCCGCTGAGCCTGCGCGTCCGGAGCCTGTGCTCCGCAACGGGAGAGGCCACAGCAGTGAGAGGCCCGCGTACAGCAAAAAACAAAAAAAAAAACAACAAAAAGACTGCTTAGGCGGGACCCTGGTTTCCTGCCTCTTTGTTTTGTTTTCTTCCATCTCCTTTCCTTGCCCTTTGTTCTCTATTTCTAAGCCTTCCTGATTCGTGTGGTTTAATTACCAGTCTTCCCTTGCCTCCTTGAAATCATCTGGAAAGTTTCTGAGACATCCACTGCTGACTCAAGCCCATGAGGGAATTTCATGAGGAGATGATACCAGGATCCGATTCCCTTAAGTAATAGCCTCTTTCTGTTTCATGTCTAGTTAATTTGTTGAAATCCAAGACAGAGGGAGTTCGGGTGGCGGGTTAGGGTCACGTGGAGCCCAGATCCATGACACAGCCACAGGTTCACCCTCCTCCAGAGCTGTTCGTAATTTAGCAGATATTCCCGCTCAAGGCAAAGGATGATGACTATTTGCCTTAGTTTATGGGGAAACGGAAGTAGGTTCCTCTGGGAAGGACGTGGTTGAGCGAAACTGAGGTGCAATCACAGGCTCAGATGTGTTGTCTTATCTCCCCGGAGCCTTCCATTACGTGTGTTCTTTCCTATGGCTTTGTTTTTCCACCAAAGGCTCTGATGTACCAGGAAACCAGTCTATTTCAGTATCACCATGGAATAGGGGCAACTTTATAAATTACCACCTCGTGGGGACTCACTCTAGGTGTTATTTTGCTTTCAGAAATTCTCATTAGGCAGGAGAGTGTAAAGGGATCACTGTGGTTCTCTGTCCCCAGGTGGTGTCTTTTTGCAAGCTTGGGAAAATGTTGCCACATATATATACTTTTCCCCATGATTTTTAATTTTTACTGAGTTTCCTCTCCTTAGTTTCTTTTGGCTTTGACTGGATGCTGCTAACTTTTTTATTTAGGAACCTTTTCAGTATTGCTTTTAAGGGTATAGTTGAGACTTAATCCCCCCAGGACCTGGACCCAACTCGTTTAGAATTTTTATCCCCACTGTGTCCTCTGGGTTCCCAGAACTGCCTGTGATGATGCCCCCATGCAGCCTGTGTGTCCCTTACCTTCCTTCCCAGGCCCTTGTCTCCCACAAAAGAGATTTGCTTTTTATTCTGTATATATCTGGAGGATTAATGGATCACTACTATGTACTTATGGGTACATAAATTCTCTCTCTCTCAGTAAAGAGAGAATACTGAGTGAGAGAGAATGAGAGAGAATATATGTGTATATATGTGTGTGTGTGTGTGTATATATATATAAATTTATATATATATGCTACATATATAGTGTATATGTATTTTAACAATGCCTTCTGGAGACAATGCTGTAATTCAAAAAGAGAGTTCTGTTGGCTCAAAGTGGGAAACACAGTGGGCTTCCAAGAGAGATGTTTGGGGTCAGTGTGTCCCCTTCAAAAGGCCCCAGGCGTTAAGCCTGCTGGTTTGCCTTCTCCTAAGACTGAGCCTGGAACTGAGCTATTCCCCAGCACAAGTGGTTCTCACCTTCAGCTGCATATGGAATCATCTGGGAAGTTTTAAAAACATTGGTGCCTGGGCCTGGACCACAGAGACGGCGATGAAATTAGTCCACCTGGGGCACAGACTGAGCACTGGGATTTTTCAAAACTGTCCACGTGATTCTAATATGTGGCCAAGATGGAAAAGCAGTGCTCCAGCAATAGGCTCTGAAGGAGAAGACGTCTACTGACAGGTACACAAATGAGACACAATCATCAGGTTATAGGAAGGTGGAAAGATACTGTATTTTGAAGATGCGGAAGTGGAAATGTTTACCAATAATTTATTTTCTTGTGCATCTTCCAAGAGTAGGGCTTGATGTTTGGCATCAAGGACACAAAAAAGTACAGTTCCAGCATTCCAGTCAACAAACTCAAATTGCTGAGAGACTTCTTGTCCTAGATATCAGGGAATTTTATTAAGCACTGGGTGGGCTACATAAATATCATCTTAAAATCTAGCGGAGTTGAAGACAGACAGATATATTCAAGGAATGTAAGGAATACAAGGAATATTCATCCCAGACCGTGTGACAAATAGTGTGTGACACAGGTCAAAATTAAGTTCCACGGAAGCAGTTACTTACGACCAAGGAAGATTTTTTGGATGAGGTAGGCTTGGAGCCGAGCTTTGACCAAGAAAGATCTAGGCTGAGCAAAGACCATGAGCCTTCAAAGAGTGGAGCTGTTTGGAGACCAGCACACACACATCTGCGGCGGCAAAGGAGAGGGAGAGGCCAGTGCGTGGGGCGGGGAAGCTGGAAAAGCCAGTGGGGAGTGGATTAGAGGGGTTTAGAAACTCCATGCTGTTTAGTTGGGGTTTCATTTCATAGGCGATGTGGATTCATCTCTCTGTGAGTTCAGAAGTGCCACGATCAGATGACTGTTTCAGGACGATGACAAGTTCAAGGTTGGTATAAAGAATGAGTTGGAGAAGAGGCTGAAAACAGAAGGATCAGTCAAGAGTAGGGAGACAAGTGTCATCATCAGGGCTGGAGAGGATGAGGACATGTCTAGGACAGTGCTGAGAGGAACAGGAAGGAGAGGAGAACTTGTGTATGAGACATATCCCAGTGGCAGAGTAGATAGAAATTTATAATAAACTGGATGACTGTTGTGGTGAGTTAGAAGGAGGAATCAAAGATGACTCTATCATTTCTACTCTGGGTGGCTGTGCTTCCGGGAAGGAGACCTTTAAGTCGTGGGTGGCTGAGGCTCTGCAGGGTGCCATGAGGTTTTAGGCAGGTGTCTTGAGGACCCATGTCTGCTCCATTCACCATATGCCTAATGCCTGGCCCATAGCAGGCACCAATATTTATTGAATAAACGAGTATTTGTTGAATAAATACACGCAACTCTCTGAGAAGGAAGTACAGTTGGCCGAGTAAGTTTTCAAAGGGGGAAGACTGGGGAGTTTGGGTTTTCCCATGTTGAATTTGGAATTCCAATAAGGCAGCAGGTAGTTGGCAATGCAGATCTGAAGTGTAAGAGAAAGCCCAACAGCAGACATGTAGAGATTGTCCTCAAAGGGACATCTAATTGGGATTCTGGATGTGTACATGAAAAAGCAGCTAAAGATAAAATTATCCTGGGCTGGATGCCAGACGGCTGGTCCAGACACTGTGAGCTACAGGAATTCAGAGGAGGAAGCATCTGTGATATGTCTCATCCTAGACCATTTCAAGGAATAGATATTAAAGCAGAGTCTTGACGGATGAATATATAGATCTTAGGAAGAAAGAAAGGGGAAGAAATTCCAGGATGAAAGAAGACTGTGAACAAAGCTATAGGGGCAGGGGTCCATGGGGCATTTTCTAGATCCTTGCTACTCAAGGGAATTAGCAGCACTGACCTCATCTGGGAGCTTGTCAGAAATGCACACTCTCCGTCCCCGCTCTAGCTTCCTGGACCAGAACCTGTGTTTTAACAAGATCCCTAGGTGATTTGGAAAAGCTCTGAAGTTGGAGAAGTGCTGGTCTAGGCCAGGTCTAGTCCAAGTGGAGGATTTGTGCCACGGAGTATGTCACGTGGGGGAGGTCATGAGGACACCTGAATGCCAGAAGGGCCAATGCCACATACCATGTTCCTTTAGCAAGATCATTTTGGTAGAAGTTCAGGAGAGTCCTAGGCTAAAAGGGACCCATCAACCAACCGGTGAGTCAAAGGACTTTAAATATTAGGAAAATGTCTAATGCTAGGTTTTGGTTCATGAGGGGTTAACACCCTTCATGGCACTTGGCAATGGCTGGCATGGGATGATGGCCGCAGATCAACACAACAGCCTCGGCAGGTAACAGGAGATGGTTGCTGCCCACATGCTTTTCCTAACACTTGCCTCTCACAAGCCGGGTCCCTTTCCTCTTTGGTGCACAATACAACCTGTTTAATGGGCCTCTTTAGGTTTTCCCCAAACCATCCCGAATATGGTTATTATGCAAGGAGGTAGTCTGATCTAACCACAATATAAAGCTATAGTAGAGTATATATTCCCACTGCAGTTTTTTATTTCACTTTATTTCATTGAGTCAGATGTGCAGTCCCCATCAGAATATCTTCATATAAGTCTAACAAGATGCTTTTTTATCACTTCTGAAGAAATCATCCAGAAAATAAAATGGCAATGCAGAAACAATCTGACTTTCCAATCGCCTCATTCATATTCCTCAATTACTCTTCAACTTTTGTTAAATTATGTCAAGTCAGTTTGTGTCTATAGGAGATTTTAAAAATATTAGTCAATTTGTTATTACCTCAAAGAGAAATTTAATTTCCTACTTTAGGATAAAATTATTAGCCATGATGTTTAGCTGGATAACTTCCAAAAGCAAATTATGCTGATCCCAAACCTTTCTGCCAGGAATGTCATACTCCATCAAAGCATGTAACGAGGAGAAGTTAGAGCTTTCAGGATGGCTGTTTCATTTTGCTCTCTCCTACATGCAGTTTCAGAGGTTTTGGCCTTTATTATTTAATTTATTCCCAATCAAAAAACAGCAGGACACCCCAAAGGCTATTATGCGTATGGGAAGAAGAAAACAAGAGACACACAAAAGCTCAGAGAGCAGTGTTTTGGAATTCTTCTAATCACACCTCTGAAACTGCTCAAATAGCACATCATCCCCCAGTTCTCTGAGCTCACCTACAATGGACAAAGTGAAATGTCAACAAACTGGGTATTCAAGAGGGAAAAAGGAAAATTATACTTATTATGCTTCTTTTTGTTCACTATGTCAGAATTATGCTATGGGTAAAGGAGGGAGCTGATGGGAGAAACAATGAACTAGGTGAAAGCTGGGATGCCAAGCGGCAAGGAGACACGGTTCACCGTTCTTTCCCGAGCAGTCACGCTTCCTATTTCCTACTTGCAAGGTAAACCTTCTTCATTTTTGTTTTCATCTGTAGCCTCCTCCTCCCGGCTTTACACTCTCCAATCCATGCCTCCCTCTCCACCTGCGTCCTCCTTGCACACCAATGGTGGATGTGTCTATTGAGTTATTCTTGTAAGAAGGGAAGCTTCAGAGCATCCATCCACATGGGTGGGACATCACGAAGCCAGACGCTGGTTTTTACCGGAGGATTCTTACACAGTGTAACACTGAACGTCTGCTGAGATTAAGGCCCAGCAATTCTGCCCCCCTCCCTGGACAGTCTACACATTAATAAGTGCCTGTGACCGACTGAATTGTCTTCCCCCGAAAGATAGGAGTCCTAAGCCCTGGAATCTCAGCATGTGGCTTTGTTTGGAAATAGGGTCTTTGTAGATGTAATTAGGTAAGATGGGGTCAAGAAGTAGGATGGGTCCTTCTTCCAGTATGACGGGTATCCATATAAGAGGAAGAGAAGAGAGAGACACACAGGGAAGAGAAAGCCGTCATCATCCAGACCCAGGAGAAGAGAAAGCCAAGTGAGGGCAGAGGCAGAGATTGAAGGGCTGTAGCTGCAAGCCAAGGGATGCCAAGGCTGACTCGCAACACTGGAAGCTAAGAGAAAGGCCTGGAACACGTTCTCCCCTAGCGCCTGCAGAGATAGCCCGGATCTGCAGACACCTTAATTTCAGACTTGTAGCCTCCAGAACTAAGACTCAATACACTTCTGTCGTTGTAGGCCACCTAGCGTGTGGTACTTTGTTATGACAGTCCTAGGAAACTCATACGGTGCTCTTCTGCAAAATACTAAATAATAATAACCACCACCACCTGTCACGTGCAGTCAGGAGCCAGTGTTGACAGGTTGATGTTCTCAAGACAGTCTGATAGCTTTCTCAGACGGCCCCCCTTGATCCCCAGAGCCGGGCCCGTCTAAACACATAGCCAACTTAATTGGACACGTGTGCTTCTCATTAAGCATGTAGATGGCACTAGATTCCTTCTCTTTAAGGACAATAACTTTGCAATGGGCATGTTCTCTCAAAAGTGCAGAAGCCGAGGAGCCCTAAATAAAAGTCGATGAACAGGATGTTCTCTGCTACGCATCAGTAACGTTTCGGTAAATTGAATCGTATTTTAAGTACTCAGAGGGAGCTTGCTATGTCATTTAAATCCGTTTGCAAAGCAAGCACGCCTTTTGTCCCCCTCCGCACAAAATCAGATTTCTTGATCTCGGCCTTCTTCAAGTAGGGGGCACATCCCTGTGGCAGACATTATTAGGAAAAAGAATCTTATGACTTGATGTCAGGCTAAGGATGGATCAGGGTGACCTGAGGGTGTTTTCTCAGCCATTAAAGGACGATAGTGTGGGAATCATTTTACTAAGTGCTTTTCAATAGCAGGTTCTAAATTAAGAAATAGGGTGAATTTTATTATCTATTTCAAACATTTAAGATTCTATAAATATAGACCAGTAAATATATTTTTTTATAACGGCAATAATATTAGTGCTAATTTAAGGATAACTTCATATCCCAGCCCTGCTTCACTGCTTAGGAGTCTACATTTTTTTCTAAAAAAGGAAATTCCTTGGAATGTTTTGCGGATGTAAGATAACACAGGAACGAATTTAATTCAACAGAAGAGAAAAACTAAAGCAGAGGAATTTACAGTGAACTCATGGATTAATTCAGGATATTTTGAACGTATACCATGTGCTTCCGCCATACAGAGTGCTTCTCAAAAGCACAATTCTTATCCTTATGGAGATACAGTTGCATGTTAGAGCCAGGACACATAGACAAAGAAAGGGCTAAGTAACAGTTCTAGACAGCGTAAGTGACCGAATATTAAATAAATACTCTGTGTTAGTGGAGGCTGGACTGTTCCCGGGAAGAGATTTAGTTCATCGCTCTGATAGTCTCAGCCTTGACTCATTTAAGGGCAATGAACTGTCACGAAGAGCACAGTTATCAGAGACATGAAGTTTCTGGATGATTTTCTGCGCTTAAACTGGCAAACAAGCATTAATAACCACAGCACACTTTTCAATTCAAAGATTCTGGGGAAAGGAAAGTCTGTGAATTGAAAAGCATCCCCTTGTGATGCCAGGACCGCCCTCATAGAGATTCTTGTTTCATTTCAGGCTCGTAAGAGAGACTGCTTTTCTGGTTCGGAGGGACTTTTCCTTCAAAATTCACTGTAAATGAAAACCTGAATGTGACATTCTCCTCTTAACAAAACATTTTTAAAATTTTGAAATGCTCACACTGAGCTGGCCTACAGTAAGGCAAGTAAGGTACTTGCTTTGGGTGTAAAACTTAAAGGGGGGGCACCCCGAAACTCAGCAATCAAAATGAATCATATTTGAATGCAATATTTTTAAAAATTCAAAATAAATGCAAAAATTCTCTGATGAATAAAATATCACAAATTTCCATGAAGGCAGGATTGATATTTCTGATTTTTATTTTCCTTTTGCCTCGGGCTCCATTTTAATACTGTGTTTACAGATGCTTGTAAGAATACCGTCAATGAACACCAACTACTAGCCACGTATTTAAAACTCCCTTAATTCTACTCTAAGGATGAAAAGTTTTCAGTCACCATCACAATGAGATCATGATTTATTTAAAAACAAATCCTCAACATTAATTCACTCACTTCTTCACCAGATCTATATCTCCAGCCTTTGTTGTGTCCCTGGCCTCTTGGAACACATGTGAGAACACTTCACAAGTCATCAAATCCTATTCTTAATTTTCTTTTTTCCCTATTTCATGCTCTTCAACTTTCATTTTCTCCCGCCCGGTTTTGGCCGTGGAAGATGCTGACAGATCAAATGAACGGGGAGTCTGCTGACTCGGTTTTTCATATCTCCCTGTATCTGGATTACCCTACTCAGTAAGCTAAACAACCCTGTGCCGATTTGGAGCCAAAGGAAGGATCAGCTCCGTGAAGCGTGAGGCCGTGCTTCTTTGTACAGGAGCAGAGGCAGCGGGCTTTCATTAGAGAGAGTTGTGAAGGGGACCACATAGCTGGTGTCACTTATAAAACGGCAGGCTCTCCTGGCAAATGGGAAGCCATTTATAGTTCATGGCTTTTCCTGGTGGGTTAAATACTGTAAATCCTTATGAGGAATGCCAGAGCTACAGAATCAATAAAAACCTCAATGACCTTGACTCGGCCTGCGCTATAAGTGGAGGGTCCCAGAATGACAGACGTGCCCGTGGCTCCACGGGGGAAATGTAATCTGGCGAAAATGACAAGGATCACTTCTGTGTTGCTTTATTCTCTGCCTTTCCCACTTTTACTCAGTGCTGGCAGGGCACGGGATTCTCAGTCATGTTTTCAAGTTTACCTTTTTTAAAACTTCACACCTCGGGGTGACGTTGGGCATCCAGGGAATTATGAAATCTCCCACCTCTCTGCTGGGAGAGTGGTAGGGAAAACCAACTCCAAACCCAGGACAGCTCTTCTCCAAGATATTGAATGGGAAGCTGACGGAGAGATCCCAGGACTGAGAATGGCCTGGCTGGAGACGTGACTCCAGGGAGAAGCACAGGGGACTCAAAGGTGGCAGAGCGACTCTGATGAAGGTTCTAAACCCACAGTGGGAGAGTAGGGGGGTCAGCTAAGAGCGATGGGTGGAGGAAGAACTTTGTCACCACCCCAGGTATTAGGTTTGTACCTATACAGTTTCCTAGGGCTGCTATAACACAGTAGAATAAGTGGCTTAAAACAACAGAAATGGACCCTGCCACAGTCTGGAGGCCTGGAGTCTAAATTCAAGGCGCCTGCAGGGTTGGTGCCTCCGGAGCCTCTGAGTGACAATCTTCCCCGTGCTGCTTTCCCAGCTTCTGGGGGTTGCCAGCAATCCTTGGAATCCTTTGGTTTGAAATGGCATCACTTACATCTCTGCTTCTGTCTTCGCATGGCCTTCTCCCTCTGTGGGCGTCTCCCCTGGTGTCTTTCCAAATTCTCCTCTTCTTACAAGGACAGCGGTCATATTGAATTGGGGGCCTACCCTACTCCGGTATCACCTCATCTTAACTTGGTTCCATCTGCAAAGACCTTATTTCCAATTAAGGTCTCATTCACAGGTCATGGGGGTTAGGACTTCAACATATCTTTTTGGGGGACACAATTCAATTCACAATAGTGCCTTATATTAAATAATAAAAAAGTATATTTTCAGCTACTATTCAGAATCGAATAAATGCAAATTCCTCAAAGTGCTCTCTCATATTTTAGGGCAGTATCTGTCAGATTTGAGTAAGAATTGACACCTGGGATATTTATTTAAAAAGGCATATTTGGGGCTTTTCTGGTGGCTCAGTGGTTGAGAGTCTGCCTGCTGATGCAGGGGACACGGGTTCGTGCCCCGGTCCGGGAAGATCCCACATGCCGTGGAGCGGCTGGGCCCGTGAGCCATGGCCGCTGAGCCTGCGCGTCTGGAGCCTGTGCTCCGCAACAGGAGAGGCCACGACAGTGAGAGGCCCGCGTACCGCAAAAAAAAAAAAAAAAAAAAGGCATATTTGGATTCAGCATGTCTGTGATGGGCCCATGGTCTGCATTTTAATAGTATTCGAGTAATTCTGACATAGGAGAGCGGAGACCCTACTTTGAGAAACACTGTTTTATGTTAAGACTTTAATGCTCTCAAAATGATCAGTGTCTTGCTACTAATTCCCAGATATTTTCTACGTTAGATCATTGTTATTTACCTTTGACTCAGTTTTATAATGTGGAACATAAAACAGTTTCCAGTCAGTCCTCATTCATTATTAATACGATTCATTAATTGCAGGTCTGTGAACTGAGACCTGATTTCACCTGTCACCATAATCTTTATCTATTTTCCAAATGGCTTGACATCTATTCAAATTAGAAAAGATATTTTCGATTGAAGTTTTAAAAAACCTGCTGCCATTTTGTTTGAAGATATCAGACTGAATCCAATAACAACTTAAGATTCACCTTGATACTATATCAGCGTGCTAACAACCTTTACAATGATATTAAGAGTAACGTCAGCAACAAATTAATAGGCAAAAAGAAAGTACTGGTAGCCTGAGTTGAGAATGGGACTTCTGATGAGTTTCCTCATTTGTGCAGTATGGTTAATTACAGGGCCTATTAGTATAGAAGGGCCTGGGAGAGAGGAAGCATTAAATAAATATTAGCTATTTTATATATATATATATATATATATATATTTATGTATAGCTATTATTATTTTACTTAGTCGTTAAATAATGATAACCTGTGCCTTTGGAAAGGATTTCCTCCCCTTATTTTACAAATGATTCCCTAAAAAGCAAGAGATAACAAAGGAAGATAAATCAGTGTTGCATTTTTTTCCACTGACTTCCAAATGTTTATGAATAATGAGGCCAGAGACATCTCTTTAAATAGTATTTAGTTACGTTAGCAAAGGGTTCATATTAAAACCCTTTATATAGACGTGCATTAAATGTTCCCATGTAACACATATTTGCACACTTGGTAATCCTTTTCTCATTTTTCATTATGAACTAAAACAAACCATAGCCTCCTTTCTTTCCATTTACTGAACTGCTAATATTTGTAATTGAAACTTAAGAGAAAAATCTTATACAGTGGTTCAATTTACATACAATGGCACTGTAAAACAGTCTTTTATTTACACAGAACCATTCTTTGGCTCTATATACATAGTGATCTACATACTTAAACACTCATGGGATGTATACATGTGTATACATCACAGTATAGACACGCTTCTGGAAGCGTTCAAGATGAATGTAATTTTATAGCTTTTTAAAGTATGAGGAACTTCCAAAGGTCAAACAATTGTGTGATGCCTCTAGAATTTCAGTCTGTTAATTTGCAGAAACATATCTGTGGGAGTGCAATGATCTCGATCTAGCTCCATGCCTTTCCTTTGGGTTTTGATTTTTAAAAATTCTTTGGTCACTGCGGGATATGTTTTTTCTTAACTGATGGATATGTTGTTCGGAGTTGTTGCACAGCTAACCAGCAGGCTCCGTGCTCCGTGGTGGCTTGGTAATCCTGACCTAGGTTGATGTGTTGCATGCTAGGCTGACACCGGGTGAGCAGTTCCCTTTGGGAGATTCTGAGGCTTAGATTCAAACCCTTTTTTTTTTTTTTCTTTCCGGTACGCAGGCCTCTCACTGCTGTGGCCTCTCCCGTTGCGGAGCGCAGGCTCTGGACGCGCAGTCTCAGCGGCCATGGCTCACGGGCCCAGCCGCTCCGCGGCATGTGGGATCTTCCCGGACCGGGGCACGAACCCGTGTCCCCTGCATCGGCAGGCGGACTCTCAACCACTGCGCCACCAGGGAAGCCCCTTAAGCCCACTGAATGGGTGAGCCAAATCCTGGCTCACCCGAGGCTGGTCGACTTCCCTGCAGCTCTCCTGGTCCTCAGATCCCGCCCTCCCTCTCAGTTCTCATCCTCCTTGTCTGATGGAGAAATCGGGAACCTCTGCTGGAGACGGCTCTTCTCCTTCAGATTCAGCTAACACTGCATGCTCCTGGATCCCCCCTTTTCTCTCTGCGCATCCCTCTCGGCCTTCTCTCCTTTGCTTCAGGCCCTAACTGCTGATGCTACTTGGACCTCCGATGAATACACTGTCAACGCCCTCTGCTGTCTCTCCCACGCTGTTACAAGTGCATGGCTGGAGGCGACATCTGTCACGCAACTCCCAGCATTTCTCCTGAGCCCTGACCGGAACATCGTGCTTTCCGGCCCATCTCAACCTCACAGGTCCTCATTTCCTAACTACAGTTATCACGTCCATCACCCCCATCCCAAGCTTGCTGCTCTTTCTGTGTTTCATGTTTCTATTCTCATTTCCTGATGTTCTTAAAAGCAAAACTCACTTGTCTCTCACTTCCGAGTCTCATTCTTTGCTCTGTCTGCCTCTTTCCAGCCTTCCTGATGTGTGTCTTACATACACATCTTCAGTGCCCCGGGGGCCCATCTATGTCTCTTCTCTGAGCTACACACAGAATCTTTCATATGAGCCTCTTCCAAATCATGTCCTTCTCCCTTCCAAGGTTCTGCCAGATGAATTTTCTAGAACGTGGCTCTACTGAAAAGTCTTCTATGAATCCCCTTATATAAAGAGTAAAATCCTCAAAACTGTGAATTGAGCAGTCAGAAGAGGTCTATCGACAGTAGGTATGACACAGAGTTTTACCCACACAGACATATCACTTACTTTATAACTTGGCCTTCTCAGATGACCAGAAAAGATCTTTCTGTTATATTTTGAAAATTGGTATAAAAGTAAAATTTAAGTTGATTATTCATGTTACAATATCTGATTCTTTAAATTCAGGAAGATAGGTCACTATATCTTTCAGGGTCCTTGATCATTGATCAATCTGCAGCAATACAATCAAAGCAGCAGTGCGATCTGATTTTTTTTTTTTGCGGTACGCGGGCCTCTCACTGTTGCGGCCTCTCCCGCTGCAGGGCACAGGCTCCGGACGCGCAGGCTCAGCGGCCACGGCTCACGGGCCCAGCCGCTCCGCGGCATGTGGGATCTTCCCGGACCAGAGCACGAACCCGTGTCCCCTGCATCGGCAGGCGGACTCTCAACCATTGCGCCACCAGGGAAGCCCCTCACTCCCTTTTAAACTAAGGGCAATGACAAGACAGAAGGTTAACCAGTTAAATATTAGGGTCACAACATTTCCAAAACATCAGCAGTCTCCCACCGTGACTCACTTCTAAAATCGGCCTCAAGTGTGTGATGTGGAAATCAGTTCCTGGCTGGACTCTCCCTGAGTCATTTACATTGGTTCATTACAGACTTCTAAAACGGTGCTTCTTTTGGCCGCTCTGTGACTCCATTGCTTCGTCTGTAAAATCTAGGGTTGTTAAGTGGATTCAATGAATGGATACAGGCACATGTTAATTCTCAAAAGAAGGGGCCATCCCCATGACGGCTTCCACGGCGTACACTGGTGTCCTGGACAGGGTTCAATGACGTCATCACCAGGCACTTGCAGACTGTGGGACGTGGATGGCCAGAAAACTCCAGGACCAAGAATAGCTAAAAACAGGATCTGGTAGATCCAAGAAAGTCTCTGCTGGTGTGGGGTGTGGATCCATGGACGTCACCTGGGGTAGGGGGAAGCCGACAGGCAGAACGGCACGCAGTTGGCACTCAGCAGAGATGGTGTGAACAAGCAATGTTGGTGACTTTGCTCCTGGTGCAGTGGGTTCTCTGTTCTCTTTTGGATTTTGTGTTGCCTGTAGAGTCCCCCAAACTCTCGGCTATACCCAGAGGCAGATTAGCCATCTCTAGATGAAATCTTCCTCCCAGAAGGCTGTGATTATCTTCCAAATCCCTGACCCCAAAGTGAGAGCCGACCGCCAAAGTATGATTTCTATTTTTTAAAAATGATCATTGTTAATGAAGAACTTAAATTACAATACAATACGGTGGCGCGAAAAGAAATCCATTGACGTGCAGAAACAATAGGTCAACAAATAAAAGGACACAGCAGCAATAATTGGGGCAGAAAGCATTAAAGGCACATGAATCACCTTTGCTCCTACTTAACTGTGTGCCATGAAAGGTCACAGAGTGCATCAGATGCTGCAGAGGAGAGAGAGGACATGGCAGATGCACGGGGAGTAAGAGCAAAGAAAACAGGAACAGGGGCTTCCCTGGTGGTTCAGTGGTTAAGAGTCCACCTGCCAACGCAGGGGACACGGGTTCGAGCCCTGGTCTGGGAAGATTCCACATGCCGTGGAGCAGCTAAGCCCGTGCGCCACAACTACTGACCTTGCACTCTAGAGCCCGCGAGCCACAACTGCTGAGCCCGCGTGCCACAACTACTGAAGCCCACGTGCCTAGAGCCTGTGCTCCGCAACAAGAGAAGCCACCGCAATGAGAAGCTCCCGCACTGCAACGAAGAGTAGCCCCCGCTCGCCGCAACTAGAGAAAGCCCGCGTGCAGCAACGAAAACCCGATGCAGCCAAAAAAAAAAAAAAAAAAAAAAGAAAAGAAAACAGGAACAGCTATTTACAGAGGGCTCCTTTTGCACTGCGCCGAGTCATGAGGGTTTTCTGCGTCTTAGCCCGTTTACTCGTGATCAGGTATTAATACTGTGGACTAAACACTATCTTTGTTGTGGGCTCAGCAGATTCAAGTCCTCATTCTACCCCAACCAGGTGTGAATTTAGACAAAACACTTAACCTCTCCTCCTCAGGTATTATTAACTGCATCTCACAGATGAAAAAGTGAAAACTGAGCCATTAAGGTCACTTCCTGTATGAGTCAATGCTGTCATATGAACCCAGATCAAAGTCTTTTTTCTTTCTACAGTGCAAGTGGAGAGTTCTGTCATATTTCTCCTTATAAGAAATGGGGAGGAAATGTGTCAGTGCAGAGGCTCAGGGGACAGTGAGGTAGGGGGCGTCAAATTTGTCTCTGAACAGGGTGGAAGTAGAAAGACACATGGAAATTCTTTTTTCCTTATGGTACCATCTTTCTGGTGGTAGATAATTAACTTCCTCTCGCAAACTTGCAGAAGGTCCTTCATAAGGGTTTCTATGAGGCCTTATTTAACCCAGATATCAGATTAACAGACTCAAAAGAAGCTCCCAGAAGTTTTCGCATTTGTGGTTCCATCCTACTCACATACCAGACTTCTTTCCCGATTCCCAAGTAAATGAGATTTTAGAATGCGATAATAATGTTAGTTGTAAGCATGTTTTACAATGTTTTTTTTTTCCTTTTATAAACTCACATTCACTGCTTTGGATTCTTTTACTCTCCCTGAAGCATGTTCACATGAACTCCCCTAGTTTTCCTGATTTTTGTTGCAGAGAAAGGAGATCTTCCGCGACCTCTCTTTCAAGGAAGGTCGCTCTATAAAACAGCAACCCTTCATTCAGATTTCTGAAAAGCTTTCCATCCTGGGAAGAGCAACAAATCAAACAACTGGTATCAATGTACAGATATTTCACAGCCCAATCCAGAGAGACTCTGCAATTTCCATACTGAGAAGCAATATGTGACCTAGACAAGACCCAGACATAGGCTCATGAGAAACACTACGGGGCTTTTAAAATATTGCCTTGATCATGGAAAAGAAATATGAGGAATCGCTGCCTCCACCAACTCAGGATGGTCTTTGGGGGCAGAATCAGTGTTTGAGAGAATCGAGGAACATCTGGAAATCAGCATACTTTGAGCTCGTTCACACCCTGCTTGGTTCATATTTCAACAGATCTATGTTACTAGGCAGTCGTGCTGCTCTGAGAAATGCAGCCTGGATGTATCCTCTGGGATCAGGACATTTCAGCAGGGTTAGGAAGGGAACAAAGGAGGTAATCCCCACTCTCTGACTCCAGCTACACCTGCGGCTCTGACGTTTCATGGCTCATTCTAACCTACTTCAACTTTTCCCAGAATTTCCCAGCAAAACGATTTTCGGGGCATTTTACTAATAGAAATCAATAGGTAATCTACATAAGAAAATAACACTTCTCCATGGCACTTTCTGAGCCTCTGTCCAAGTAAAGAACGACGAACCTTTCTGACCCTCCTCTCCTCACCCTTTATGCTCCAGATGAACCAAAGAGGAAGAAAAAAAAAAATAAAATCACAGCATTTAAGAGAGCAGGGTCTTGCAGTAAGACAGGAAGACAAGGGAGCTTTAACAGATGGTGCTGATTTTGGCATGGAGATTTTCCCTAAAGTTCAGATAATAACTCTAGAGTCTATATAAGATGGCTGATTCCCGCAGGGCCTTTATTTTAGAAACATTCAGTTCAAATCCACATATTTCTAAAACAGCAGACATCCTGAGAAGTATCTTGGTTTTGGTCTCACACGAGCTCAAGAATTACCACACTGTGTAAAATCCTGCTTCTTTCAGTACATTATATTCTGAAAGAGGTTCTAAGGGTGATTTTATGTCAAATATATATCCCCTTAGATGTCAAACCTACAGGACTGTAAATTTTCCTCCAAAGCGTCCCAGTTTGTCTTAGGAACAAGTTATGTATGTTCCTCATGAAGGTATCTAGACATTTTTGAATAAGTTTGTGATTGTAGCTGGTGCTACTTCTTGACAGGTAACATATGTCAAGATGCCCTAAACAGTGTGACTCGGAAACTTATGGAAAAACGTCTCCAGGAGGATTCATTGTTCAGTCGGTCTACTTCATGCAAGGGTTTGTGGACCTTGAGCCCATCCCATCAGCCTTAATTCTAATTGCTTTTCCTGAGATCATGTCTGCTTTGTCTCCTTGGTGACTCAGGTACTTCTCTCCGGTCCCACTTTCCTCTCTTCATGGCTTTGTTGCAGTTCAGAAAGCAGGACCACCACGATGATGGAAGGATAAGACAACTTTCCTTTTTGGGCCATGGCAGCCTCCTGAATCAAAAATCATGGACCGAGCCCACGAATGATAACTGCACATCCTTCAACCTCAGTTCAACAGTGGTCAATGGTGAACTTTGACTTGCCAGTGGTGGGTACCAAAGGTGGTGCTTGATAGCTTTGTAACTGCCTTCACATACATTTAATCACCTAACCACCACACGCACCATACAGGTATAAACGGCACATTACCCTTTGTATAGATGGAGACTCTGAGGCTCAGGGAAGTATAGTAAAGGGCAGAAGGGGGGCTTGAAGCTGGATTTTTGATGCCAGATCCAGTGCTGGTTCCAGAACATTCTGTCTGACTTACCCATGAAGTGAGGGTTATGGAGCTGAATGCTTATTCTCGAGGCCCTAGACGTGTGGTTCTCAAACTTGACTGTGCTTCGGAACAGTTGTTCCGAAGGCTTGTTAACACACAGATTCCGCGCTCCACCCCCTGAGTTTCGGATCTAGTAGGTCTGGAGTTGGGTTTGAGAATTTGATTCCTAACAGGTTCCCAGGTCATGCTGGTGTCGCTGTCTCTCCCGGGGACTGTACTTTGAGAGCCACTGTTTTAGAATCAAGGACAGTGGCACCCCCCCATCCCCCATCTTGTTTTCCCACTAGGATTTCACGGGAAGCTTTAAAAGTACATATTAATGCTTGGACCCTACTTCAGAAGGATTCAGTTATTGTAGGGAAGGACCTGGGGGCGTTGGTGTTTTTTACTGTTCCCCAGGTGACTGTAATGTACAATCACATTCCAATAAAGGTTGGAGGCCAGCAAACTGAGGTCACCAGCTGGCTGCTGCTTTTGCAAATATAAATTTTATGGGCTCACAGCCAGGCCCATTTGTTTTCGTGCTATCTGTGGCTGATTCCGTGCGGTAAAGGCAGAGCTGAGTAGTCATGACAGAGACCACTGGCCAGCAAAGCAGAACATACTTACTCTCTGGCCCTTCGTAGGTAGTAAAAGTAAGAGCAAAATAGGGGAAACTAGAGAAGACACCCCTTGCCTTTTCACTTTCAGCAAGTCTCTCCAAGTCTTGATCAAGGCACTGCGGGGAGTGCCGGGAAAAAGGAGAGAGGCTGAGCTCTTCTATAAGGGACGTGACTTAAAGTTGTGATTGCATCTTTTGCAAATGACTTTTCTCTCGACTTCTCTGTTTCTTGTACACTCATTCTCTTTTTCCAGCAACTGCACACTTTCCCTTCCTCCCTCTCTGTGGTTACACAGGTTTCTTTCTTTCTTTTTTTTTTTTTTTTTGTGGTACGCGGGCCTCTCACTGTTGTGGCCTCTCCCGTTGCGGAGCACAGGCTCCGGACGCGCAGGCTCAGCGGCCACGGCTCACGGGCCCAGCCGCTCCGCGGCATGTGGGATCCTCCCGGACCGGGGCACGAACCCGTGTCCCCTGCATCGGCAGGCGGACTCTCAACCACTGCGCCACCAGGGAAGCCCCACAGGTTTCTTAATCCCACGTTAGGACTCTGCTTCTCTATCTACTTTCCTATCCTCATTTGCTGATCTACACACGGGATGTGTGTTGCAGTGAAGAAGACATCGTATTGATATTTGGAGGTAGAGGATTCGAACTGGAATCTTACCCCGCCAAGGTATGCCTGTACCTTCCTCATTGGGTTACTGCAAAGATGGAGGAAGGTTAGTCAGGGTGCACTGCAATCTGCAAAACACCTTCCACATTTCATCTTTTGTTATTGGCCACAACTTCTCAGGAGAATTCAAGAAATGAACTGCAGGCCACTTCACAGCCTCCTTTTGGTGCTCCCCAGGAAGGGACAGGAACTGTCCAGACTCTAAAATTGGGTTTATCCTAGTTTGACAAGGGGGGAAAACCCCCAAACCTCTCAGGCTGCAGTTTTTATGACTGACTCAGAATCCCAGGATTAGAGCTCAGAGCCCGCACGATTGAACGTTGACAAAAAGATGCTACATAGTGTTGGCCTTAAGCGAGACTGATGGCCATGCCTGTACCTAGTCCAAAATCTGGAAAAAAAGGCAAAAAAAAAAAAAAAAGTCAAGAAGAAACTATGATTACTTAAAACTTCAAAGTTATAAATAAAGTAGAAAAAATATAGCGAAAAATTAAGGGAGACGAGTCTCTTCAGTGGCACATCAGACTTCCTGGCTCAGTGCTATATTGAGAGGGTAATGCATATAAATTCATACTGCACATGAAGAGCTTGGAATCCTTTTCCAACCCTGATGCACAGACCAATTTCATCCCTAAACCCCTCATCTGTTGCCCCTGGAAAAATCTTGTCATGTGCAGAATCTTCCCAATGATTTGCAGAAACTTCATGTAAACATCCAGAGAAAAGAAAATGTTCACCTCTCCCGTAAGTCACCTGTCGTGGCCAAAGAGAAAAGTATCTTTCTTGTAAACAGAGATCTTCACATTTGTTACTTCTCTTGCAATCTCCTGACATCAAATTCACTCATAGTGAAACTCATTACTGGTCAATTCAGTCAGAACCACCAAACTGATTCTATTTTTATATATATATAATTATATATTATAATATATTATATTTATATACATATAATTATATATTAATATAATAATAATTATATAATGATATGATTATAATTATATAATTATAATATAATTATAATAATATAATAATATATATATTTATATATCAATAGAATCAGTTTGGTTGTTGATATTTGGAGGCAGAGGATTCAAATTGGAATATTCAAATGTAGATATAAATATAGTTTATATTTATAATATAAATATATATATTACATATGTAATGTAAATATAAATATATAATATATATTATATTATAAATATAAACTATAGCTAAATATAAATATATATAAACTCCAGAGTATTGAAAGAAGCTTTGGGAAAAATAATCTGCTTCTTAGAATGACTTGACAAAAGGGCATCATCATTTCTATCAAGCCGTCATACACCTTTAAAGCACACATTTCAAGTTCTGCTCTGAAGGCAGAATCAGCCCCATTTGGGGACCCCCACGCCAGGGCTCAACAGCTGAGCCAGCCCCATGCCGGAGGGAATAAACTGGCAACAAAACCTATGTACAGAGAGATTATGCAAAGACTTCACGTCTTCCAGTCTGATTAAAAACTTGCAAAATGCAACAGCAAGAATATAATTTGAACAATCTGTTAGACCCAAGACTGCTAGTATCTTTCTCTTGCTCTTTTTTTTCCCCCACTTGGAACTCTCACTTTTTATCACTGTTGCAGATCTAGAAACACCATTTGGACGGAATTAGGCAATAGCTAATTGCTACACTTCAGCTCAATCCAGCTGCCTTCCACGAGGCTTCTTAGGCCCAACAACAAATTTCTTGGCCTCCCTAGTGCCTACTGGAAGAGATAGAAGCCCAGCTGGGAGGAGAGAAGGGACCCAAAAGAATTACGAGAGAAAACAAATTAAATTTAGAAATACGAGTTATCGTCAAGGGAGCATCCAGTTTCAAGAACCCAAGTTTGGGGAGATTTTTCCTGCCTATCGCTCTCCATCTTTCCCTTCTAATTCCTGTCCCACAAAGCATCACTGCTCCATGGTTAGCAATTACTGGTTCTCAGACTGAGAGCAGAGGGCAAATCTTATGGGATCCTTGATTTCTCCATAGCCCACTGAAGGGAAAAAGAAGACAGACACGAGCACATGCTTATTTTAGACATCCTTTGATAGCAGGGTCTATCAAAGACTTAGTAGGCCTAATATCTCTGTTCCAAGTGCTTAAAACTTTCCCCGAGGAAGGAGTTTCTCCCTTGACATAGGCTGGTAACACATTCGTTTGCCTTTCACTTTTCCTAGGTAAGCATCCTGGCTTTCCAGCTTGACTAGAAATTTTGTGTTTCGTGTTTAACTCGGGGGTTTTCCTGCCAGGCTCTTTCCCAATATTTCTTGAAATGCAGTTATTTATAACAGGGATATTTTAGGTCGAAGCTCAAGCAATACTTCCACCAATGTGACCCACCAGTGCTGCTCTCTGTAGACAAAGATGATCTCTTCCCTCCTATTTGTTCCCAGGGTGTGGACAGGCCTGCGCCGGGCCCTCCAGCTGGCCCTGCCATGACCACACCACTGCTCACTGTCTGCTTGGGATTAGGGGCCTAGACTGGACCGCGAAACCCAGTAAACCAATGCGCCCAGGTGGCCGTGCTCATCCAACCTTGGCCTCACTTAGTAGTTGCTCTAACTCAGGAATAGGCAAACTGTTTCTGTGAACGGCTAGTATCAGCCTTTGGAACGTGGAAAGCATTATTTTGGGCTTTGCAGGCCATGGGGTCTCTCTCAGGACTATTCAGTGTTACTAGAGTAGTATGAAAGCAGTGTAGATTCTACCTAACTGAATGAGCGGGGCTACGGTCCAAGACCACTTTATTTACATAAACAGGCGGCATGGCCTGTGGGCCGGAGTTTGCTGATCCCTTGTAAACAAACTTGTCTGAAAAGCTTGCGCTCCACTCATTCAGCTTCTGGTTCCCCTGCTTTACTAATCCCCATCCTAAAAACCACTTCATGTTGTTCCTCAAATCCGTCTGCCAACTAGAGTTGATTTATAACCCCCAAATCAAACTAAAATGTGATAGAAAAAGGAGGCAAATTTTATTAAATTTGGGGGAGAAGTCCAGCTTCTCAGATCAAAGGGAGAACGTTTTTACATGGTCATTTAAACGTTAACTAACCATCAGCCTCTTAGGAAAACCACAGAAGGGAACAACCACCACTCCCAACAATCCCACCAGGTCACACCCCAGAGCTCCGTGAAACTGGCTAAGAGCCCGTATGTGAGGTTTCTCCTCTGTATGTGTCTGAGGTTACATGGGGAAAACATGCAGCACACAGCTCTGCCCGTAGTGACTATTATTACCTCTCTTTAACAGACAAGGAATTAGAGCTGTGCCTCTCTTACTGTGACGGACCTATGCGTCACCTGGGGTCTTGCCAAATGCAGATTCTGAGGCAGTAGGTCGGGCGAGGGGAGCTGAGGGTCTTCATTTCTAACAGGCATCCAGGGAATACTGGTGCTGCTTGTCTAAGGCCTTCACTTTGAAGAACAAGGACCTAGAGAAATGATTGGCGTCCTTGGCTACACACTGGAAACACCTGGGAGAGTTCCAAATACAGAGGCCTGGGCCAGCCCCAGACCAGATGCGTCAGCAAATCTGGGGATAGGGACCCGACAGCAGTATTTATTCCAGTTCCCCAGGTAGTTTTAATGGAGAGTCAAGACTGAGAGTTGCTGAACTAGAGGCTCAGAGCAATTAACTGACTCGCCCAAGGTCACAGGGTAGGTGGCCAAGCATGGGTTTTCAGAGACGTAAACTTTTTGCCTGCCTGATAATATTTGAAAATAATCTTAAAAATTGTTACAAGGCTGGACACAGGCACAGGGTGTATGGTCTCCAGGCTAACGGCAAAGATGAAGGAGGACAAGAGGAAAGATGAGACTGAACTTACTCAAACATAATGTTATCAACACGGTTAAACACGGTTATCAACACGGTTAAACATAATGTTATCAACACAGATAAAGAGGTGGCACAGCAGAAGCCTTGGTTCCGGTGTGAAATTCCCCCTCATGGCTCTTTCTTTCTGCATGAAAGCAACATGGCAAAGGAGCCTCTTGGAAGGCACACTTCAGTTCAGAAATGTGCAGTGTCTTCAGATCCTTTGATGAATCACCACACGATGAAACCTTAGAGGCTGATGAGTAATTACATTTGGCTTCCTTCCTGCCTCTCGGGAGGTTCAAAAAGTCACATTGATGGGAACGGGCAAAATTGCTAACCCACTCCATTCAGGAATTTCTGTCCTGAACAGGATCAAGGTAAGGGAAGGAGGAGAAGGAAAAAATAAAAAACAACAACTCTGGGGAAATCATGGGACAAGCCGAGATTTTCTGGGTCTCCTGAACGCGTCCAATCTACCTTGTGAGTGGAAGGCCATTTTCACCTGGAAAAACACATGGATTTCAAAGACGTTTACACAATTGCTCTACCACAGTTGTTCAAGATCGGATCTATTTTCTCACTCTCTGCAGATCCTGTGCAGAAGAAGTCTCCCCTTGGTGAAGACCCTGGCTGTGTAATTTGGGACATCCCAGCTCAAAGAGGAAGTGAAAGTGTGAGGATGAATCGGACATCTTCCAGACCGAGCAGAGGACAGCTGCGGAGGATACAGCGAGGTGCAGATTCACTCCTGGAACCTCGTCCTTTTAGGCAGAGGATGTGAGGGGCCCGGGTCTGGTGGGTCCTGGGAACACAGTGAGCTCACGGGAAAATTCATAATGATGAACCTGAATGGAGAACTCAGCGCTTTGCCAAATGTTTTCAGAGGCTTCAATTCAAACGTGACTTTTCCTCTGCCTCTATTCTTTTGGGATATTCTTATGGACATTTAATTTAGTTTCTTTACTCTGTCCCTCCTGGACTCCCTTTTGGATCACAGAGAAATAGGAACGAAGCCCTACAGGACATTAGCTGGACATTAGCTGGACTCTGAGGGTCTATGTTTTTGCCTCCACAGAGCTCTTTCTCAGAAGCTTCAAAGTGTGATCTAGAACCCGCTGGTCGGTGCTCAGCAGGGTCACACATCCCACACTGGCACAGAAGCTCAAGTTCACAGCACTCTAAAGGACTGTCGGACCACCCCTCATTTTACAGATGAGGGGACCTGGGATGTGCAAGCTCACACAGTGATGCCGGGGCAGAGGCGGAACCAGAACCAGGTCTCCCAATTTCCAGCTCAGCAGCCCCTCTGTCTCAGGCCAGCCCCCTTCTCTGGGTTGGCCTTCAGGAATCTATTTTAATCAGCTTCTGGTGTGGGTGATCCAGGTCCCACATCTTCAGAAATGCTGGTCTAGTGGGCAGAGAGAACCTTTGAGACACTAGTGACAGATCTTTCTCTGTTGGCTTTGTAGTTTATCTCCTGGAAGCTTGAAAGATAAGCCTCTTCTATTTTCTCTCCCACCAAAATCAGGGGGGAGGGGTGTACAGCACTCTTGGATGGGGGAACCAATTTTAAAGTCCCTGGGGGTGCAGTGTGGCCCTACTTCTTCTCACAGTTAGGAAGCCCTCAGCTCAACTCTGTCCTATGAAAAGGAAGCACTGGAACTACTTAAGAAAAGGGAGGCATATGTGAAATGATCTGCACTTAGATTCAATTGCATAAGAAGCCGTGATCACTCTCGAGTTGATATCACACATTCTGTTAATAAACTGAAAAAACAAATACAAAAAAACCTCTCCCCAGAGAGAATGACCCAATCACTTCTGAATCTATATTTTCAGTCCATATGACCACCTGGTGTTACTGCAACAGTAAGAATCTTGAAAAGGGGTCTGAGGTCACAAGGAAGGGTCAGTTTAGCGAGGAGACCTTCCTCCCCCGTGCTTGGCATTTTCAGAATATTTTGCTTTTGTTTTGACTCTGACTGCCAATTAACCGTGATATGAAAACACCTTTCTTTCTTGTGTTGTGGTCCAGAATTCCAAGAGAGAAGCCACCGCTGGGAGGAAGCAGTGGGGGAAGTGTGAATGCACGGGACGGAGTGGGAGAGAAGGAAAGAGGGAGAATGCGTTCCCATGAAGAAGAGACGAAAAGGGCCCACAGCGCCGGGAAGAGTAGAACATCTGCGGCGAGATGCTCAGTAATTAATCATCTCTGTGAGACCCCCACAGTCCCCAGCCCCATCCGCCCGCCCAGCAATTTTGCTGACACAGAAGGAAAAGGCACCTCCACAAACACAGCTAGTAAAACAGTATTACAGCTACATAAACAGTTGGCTCTGGCAGAAGGCAGTGGGCCCTTTTTAAAATTATGCATGGAATCATGCATGTGGAGAGAGAGATGACGTCCTCACTCTCTCAGTGAGCCTGGAGATACACTGAGAACCTTTGCTGTCTCACACTGATGTTGGTAGATGCTGAACTGCAAATGTCATTTTTTTAAAAAACACCTTTATTGGAGTATAATTGTTTTACAACGTTGTGTTAGTTTCTGCTGTATAACAAAGTGAATGAGCTATACGTATACATATGTCCCCATATCCATTCCCTCTTGCGTCTCCCTCCCACCCTCCCTATCCCACCCCTCTAGGTGGTCACAAAACACTGAGCTGATCTCCCTGTGCTACGCGGCTGCTTCCCACTAGCTACCTGTTTTACATTTGGTAGTGTATATATGTCCATGCCACTCTCTCACTTCGTCCCAACTTATCCTTCCCTCTCCCCGTGTCCTCAAGTCCATTCTCTAGGTCTGTGTCTTTATTCCTGTCCTGCCCTTAGGTTCTTCAGAACCTTTTTTTTTTTTTTTTAGATTCCATATATATGTGTTAGCATATGGTATTTGTTTTTCTCTTTCTGCCTTACTTCACTCTGTATGACAGGCTCTAGGTCCATCCACCTCACTACAAATAACTCAGTTTCATTTCTTTTTATGGCTGAGTAATATTCCATTGTATTTATGTGCCACATCATCTTTATCCATTCATCTGTCGATGGACACTTAGGTAGCTTCCATGTCCTGGCTAATGTAAATAGAGCTGCAATGAACATTCTGGTACGTGACTCTTTTTGAATTATGGTTTTCTCAGGGTATGTGCCCAGTAGTGGGACTGCTGGGTCGTATGGTAGTTCTGTTTTTAGTTTTTTGAGGAACATCCATACTGTTCTCCGTAGTGGCTGTATCAATTTACATCCCCACCAATAGTGCAAGAGGGTTCCCTTTTCTCCACACCCTCTCCAGCATTGATTGTAGATTTTTTGATGATGGCCATTCTGACTGGTGTGAGGTGATACCTCACCGTAGTTTTGATTTGCATTTCTCTAATGATTAGTGAAGTTGAGCATCCTTTCATGTGTTTGTTGGCAATCTGTATATCTTCTTTGGAGAAATGTCTATTTAGGTCTTCTGCCCAGTTTTGGATTGGGTTGTTTGTTTTTTTGATATTGAGCTGCAGGAGATGCTTGCATATTTTGGAGATTAATCCTTTGTCAGTTGCTTTGTTTGCAAATATTTTCTCCCATTTTGAGGGTTGTCTTTTCATCTTGTTTATGGTTTCCTTTGGTGTGCAAAAGTTTTTAAGTTTCATTAGGTCCCATTTGTTTATTTTTGTTTTTATTTCCATTTCTCTAGGAGGTGGGTCAAAAAGGATCTTGCTGTGATTTATGTCATAGAGTGTTCTGCCTATGTTTTCCTCTAAGAGTTTGATAGTGTCTGGCCTTACATTTAGGTCTTTAATCCATTTTGAGTTTATTTTTGTGTCTGGTGTTAGGGAGTGTTCTAATTTCATTCTTTTCCATGTAGCTGTCCAGTTTTCCCAGCATCACTTATTGAAGAGACTGTCTTTTCTCCATTGTATATTCTTGCCTCCTTTATCAAAGATAAGGTGACCATATGTGCATGGGTTTATCTCTGGGCTTTCTATCCTGTTCCATTGATCTATATTTCTGTTTTTGTGCCAGTACCATACTGTCTTGATTACTGTAGCTTTGTAGTATAGTCTGAAGTCCGGGAGCCTGATTCCTCCAGCTCCGTTTTTCTTTCTCAAGATTGCTTTGGCTATTCGGGGTCTTTTGTGTTTCCATACAAACTGTGAAATTTTTTGTTCTAGTTCTGTGGAAAATGCCATTGGTAGTTTGATAGGGATTGCATTGAATCTGTAGATTGCTTTGGGTAGAATAGTCATTTTCACAATGTTGATTCTTCCAAGCCAAGAACATGGTATATCTCTCCATATGTTTGTATCACCTGTAATTTCTTCCATTAGTGTCTTATAGTTTTCTGCATACTGGTCTTTTGTCTCCTTAGGTGGGTTTATTCCTAGATATTTTATTCTTTTCATTGCAATGGTAAATGGGAGTGTTTCCTTAATTTCTCTTTCAGATTTTTCCTCATTAGTGTATAGGAATGCAAGAGATTTCTGTGTATTAATTTTGTATCCTGCTACTTTTCCAAATTCATTGATTAGCTCTAGTAGTTTTCTGGTAGCGTCTTTAGGATTCTCTACATATAGTATCATGTCATCTGCAAACAGTGACAGTATTACTTCTTCTTTTCTAACTTGGATTCCTTTTATTTCTTGTTCTTCTCTGATTTCTCTGGCTAATGTGATTTTGTCTGGCTAATGTGATAATGTCCCTCAAGGAAGTTACTGTTGATGAAACAGCAGTAGGAGCTGGAGGTGGCCTCACGCATTTCTAGATGGTCTCAGAGGAGGAGGGGAGGAGTTCCTCTGACTTCATTGTCTTGCCTCACAGGAGGCTACTGCTGGCCAGCTGGAGAGGCTGGCAGAGAGTCTCATTTACTTTTACCTCTCTTCTTTGCTCTTCCCTCCCCACCATGTGAATGGAAAGAGGAAGGCTGGTGGGACTTTCATAAGGTTTTAGCGCTTTTTCTGTGTTTTCACTAGAAAATGGCAGTGTTGGGCTTTACTGGTGGTGCAGTGGTTAAAATCCACCTGCCAATGCAGGGGACATGGGCTTGAGCCCTGGTCCGGGAGGATCCCACATGTCATGGAGCAACTAAACCCGTGTGCCACAACTACCGAGCCTGCACTCTAGAGCCCACGAGCCACAACTACTGAGACTGCGTGTCACAACTACTGAAGCCCGTGTGCCTAGAGCCCGTGCTCCGCAACAAGAGAAGCCACTGTAATGAGAAGCCTGTGCACTGCAACGAAGAGTAGCCCCCGCTCGCCGCAACTAGAGAAACGCTGTGCGCAGCAACGAAAACCCAACGCAGCCATAAATAAATAAATATATGCAAGAAAATGGCAGTGGTTAAGATAGAATGCCTCTTGCCAGAGCAGCTTGGATGAAAAGGATAGTCAGTGTAGGTTCACTGACTATGACAAGGGTACCACTCTGTTCATCTCACGCCTGCTGAATGGCTATCGTCAAGGAGACAAGAGATAAGAAGAGTGAGGATGTGGAGAGAAGGGGGCCGTTGTGCACTGTTGGGGGGTAATGTAAATTGGTTCAGTCCCTATGGAAAACAGTATGGTGGTTCTCCAAAAAACCAAAACTAGAACCACCATATGACCTGGCAAAATCCCACTTCTGGGTACATATCCAAAGAAAATGAAAACAGGATATCAAAAAGATGCCTGCACTCCCTTGTTTACTGCAGCATTTTCCACAATAACCAAGATATGAAAACAACCTAAGTATCTGTCAATGGATGAATGGATAATGAAGATACGGTATATATCATATCTTATATGTGTAAGATATGATATATGTATATCACAAACACACACAGCAGAACATGATTCGGCCGTGAGAGAGAAGGAAATCCTGCTGTTTACCACAGCGTGGACGGACAGTGAGGCATTTGAGGGCATTATGCTTAGTGAGACATGTCAGACAGAGAGAGCACCATCGTACTGCATGGTATCACTTCCATATGGAATCTAAGAGACTCAAACTTGTAGAAACAGAGGGTAGAATGGTGGTTCTCAGGGGCTGGGGGTGGGGGGAATTGGGAGGAGGTCAGTCAAAGGGTACAAACTTGCAGTAAAAAAACAAAGACACAAGTGTACCACTTGGTGAAGGACGATGATAGTGCAGGAGGCTGTGCATGTGTGTGGCACAGGGTATACAGGGGAACTCTTTGCACTTTCTGCTTACTTCTACTCTGAACCGAGAACTTGTCTGAAAAATAAATCTATTAAGAGAGAAAAAAAAAAAAAAAAGATCTACCTTCTCTGTGGCAGCGGATTCAACAAATTCCATTTTACTTTATTTTTGTTTGTGATTGTAATTTTGTGGGCTTTTCTATTCTAGAATATATATATTTCAATGCTGAAGATTCCTGATCTTAGTAGAATAAAACAGAATTAAAAACAGGCTTATGACAACCAGGACGACCCTATTTTAAAAGTTGAGAAGCAAAGAAATAGCTTAGCGCTAAGCCAGTGTACTTCTGCATTAGTTACTTCATCTCTCTGGATTCTGGCATCCCCACTGGTAAAGTGAGGGTATTGGACTAGATGGGCTTTCACGTCCTTCCAAATGTAAGGACCCTTGAATGTAGAGCAAATGGTTTGAATTAGTTTTCCCTGGCAGTGATGGTGAATCTGCACTTTGGCTCCAAGCTGTCTCACTCCACCCTCTGTGACCCTCTTGAGAGGATGGTGGGGAAGTTCATGGTAAGGAAGGAGGCCTCGGCCAGCATTTTTAAAAGGATCAAGGCCTCGGGCTTCATTTACATCTTGCTCTACTTACCTGAACAAACAGTCTTGTTTTCAGAGTTGGCGAGAGCCAGTGCAAAGCCAAACATGGCTTTGGTAAATCACCGTCCTGTTTGCGTCACAATGACTCAAAAGGGCTGAAAAATTGCTGACCATAATTCAAGATAATGCAATGATTTGGACACAAAAGACAAAACTCTGTAATAAGGATTTTAACCCAAAGTCAGTAATCCTCGAGGGACTTTATACAACTCCCACAGGCATTTAAAATAATGTGCCGAAAGCCTCTTACCATTTTAAATCAATAGAGCTATAGCTCTTACTCCTAATCATCTGTTCAACCAAAAATAATTTACCTGCCAATGCTGTTATTGTATAGGAAGAGCTTCTAAAATGAGGACCCTGTATCCCATATTCCCACAATTGAGAGCTTTGAGAAAATACCAGCAATGTAATGAAAAGCAAACTTAGGAGGGTAGTTGATTGAATGTTCTGGAAATACAGTAGTCACCATCTAGACCCAAGGCCTTCTGCCCCATCCTTTCACCAACATCCTTTCTTCACCTCCCTTGAGCGAGCCTCCAGTCTTCATCACAGAATTCTGTGAAGTTGCTTGAGGCACCAGAAATAGCTCTATGTGACAGACAGGAAAATCCCCTTCCTTCGTTCCTTCGTTCCTCTGTCCCTCCCTCCCTTTTATTTTCCCCCAAACATAGAACCTTAGGAAAGTACCGTGAGCAACAGAGAAGTGACAAAGTAGCAGTAAACCCACTGAAATGTCTGTTCACCTCTTGTTTGACCTTTGATGGCAGTAGAAACATCACAGACACCAAGAGGATTATAACTTTAGGCCCCTGGGGAACAGAAAGCCAGCACTGGAAGTCTCTTCAAGGGAAACATCAGATAGCTGTTTCCAGTTGCTTCAAGCTTTGCAAACGAGGTACGATCTGTGAAAACCCTTTGCCTGTTATTCGAAAGTGCTGCACAAATGTGGAACACTCTTCTTATTTACTGAACCAGGAGAGACCGTTAAGAGGCTCCTGCTTCAATCTGGAGCTACGTTATATTTTGTAAGCCAGGCAGGTGGGACAATTTGGTGGATATACGTGGGGATAAAAATAAGAAACCTGGGTCCTTGCTCTGGCTCCTACGTCACCGGCAACCCTTAATAACTTTGTGCCTCTGTTTCCCCTTTTATTTTTAACAGGAGAGAGGTCAGGATGGGGGAAGAGAAAAATAGCTGCAAGATCCTTGTCCATGTCTTGTCATTCCACATAGTCAAATCTGCTCTCCAAGCACCGATCATTTTACAGTTAAATTACTGTCCATGACTTGTCCCTGTGTTCACCTTCAAGTGAGTCAAAAAAAAAAAAAAAGGCTATTTCAGATGCTATTCACCTTCGCATCCGATTCAGCCACCTAATCTGGGTTTTTCATGTCCTCTGCCAGGATTTCTACCTTCCCTGGCCTGAATGTTTTTGAAAAAGCCTTTCAGTGGCAGTCCTCGGTGGTGACGTGAGGCCACAAAGACACGCTCTGCTTTCAGAAATGAGTCACCGGAGCCTCAGTGTGTCCCTTGCCCCCTCTACTCCGTCATTCATCTAGGTTATTTGCATCCACCATTTAGCTGCCTGCTTCCCCAATTCTTTTACAGAGCTCGAATCTCTTATCAGCTTCCCAAATGTTCACCCTCGGACTTTTCATTGTCATCTTGCTACGTGGCTGCATCTTAAAGAGAAGCTCCAGTGCTCACTTATTTGACAACGATGCAGACACTGGTGTTAACTCTTCCTTCTCGTCTGTCTTTTCCTCAGTGACTCTTCCTAATGGTACCAAGCAAAGCTTTCGTAGCCTTAATCTCTTCCAATCCTGAGGCTTGAACCCGAAGCAGCCACTTCTGTAAAGACCAAAGGCTGTGGCAAAGGAGTTTATCTACTGGCTTTGTGCTAAAGCCAAAATCCCAGTGAATAATGAAAATCTTTGAAGTTAGATGTTGTTCTTGTTTGATTAATAATAACAGTCACGCTTCATCTATTGATATCACTATTATTAGCAATAATACTAAGGATAACTAAGTTTAATGCAGACAATGGCTGAGCCAGGAACTTCATGCACGTTAATTATCATCATCACTGCAACAGGACAACACAGGTCCTGTGTTTTTATTTTTTTCTTCTCCATTTGAAAGATCAGAAAATGGGACAACAAGGCTAGGTGACTGCTTGTGCGCCTCCCTGGCTTTAGCATCTGTTACACCATGTGGAAATAAAGAGGAGTTGTGCCTTGAGGCACAAGAGGTGGGGTGCCCCTCACAGGGGTTGGGAAGGAAAGGAGGAGCGAGGGAAGCGCTCCATCGCTAGACCATGTGGGGCTGGCTTCTCTCTCAGTACCCCTCACCCTCATTTGCATGACACGAATGCGGGTTTTCTGACACCAAATGCCCCTTGCTTGCTGTACCTGTGCCTGCGTCCTGTCTGCCTGAGGCAGTGAGAGAATGAAGGGAACACAGTTGTGTTCCATGCAAGCCTGTCCAGCAGGTGTATACCAAGGACCTCGTATGTATTAGTGCTAGCCCACAAGGTGCAGAATTTTGGCCTGGGAAGACCTTTGAGTTTCTGTAGAAGAACCTTCTATCCGAAGAACTTAATGCACCCTAGTTCAGCAATCCATGGCAGAACTGCCACGGGGGACTGGGACCGCTGCAAACTAAGTGAAAATAGGAACCCAGAAAAAGAATCCATGAGTATTGAGGTTGGCTTTCACCTTAAGGACATTTCCCAGACCCAGATGACCTGAAGCTTTGGTTTTAACAGATTTGCAGGGAGGGGCAAGGGACAGAAGTGTAGGGCTTCCCTAAGGCCATCAGCCTATATCACAAAAAACTGGAATTCCAAGGGGTTAAATCCTTAGTAGGGGAGAGAAATAGAAATACCCGTCACCACAGGCCACAAAGACTTTCAATCGATTAAGTTCAAAGGAATATAAGCTTATAAAAAAAATAGAAACAAACAAATAGAATAGAAGATATACAAGGAAACAAAGCACCATGTGCAAAAGCCAGCAGAAATACCAGATGAGACCATCCAACACTTCCGATATCAGAAGTATCAGATGCAAAGTGTGAAATAAGTATGTTGAAAGATAGAAAAAGGTAGGATTTAGAAATGTGAATAAGGAGTAAGATACTACTGAACACAGGACTAAGCACATTTGAAAAAGAACAAAATAAACATTAGAAATGAAAAATATAATCATTAAAGTTAGAAACTCAGCGGATAGATTTAACGGGAGATTACATACAACAGAAGGGAGAGGTAATAACCTGAGAGATGGAGCTAAAAAAATTATTCTGAATGTAGAAAGAGACAAAGACAAGTTAGGAGACACAGAGGATAGAGGGAGAAAGTCTGACATGTCTAATCAGTTGTGGGATAAGAGTAGAGAAAGAGAGAGGGAATTAGGTTGAGGTAATGCTTGAAGATATATGACTTAGCGTTTTCCAGATAATGAAAGAGACCAATTAGGAGATTTAGAAAGCCCAGCAAATCCTAAGCAAAATAAATTTAAAAAAAGAAAAGAAATCTACGCCTAGACACAACACAATAAAATTACAGAACAACAAAGAAGATCTTAAAAGCAGCTTGAAAGAAAATACAGATTATTTACAAGGGAAGGACCAAGAGTCGGCTTCGCAACAGCAGTGATACAAACCAGGAAACAGTGAAATATAAGCAGCAATGTACTCAGAGAAACGAACCGTCCATTCTCGGGTGATGCATTGAGCACAAATGTCTCCCAAGAATGAGGGCAAACAAAGACATTTTCAAATAAAACCCCCAGTAAAGTGAATCCTCTAGTATGTATTCCAGACCAAGGAAAGTGATTCCTGATGGCTGGTTTGATGCAAGAAGGAATGATAACGAAAGAAAGCAGTAAAATGTGGTTAATTCTATATACAAAGTTCCAGTACAAAATCATCATCACCATCATCATCATCTAAAATCTTGTAAGATTAAAAAAACTATAAGATAGAACTAAATTATCCAATAATAACAGCATATGCTCTGAGGGGAAAATTATCAGAGTTGAGGTGTTCTGAGGTCCCTGTATTGTTCCAGAGAAGGGTAAGTTTTTTTTTTTTTTTTTTTTTTTTTTTTTCTGTACGCGGGCCTCTCACTGCTGTGGCCTCTCCCGTTGCGGAGCACAGGCTCCGGACGCGCAGGCTCAGCCGCCATGGCTCACGGGCCCAGCCGCTCCGCGGCACGTGGGATCTTCCCGGACCAGGGCACGAACCCGCGTCCCCTGCATCGGCAGGCGGACTCTCAACCACTGCGCCACCAGGGAAACCCGGGAAAATATATTGATTGATTAAGCTCAGACTGTGTTAAGTCAGGACACATGCTAAAATTTCAAGAGTAACCATTTTATTGGTAACCATTCTATTCAAGAGTAACCATTTTTCTAATTGAATAAAAAAAAGTATTTAGATTCCAAACACTAAAAGAAAAAAAGTGGAATGAGACAAAAATCCTCAATCAGTCCACAAGAAAGAAGCAAAAATAAGTCTGGAATGGATGAGACAAATAGAAATCACAAAACAAGATGGAAGAAATAAACTCAACCATCTTAGTTTTTCTAGTGCATTTAAATGAACTAAATGCACCAATTAAAGTATGAATATTGCGAGTCTGGATTTAAATATAAAACCAGCCATGTGATGGTTACAAGAGCCATGTCTAAAACATAAGGGTTCAGAAAGGTTGAAAGTGAAAATGTGGAAAGAGATATGTCAGTCAAATACTAGTAAAAGAAAAAATCTGGTGTATCTATGTTATTATCAGAAAGAAATCGACTGGGACTTCCCTGGTGGTCCAGTGGTTAAGACTTCGCCTTCCAATGCAGGTTCCATCCCTGGTCAGGGAGCTAAGATCCCACAGGTCTCATGGCCAAAAAACCAAAACATAAAACAGAAGCAATACTGTAACAAATTCAATGGTCCACATCAAAAAAAAAAAAAAAAAAAGAAAGAAAGAAAGAAAGAAATAGACTTTAAGGCAAACAACTACTACTACTAGAGAAGGGCGATCCCTATATAATGATGACAAGGTCCATTTGCATAGAAGCTAAACTTGTAACTAGAAATACAGACTCAAAATATAAAAAAACAAAATAGAACTACAAGGAAAAACAGATCAATCTTCCTGCCTAGTGAAATAACTCTCCCAGTAACTGATAGAGCAAACCTACCAAAAAAAAGAAAAAATCAGTAAAAATATGTAAGATTTGAAGACTGTTCTGAAAAGAGTCCTCTTATCCCATCGTCCCCTTCTCCTCCTCCAGGAGGCCCGGGGCAGTGGCTCTTCTCTGTGGGAGGTAAAGTTTAGGATGGGACATGAGGAGAGGGCCTGAGGGAGCCCTGGAAATTGGTGCTTACACTTGGTCCACCACGGGGTGCCTCTGAATTTTAAAAAGTAGTGATGAATCACAGAAGTTTATTTAAAAGTATCATGCTTCAGCTACAAGTTGATAAATCACTGTAACAAATCTCTGGGTGGTTCACCTATTATTACTGGGCACAAGGAGTGTACTGTTATTAAAAAATAAACACCCACACTCACCCCCCCCACCCCCCCACACACAATCCTTCCTTGTCGTACCATGCTCAGAGTTATGCAAATCAGCGTCTTCAAAAAATATTCCAATAAAGGGGGATGAGAGGGATAAATTGGGAGATAGGAATTGACATATACACCCTACTGTATATAAAATAGATAACTAATAAGGACCTACTGTATAGCACAGAACATTCTTCTCAATACTCTGTAATGACCTATATGGGAAAAGAATCTAAAAAGAGCGGATATATGTATATGTATAACTGATTTACTTTGCTGTACAGCAGAAACTAACACAACATTCTAAATCAACTATACTCCAAAAAAAAAAAAATTAAATAAAAAATATCCCTAGGGACTCACTTAACTTCTAACTCTCCAAAGTCATGGAGAAAGAAATTTTTTTTTAATGAAAATAGTGTAAAGAGATTGTATTTTATTTATTTTTAAAGAGAGGATAAAGGTTGACAAGAGAGGATGAAGTTTCTTTCACTCGAGCCCTCACCATTAAAATCCTAATGAAATATTTCTTGTTCCTTGAAGACTACTGTATAAAGAAGATTTGATTTTCCTGAGTAACTGGAAACATTTTCATGAGGACATGTCTCACACTAAAGATTGCTCCTGGGTTTTTCGATTTTACGTGAGGAGATCAATCAAGGCAGTTTGCTACCTTTCTGTTTTCTTCCCAGAGCCGGTCTAGCTGCTTCGTGTTTACCCCTTTTCTCTAGCACTCAAGGAGCTGCAAAGAACGAACAAAGGAAACGCTAGGCTTTTTCAAGTGCAGGGATGAGTGTTCTTCACTGCAATGAATTCAGGCTGCTTTGAAGAGTTTTCTTAGGTTCAAATCCCTTAGAAGAAAACTTACCAAGTCATTGTTTTCCCTTCCTGCCTCATTACACATAAATAATTTTTGAATTTATATTGTAATTTTTCTACCAGCTGAATCAGAGCTCTATGATTTTGAAAATAATTCCACGCAGAAGCCAATGGCACACACATTCCTGAGACTTTCATTGCAATCGATAAGTTTGCTGTTGCTGTCAGCCTGTGCACTTTCCCTGATTAACCTGCGAAAAGTGTTCTCCGTCATGAATGCTATTCAGAAATAAACAGATATTGTAAAAGGAGACAAAGGCAGGTTCCGGAACTCGAATTCTTGGTGATCTTAAATGATGATGTATGAAAGGAAGAAAGAGGGGGAACAATTTGATTTGCTCCAACTAGGTTGGCCCAGAAAGGAGAAGAGCAGAAAAATTGCTTTGCCTAAGCACACATGACGTCAAGTCAGACACGAGCAGCCCTTACGACATCCAGTATCGAAGGTTCCTTTAAAAAATACACAGTCTGGATCTGAAAGACATTTAAATGACGGTAATAAAAAAGTCTTTGCTCGTTCTGTTTTCCTATTGCTCTTTTTCTCCTACTCACTGGCAACAGCTTCTACATCCTCCTCTGAGATACTGTCTTGGTGGGCTACTGGGGTGGGACTCCTTTGCTCTGGTTGAATGATGATTGAACTTGAAGTTTGGGTAGGAGAAATAGCCATCCGATGCTAAAAATCAATGTGACTTATAAAGGGACGCTGGTTTCCTAGGGCAATGTAGACACTCCCTTTGTAACAAGGATTTAGAATTCCCTTAGATTTCTAAAAACCTTTAAATGCAATCTTCACCTGACCATGGTCTGATTTAAATGAGAGCTAGCTTGATCTGCCATCGCCCAAAGTGTTGTGAGCTCTTTGATTTATGTTCTAGCCACTTATACTTGGCCCATATTACAGCACAGTAAATATATGTTGAATGAATGATGAATTTCTCTTTGTTTTTCATGAAAGGTTTGTCTCAGAGAGTAATGAATAGATTTTTATCGATTTAAAAATCTTGCCTTGGTCATCTGTATTTGGGGTTGATAATATTTCTGTTCACAAACGTGTCCATTTTCAGTCTGTGTGAGACACAGAGGGACATACGTCCCTGCCTCCTGGACAGTAGGCTTGGTCATGTGACCTGCTTTGGTCGACCAGATGGAAACATTGTGCTGTGTCCCTTCCAGGTGGAGACTCACGGTCTCTCTTTCCCCTGCTGCTGTAACAGGCAAAGCTCCAGATAATGGCTGACTGTCACCCCGTGTCCCGGAGTGAGGGTGACGACCATGTGTACCTGACCCGCAGCCGACCGAACGGCGGACACTTGCTACGAACAAGAAATAAACCTGTGTTTTGTGAGCCATTTTGGGGGTTGTTTGTAGTTGCTTCAGTGCCTGGCTGCTTCAGTGCCTGGCTTCAGTGCCTCCAGATCAACAGAATGTTGGAAAAGCTTCTAAAGATATTACACAAACCCAGCTTCCAAAAAATTATTCGTTAGCCAGCAATATAGTGGTCCTGTTACAGCAGCTGGTTCGTTCATTGACTGTCAACTTGTCTTTTTTTGTTTGTCTGTTTTAATAGCTTGGCCAGTCTTTTAGATGCAAGAAAATAGCCATGAAGTCAGAGCCTTTGACAATAATAACCGTGAATGAGCTTAAGTAATAAAATTATTGTGTATTGAAGATACGTTTCTATCTACCTTCAGCATTTATGAAGGGAAGTCAATTTTCCCTCAAACAGGTTTCTTTTCATCTGGTTTTCTCTACAATGTTTATGCCTGAGGTTTAACGCTCGCAGTAAAGAGTGTCCAAGTATGTTATGGGAATAGCCAAATTCCCAGTGCTTTAAAATGTATTCCATGGGCCCCAGAGTCAGTTAAAAGCTGATTGATTATACAGCAAATACATCAAAACTGGTATTTATGAAAAATCCCATTTCTTCAGCTCTATTTCTCATAAGCGTGAACGTCACATCTGGGAGTTGTGGCGTGATGGTGCAAATATCTCAGACAGCTATGGGAAAAACTGACTGCAGCTTTTCCATAAGCCGCTCAATAATTTAATGAAAGATCTGTGTCCACTGATACCTCTCATGAACACATATTTTAAATGGTATGATTAGGGCAGTTTAGTATGGCTTGTGTATTCAGGCTTTCATAATCAGGTCACCGAAAACACATATTACATAGATGAATAAGGACAAGTAACGGGAATGAGTGTGCAGATGAACTTTTTTCATCCGATCAGTTCAGAACTGGCAATGTTTTTCTTTAATTTGTTTAAGGTATGGGCAAAGACTTCTGGCTTAAGAAAGGAGAGCAAGCTATCGGATACGGCCTAGCTCAAAGATGCTACATTTGTTTAATGTTTTCAATGTGCATATTTGGTCGATGATGATTCATTTGTTAACATACCTTCCAAATATTCTTTTTTTTTATACAACTTTATTGGAATATAATTGCTTCACAATGCTATGTTAGTTTCTGTTGTACAACAAAGTGAAGCAACCATATGCAGACATATATCCCCATATCCCCTCCTTCTTGCGTCTCCCTCCCACCCTTCCTATCCCACCCCTCTAGGTGGTCACAAAGCACTGAGCTGATTTCCCTGTGCTATGCGGCTGCTTCCCACTAGCCATCCATTTTACATTTGGTAGTGTATATATGTCCATGCCACTCTCTCACTTCGTCCCAGCTTACCCTTTTCCCCCACCCCGTGTCCTCAAGTCCATTCTCTATGCCTGCATCTTTATTCCTGTCCTGCATCTAGGTTCTTCATAACCTTTTTTTTTTTAGATTTCATATATATGTGTTAGCATATGGTATCTGTTTTTCTCTTTCTGACTTACTTCACTGTGTATGACAGACTCTAGGCCCATCCCCCTCACTACAAATAACTCAATTCTTTTTATGGCTGAGTAATATTCCATTGTATATATGTGCCACATCTTCTTTATCCATTCATCTGTTGATGGACACTTAGGTTGCTTCCATGTCCTGGCTATTGTAACCCTCAGAATGGGAGAAGATATTTGCAAATGAAACAATGGACAAAGGATTAATCTCCAAAATATACAAACAGCTCATGGAGCTCAATATCAAAAAAAACAAACAACTCGATTGAAAAATGGGCAGAAGACCTAAACAGACATTTCACCGAAGAAGACAAACAGATGGCCAAGAGGCACACGAAAAGATGCTCAACATCACTAATTATTAGAGAAATGCAAATCAAAACTACAATGAGGTATCACCTCACACCGGTCAGAATGGCCATTATCAAAAAATCTAGAAACAGTAAATGCTGGAGAGGGTGTGGTGAGAAGGGAACCCTCCTGCACTGTTGGTGGGAATATAAATTGATACAGTACGGAAGTTCCTTAGAAAACGAAAAATAGAACTACCATATGACTCAGCAGTCCCACTACTGGGCATATACTCTGAGAAAGCCATAATTCAAAAAGAGTCATGGACCAAAATGTTCATTGCAGCCTTCCATATATTCTTTATTGGTGTAGTTTATCTCAGATTGCAAAATCAAATTCCTACTTCCTGTAGGCTAACGTTTTATGGGGCTCTATACGAGATACTATTCCCTGGAGGAAACACGGTGTATCTAACTGGTTTGATAAACAATGTTTTTTTGCAAACAGTAACTCTTGCCTTTTTGATGATGCTAGCACTAACAACATGTGATGATGGAGAATGTACATGCTAGTTAGTTTTATTAAGTGCTACTCAAGAGAGGAGAACTCAATAAATACATGACGGATTGATACCCATAGAATGCATCGTTTTGGGTTTAGCTGAAGTCAGGAATTCTGACAGACATTTTCATGTCTGAAGGGGAAAGTAAGCATATCAACGTACCATAAAATAGACGTAAAACCTGTACAGCCATATCTGGGGTCTGACAGTGTAACATTTTACTTTTGTGACCTAGAGGTCAGCAGAGCTCTTGCTTAAATGTTTCTGAGGACAAAGGAGAGTTTAAAAATAGAGTTGAAAATGGTTTTGCTGGTAAAATTACCCCCCAAATGATTTCAGACCACTTATACCTAAAGCAAGCTGTGCAAAAGTTTTCCCCCTTTAACATGTGCGGCATGACTTCATTTCATTGCTGGAATCCACGTGAGTCTCTGAACGTGTCTTGAAGCAGTGGAGCGGAATGGGCTTCAGCATCTCCCAAGGAGTAATGCAGCCAGTGGGGTATATGTTACTCCCCAAGGTATACGACTGCCGCAATTAAGCACTGCTTTGCCTGAGTTGAAAGAAAGGTCTATGCTTCTGATTTCACTGTGCTTCCACATTCCTGAAAGAATAGCTTCCCAAGGATGTAAAAATAGTCCACTGTCCACTGGGTGGGAGCTGAAAATTCCACCTAAGGGGCAGGCATTCCATTTAGGTTTCCAACAGTGTATATCGTTGAATTAGATGTGTGCTTCCTCCAAGCCCAGGGAATAAGCAGAATATCCTGGAGATAAGCCATCATTTTACATGCGTGTCTTAACGACATTCCCCACGTGGGCTTCATCAACCACAAGCCTCCGACAGAAGCCTGTGTTGGGAGGCTCCCTCTGCCACCACACGCTGTTGGTGATGCCCAGAGAAGGGTAGAAACTGAGACCAAATAACTTGGGTGGCTTGGTTTTAACGCTTTGTATTTTCTCCCCGCTTTGAAAGCTCGCTGTATTTTGCTGCTGTTATTGCCAAGGGTTCACTGAAAATGAAACTAGGGTGTCTCAGTGGGGTTTGGCAGCAAATAGATAAAGCAAGTTCAGGCAGGACTGGGCAGTTCCAAATCTGAAGTGGATGGAGCAGTAGCTGTTTGTTTGCTGGGGTGAATGGGGCATAATTTATTCAGCTGCAGCAGAGGCTGAAAGCCAATCTGGCCTTGGCCCATTTATCTTTAGAAAACTAATTAAAGAGCAGAATCTGGTTGACTGTTGTTACGGAGGCTTTAGTTTCTCCTGTTCAGGCCAAGCGAAGACTGAGAGGTGTGTGTGTGTAGTTTATCTCAGATTGCAAAATCAAATTCCTACTTCCTGTGTGTGTGTCTGTGTTGAGGTGGAAAATGGAAAATATCAGTGTCACCTAAAGACAGTGGCTGAGGCTCTAGATAATACAGCAGTTTCTTAACCACAGCCTGACATCCTTTTGAAATGCAAAATAGTGGATTTAGCCGGATGCAGAATCCTTTGAGGTGACAGTGAAATGCCATGGCAATTTAAAATGAACAACAGACAGTTTCCCGCATCCTTACAGCTAAGACTTCCTAAATCACACCAAATGGTCCCAAAGAGGCATGGAAGAACATTTTTAAGACCAACATTTTACTCTGAAACTGGGATTAACCATCAGGCAGGAAAGTGCCAGGATGTGAGTTGCTTTGTCCATTTCGTTTCTGAACAATAAGATAAAGGGTATAGCTTGATGATATTTTACAAGTACTTAAATTTATACGTATTAATATTAACAACATATTTGTCACCAATGGCACACCAATACATTTCAGAAATTGCATTGTGTTTTTGCAAGAACCATATCCAATAATAAACATATGATCTTGGGGGCCCAGCTAAAGAAGTTTATAGGAGACAAGCGGGGAAGTCCAGCACACGTGGGGAGTGGGTGGGGACGATATTATGCTTTACATTCTTTCCAGTATGTTCTAGGACATCATTCTTTTTCGGGGAAACTACAAGGGTCATAATAACCATCAGACAAGGAGATTGGACTAGTTCAACCGCTGGAAAACCTGCACACACTGTCAACTGGAGCTAGTCAAGTTGTATCAGTTGGTCCAAACTAATAGAACCCTGACTTGTCCCACCACTGATGCTTCCTTCTCCCACTTTCCATTTAGCACAGGGAGACCTTGAGCTATCTGCCTTCCCTGTTCCTTCCTCAAGGTCTCCCCTTCCAGAGTACTCCTGTTTCAGATATACCTCTTAACTTTCTTACCTTATCCAAACTGCCCTGGGCTCAGAGAGCTGGAATGATAAATAGGGATACCACTCAGAGGACATTTTCTTTTAAACAAATGAATATTAAAGGAGGAAAATTAGACATAGTGTTGCCACTGCCTAAATTTAAGGCCAGGCAGACATGTAGCACCATGATGTCACAGGTGTGCTACATGAATAAATGAGCTCATCAGGTGAGAGGCATCTTCTCTTCTGGGTCCATGATGCTATGGAGGGTTCAGGTCTTTATGAAGTGGTAGCACCAGCACAGAGTGGTATTATGAAAACCACTGGATAACTTAACTGTCTGTTTATTACAGTTAATATGTAATTTATTACAGTTAATACGTAAGTTAAAGTCAGGTAGGATAACCTGGCTGTGCCTATCCTCATGCCCAGTACAAACCGCTTGGTGGTAAAAAATATCCAATGCTTTCTCCCTAAATGCTCTAAAAGATATCAGTAAATTCAAGTAGGAAAACAAAGAGTAAACAAGCTATACCACAAACTATTTCTTACCCCCCTAAATTCTCTATGTCCCAGCTAGTGGAAAAATTAGCTCCTTATGCATGAGAGCTGCTGTTGGTTTGTTGTCATTATTAGGGAGGTAATTATTCACTCAGCACAGAAGAAAAAAGCCAATATATTCTATCAGGGAAGAGCGAGTTTTTCAGGCAGACTATACACAGTCTGAACATTGGGACAGAATTCAAATCAGCCACCAGATGAGCTAGTCTTACACAAAGCTGAGATTGAAAACCTTGCCATTGAGAAAGAATACCAAGTGGTTGCTAACCATAAACACCAAGCAGAGAGGACATTCTTAAACCCGTTGGTCAGGTACAGTGTTCAGTGTTCTCTCTCTAGACAATCTGGAAGGAGGAAGTGGAGGTGGGATTTCTCAGAAACTCTCCGGAATGACCATACAAAGACAAATGGGGATGAGAAGAAGAAGAAGACCAAAGCTTACACTATGTTGCATTGTCCTCCACACAATCCTCTGGGAAGCAAGAGGAAAACAAATTCAAAGGAAAAAGAAAGAGAGATTATTCTATACATAATAGCACAGCACAGGTATAACGTTTAGCGTTGCAGACTGGCATTCCACCCATCCCCACCCCCGACTCCCTCAGAATGAGCAGTAGAATATTTGGGAGTCTGCACACACATGGTATGATGTTGAATACTTACTGGAGATTCACTGGTCTAACTCATTGACAACTTGATGAATTAACTTCCAAGTCTAGGGTTTTTTTTAATCTACTTTAAGAAAATATATTTCTCTAAGACACATAATTTACAGTATATTTTTGCTCTCACGAATCAGCAGGAGTAAAATAACAGACACTCCCTGCCCAAGTGTGTCCAGGAGCTGTATAGCATGTTGTGTTGTAATATTCTGAGCTGTACAACTAACCAACAGGGTGGTATGCTCAGATCTTAAAATCAAGCTACTTTGTGTTGATTTATTTTTACACACTGTACTCTCCGTGAAGTTCTAGTGGAATTTTCTTTAAAGAAATCACTGTTTCACACCACATTATTTAAGAGAATTCACAGGGTATAAATTTAAGAAAAAAGGAAGAGAACCAATCTCTTCCCGATTTCAAGTAACCACCTCTGGTCTATTTAATTGCAAATCAGTAACAGTGGGCTGGGACAGGAGGACTGCTAGGGTGAGTGTTGGTGACAGGAAGAGACAGATGACAATGGACCAGTTTGTGAATCAAGTTAGTTAATGGCGTTTGTTCATTTCTTGAACAAACCATGGCTGCTGGCAGGAAGGACTTCAGTATTCTCTGAGGAGTCAGCTTTCCGTCAGAAGCGGAATTTATACAAGTATATTCATTCATTATTGGATAATAAAAATAACTTTAGGGTAGTATGTCTGAAAGCTACACCTAAACTGTTTTTTATGCCCATATAACTTTGAAGGAACACATGGAATGTTTCCTAGTGATATAAAAGAATTGACAACTTCCTTATAAATGTAGTAAGAGGTTAAATGATGGAACTGATAGATTTTTAAGAGAGAGTTTTGTTTTGCTTTCAATTACTTTATACAAGTTTTAGCAGTGGCTTACCTAGTTTGGGATTAGGAGATTTATTTCTAAAACAAACCCCATAACTACCACTTCACATAAAAATTTGCTTTATAATAGCTGCTATAAGAGCATTTACCAACAGATCCCAAAGTTAATGCCACAGGTACTAATTTTAAATGGTAGTAAGAAGCAACTCTCCGAGAGCTTTATAGCTAAGATTTTTTTTGGCAAAAGGGGTGGGGTGATTGGGATGGTCTTTGGGATGCTATCTTTTGAAGCATTTTCTCTGCTGAAACACTGAGAGAAATTAAAGGGAGTCTTTTCCAATTATCCTTCTTTTCTGGGACACACGCTTCTTATAAATATTCAGGAAACATCTTTTCAGGGGAAAATTAAAACAGGAGTAGGTAACCTGAGACTTGTTCATAAACTTTCCAAATAAGCAGTGATATATGGCAGACCCATCAGGACCTATCACCTCTGCGTGTATCTTGAAGATGGTTTTATCTGACTGTTGCACAGCACTGTCTGGCCAAGGTAACTGCTCCAACCTTTCCACTACTCAGAACTATATTGAACCTGCAAAGGGACGAAAGATTTAGGGGAACAAACGGCCGCAAAATGGAGATTCTGATGTTAGCTTCGGGATTAGCTTGTGTGTCTCGAGAATAACCCTGTATAGCTCCTTTTTACGTGGAAACAGTCCCTTGGTCTCAGGGGCTGGGAAAGTGTCTCCAGGTAGGTTTATGACTGGCTGTGAATTACAAATCGCTAATTCTTACAATCTGGGAAGGAATCAGAATTTAACTGAATAAAAAATTAACAAAACTGCCATTCTCCCTGATAGAGCCTGGAGCCACGCCTACGAGGAAGTAGGTACCATATGCTGTCAGAGAATATTTTAGAATAAAATTGGCTTATTGATTTAAATTCTTCTGCACTCACTCTGGTCCTTATGTACCTTGAGTTTGGTCCTCTTCTCATGATCATATGATTAACCATTACTAATTCTTTTAAAAAATGATTAAATGTATCTTGGGGGTGCGTAAAATAGAAGATCCTAAATCACTTTCCTATTTGCCAAGATTCCTCAAGACCCTTGTATTTGGGGCACTTTGAGGATGACCAATGAAGTTCCTTTATAAAAGGTTCAAATCCCAATTTTCATATCTACTAGATTTTAAACATCCTGTGAAATTCTCAAGGTGTTGATGTTTAATTCAAGCTGTACTGAATTGTATAAATACCGTTGCCTTGAGAAAAGTATTTTTCTTGTCCTACTTCCCGTTGGAGTGTGTGTGTGTGTGTGTGTGTGTGTGTGTGTTTCTCCTGGTAGGAAAGAATACTGTGCTTCTGTTTCAAAGGCAAAAAAATTAATTAGTAGTCATAGATGTCATTATAGTGCTCAAAATCAATGCAGTTTTAACTAAGTGGATAATATACTCCATTTGATTTCCAATTTTATTTTCCTGAGGTAAGAACATTTAACCTGAGATCTAGCCTCTTAACCGATACAGTACTGCTATCTGCAGTACAATGGTTGTACAGCAGGTCTCTAAAACTTATTCATCTTGCATTGTGCCCAGTTCTGATATGAGAGTTCATAAAAATTCTGAAAAGCCTGAATTGTTTCATTAACTAAGTTAGAGCCAACTGAAATAGGAAAAGCAAAACACAAAAAACAAAGGGGCGAGAGAGACGGAGGTCAAACCCCTACTCACAAATTGTGCTCTGGTTAAAAGGACCTTGACATGCAAAGGAATTTGTAAAATAAAAACCCAAACAATGGAATCTAATGAAACCACCATTTCTTTACAACTGGCTGGTTGTTTGGTGGAATCTAATTGTTTGTTTAAAAGAAAAAAGGTGACTAATTTTAAACTTTTCCTGAAATTGTGAATAGAGAATAGATATAACTAAGGTAAAGTACGAGGTTGAAGCAATTACCCAAATGATCCCTTTTTCAAAACCTACACCGAAGAGGGGGTTTTATTTGCTAATGAACAGTAATAAGTTTATAACAATTTAGCGGTTAATGACTCCACTTACCCCTTCACTTTGACACCTCGTGGATAGGTCTTTGTGTTGTAAGCACATTTGATTTTTATAGAGAGAAATGCTGAGATGTACTTAGTATGAGGCCAAATGCTACCAATTTAATCTTATAAGTTCTATACTATAGAAGGATATTAGCTAAAATGATACAGTAATTTATAACAGTGACTAATAAAAGTATTTTCATAACCAGAAACCCTTGAGATCTGAGTTTATATGACATAATCAGATGTGGTTCAAGTGTTTTATGACCTTAAGGCTTTGATTTGTTAATTTTGCATCAAGATAATTGGCGAAGCAACATTAACGGCACTAACAATTACAGGTATATAAATTGTTTATAGTGCTATAAATTGTATTGAAAACGATTGGGCAGTATTTCTTTGAAATTATGAGCTTTTCATTTTTTATAGCAAAATTTGATGTTTGAAACACATTAACAATTGCATTTACTATATTTATGGTTGTAATCTCCAAGTAAATTGCTTCAATGATAGATGTTTGGTCCCCTGACACACGTTTAAATGGATCAAAGAGTGACTATTTCTAAGCATTCCAACTTTTAAAAGACACATAAAAAAGAAAAAAAATGGTAGTAGTATTGATTTGGGGTCTCTTGGCAAGATTTTTCAAACAGAAACCTTACATATAAGGAACATTCATGATAAAGTTACACTGTATCATAATTGAATAAATAACTGAAGCAGTTGAATAAAAAATGTGCTATTGTAGTTATACCTCTGCAAGATATAGGAACCTAATCTCCAAATTAATATTTCAGAAGAAATATGGAGTTGAAAATTTGGCCATTGTATGAGTGGATTAATAGTGATAAGACTTCTTAAATAATCTAATTCTTGACCTAAAAGGAAGATCTCATTACTTTTCAATATTCTAATTAAGACCAGGAGCAGACGTAAGAATCAGATGACTTTTACCACCAGCTTTTTCAGAATCCCATCACCTCTTCTAAAGAATAACCCTGGTAACAGAAAGTAACCGCAACGGGAGGACTCACCAGCCGGTCCAAGCTTGTGCCTGCAGCAGTGGTTGGTCTTTCCTCAGGATTGTAAGGCCTGAACCGTGTATTAAAATTTTCGGGAGCTGAGCGAGCAGATCTGAGGGCTGGAGCCGGTTTGGGTTGGCCACATCCCTGAAAGACCTGGAAGAACCATTGAAAGGTTACGAAAGTTATACAGTGAGTTTCTTCCTAAGATTATGACGCCAAAGCATTCAGTGCACTGGCTTCCACATTTTTCATGGAACTGTTACCTCCAAAAAAACTCTGATCTTGAAACTTAAACAAATACAAGCACCAATGAAACAGAATTACTCCGTCAGATACAGAGTGACTGACTTATGGCCTGACTCTTATTTTCTACGTATACAGTCAATCCTCATTATTTACAGATTCCGTTTTTGTGAATTTGCCTACAGTGGACCCTCTCCGTATCCATGGGTTTCGCATCTGCAAATTTAAACAAACTCGGATCAAATGTGATTTTGAGATCTGCGGGGGCTCCTGGAACTAATCACCTGCTGATACCGAGGGAAGATTGTATTCACTAAAATTAATTTGTAATCCCCAAATCAATACTCAAAACATTTCTGCAGACATGGGGAGAGCGGCAAAGTGCATGTTCACAGCTGCAACAAGGAGAAGCTGTGCCTTCTTGCTTCGGCTCTCAAGCTGTAAACGCACGTCTCTTTGGTGGTCTATTTAGTGCCACATTTTTTCCATACTTTTGTGTTTTACTTGGTGATTTCCCAGTATAAAACAGCCCGCGGCCGTAGGGCTAAAGTGCTGTCTAGTGTTCCTAAGGCTGTGATGTGCCTTTCGGAGAAAACTGTGTGTTAGATAAACTTAATTCAGGCATGAGTTACAGTGCACCTGGCTGTGAGTTCAATGTTAACGTATCAACAATATGTATCAAGTAAGGTATCTTTCAGGAGAGACACGCCTAAAACAAGGTTATGGATTGACTGGTTGATGAAAATGTGACTAAAAGCTTGCAGGAACCCAACCCTGTATTTCTAGTAGGAGCAACGTTCAGTATTTGCTAATTCAGGGTTTGTGGTGACTCACAGAACACAACTATGCAAATAATGAGAATGGACTGTATTAAAAGTAGGAATTGTAATAGTTACCTCATAGGATGATTTCAGGATTAAAGAAATTATGTCCCAGACATTTTCATGTACTTGAATTTGGCATTCAAGAAACATTCGTTTGGGATTCTTGTTACTGTGACAAATGTATTTCATGTATAGCATATAAGGCCAATAACTTGAGTGTCTCCTCTTTGAGTAATGAAAACCTCTAATAGAAGAATTCTTTGAAAACACTCGCTAGAGCAATGATGTGGAAATAGGACAAGCAAATGTGGATAATTTCTCTATAATGACAGTTTCCTCTAATTTTGTTGTTGACAGCTGTTCATGACACAATTAGGGCTGCCAGGGGAAATCAAACATTCTATTGTAATGATCTCAGGGACCAAGCTGCTAGTTCTTTTCCACAGTGGTTTTACTCAGGGTGGTGTGGGGATACCTCCTTTGCCCATTTTAGAAGCTTCGCACTCTCTGCTGGTTATCAAGAGATAATCCCTTTGACAGAAATACAGGAAATCCAGTAATATTTCAGGAAGTTTTTTTTTTTTTTTTGCGGTACGCGGGCCTCTCACTGCTGTGGCCTCTCCCGTTGCGGAGCACAGGCTCCGGACGCGCAGGCTCAGCGGCCATGGCTCACGGGCCCAGCCGCTCCGCGGCATGTGGGATCTTCCCGGACCGGGGCACGAACCCGTGTCCCCTGCATCGGCAGGCGGACGCTCAACCACTGCGCCACCAGGGAAGCCCCATTTTCCGGAAGTTTTGATGACGTTCAACTTTGCGTTTCTTCCGTTTCTACACAGGAGATGATTCTACCCTGGATACGTCTTTCAGTAAACTTTTCGGGACCCTGTCATCCAGTTCTTGAAGTACACGTGTGTGTTTGGAATGCATTCCTTCTGGTTTTGTTATTTGACTCTGTGTTGTTTAAGTCCAAAACAAGCGTTTTTCATCAGGCATATTATGGGATTCCACTGAAGTACGCAAGGGCTCCTGAGTGCCATTCCCAATGCCAAATTCCATCCTGAGACACAATTCATTTAGTTTTACCACTACAGCTGATTTCTCCTTTGCTGTATTCAAAAGTTCTCCTTCCACTCAGCACTTTGCAAAGAGGGAGCACTTTGTCTTGGCATTCCTCGAGGTTGGCCTTAACACACTATTGATTATTCTTCTCTCACACAATTTCTGAAGCCGATGGTGTAAACCAGTGTGATAAAGCTAGTGCGCCCCTTTCTGCCCACCGCCTAAATCACCTCCCAGCGGCAAGGTCGTTGCTGATGGAGGGCATTAGCATTTCCAAAGCTCCAGGGTTCGGTTGAGTGTGCTATTCTGGATTGCTTCGAAAATGACAGCTGACTTTTAAAAAGTATAAAGCCTAGGGCAAAACAATATTAATGGCTTTGCTGAGATTTCTTGAAGCTGGGCACATGGAAAGAGTTGACAGACCTTCTTAATTTGCCTTTTGGGAAGAACCTGGCTCACTGGCTTAAGTTAAATCAAAGGAACAAGAAATTCCCTGAAAGAATATTAGTGCCCCAGGGGAGATATTTCATTGTAACAAAAAACCTTACCAGTTGTATGATTTTTTTTTTGTTTTTTGGGGAGAGTGTTAATTATAACGATAGAACATAGGTAAGTCAATATAGCTTTCTGCTGGTAGCTTTCTGTTATCTATATCAGGCTTGGATTTTGAAGATGATTTCAGTGCAGAAATTGCTGGGTCTATGATCTATGATCCAAATTGAAGACAGAGACTTCTAATTACTATGGAAACAACACCTAACCCCATAATCAGATGGAAACCTTCATAGAAATCTGTCACAATATGTGAAGATATGAATCACGAAGGGCCTTCAGCACAGACTGTAGTATACCCTTAGAGAAAGGGAATTGTCTTAAGAGATAACCTTTAGTGTGGAAATGCAAAGCTTAGGGATCAAGAGCTGTTTTTCAGAAACTTACAAAACCTAAAAAAAAAAAAAACAACACAAAGATCCCAGAGCATCAGCTACCCTGTCTTTGTTCGGGAATGATTTAAAACACCTGTTATGATTCTCATGTAGAGAATGTATCTTAAACAGCATATATCCGTCAAATAACTTAGATGACATGCAAAGTGAAAATTAACAATTTCATTTTCAATACGTGCAATCTGTTAGCTAGACAAAATATTTTTCAAACATGGGGTTTCATGGGGTCGTTGACAGAAGGAATTCCCATGCAGAACATTTGGACTGTCTCAGACAATGTTTTTGAGCCTGCTATAGCAGCAGTATAGTTAGGCAAAGTTCTGGGCCTCCTGAGGTCCAGGGCTCTATTCCTATAAAGGACCAGTTAGGCTTCTTCCTGGTGGTCTGGGTGCCCCAATATTCTGTATTTTGAATAAGGGTAGAAACAGATGAGGAATAATGTGAGGGGGAAAGTTCTTAGTTTCAATGAGTCTGTAGATCAAGGTTCTCCCCCAGGGAGTGGTCAGGACTGCAGATACAGATTTAGATCATTAGCCTAAAGATGGTATTTAAAACCCCGAAACTGGCTGCACTCACTGAGGGCAGGTATGCAGACAGGTGACAGGAGGAGCTGAGAACAGCCCAGTGCCACATCAGCATTCAGAGGACCTCCCTGAACCTTAGTTTCCTCCTCTGTCAAATGGGAATAATAATATTATTTACCACGCAGATAGGCTGTGATGATAAAATGCAATAATACCTAAGGCAGGAAAATAGAAGTCAGTGTTTGGAAAAGTAAGTGCTTGATAATAATTAGCTAATTATATCATTCTGCGATCGGTTCTTTCTAGTTCTGTTTTCTGAGTAAGGAGATTTGAGGGGGAAAAAATGTCTGGGCTGATGTTTCTTAAATGTCTTCCACAAAATATTATTTCCCGGGCTGTTAACAGCTGTTACATAAGCAATGGATTCCACGTGTCCAAGTTAAATGGGGTACCTTAGCAGGGCTTCATCAGGGTAACATGTGTTTTGACTCGTCAAAAGGAAGAAGCTCATTTGTAGTGTTTTCCAAAAACTATCTGGCCAAGGGTTCTCCAGGAATTCTTACAAGGTGTTCCAGGGAACATACCAGGACACACTGGGTAGTCTGCTCTAATTAGCTAAGAGGAGAAGTGATTCAGATGTAACTGTACTTACCTAGAGGTATTTGTGAAGCCACTCCCCGCTCCACTACCTTTAACTCAAGAGAAGAAATATTATACAGGTCTTCTCTTTACAACAGAACTTTCCGGAGGATATGGCTTCAGGCTAAGTCACCTTGTCGTGGAACAAATCATTAGCTCTGCTCCTTGAAAAAATAGAATCAGTACTACCTCCTGCCTGGCTCCCTCCAAGGAACATTGAAAAGGATAATTAGATAATTTGGAAAAGTATTTGGAAGTCCCAGTGTAGACAGATGCTACAGAGGTACAAAGAAATTATCCTTCCCACCTAGCAGACTCGCAAAACCTGTAGATTTCGGGAATATACAGCTTGGGAATCCTCTCTCTTAAGAGGATTACTAAGATAACGTCTCTGCAGTATGTTGGCATTCTGAGATGAAAGAAGCTGACCTTAAAGATAGAAAGTGCTGAAAGAAGAGACATTTTATTGTTTGGAGAAACAAGAAAGAGAGGGGGTGTGGTGAGAACAGGTTGGAGTGCTCTCTCAGGTTTCCAAGTACAAGCATTATTCCTTTAAGAACATCGCAGCATCTTAACAGATTTCCTTAAAATAAATAACACAGTGTGCACTTTTTCAGAGGCATCCAAGCTTTTACCTCCCTGTCCCCTTTACGTTCTGCAGGTTGATTATACATTCACCGAAGTCATTACTGGCAATCTGAGAAGCAACGGCTGCACAGCGGTCCTGTCTCAGCCCGTGTGTGTGTTTTTTTAAAAATTTATCTTCTCAGTTTCTACTCAGTGGGTTTTTATTCTGGTGCGAAAGATGTTGCTATTCCCATACATCATTTTGAAATTTGCAAACAAAACTCTAATCTTGTATAGTAGTAGGGGTCACAGTTTATGCTACCTAGATTTAATTGGACTTGATGTTTTGAGAGTGATGTTTTATTTACTTATTACATTCTAATTTACATTAGAGTGTTAATGAGTGAACTGTTTGTTAGATGACCACTTGGGGAATTCAAATCTATCCCATTTGTTCCCAAGGAAACAGAAGCTATCACATCTGATGGGCTCTACATATATTTTGTCCAAGTGTGGCCACTTCTTTCACGAGAGTCAAGTATAATAGGAGGGTGACCAATAAGGGTCTAAAAGCTTGGAGTCCTGCTTTCCGTCCTTCTCCTTACACCTGTGTGGCGCAGGGGTACTATGTTGTCCCCAAATCTCAAGGCTGTTGTGAAGATAAAATAATATGATACGTAGAAAAGACACTGAAGCAATGAGGTAAAAAGATGTACTATTACTTTACTGACGTAATTTATAATCAAATAGGACAATAACAGGTAACAAATCAAATCTAGGGACTATGCAGAGTGATGCGTGAATAATTTAAGATCTATGAAGAATAAGACCTTATACATTTTGTTCACCATTGTATCCCAGAATCTGTAAGAGTTCCTAGCACACAGTATGTGTTTAAAAAATCAGAAATGAAAGATTATAAGTAAAATTGTTAGTTATAATTTCTGCCTTTTGCAAACATTTATTGAAATCAATTAGGAGGTAGATTTCTGTAATGAGAAAGAAAAGACAGGAAAGGAAAGAGAAATAATACTTATTGAGTGTCTATGATGGACCAGACTCAGGGCTATGTGTTTCATACACGTATCTCAGCAGTCAGTTATCTCAAAATCAAAGTTGAACCCTTCTTCCTTAGGCTTCAGAAAATACGATGAATTATCCATCCATATTAAAAAAAAAAAGATATCTCCTATACTCCACTTACTGTGCCAACTTAAGGCAAAACCAAATCACCAACTTGGTTTAACTGATACCTAGAACCAAAAAATCCGGTTTCTTTCTTTTTTTTGCTGTACGCAGGCCTCTCACTTCTGTGGCCTCTCCCGTTGTGGAGCTTCCCGGACCGGGACACGAACCCGTGTCCCCTGCATCGGCAGGCGGACTCACAACCACTGCGCCACCAGGGAAGCCCCCGGTTTCTTTCTTTTTTTTTTTTAATTGAAGTATAGTTGCTTTATTATGTGCCGATCTCTGCTGCACAGCAAAGTGACTCAGTTTTACACATATATACATTCTTTTTCAAAATATTCTTTTCCATAATGGCTTATCCCAGGAGATACAGTTCCCTGTGTTACACAGCAGGACCTTGTTGTTTAAAAAAGCTGGTTTCTTGCTCATCTGATAATAGCTACTTGCTGTGCTTGATGGGACAATTAGAGAGCAGAAGACTTCGTGTATAAAATAGGCTTGGCTCTAACTGTTGGTAGGCGAGCTGAGAGCAGGTCTTCTGGAGAGAAGCGGCTGCTTCCCGATCTCCCCATCCTGTAAAAAGCAGCAGAGCCTGCACACAGTTGTATCACAGCCCAGTTACTCATCATCTAGGTTCAGCTCAGAGCTGGGGGCCTGTTCGCAAAGCGGAAGTGAAACGTGAAGACTGAAATGGGTGTCAAGGGTGCGTCCACATATCCTCATTCAACAGCTGCAAGTAAGTTAAAATATCAAAAAACCCATTTCATTAGAAGCGGTAGCAAGGAGAGCTCCATCATCACCATGACGCAAGATTAAACTAGACACCCCAGGGCCTCACTTTTGCACATTTTTTTCTGGTTCCTAACAACAATCTGCTAATATCCTAAGGAGTGTTTTCCTGAATACAAACTTAAAACATTTTAATAATGACTTCTTTCTTTAGATATAAAGTCATTATACTCATCATACATTTTAAGAATCAGCATTTTTTATTTTATTTTTTTACTTTTATTAGTGTGCCAATTTTCCTGATGGATTGCCTTTCAAGAAAACAGGCTTTCATCCTCTGACTCCGAATAATCTCTCTTCTCTCTCTTCTTTCCTCTTCCCTTCCCTCTCCCCCTACTTCCTCTCTCCAGCTCTGCCTCTCTTTTTCTTTGCTCTCTGATTCATGCTTTTGTTTCCTTAAAGATTGATTACAGTGGTCCTTTGGCCAAGCTCTCTAGCAAACTCAGAGTCCCTGGATGGGTCCAGGATTCTGTGTAAAGAATTCTGGGTTGGACTGAATCAAGTCGAGTTAGCACTTTCGGTTTTGGCTACTTTGCGTTCACCGGCTTCAGTTTTCAAAAGCCAGTGATTGTGTCGGTTTCAAGGATTTAAACATCTACTCCTGCTGCCTATGCAGCTTGCTTTCAGAAAAATCTGTCAGATGGGTTGCATACTTCCTAAAATCATTTCTTCAATAAAAGCAAATTCCTTCCATTTGCTGGAGAAGATGATTTTTTTTTCCCGGAAGGTTCTGCATTCCTTCAACAGCAGAACACCTTGCTATTGCCTCCAAAATGGTGAGCAGGGAGGAGTGACAAGGAGCTGAACAAAACATATTTTGAGTGTGGGGAGAAAAAAACCCTAACTCTGTTGGCCTCACTAAATTGTTATTTCATACGCTCTTTGTTTACAAGGTTGAAAGCAATTCTTTAAGATCACTTTGCAGAATTTACATACATGTGTAAATTTCAACAGCCTGGCTCTGTATCATTTATTCAAACTACTATTCAACGAATCTTTGTAGAGTGTCACTAAGGCCAGACTTAGGTGCTGGGGATGTGTCAGCTGGACATGTCCCTGATCTCATGAGGGTTCTGACAAGAAATCAGGCAATTAGAATAGAATGTAGTAAATGCTATGGGAGCACCCACAGGAGGCAGCTAACCCAGACCGGACAGTCAGAGAAAGCATCTCAGGAGAGCAGCCATGTGCTGGAACCGGCTCACAAGACCACGTGTTAAATTTTCAGGAATTTTGCAAGCCAGTCATTAAACAGAGTGATTATTAAAAGTTAGACTGTATACACTTAAAATCATATAAATTATACTAAAATCAAAGGTAATATATACTGAAAATTCATTACTTCCTAATTATTTTACCATTATTTATGCTCCTGTGGTTATGTATGCCAAGTATGCCAAGTGTACCCGTAAGGGGGAAAATGTTACATTGTGGTCTGCTACTATGTTCAGTTGACATCATGTTGGTAGCTTGAAACTTACACCCCAGAAATTGGCAAACACTATAAGCTAGCATGTTTTTTGCACAGAGAGCTGGTTGTACAAACACTTCCCAGTATAACACTGAATCTTGCCAGGAGAGTGAAGAAATAGTTGGATTATGCCTGGTGAATGCTGTGTATTTGGGGTGGGGGAATGGGGAGGAGAGAAAGAATGTTTCAGGATGGGGAACAACAGCACATGCAAAAACTTAGAGATGAGAAAGGATGCTTCTTCCAAGCAACAGAGCCCAGGCCATTTGTACGTCTGGTGCACACAGAGGTTCTCTCACCTCCTAGACTAAAACTTTTACTAGGACTCATGCTCTGTTGTTGGTTTTATTCACCACCATGTCCACAGCGTCTAGCACTGGGCTCGGCAGACAATCGGTGCTCAACAGTTACCTGAATAATTTAAGGTGGAGAGAGTGGTGAGTGGTGGATCCAGAGGGGCAGGCCGAGGACTTCATCGTGCAGGAACGTGTCTGGGTTTTATTCAAATGGTAACGGGGAACCATGGAAAGATATTAAGCAGGGGAGTAATGTGAACATATTTGCATTTTCAGCAATCTCTCTGGCTACAGCGTGGGGAGTGGATTGGAGTAGGGGAAAGCCAGAGGCAGGGAATTAATTAGGAGGCTATAATCCATGTGCTGAGATGATAAAATTAGGGGAGCCACTGTGGATGGATTCAAAAGAAATTTAGAATGACCGCTTAATGGGTTTCATTATGGATTGACTGTGAGGGCCAAGGGGATGGGGGGAGTTGAGGGGTCAGCTGGGTGTCTAGCTAGGACACAAGAGCTGGAGGGGGGGGGGGACGTTCTCTGGGATGGAGAAAGCTGGGGAAGGAAGGGTTAATGGGAGGACAGTGAGCCTGGTTTTGGACAGGTGTGTCTGAGGTGGCGGGTGCCAGTGTGTAGCACGCAGTTGGATAAACAGGTGTAATCAGGAGAGTAATCTGGGCTGGAGAGAGATTTGGGATGAAAACTCCTACCTTTGCTGTAGCCAACCCAGAAAATTGTGTCTGAGATGTTTCAAATTTTCTACACAAGAACTCTTTTTGTGACCTATCCCCATGAACCCCGTGTTTTAAAAACATTCTGTTTAGTTAACAGATTACATGTATTAATAAAGAAATGATTGATTTTCAAAGGGCACCTCAGCTATTTGGCGGATGTTTAAGATATATTCTGGGACGATAAGAGGCAAAATAAAAGAGGGGAGTAAAATGTGTTAGAAAAAGAAGACCCACAGAAAGCCATATGTAATTCCAAAGTTTCTGGCAGCACGAGTTGCTATAAACTCACAGAGGTAACTCCTTCACACGTTTAACTACAGGCTGGCTGGGGTAATGACTCCATCAGGATCAAACCATACCGCATAGTCCCGAGTAGAAGGAAAGTGCTAAGAGTCGGGGATAACTGTGTATTTGTGAAACTGGTCAGAGGCCACTGAAGTTCCTCTAATGCAGTAGTCTGCTGCCCATGGGAAGCATGGCTCTAGGGAAGCAGTTTCTCCTCTGTCAAGGCAGGAGGAGGTTGGAAGAAGACTTTCTTTCAGGAAAGCAGGAGGGTATCTTGCTCTGTTTCTAAGAACACACTGAGTGTTAAAAAGTGAAGTGAGTTTCCATCACCTATTCTTGAGTAGACTTCATTAAATGTAATCTTCTCATTTTTGCCCTGAAGTTAAAGTGAAAAAAAATCTTAAGATAAATTTCCAAAGGTTAGAGATAATCAGGAGTTTCCCTTTATAATCAAAAGGAGAAAAAACATTTTTTAAAAAAAAAAACCTTTTACGTGGAAAGAAAGTTAAAACTATCTCGCTTTGGATGCACTTCCTATAAATGCGTCACAAGCATTCTTTTTCAAACCTTCATTTTGCTTTATAAGAAAAGGTGTCTTTTCCCCCACCTTGTATCTAGCATCTGAAAAACCTGGCTTTGTGGTCCAGTGATGTTAACACACAGGAAAGAAACAGATTCTGGTTTTCTGTAGAGAAATGAAGAAATCAAAGATGTTTCAAGGTCACTGCTTCTTGGTGGAATATTATAAGTGAGAACTGGCGGGCAGAATACTAGCTTTGAAATTTGAATAAACAGAAAAAGTATTCTGAATCTAGAAGTCATTGAGAACTTGCTCTTTTCAAAACGAAAGAGGAAATAGAAATAGAACTCAAGGCTTTATAAAGTGAAGGGCCGTGTGCTTTTTTCTCAGAGATCAGGCAGAAGGGACGGAACCACTTGTCAAGGGAATAGGCCAATTATCCCCTTCATGTAAGAATAATGTGAGGTTAGGCTGAGGCCGCTGACATTCCTCTAAAACCCTTTGCTCTGCTGGCATTAGTGCCACCGATAGGCATGGACAAGAGTTGGGCTGCTGTCATCACCTCCATCCACTCCACTCTGCCCTCAAGCCCACTTTCCCCCAAAGGCCTTGTTGATGAGATGTTTATTCAGTGCCACGTGCCATGTCGTAGGCCATGCAGAAATATATGTCCCTTTCCAGGTGAGTCTCTGCCATTGAAAATAATGCCATGCATGAGTGGATTCAAATGCAGGTGTGTGACTCTCAAATCTGCTCTTCTGATCTTAGATGCTAGTGACAAGCTGACAGACCATCATGGATGAGGCAATAGCTCTTTAGAATTAGCTCTTTAGAAATAGCTCTTTAGAATTAGCTCTTTAGAAAGAGTCAAAGCTCTTTAGAATTTACGTAGCATAGGCATTTTCCATAATAACAATGAAAATACTTAACTCGATGAGTAGTTTTGATTTGACAAATTCCACGCTAAGCATTTTACATGGATTATATCATTTTACCCTCAAACAACTTTATGAGTAGATAATACTACTTCCTTATTTTGAATGTGAGTTAATTGAGCTTGGACAGAGAAATAATTTGCCCCAACTCACACAACTAGTAAAAACCAGATCCCAGGGCTGTCTGACGTCAAAATCTGATCTTGCAACGTTTATGCTATTTTAAAGAATACAGGACTAATTTAAAGTATATTTTAAGGTATTTTCTATTCCTTATTGTTGAAGTCTTTCTGGCGTTATACTTTCATGTTCTGAATTCAACTCGACAAAATGTACCGTTGCTTCCATGTGTAAAATGGCACGTTAGAATGGTTTTCTGTAGAATGTAAGAGTGAGTAAAATAACTTATAATTCTGGGAAGGAGAAGATAAGTATACAAATAATCATAACACAAGGAATAATGTGCCCACTGCCTTAAGAAGGGCACACGTAACACAGGGGCTCAAAGAAAGGAATGGTAAATGCTATTGGAATAAAAATGTACTTATTTGAACTAATTCTAATCAATGTTCTTATATCTGAAGGAAGATATTTTTTCCATGTGAACTCCCAGGATATTATTTATACCTGAGTGCTTTGAAAGGAAAAAGTTCCAGAGATAAGAAAAATATCTGAATGCTAGAAAAAGAAACCTAATCATTACCGAAGAGATAATGTTCATAAAGCTGTAAACTGATAGAGCTGGAAAGGGGACATTTGCATTAACCCCTCTCTTTACAGATGAGGAAACTAAGACCCATTAGCTAAAGGCAGAAAGTATTACATTCTCCTCTCTGTTCTCTTAGCTTTTTTCATCTTCATCTGAGCTGTAGATTCGGAAAGAATTGTCTGGAGAAAATTAAGTAACTGAAGGCCATGCTGCTCTTCTGTAATGGGTTCTACCCTCGTCTGTAATAAGTATTAGTTGAATGGATGGTTTCAATTGGAATTTAATAAGTCTCCCTTCTTAATTTAGATTATATCTGACAAACCAATCTTTTCCTGGATTAGGTTTGAAATTATTCCTAATACAGTTAAATTATATATAGTGAGATCAGTTTCATCTTCCCTGATAGGATAGAAAGGAGATTATCAACACATCTGAAATTCACAGGCAGAGACACTCAGCAAGTTTAGTTCTCCTTTCCTTTGGAGAATTTTCTCAAACCTGCAAAGTTCAGAACTCCTTTGATTTGGGTGGTTAACAGAAGTGGTGGGATAATGAGGACCCTTTCCTGTCATTGATGAAGACTGTGAACTTGGTGAACGTAATAAGCACTGGCTGGGGCTTGAAGAACTGACAACTTGTGTTTCTCTTCAGTAGGTTTCCCTACTGGTCAGAAACACTCATCATTAGTATCATAATCAGTAGCAGGCTTCAAGCAACAGTCCTCCCTTAGATGGCTGGTTCCTCCAATGCTGCACTACATCTGGTCCATCTGGTGGGGAGATACATACTGAGGAAACAGTGGCTTGCTGGGAAAATCCTTTTCTTTGGATAAGACAGTTCTGGGCTGCAGTCCCAGCTCTGCCACTTCTTAGTTGCCTGACCGCAGACAAGCAACTTAATCTCTCTAAATTTAACATTCTTTACTTATAAAATGAGGAAATGAAGGCTTTACAAGATTGCAGTAGGATTTGAAATAAATATATAAGGCATCTAAAAAGAGACTGATGCTTGGGCAGAGAATCTGTTTTGTCCTCTACTATATTCCTTGTGCCTGGTACATGAAGGCTATTTACTGAATGAAATATAGTAGGTACTCAACCAATGGTAACCATGATGATTGTCATTGTTACTGAGTGATTGTGCAAAAAGAAACCAAGAAAAATTTTAATATGTTATTGTCCCTAGTCTTAAAAATATGTATATAAATAATATTATATGTTAATATAATGATATACATTATAAATTACATAATATATATAATATAATATTATATAAAGGACACACAAATCAAGAGTTTGAAATAAATGTCATAATGTTATTAGCAAAATATTGTAACTTGATTATACAACTTGGAATAGCCAGCGTATTTTTTGAAAGGAATATCCGTGTGCCTTACCCTCAAACAGCTTAGCTGTGGGCTAAATGGGAAAGGAAACAGGATGTGACTCTACCTATAAAAACAGATCTAAAATTTGAGACTGAACACACATGATGAGACTAGGTCTCTTCATTAATCTGTAATCTCTGTAATTCAGGATCTCACTGATTAGGTACAAAAAACTAGCTGTTCCTACACCTGAAACTTACATAATATTGAACATCAACTACACCTCAATAAAAAAAATGAGCTGTTCCCTCCTATAGATATGATGAGGACTGCTGCATTAGAGGAGAGGAATTTCATATCTGAAACTGATGTGTTCCTCTCTGCCTTCAGATAGAAGAAGGGAGAAAAAAGTAGACTTTTATATTTTGTACTATTAAAGCTCGAGGAAAGGTTGGAAGCAATGAATGATGAGGCTAATAAGAGAAATATTTCATTAGCATTTAGCATGGTGGGAAGTACTGGGTATAGTCGTAAAGGGAATCAGAGAGAAAGACAGACAACTTGAATTCTCCTGGCTTTGCCGCCTCTGTTTCCTTATCGTCTCAGGCAGGTTTTTACTGAAGGCTATTGAACTTTCTCTCTCTCTTTTTTTTTTTTTTTTTGCTTTTTATTTTTTAACATCTTTATTGGAGTATAATTGCTTTACGATGCTGTATTAGTTTCTGCTGCATAACAAAATGAATCAGCTATATGTATACATATATCCCCATATCTCCTCCCTCTTGCCTCTCCCTCCGGCCCTCCCTATTCTCTTAATACTTGATCTATTCAGTGAATGTTTACTAAATCCCGCCCTTGTGTGGGATTGGCTCTGTAGGCACCTGCCTCATTAAGATGCAGAGATGAGCAACGTGGGATCTGGAATCAGACACTCCTCTGTGTACTCCTTCAAACACTGTGAGAGCTTTGTAAGCTCCTTAACTTTTCTAAGGCTTAGTTTCCATATTTGGAAGATAAGGGGGGAAGATCCATCTCATCACAAGCACTGTTATAAATATTACATAATATAAACCATGTAAAGCACAGTACAGTCCTGGCAGTAAGCGTTCAACCCATATGAGCTGGTAGTTATAAACATTGCTGCTTTTCTCAACGTGCCTCTGGGAATGACTTCCATCAGGAACTGCTGTAATAAGGTAAATGATTTTCCAAGGAGAAGTTGCCAATCGTATCCTGGAGTAAAAAGTCATTTTAATTTGTGAGCTTCACAACCCTCAGGGTGTCTGGCCTCCCAATTAGGGAATAGCTTCTGGCCTCACCGGAAGCTCTGCTATCAGAAATGAACAAAGTCGCTGGTTATGCGAATGCTCCAGGCAAAGTCTGGAAATCCAGAATTTCAAATTTGATAAGACTGTTTATCAACAATGACTGAGGGCTCCTTGGCAAAAGGAAAAATTCAACCGTCCAGTTCTTAGCTAGAATATAGATTTTAGACTTTAGTTCATGCATAATTTCATGGATGTGGCTTATGTGGAAAATGAAACTACATGTTTCCAAATTCCATTCCCTTGAAGAAATAAAACCTCTTTCAGAACATGTCCATTCCATCCACAGATCCTGTTGGTGTTTCCTGCTAAAGTTATCCAAATTTCAACCCCCTAATTAACAACCTCTCCACCATACTAAAGGCTGGCTTTTGTCCTTTCTCCACACTGTCCCCTAGATGAGACCCTGTCTCCCATCCCTCTTTCCTACAGAGCTTAGCTGCCCTCCTCTCTCTCCTCCCTAAACTCACTCCATCTCCTTCTCTCTAGGTCAAGACCCAAATACATTTCTTTTTTTTTTTTTTTGGTTTCTAGCTTAGTTGAGATTTTTGGTACTACTGTTTTATGATCCTTCAGACTGTATCCTGTCATGAGTGTACTCTTACATGCCCTACATTATTTCTATTCTTTTTTTTTTTATTTCTATTCTTTTTTTTCTATTCTTTCTTTTTCTTTCTTTTCTTTCTTTCTTTCTTTCTTTCTTTCTTTCTTTCTTTCTTTCTCTTTCTTCCTTCCTTCCTTCCCTCCCTCCCTCCCTCCCTCCTTCCCTCCCTCTCTCTCTCTCTTTCTCTCTCTCTCTCTTTCTTTTTCCACACTTCACGGCTTGTGGGATCTCAGCTCCCTGACCAGGGATTGAACCTGGGCCATGGCAGTGAAAGCACCAAGTCCTAACCACTGGTCCGCCAGGGAATCTCCCATTATTTCTATTCTTGATTTAGATATTTCTTACAACGAAAGGTGCCTTTTTCAAAGTGCATGCCTTATTAACAGCCATAATATTATAACGTGGTTGGACAACTTCCATGAAAATGTCTCATCCGCGTTCTGGTATGAAAGAGAGTCCATCTGACCTCTTAGAGTATTTTTAATAGAAAAAGTTGACTTGAACACGTATGCACACGTACCAATGGAAAGCTCTGCTTCTAAGGAGTGTGTGATGTTCTCAAACCACAGACACTTTTGTGTTTTCATGTCCTCTTCTCTAGGGCTGTTTTGAACATCAGTTACTATCGAGCCTGGTTACTCAAGCACTGCTGGGATATTTGGCCTCTCAAAACAACATTAATTGGTTTCTAGGCAATAGATTTGAGAGGGATAGATAACGGCTTTTCTTTCATGGGAAAGAAAGAAAATGGCTTTTCATGCAACTCCCAAATGTGCTATTTCCCCAATAGGTGATAGCACCTTGGAGTATACTTCTTTACGCAGGCTAACCCAAGCTCACTAAAACCCGAAACCAGGCCTGTGAAACTCTCAGCCCATCTGTCTCCCGAGGAGAGAGAGGAAGGGGCCCAGGCCAGATTCTTTCCCACCCTACTTTCAGCCCAAAGCTAGTTTGATTCATACTTAGCCAAGGAGACCTAGTCAGATTCCATGGATTTATTTCTGCCCGGCAATTTCTCCCTACCACCTGTCTCCTTCTCTTTGATTATACGTGAAATCTTTTCCACAAAGGATTTTAAACATTGAAGAAAGCTAAACACGTAACTCTTTGCCTGACATATTTTTGTGTGAATGACTTTCAATTAAAATGCAGTCACTCCGTCATCAGGTTGAAAGGCCTGATGCAGATTTGGTTAGTGTTTCAGGACAGGGAGACTGGTGGAAAGAACAGAAGGGCACTGTGTAGTCATCCGTGTGGATAAAAGGGGCGATGAAGGAAAAGGCCAGAGACTCACTGCAAACTTCTAAATTTTGCTTAAGGAAGGTCCTATTTATTCTCAGCTGGGTGGGGACAAATAAAAATTGTGCAGGTCCAGGTCCTGGCTGCTGTGAATAGGGCTGCAATGAACATTGGGGTGCATGTGTCTTTTTGAATTACGGTTTTCTCTGGGTGTATGCCCAGTAGTGGGATTGCTGGGTCATATGGTAATTCTATTTTTAGTTTTTTAAGGAACCTCCGTACTGTTCTCCGTAGTGGCCGTATCAACTTACATTCCCACCAACAGTGCAAGAGGGTCCCCTTTTCTCCACGCCCTCTCCAGCATTTGTTGTTTGTAGATGTTCTGATGATGCCCATTCTAACTGGTGTGAGGTGATACCTCATTGTAGTTTGGATTTGCACTTCTCTAATAATTAGTGATGTTGAGCATCTTTTCATGTGCTTTTTAGCCATCTGTATGTCTTCTTTGGAGAGATGTCTATTTAGATCTTCCACCTATTTTTTGATTGGTTTGTTTTTTGATATTGAGCTGCCTGAGCAGTTTATATATTTGGGAGATTAATCCCTTGTCGGTCACATTGTTTGCAAATATTCTCTCCCATTCTGAGGACATGGAAACAACCTAAATGTCCATTGACAGATGAATGGATGAAGAAGATGTGGTACATATATACAATGGAATATTACGCAGCCATCAAAAAGAATTAAATAATGCCATCTGCAGCAACACGGGTGGACCTAGAGATTGTCATGCTGCGTGAAGTCAGCGGACAGAGAAAGACAAATATCATATGATATCACTTATATGTGGAATCTGAAAAAGGGGTACAAATGAACTTACCTACAAAACAGAAACAGAGTCACAGATGTAGAAAACAAACTTATGGTTACCAGGGGGTAAGGGTGGGAGGGATAAATTGGAAACTGGGATGGACATATACACACTACTATGTATAAAATAGATAACTAATAAGAACCTACTGTATAGCATAGGGAACTCTACTCAATACTTGGTAATGGCTTATATGGGAAAATAATTTTAAGAAGAGCGTATATATGTATATGTATAACTGATTCACTTTGCTGTACACCTGAAACTAGTATAACGTTGTAAATCAACTAGACTCCAATAAAAATTTTTTAAAAATTTAAAAAAATTGTACTTCTGATATTTGTGTTCTGCAGCTGCAAACCCAGAATCTCCGTCTCTTTGGATTTATAAAAATATACTATTTTTAAAAATGTGTGTTTGACTTCATCCAAAGGGGTGTTTTCCTCTGAAGATTCATTAATGAGGGTTCCATTATAGCCTTACAAAAGGAAGTCAGATGGAATGTTTAAAAATTTACAAGCAAACACAGAGAACATGTGCCTGGTCTGTGCAGCTGAAGACGTAATTAGAAGTTCCTAGAGAGTGAGAACAGGGAGAGGGTGTGCAGAAATTTCAACCATCGAAAAGAAAATTCCCCCCAAATGGCTCACAAATGTGAGGGATTAGTCAATATACTTGGGGCTCTCCAACACTTTTTAGCAGCCAATAATGTCTTCATGATTAACTGCAAACTAAAAGCTTCCTTCCTTTCTCAATGCCATTTTGTTAGACAGTTATAATGAAGTAGCAAACTTGTCACGGGAGAGGAAAAGCTCACGGACAAGGTATTAGAATCTATAATCCTGGCCGACATATCCAGTTACTTCAGTTTCAGATTACTGCACTTTCTTTATTAGCAGACAAATGACTAAGGCAAATACCTTTGCAGACACCTGCATGCTGTTCTCTTGCATGTTCATGATGGCTTCAGAGATCTTGACGTCTATTGGGTCCATGACCGACTCAATGTTGAATGGTCCTTCCAGTCGCTCTGCCACCAAGAGCATTGCATCTGTTAAAACACAGGAACGTGATTTATTTGAGAACTGGGAACCCCAGCTTCTAACCTGCGTTTAAACATTTCCCACATGACCGGCTGAAAAATGACCACTCATTCAAATTCTGTATTTGCTTTTATGTAGTTCAAAATGGAATTGATGACTCAGTCTTACAGGAGTATTTTATTTCATTTCATTTGAAGGCTTAAAATTATTTTACATATATAGAACCAGGCCTGAAAATGAGAAAATAAGTTCAAATTAAGAGAGTTGAATATACCTAACTCTTTCAAGTGAAGTTAAAGAAAAATCAGGTCAGGTTCAAAAGTGGAGTTAACCTCTTTTCTTCCGGAGTATGGAGAAAACTGAGAATATTGAAGACGTGTAAACGTGAGAGTTTGGGGGATGCTCTATCGTCAAGACCCAATTTAAGCATATCTGCGTGTATGAAGCATTTCTGGATTTCCCAAGAAGGACAGACCTGTCCCTGCTTGGTGCTGTCACTCTACCTAGCATGCCCTTCTGTTTTTTGTTTGTTTGTTTGTTTTTTACATCTTTATTGGAATATAATTGCTTTACAATGGTGTGTTAGTTTCTGCTTTATAACAAAGTGAATCAGTTATACATATACATATGTTCCCGTATCTCTTCCCTCTTGCGTCTCCCTCCCTCCCACCCTCCCTATCCCACCCCTCCAGGCGGTCACAAACCACTGAGCTGATCTCCCTGTGCTACGCAGCTGCTTCCCACTAGCCTTTGTGTTTTTAACACTTTGACACACTCTGGGAATAGAGAAACTTCTCTTACTTGGTTTTGCATATTCAAGGCTTATTATGGTGCCTATTGCATTGTAAGCTTGCAAGAAATGTCTATGAAATTATATTGAACTGAACTAAAGTACTGCTTGGGAAGCTTTAGTTTTCTGGAGAAGATGCTAATAGTGATATGGAGGCAAGAGCTGTGAATTAGGAGTGAGTTGCCCTGGGTTCCCAACCCTGCCACTAAGCAGCTGGATGGCTGTTGGAAAAATCTCTGAGCTTACTGGGCCACAGATTAGAGAGGTGCATAAAAGGGACCTGGGATGAAGCGTCTCCCGGTGTCTACGGTGAGTAGCATGCGAGGCAATATGCCCATTCCTCTGCAAACTGGCCCAGTTTTGTTCTTAGCATCCAGGACATAGTTTGGTAACTTGTCTCCACCAGGACTGACAACTAGAACTTTCTGTGATGATGAAAATGTGGCTATTGAAACTTGAAATGTGGCTAATGTGATTGAAGAATTAAATGGTTAACAAAGTAATTTGCCTTTAACTAATCTAAATATAACTAAAATCATCATATTAAAGATGTTTTCTCCTTTAAGGTTTTAAAAGGTGGCCTGAGAGCTGTGCTGTTTCTTTTATATCTTTCTATCTATGTTGTGTATTTATAAAAAATAATCCCCTTTACTGTTAGACTCTCCAACAGGCTTTTTGATGAAGATTAATTATGATGAATAAGCAAGTTTCTCTAGACGGGTGTATTCTGCTAGAAGAACAAGGAATCTTTGTACAGGAAAAAGAATTGGTCCTATGGAATTGTCCAACAAATGCAGCTAAAGGAACTGATAACTACGGGATACTTAATTGTGTGTTTTAGACAAGTATTTGCATAAATCATTATACAAAGAGTACTGGTCTATCACAGTATATTTATCCAACACGAACGGGTTGAGTTGCGGGTAGTAATAACATTAGCTCTACCGGAAGTCTGTAGGCAGGAGTGCTCTGGGCAAAAAGGACAAGCTTTGGGTTGGATCAGAAGGACTCAGCAGACTGTCACAGTTGGAAATGATGGGGTCTAAAATATCTCTGAGAAGGTTCTCTTCTTTAAATTAAAACAGTCCCTTCTCTACCGGACATTCCAATAAGTCTGGCAAAAAGCTGTTCGATTCGTATCCCAAAGTCAAGGAACTTCTCTTTGGTGATTTCAATCTTTTGGTTCCCTGTTCCTCTCCCACCACAGAGCTCACCTTTTAGCTTCTGGGGTCTGCAAACTCAGCTCTTCTTTTTTGACTCCAACCATGAAAAGGGTGACCCTCTCCCAAGAAGTTGCCTGCTTGGCCTTGGAAAATGGCCATCCTACTGATGGTCCTGTATCTTAAACGTGTAATCAAATGGCCACATTTACTCAAATTGGTTGGCCCTGAATTTCCATTCTTTATCTCAATTCATTTGCTTTGTTATACAAACTCATTTAAGGTGATACATTTTTAGATGTAGATATATGTCTTTATTTTTCTTTTAATTTAAATCACCAGTCGGAATATGCTACTTTAAGCTATCTGGTTTAATTTTTTAAAAATACACTAAAAAATCACTTTAATAAGTAAAGTTAGAGTCTCCTTTGAAGACTCAAAGGCCAATATAGATCGGCTCAAAACCTCAGAACCATCGTTAAGAGTAGTAATGTGCATGCAGTTAACGATACTGTATTGTATGCTTAAACATTTGTTAAGAGGGTGGATTTCATGTTATGTGTTTTTTTACCCCCCCCCCCCAAACACACAAAGAATAGTAATGACTCTGTGCTGATCAACTACAGAAGTTCTTATTAATCAATCAAACTACCTGTTGATAAATCATTAACTAGTATAAACGTACCCCAATATATTGAAGCACTATATTGCTTTTATAAAGAAATACATGCATTCTTCTAATTCCTGGAAAAGCTCAGATAAAACTGTGTGGGAAACATTTGGATAGAAGCACATGTACGCACTGACTATAGCCATACGCAGGGCTTTGGTTAGCATGAGAGGAAGGCTGGCAGAGGGACGTAAATAGTGGTTTTCTGGGCTCATATTTTTCCAACTCAAAGTTTTTTGTGAGAATAAGTTAATTGATAGAAGGCCAGATAAACCTACACAAATAACTGGTATATCGACGACCATAAGTAGAAAAAAAATACATGTCTTCTTATAACATAACCATCCCTCCCCTCCATCGATTCCCCTGTTCCATTGTTCTAAATGTACGTGACTGGATCCCCCAGGGTCACAAAAAGAAAAGCAGCTTTTCAGAAAATTCCTCTAATATTTTGCATTTCCACTATAAAGGGTCATGCTCACAGCAACTGCCTTTAGGAATCTAGTTTAGACACATTACAAGGTGAGAAAGTGGCAGTGGAAGGCCAGAGTCCTCAGCCCTGGGACTTGGAACAGGCCTGCAAGCGGATGGTGGCTCTTCCTCGGACCCCAGACCCCAGATGGCAAGAGGGTGTGTGTGGTCCATCTGCGTCCACTGAGCAGAGAAGCGCATCCCTGCTTGGCCAGTTTGCCTCCCACCTGCTGGGCAAGTCTGTCACCAGTTAAGCTCCCCAGGTGTCAGGAGAACCTCTTCTCTCCTTTAGGGCTGGGGGAAGCCATGCCTCTCCCTCCTTCCAAAGCAAACACAGAATACTTTTATGACACCAAGGCGGTAGTCAGTAAGTTTCTCTGAAACCAGTTAAGTCACAACAACGGCCATAATTTCCTCCAGAGGCTGCCATCCTGCGCTATCTTAATTATCTTCCTGCCATTTACATTTTGAAATATTTGGAACTTTATTTTTAACTGTGCTCTTGGAGCTGTTATCTATTGCCAATTAAACCAGGGCAGTTCTAGTATGTCAGCTAATGATCAGCTGGTCCTTTCTATACATATCTCCTGTGTTGTCCACGTTTTGTTTCTCTTTAAGCAAAGGACTACTGTCTTGCTCAAGCAGTATACATAACTTTTGTTTCTAAATGCAGAATGACATTTGGATGGATTAGAAGTAACTGGTATCTCAGCATGAGGTTCTGATGCACAGAGAGATGGGATGGCCCTGTTAGCATACCAGAGACACATATAGCAGCTCAGCAAGAAGGTGTCCCCTCAAAGCCTGCAGGTAAAGCTACACCTCTGGGTCAAGGCATTCTGCCCACATCAGCATGCACTTTCTGGTCAGGAGTGAGGAAACCTGACTCTGGTGAGATGGACTCAGGTGCCTGGGTTTCCATTTGGGTTTGTCCACTAAATGCCTGAGAGATAATATGTGTCACTTAATACACAGAGGCCCATTTTCTTCATCTATTTAGTAGAGATTATGACAATCTCTACCTAATCGCGGTACATTAGGAAATCAAATGAGATGGTTCTTGTAAAGTAGTTAGCGCAATGCCTGGCATACAAGAAAGGTTAGCTACTATAAGGCACTATCTCTGGGCAGTGGAAGCAGAAAGGAGATGACCAACTGGCAAGATATTTTGGTGGAAGTATTGCCAGCAATTGATGTGGGGAGTAAGGGAGTAGAAGGCACAAGGATGACTTTAAGATGTATAGCTGGTGTTCTTTTGTATGTTAATGTTTTGATAATAACTGCTTTTTGATGGATGAGTTCATTACCGAGAGATACAAAACTGTATTATTTTCTCACAATGGGTCCCTTTGCCCATTAAAGATCACTACAAAGTCTTTGACTCACTTCCCATTGAGAGGTGGGGTTTATGTCCCATCCCCTTGAATCTGGGTGGGCTCGGTCACTGCTGTGACTATTAGCATACAGTGGAAGGGATGCTGTCAGTTTCCAGAGCAGGTAGTTAAAGACACTTCAGCTTCTACTTTCTCTCTTGTGAGACTCTACTCTGAGATCGTCATGCTGGGCTGGCCACATACAGGCACTCCAGGGAACAGTCCCTGCTGGGCCCAGATTTCTGGTCACCCTTGCTGTAATGAACAAAATATTTGTGTCCTCACCGTAATTTATGTGTTGAAACCTAATCCCCAAGGTATTTGGAAGTAGGGCCTTTGAGAGGTGATTATGGCATGAGGGCTGAGCCCTCATGAATGGGATTAGTGCCCTTATCAAAGAGACCCAGAGAGCTCCCTGGTCCTTTCCGTCATGTGAGGACACAGTGAGAGGATGGCAATCTGTGGATCAGGAAGCAGGCTTCACCAGACACAGAATCTGCCTTGATCTAGGACTTCCCAGCATTCAGAACTGTGAGAGGTAAATGTTTTCTGTTTAAGCCACTCAGTCTATGATACTTTTGTTTTAGCAGCTCCAATGGACTGAGACTCCTGCCAGGGTGCCAGACGTGTGAGTGAGGCCATTTAGACCAGCCCATCTGCCAGCTGATTACCACCTGGTGACCCCAGTCAACACCACATGGGGCAGAAGAATCAGCCAGCTGAGTCTTCCCAAATTCCTGATCCACTGTACTGTGGTTTACACTACTATGGCTGTTATTTTAAACTGCTAAATTTGGGGATAATTTATTTTGTAGCAATAGAAAACTGGAGCAGCCAAATTACCATATTTACAAAATACTCAGATATTTTTCCTATAATTTATTTGACAGGACTCAAATTATTCAGAACCCTAGTCAATTAATATTTGACAAATTTAACATTATTGACGTAACCCCTGTTTCCAACCACTGTAATTGTCAGGAAAAAATAAAACGTTGCCCTAAAGGGAACATACAAAAAGGACTGTTCTAAGCCTGCACTGTGTTTGGATACAGCATTACAGTACACCGAATGCACAGCAGCTAGCCTCAGATTCAGATATGTTTCTCCTGGGATGCGAGCACGAGAGAGAGGGAGGTAGAGGGCAGGTCTGGAAGAAGGTAAAGATCTGGACTTTTCTCTAAGTACTTGACTTTATGAAGAGCAAAGGCTCTGACACAAAAAACCAGACGTTCTCTCTGATCTCTGGATGGCACTGGATTAAAACTATATTGCTGCAGGGATTCCCGAAGGTTTTGTTCCTCTAGGATATAAATATTAAGTAGGATTTCACATGATTAGATATATCTTCTAAATTTATTTTTTGAAAAAAGGAGATGTAAAATCAGAAATGACATGGTTGAATACTATCGATTTTAACCTGGAAGAGAATGATTTTCAAAATGTTTTTTAGGGGAGGCAAGAAGAGAAACACTTTAAAAAAAAATGAGATATTATTGGGGCTTCCCTGGTGGCGCAGTGGTTGGGAGTCCGCCTGCCGATGCAGGGGACACGGGTTCGTGCCCCGGTCCGGGAAGATCCCACATGCCGCGGAGTGGCTGGGCCCGTGAGCCATGGCCGCTGAGCCTGCGCGTCCAGAGCCTGTGCTCCGCAACGGGAGAGGCCACAACAGTGAGAGGCCCGCGTACCGCAAAAAAAAAAAAAAAAGAGAGAGAGATATTATTAATCTTCTTTGTAAGTAACAATAGAGTAGAAATAACTTTGGAAATTCAATTGCGGATTGAGGGTGGGGTGAATGGATTGAGGTGGTCAAAAGGTACAAACTTCCAGTTATATGAATGAGTCCTGGGGATGTGGTGTACAGCCTGGTGACTATACTTAACAAAACTGTATTGAATACTTGGAAGTTGCTAAGAAAGTAAATCTCAAAAGTTCTCGCCACATCTAAACACACACACAGATGCTAACTGTGTGAAGTGATGGATGTGTTAACTTTGTTGTGATAATTATTTTGCTACATATCCGTGTATTAAATCACTATGTTGTACACCTTAAACTTACGCAATGTTATATGTCAATTACATCATGATAAAGCTGGAAAAAAATGAAAATTCAATTGAAATAAACTCAACTTAACCTAACGAATATTTGTTATGTGCCAAAGAGTGTCACTGCGTCACTATGTATTTGTGGGTGGTGTTGGCACAGAAGCAGTCCACGGCTGCCAACTTCATGACGTTTAGAATCTTTTTGAACTGACAAAGATGAAATACATGAATATTAAAAAAAGTTTTTTCTTTCTTTGAGGGAAGTTTGAATTAAGATAATAACATGTCCTTTCAGAGTTCTCATTAAGTCTTTTAAATTTGTCCTAATAATCTACTCTTTGAAAAATGAAATCTATAAGCACAATCTAGTTGCTTGTTTTATCAGAAGTCCATAGTGCCCACTTTGCTTTCCTTTAGAGGCAATGCTTACTCGTTCTTAAACCTGCAGCACCATTGTTTTAGCTTAACCAAGGTATTTTTCCCACAGAGAAGCAGACAAAAGCATTAAAAAAAAAAAATCAAGCAATTTAAAAAGCACCGTGGTAAATTCACTCACTGGCACCCAGTTACCCATCAATACTACTACTACTACTAGAAATCCTGCTTCAGTGTTTATATGCAGGCTCTTTTATGAGCCTATCATGACATGGAAGTATTAGAAGGCTCTGCTTTGCACTGTAGCTTTCTGGTGATGGGCACACGGAGTATACATGACCTTTGCTTTCATTCAAATCAATTAATTAAAATGCTCGTGAGATCTTGGACAGGACCGAGTTTCAGGAGAGGCCTGGAAAGAGAGCCCAGCTAGGGGGACTGAGGGATACGCACAGCAGCAGGCAGACGGGACCTGAATAACCAGGAGAAAGTATAGCCCTGAGAGTAGAGAATCTGAACTTCCCCAGTCAGAAGGTCCACACCCTTTTTAGAGTCTCTTTTGTTTTTTCTTATTAATGACGATTTCAATTAAAAAAATTTACAGCCCCGTAGGTCTAGAACTGATGTAACACAAGCTGCACATATTAAAGTGTGCAATTTAATACATTTTAACAAATGTCTTCCTCCCTGAAACCACCAAAATGACAGCGTTTAAAAAATTTGTTTTGTTTTTGATTTTTAAGGCAATTCTACAGTGAAGACATTTTCACTTGTAGAATTTTGATTCATAAGAACAGCCGAACAGGCAGAATATGTATCTCTCTCCGGACTATATTTTTTATTCTTCACACTAATCACTCTCCACACGTCTGGCTTTGCTGTTCTGTAATCTCTTTCCTGACGTTGCCAGCAGAGCTGTCTTTTAAAAATGCAAATCTGATGAGGTCACCGTCTTGCTCTAAAGGTTGCCAGTGCCTTCAGGGTAAAGTGTGAACCTCTTAGCCCGGCATAAGAAAGGCCTTTCATAAGCTGGTCTCTGCCCCCTTGGCAGCTCCGCCTATGACCACCCCTGGCAACCCCCACTGAGTGCCCTCAGAACTCTTTGGATGACACTGAAGTTGTCACCAAGATCCCACACGTACCCAATCCGACCTGAAATCAATGACACACAAGTTGCTCTAAACACAGCCTGTTCTCATTTTACCTGCCCAAGAACTTCCAAAGGTTCAAGTTTAAAAAGAGACTCATAATCAGACTCCACCCCCCCCTTCTAATTCATTTCTCACTACTCAACATGTCCTGTGGCTTCCTGCCATTACAAATAACGTCACAGTGAATATCCTTGTACATAATTCATTTAGCATGCGTGCAGAGAAATTTGCTGGATAAAATCTTACAAGTCAAACTCCTGGGTCAAAGATATGGGTGTTTAAAATGTTGATGGTTAGCGCTGAAGCTTTCCCTGTAAAGGCTGTACCTGTTTACATTCCCAAGAGCAACACATGACTGTGTCTGGCTCTCTAAGGCTCAAACTTTTAGATGGCGTTAAGATCAAATGCTTGGATCCTTGCCAATCTGATAGGGTAAGAAATTGCATCCCAGTGTGGTTTTAACTTGAATTTCCCTCATTATAAGTAAGGTTGAACATCCTTTAATATGTTTAAAAGGCATTACAATTGCTTTTTCTCTTCATTTTCTTTGGTCACTTATTTTTCTGTTGGATTATTGTTTCATATTGATATAAAGAAAATTTCTTTACAAAAAAATACATTAAAGATACCAGCCCTTGGGTGACATGAATTACCATGTTCCCCCAAGTTGCTGTTTATCTTTTGACTTTGTTCATGGTAGTTTTTGCTATGCAGAAATTTTAAACTTTTTATAGTCAAATTTACCGATCATTTGTTTAAATTTTTTTGATCTTGCATCATATTTGTATAGGCTTTCTCCTTTCCACCTCTGTGACCTAATCTATTATCAAGCATATTATCGCTCACTAGCTTCCTTGTGTTCCTTGAATACAGGCCAGACCCTCTCCTGCACCAGGGCCTTTGTACTTACTGTTTATTCCTCAGCCTCTTATTTTCCTTAGGTCTCTACCCAACTGATACTTCTCAGAAAGACCTTCTCTAACTACCTTATCAACTCCCAGTCACTCTTATCCGATTGCTTTATTCTTCATAGCACTTAATATTTGCTAAATTATTTATTTATTTATTTATTTTCTTTTTGCAGTACGCGGGCCTCTCACTGTTGTGGCCTCTCCCGTTGCGGAGCACAGGCTCCGGACGCGCAGGCTCAGCGGCCACGGCTCACAGGCCTAGCCGCTCCGCGGCATGTGGGATCGTCCCAGACCGGGGCACGAACCCGTGTCCCCTGCATCGGCAGGCGGACTCTCAACCACTGCGCCACCAGGGAAGCCCCATTTTCCGGAAGTTTTGATTAAGTTCAACTTTGCGTTTCTTCCGTTTCTACACAGGAGATGATTCTACCCTGGATACTTCCTTCAGTAAACTTTTCCTATCTTACCAACCCCGTATGGCATTTAAGGACTTAAAAAAATACCTTTAAAATATCAGACCATGGCAGGGGTGAGATCTAGCTAAAGAAATCATAGTACCACAGAGTGAGGTAAATAATAGAAAATGGAAGTGAACCAATTAAATGCCATTTAAAACTGTGAACGGATACCTTAGTGAAAAATAAAACAGGGACAGCCACCCAGAATAAGTCCAGTAACTAAAGAGCTAAATCCAAATAAAAGAGAATTTAATGAAAATAACTGTTTACTTTGAAACCAAATCCAGGAAGAGGAGGAGAGAACAAATATACAAACTAATTTAATTCTGAAACCAGTGCAAACAAAGAGGCTTATTTTGCTTCCACACTGTAAGAGAAAATGCAAATTGTGGGAGAAAAAGAATTCACTAGTATTCCTAGCACAGTACAGAAATTGGAATCTACAGGACTCATTTTCAGATGGTTTCTTTTTAGTAGAATAATGCATTGCATTTCATAAAAATATAATATATGCACATAAGCCTCATCTCACTGCTATGTTATATCTTTGAGATGTCTGGTTACATCACAAGCCAGAAAGGGTGGGCCTTGTAAATCATGAATTTGATGGACATCAAAGTGTAGAGTACCAACCATAACCCTTTATTTAAATGTTTATTGCTGATTCTTCATATGAATAATTTTTTATGTCATTTGTAGCTAGGAATGTTCAAATAATTCACAACAACCTATTAGTCTTCACCTTGATGATGGGTCACAGAATTTAAGAGGTAAGGAGTTCCTAAAGATCTCTCTGAGAGAAGAAGTACATCTTTATCTTTATATCCCTAAAGTCTTCTACAGGGTTTTGGAATCTAGTGGGTTGATTTGGACCAACCAGTGTACTTTTTAGGAAACTAGACCCAAAGAAGGAAAGCAAATCATTCAATGTAAACAGCAGCCACTGAACCCAAAATCTTTGTCCTCTCTCACTCCATCTATTACACAAGCATTGATATTGCTCAGATAGTATCAACGTGTTTACCCAATATTTTACTTACTTATTAAATTCCAAGCGCTCCACCACTTTTTTTTTTTTTTTTTTTTTTGCGGTACGCGGGCCTCTCACTGTTGTGGCCTCTCCCGTTGCGGAGCACAGGCTCCGGACGCGCAGGCTCAGCGGCCATGGCTCATGGGCCCAGCCGCTCCGCGGCATGTGGGATCTTCCCGGACCGGGGCCCGAACCCGCGTCCCCTGCATCGGCAGGCGGACGCTCAACCACTGCGTCACCAGGGAAGCCCTCCACCACTTTCAAAGAGAATATTAAAAGAGAAAACCTAGATGATAAAGATAACACATTTTGGTCCTATCTAAGATTTTTCTTATTCTTTGCTGCAATTACCCTTCTGCCTAAACCTCCCTTAGAGACCCTGTTCTTTCAAAGTGGGTACCATGATCCTGAATTGTCCTTGACAAGCTTATAAAAGCACACACATTCCTCCTTACTCTTTATTAACCTGCACATCACACTTGAGCTATTTTGAATCCCTCACCAGCATGGATGGTCTTCTCGGTCTCCCTGAGAGGCAGTGTGGAGGCGAGGCGTGGTCATGAGCTGTGTGTCATGCATGGGAGTCTAGTGACCCCAGTCACAGGCTCTGTGATCTGGGGTAATTTATTTAACCTCTGTCATCCTTAGTGTCCTCTGTTATTACGGGGGCTCTTCCTACATCACTGTGGGGATTAAATGCAATACTAGGCACATAGCACAGCAAATGCTTATTATTATATTAATATTATTCTATCTTTATGGAGAGGAAGGTTCCTTTCACTTCTCAACAAAGTTAATACTGAAGGTTTGAGTTCATCATCCTCCATGAAGTTGTAAACTTTCACTGAAAGAGTATAATATTTGAAAACATACACACACTCCAATGCTCATAGCAGCACTATTTACAACAGCCAGCGCAAGGTAGCAACCTAAATGTCCATCGACAGATGGATGGATAAAGAAGATGTAGTACATCTATACAATGGAATACTACTCAGCCATAAAAAAGAATGAAATAATGCCATTTGCAGCCACAAGGATGGACCTAGAGATTATCATACTAAGTGAAGTAAGTCAGACAGAGAAAGACAGATATCGTATGATATTGCTTATATGTGGAATATTTTAAAAAATGATACAAATGAATGTATTTACAAAACAGAAACAGATTCATAGACATGGAAAACAAACTTATGGTTATCAAAGGGGAAAGGGTTGGGGAGGGATACTTTAGGAGTTTGGGATTAACAGGTACACACTGCTATATATAAAGTAGATAAACATGAGTTGTTTGTATAATTTGGAGATTAATCCTTTGTCTATTGTTTCAATTGCAAATATTTTCTCCCATTCTGAGGGTTGTCTTTTTGTCTTGTTTATGGTTTCCTTTGCTGTGCAAAAGCTTTGAAGTTTAATTAGGTCCCATTTCTTTATTTTTGTTTTTATTTCCATTACTCTGGGAGGTGGGTCAAAAAAGATCACGCTGTGGTTTATGTCAAAGAGTGTTTTTCCTATGTTTTCCTCTAAGAGTTTTATAGTGTCTGGTCTTACATTTAGGTCTTTAATCCATTTGGAGTTTATTTTTGTGTATGGTGTTAGATAGTGTTCCAATTTCATTCTTTTACATGTAGCTGTCTAGTTTTCCCAGCACCACTTATTGAAGAGGCTGTCTTTTCTCCACTGTAGGTTCTTGCCTCCTTTTTCGTAAATTAGGTGACCATATGTGTGTGGGTTTACCTCTGGGATTTCTATCCTGTACCATTGATCTATATTTCTGTTTTTGTGCCAATATCATACTGTCTTGATTACTGTAGCTTTGTAGTATAGTTTGAAGTCAGGGAGCCTGATTCCTCCAGCTCCATTTTTCTTTCTCAAGCTTGCTTATGGTGCTGATGAACCTAGTGGCAGGGCAGGAATAAAGACACAGACATAGAGAATGGACTTGAGGACATGGCGGGGAGGGGGAAGCTGGGGCAAAGTGAGAGTAGCATTGACATATATACACTACCAAATGTAAAATAGTTAGCTAGTGGGAAGCAGCAGCATAGCACAGGGAGATCAGCTCGGTGCTTTGCGATGACCTAGAGGGGTGGGATAGGGAGGGTGGGAGGGAGGCTCCAGAGGGAGGGGGTATGGGGATATATGTATGCATATGGCTGATTCACTTTTTGTACAACAGAAACTAACACAGTATTGTGAAGCAATTATACTCCAATAAAGATCTATTATAAAAAAATAAAATAAATAAACAATAAGGACGTACTATAGAGCACAGGTAACTATATTTAATATCTTGTAATAACCTATAATGGAAAAGAGTCTGAAAAAGAATATATCTATAACTGAATGACTTTGCTGTACACCTGAAACTAACACAACATTGTAAATCGAGTATACATCAATAAAAAAATAAGATTAACTAAAAGGAGGACAATATCTAGTCCGACCTTTTTATTTTACTGAGAAGGTCACCGAGTTTCTGCGCTATGAGGGGTCTAGGAATTTGGCGGGACACAGATGGCAGGGCTGTGACCATTGCCTGGTTCTCTGTCTTTCAACCAGCTTTCTTTTGACGCCATCCTACTGCCTCCTTCTTGACAATCAGCCAATGTATCATTAAGAAACAGGACCAGTTAAAACATTTCAGGTGTCAATGAACTAAAAAGGACCAAACTTTTTGCCAGCATATTGCAGTTAAAGCAATTCTCCTATTCCTCCCTCCTTTGCTCTAAAAGTTAATAAAGCAAATCACCCCAGAGACAATTTGTTCCTGTAGTACAAGGCCTCGCAACCTACGTGGAATGAATCACAAACTTCTCCCAGAACCAATAAAAAATAAATAAATGAAAAGTCAGGTGTGTTGTCAGAATTCCCTGCTGGGTCTGCACACAGTGATTAGTGGGCGATTCAGCAAGCGATGCGAGCCCTTTTCCCCTCCTCGTCTGTGTGCTGGTATTATTAAAAAATATATATTTGTTATTATTTTGTTGCTCAGTGCCATGTGAACCAAAAGGAAAATGAAAAAAAGAGCAGTGTGTCCTGTATCACGGGTCGCTGGACCCAAAGAGAAAAAGCTGGATTGTTGAAAAACGAAGGAAAAAACCTCATTTTACAAGGTGATGAGTTCATCTTTTCTTATCTCTGACACATCGTATGAAAAGGTAGGATCACTTTTGTTATTTCCTTTGTCTGTACATCTTGCTTACAGTTATCTTCAAAATATACTCCATGGTGAAGATAAAGATCACGTGCCAACTAAGGAGGGAGGAAAAGGGGGGGAAGAGCAGAAGAGGGGAGGGAGGGGGAGAGGGAGAGAGAGGACATATTACATTACAGAGAGGGAGTGAGCACTTAGCATTTCAACGGGCCGGGCCTGGTACTGTTCTCACAACATTTGGGCCTAGAGATTCATTTGATTTTTTATTTATTTATTTATTTTTGCGGTACGCGGGCCTCTCACTGTTGTGGCCTCTCCCGCTGCGGAGCACAGGCTCCGGACGCGCAGGCTCAGCGGCCATGGCTCACGGGCCCAGCCGCTCCGCGGCACGTGGGATCCTCCCGGACCGGGGCACGAACCCGCGTCCCCTGCATCGGCAGGCGGACTCTCAACCACTGCGCCACCAGGGAAGCCCTCGTTTGATTTTTATGGCCTACAACAGTGGGAACTAAATTAAGGCTGTGGACCAAGATGCTAGAGGTAGAAGAGCCTGCCCAGGGTCTCAGCTTGTGGATAGGTAGGGCAGGTCCTGTTTGGAGTAAGGTCAGAACTAACATCTGTGAATCCCTTGAACTTGTCAATCTAGCCAAGGGCAGCTGCTTGAGTCTCGGGTCGGTGGCCTGAGCGTGTGTGTGAGGCTAACAGGAGGGACGGGGGAGAATCACTGTCCGCTCCGGGGCATCAGAGCTGCATTCCTCTGGCCTTGCTCCTTCACGAGGCTACTTCAAACAAACAAGTGACCTTGGGAACTTCAGGCAGCGGCCCTCATATTGCAAGCTGTGGGCCCACAGTTTCTCTTCCTGAGCCTTCTCTTAGTGTTTAGGCCTTTCCAGAACTTACCATTAAAAGTAATCTTGTTGGGCTTCCCTGGTGGCACAGTTGTTGAGAGTCCACCTGCCGATGCAGGGGACACGGGCTCGTGCCCCGGTCCGGGAAGATCCCACATGCCACGGAGCGGCTGGGCCCGTGAGCCATGGCCGCTGAGCCTGCGCGTCCGGAGCCTGTGCTCCGCAACGGGAGAGGCCACAGCAGTGAGAGGCCCGCGTACCGCAAAAAAAAAAAAAAAAAAAAAAGTAATCTTGTTGATTATGAGAGGGCAGTGGTATAGTCTGTCCTTAGAACGGGTGTATGACTGGGGAAGGAATATTGGACACCAGGCATAAAATTAAAGGTAACTTCATTGAGTTGGTTTTCAGAAAGCTGTAACTCTTTTCTTATTAGATTTCTCTTTATGCTGAAGAATACAGTAGCTGAGTTGGAAGGAAAGATTTTAGGCAAGTTATTTCCTTTCCTTTTTTTTTTTTATCATAAATCTACTTTCTAGGCCCAACTCTCTCTGTAACCAGGACACAGACATCCAACTGCTCATTGGAAATTTCTGCTGAGTGTCTATGTGTGTTTGTTTTACAAAATTTGGAAAATACAAAACAACAACAACAAAAAGAAGAGAATAGCAATCATCTACAATTTACCAAGATCGATATCATCATGAATAATATTTTGTGGTATTTCCTTGCAGGTGTTAATTCTAATATGCATAACTTTAGGGTCACACTATATATGTGGTGTTTACCCTTTACTTTCAATTCAATAGCATATACTTAGGTATCCCCTCATTCTTCTATGAAAACATCCTTTTTATTGGCTGCATGATATTTCATATCTTCAATGCACTCTAGTTTCTGTAACCATTCTTGTATATAATTGGCTTTATAGGTTTCTTACCAGACTTTTCATTATTGTAAAATAAATATAGTTTCTATCTCTGATTTGTCCCTATTTCTGATTATCAACTTAAGATAGATTTCAAGTTGTCCTTTATTTAAGGATCAAGTATAATGAGCATATATATATATATATATATTTTTTTTTTTTTTTTTTTTTCTCGGTACACGGGCCTCTCACTGCTGTGGCCTCTCCCGTTGTGGAGCACAGGCTCCGGACGCGCAGGCTCAGCAGCCATGGCTCACGGGCCCAGCCACTCCATGGCATGTGGGATCTTCCCGGACCGGGGCACGAACCTGTGTCCCCTGCATCAGCAGGCAGACTCTCAATCACTGCACCACCAGGGAAGCCCCAATATGACTGTTTTTTAAAGCAAACATGTATCTTGAAAACAGGCTAAGAGATTTTCTTAAGAAAGAGAAACATAATTTTGAGGCTACTAAAAGACTGTGAATGGGACTGATTTTAAAGAAAAAACAAGGTGATGTATTCTAGAAACCAGTGGGTGATATATCCATGCATATTCAGTGTGTTGCTTGCTATGCTTTTCAAAAATGTGGCTATCTTTTAAACGCTGCATGTAATAATTTTCAATAAATTTGCAAAAACTATTTTATTCCAAAGTCTATGAAGCTCTGAATTCTGTAGTTGGGACACCTTTGCCTACCCCAAGAACCTCTTGGAACGGTCATTTAGAATTTAGCGAGATGGAAGACACACCAGAAGATACCTCATGTAATTATTCTCTATTCTTTCTGATTACTTAGAAGTTTAGGTCTAGGTTTGAAGTTGCAACTTAACAACCTCACTGGCCTCTCTACTGTTAGCTGTTTAACTTCATCTATATTAAATTTGTTTCTTTCCTATTTCTTCTACACACATTCCCAGATGCCTTCAGGAAGTGTGCCCATTTTGACTACATCACATAAATAAGCTGCAGTGGGGGAAGGTCTCTTCGTTTTGAAAATGCCACGAAGCACAACAGCTGAAAGGAAGTTTCATTGAGTAATATTAGCTTGCATTTCTACGGGAACACTGTAAGTGCTTTTTTCCCCAAAGCACTTAACGTAACAAAATTGCCTCACTCATCAAGGCAGAGCAGTCACCTTTAGAGTGGTACACGAAGCTGTTTTTCAGGATGGAGTAACACTTCAGATGGGACGAGAAATGAAGAAGAATTCTGTGTTGAGCAGCAACGGTAGGGGAATTTAAGCAGGCAGGATGAAATGACTTTGTTGGAATTGGGTCAGAATTCTAAGACTAACAGCTCTACTGAGAAAGCCCGCTGTATATCTACTGAATAAACTCCTTCTGGCTTTTGGCAGAAAGATATGCCTACTGCACTCGTCTATATTGTATACATCGATCTCTTTTTCTTAGCATATATTTATCATGTAGAATTCATAAGTACATTTAAAAAAATTTCACCCAGATAACGTATATTTGTTTCTCAAAGCTCACATTAGACTGTACAGTTAGCAACATCATTCCATGTACATCCAAGTTAACATCTGTAATGATTCCCATATGAATAAACTACATCCAATGTTCCGAAGTCAATGCTTTCTAAACTTTATCACAAAATATTTTCTGACCTACCAACCTCTTCCCCATTTCCCCTAAATTAGCCACTCTTCTCCCACACACACCTAGGCCACAAAAGACCGGGTCTGGCCTTACATTTTTTTCTTTACTGAGAAGAGAGGGGCTTTAAAAAGTATTAATTTATTTTTAAAGGTTAACTAATGATAATCACCATACTATAGAAAATATAGAAAAATTGAGAAAAATAATTTTAAAATAGAATGCTTAGAATAGCACTCTTGGGATTAAAAATGAATGGGTCAGAAACTTAACGCTTTATGTCAGTAAAGCTTTTGAACAACTAAGCCATTGATGATCTGTGAAAGACTCAGTGGAACTGACTCTCAACTCATGACTTTGTTGACTGCTAAGATGCAGTACTGTTTTCTTTATTCATTCATTTAATCAGTCAACATGTACTGCGTGCCTGTGATGTGTATGTTTGCAGACCCATGGAGAGACAAGCAAGCACACTAGCAATTATTATTCAGTGTGATGAGGGCTAAGCAGGAAACAGGTACCAAGTGCAACGGAACCTCAAAGAAAGAGAATTTAAATCAGCCTGGGGAGGGAGAGAGGGGGGCAGAGATAGCCTTCTGGAGCTGTGTTTTTGAAGCCCGCTAGGATTACTAGGCATTAGTCCAGTAGAGAAGAAAGAGTGGGCGGTGTCAGTGGAATAGAAGATGGAATAGCAGAGAAGAGGGAGCAGCAATTCAAAAGGGCCCAGAGACAAGGAGACAGTGAAAAGCACGATGACAGATGGGGAACGGTAGGAGAACGAGGGGTCACATTTCAAAGGAAAAGGACAACAAGTCAGACGCTCAGTGGAAATGTCCTATGAGCAGTTGGCTGTCCAGGCATGGAGAGAGAGTTGGGCTCCAGGATAGATTTATGATAAAAAGGGAGTGACTGACTATCACCTAAAAACTTTCCTTCCAACTCAGCTAACATGTTCTTCAGCATTTTGGGGAATAATATAAAGAAACTAGAGAGACCACATTGAAACATAAATCATTTGCATTGATGGTACAGGCTTCTACAAATCTAATGGACAAAATCATACACAGCATGAGTTAAGCAGCCTTGATGCGCTCTAGCAACCTTTTTCTTGTCATTTGCCCCACGTGCTGTTTTGCTTTGTCACTTCCCTCTCCTCAGTTTTCCTTCTCAGTGGGTTTTATTCTTTTCCCTCACCCTTCATACTCATGCTTTCTGTTTCTCCCTTCACTTTTGTGGCCTCCTCTCTTTTCCATACGATCCACACTAGTCCTCTGACTCCTGGGTCCTACTTTTTGCACCCGTGTCACATTCTGACGCTGATCAGCGAACGTGTGCTGTCAAGTACTTGATTAATTCCAAACAACTTTTCAAAAATTTTACCAGGGATGTTGGAGTCCTTCTCTCTGAGAGCTCCCTGCTTTGGGCTCCCACGGCACCTTGATTTTCTCTCTCCCTGCCCTTCACATATGGTGGCATAATGATCTCTTTTTCAGTCTGTCTCTTCTGCTACACTTCGCGCTCTTTGATGGTAGATACTACAGATTATTTATCTTTTATTCCTTAGTGCCCAGAACTGTACCTGATACAAAGCATATGCATATTCTCAACAGTAAATATGCTGAAAAAAGAAGCGATGGGAGGACACCAGATTCTTGTGGGGGAGGAAAATAAGTGCATAGACTGAGATCTAATCCTTCTGTTTAATTAAGCATTTGGACTGCAGGCACTTCCTCTAGAGGTCCTATGATGCTTATCCCTAACTGATCTTCAAAGTGCAGCTCACATATTTCAGAATCCTAGGGCTGAGCTAGGCACCCCTCCTTTGAGCTCTGCTTCTGTGTTCCAACAACAACAAAGACGGTAGCGGCAGAAGCCATTTCTGAAGCACCTAGCTCTCCTTTACAGATGTTGCATAATTTAATACAACATATGTAACAGGTCACTCTGTCACTGAGGTTCAGTGCTGTTGAAGACAGTGCTAAGAAAACAGGGACTCACCCAGATTCTCACACACCCATGTTCATAGCAGCATTATTCACAATAGTCAAAAGGTGAAACAACCCAAGTGTCTATCGACAGATGAATGGATAAACAGAATGTGGTATATTCACACAATGGAATAGTATTCAGCCATAAAAAGGAATGAAATTCTGATACATGCTACTATATGGATAAACCTGGAAAACAATATGCCATGTTAAATAAGCCAGACAGTAAAGGACAAATATTGTATGAGTGCACTTGTATGAGGTATTTATCACAGGCAAATTCATAGAAAGTAGGATAGAGTTTACTAGGGGCTGGGAGGAGAGGGAAAGGGGAGTTATTGCTATGGATACAGTTTCTCTTTGAGATGACGAAAAAATTCTGGAGATAGATAGTGATGATGACAACATTGACAACATTGTTAATGTACCTAATGACACTGAACTGGACACTTAAAGTGATTAAAATGGTACTTTTTTTTTTTTTTTAAAGTACACTGAAAGAGAGCTTTTTTTAAAAAGTGCTAAACAAACACAGCTGGTATGTAAGTCGCCCAGCCTAGAATTTTCTATCTGCAGATCCTGAGCACGCACCTCACCTTGTAGACTACCAGCCAGCCCAACAGCCATTCCCCACAGCTTTCTTCTAACAGAATCCTTATTTGTTCCAGTAACCAAATCCATCTCAGCTCTGATAAACTCGGATTGATTAGTCTAAGCCTGTCATGGAAGTCCATTCCCTTTGCTGGGTATTGCCCTAAAGATTGTCCTATGGTCCAGTTCTGGCCAATGAGACATGAGGGGAAGTCTGCTAGGGGTTTCTGAGAAAGGTTTCCAGTTTGGCCCTTGTTAAGTCGGGATGTGATGCCTGGAGTAACAATGGCCATTTTGCAACCATGAGAGGAATGAGCCTGGAGACACCAGAGCAGAAAGATGGGAAGGGCCCGAGTCTGTTGAGACATCCTGGAGTCTCAGAAACAATCAGCCTCGATATCACCCTTTTGCCATTCTTCTTGTTCACTCCAGTGGAGTTATTTAGTGCGACTGAAAGCGTCCTGAACAGCACACTCTGGTTTGATATTGTGTCCCCAATCCTTTGCATAGTCTTTGGCACAAGATAGGCAGTTTATAAATGTTTTACTTCCATACTAACAAAGTTAGCAGTATGGATGAAGAGGCAAGGTGAATACTCTCAAAACCTTTGGACGAACAATAGAAGATGACTGAATGACAGGTAGAGAGGTAGATACATAGATAGATAAATAGATACTGGATAGAAAAGATGACATCATATTCAAAGCTACAATTATTGATCTTCTTAACTGACCAAAACCTTCATAAAGTCTCTTTTTGGTGTGGAATATATTATTAAAAGTAGCACTTCACAATTCAATTTTGAATCCTTAGCTACCACTTCATCTTATTTCATCTGAAAAGTGAAACAATAACTGTGCCAAGGAAGCATATTTTTAATAAAACCCAATAAATAAGTTCTAATCATTTCTGTTTCCAACCAAATGTTAGTCTATTCTTGTGGGTTGTTCAGTGGTGGGATAAATACAGTCAGTCTTCCAGAGGGCCTCAGCTGCATAAAGCATTTCTTGTTGTGGGTAAAGACACGTGCTAGAAAACAGATATTTACCAAATATAATGTTACCTTTAACTGCCAACAAAATACGCTAAGAAGAGTCACAACTTTGAATATGATGTCCTATGTTAATCTTGAGTAAATTTTTTTATCTTATAGTATTTGATTATCACACCCCTACACTTCTGAAAGAATTGACTTTTGTACTCTTTGCAATAACTTGAGGGGATTCTCTGCCTTATGCAATGATATTTTCCCCCTGACGTTTGGATTTAATGCTAAGAAAGGAGTGTAGAGCTGTAGTCATGTGTCTGGATGGGTTTAAATCACACTCGACCATTCTTTGCTGTGTCTCCAGTTAGGCTGTTGTATCATGCCTCTGCCTTAGTTTCTCAACATGGAAAATCGGGATAACCGTTTCTCATCAGGGGTGTCGTGGCAATGAATGAAGTAATGTGTGGAAAGCAAGTGGCACTGTTTCTGCCACGTTGTAAGCACTCATCGGTGGGAGCTGATTAGACTGGGCTCTGGGGACTTCTTTTGTGATTTGGAAACTGAGGGAGGAATGGAAGAGCTCTGCTGGTGGGAGAGAGAGGCTGGTGTCCACAGGGAGAAACCGGCGGGCTGGCCTCACGGCCGGCCTTGTATTGGTTGAGTCACCTCGTCTGAGGGTCTGTCTGGTCCTCGGCTGCAGATCTGAGACCCAGTTTGGTTTACAACTCAGGGCTGTTGGTATTGAGGCAATCAGAGGGGGAGGGCTGGTTGTCTGATAGGAATGTTTGTGGAAGTCAGGCTCTAATTATTTCTAAAAGAGGCCTGACACTGGGGCCAGACAGGGCGAGTCTTTGACCGAGGTGCCTTTGTCCCAGGACAGAATATGGATAATCACGGCTAAATTAACAGGCACCCCTGAGACTCTTGTTTCATCTCAGATCCAAGCTACCCAAGCGGTCTGGACTGACAGGTTTGCCGCTCTTTACAAATGTCAATAACATTGATCAGGGCACAGTCAGTTCCTGGGTTTGTGCGCTTCTGGCCCGGGAACATTTTGTCTCTCAAGCGTCCTTCGCATCTATCTATCTCCTACATTATGGGTTGATTATTCTTCATTCAGCCTGCCCCCCCCCCCCTGATATTCTTGCTCCAAACTCTCTGTAGTCCAGGGCGATACCGGAGCTGTGAAATCATAAACTAGTCTAACCACATCTGAATTAAAGAGAACACAGCCAGTTAAGCGTCTACCTGAACTCTCTCAGTAGCTATATGTCAAACGGAACACGGTCTAAATGAGCTTTGCTAGGAAAGAGAATGCTCGAGCTCTCTCAGATCAGTAAAGAAAGGCTAAAACACTTTCAACTTGCAGACTCAACAGAATCTGTGAACGAGAAACAGATAAAAGGCAGAGAGCTGTGCTATCCTGGTGCTTTTTAGTATGTGATTGACACAAAGGAAGAAAAAGGAAATTCAGCTCAATATAGGAAGAGCTTCCTTTTTTAACTATTACAGCATCTCCCCCACCTGTAATGGATGGCTTGGTGGGTCATCAAGATCCCATCGCTGGAAGAGTTTAAGGAGGAGATAGAATTAGGGCCCTGCCAGCTCCTGAGTCTCTATGTTAAGATGCTTAAGGTTAAACACATAGAATAGACTCTGAGGGCTAGAGGACTTCATGATGATGCTGGTATGGGTTTGTGTCACTAGGAAAGATGTCCTGGAGAAGGATGCACCTGAGTGGACCTTGAAGGATGGCAATGACGGAGGTGGGAGGAAAGGAGTAGACTGGCCACTCTGTGTTCATCAGGAATGACATTGACGGAAGTACAGGGACAAAATTAGCAAAACATATGCACAGGTGCCCTGCCTACTCTCCCTGCTGTTGGCTTTTTCCTGTTTCTTGTGGCAGGATGTTTCATCCGAAATCACTGCTTTCACTAGATTCCTCCTTAATAAATTTATGCATCCAGGAAAACCACAGAACTCTTCAGCTGGCTTTCAAAGTCCCCCTTAGTCTGCCCCAGCCCAATTTTCAAAATCGAGCGCCTGCTGCACGAAGAGAAGACTCTTCTGCTCCATCTAGACCCTCCTGGCCTATTAAAGGGACTTCATCTTCCCCGAGGTGGCCCACCCTCCCCAATATTTGCTCCTTCTCGGCTACATTTGCTAACTTTCATCAGGGTTGGAAGGAATGTGCAGAAGTCAAATGTATCAGCAGGTAGAGCCTGACTGGTGCAGAGCCTACTCCTCTCTATATCTCCTGCTTTTTTCTTTTCTTTTCACGTTGGTTTTGACCAGTACTTCTCCAACTTTCATGTGCACAGACCAGTCCCTTGCAGGTTCTGATTCAGAAGCTCTCGGGTAAGGCCTGGGATTCTGCATGTCTAGCAGTTCCCAGGTAATGCTAGCGCTGCTGGTCCATGGACCACACTTTGAGTACTACGGCTCTAGGGTCAAACACTATCCTCCTTTGCCTTGGCCAGCTGGCCTCCCCAAGCTGGGCCACTCATTTCATCTCTTCAGTACAAACCAATGCTCAGGTCTCACTCAATGTGCTTTCCGTCTACCTCTATAGAGTCTGAAGATCCCTCCTCGTTAATGAGACTTCTGTCCTGAACCCTGCTTACCTCTCTGTTCCACCGCTGGCCTTGCCCAAACTGGAAGAGGCAGTGGAAGTTATGAGGATTGATGGGTTCTCAAAGAGAGGAACGTATAAGGAAAAGAGCAGGAAGCTAAGGGTTGAGTCACTCAGGAAAAGAACAGAGAAAAGGGGAGACAATATAGAGAGAAAAGAGGGGAGCACACAGGGTTGCTGAACCAAGGAGAATATTTCAAGAAGCACAGGTTGTCCAAACATCCCTCAGACCCCTCCACACATCACTTCTCTCCTCTGCGATCTCACCCTTTGGATTTCTAGAGAAGTGCATTTTGGACTTGACTGTATACTGGATTTTATTCCTTTCAGAATGGTACTCTGCTTCCAAATGGGATGTGAGATGGCTCACAAATTTATGATCAAAGAGGCCAGTATTTTCAATGAACTGAAAGTTAAAAAAGCAACAAAAACAACAAAACCAGAAATCTGCATATCCTGCTCTGAGTACAGAAACGAGCTTTGATCGTTCTGAAAGTTCTTTGCTTATAAGTCCTTTCCCCCTGCTATGTTGTACGCTCCCAGAGAGCCTTAGTTTTGCACTGAATGGACCAATTGCTTCCCTATTTCCCAGGTTGGACAGGACGAGACTTCCAACAACCGCTTAACAAAATAATTACTGACTCGAGTTGGTAACATTCACTACCCTGCTCTGTGAAGCTCTGGATTTTCTGATGACGTGTAACTCTTCACTTGTGTGCCTCAAAAATCGAAGAAAATGTATGTTAACTCTTTTGTTAACACTTCTTGGTTTCAAGCATTTTCTGAACTTTCTGCATGGTTTTCTAACATTTATACATGAGCATTTAGATCATAAGGAACTTTCCAGACGATTTAATGTAACTTCATTTTGCATCTGAGGAGACTGAGGTCCAGTGAGGCTAAAATGACTGACAATGTTACACTGGAAATTACTGATGAGCTGTGTTTGGAATCCATATTTATTGCGTGACACGTTTGACTACATTCTACTTCATTCTAAAACTTGAGCTAAAGATTTTGTACCTTTGTTGCCAAAAAATATATTTTTAAAACATTCAAATTGCATTTTTTCTTCAGTAAAATACTCACTGCTTAATATTACAGTTTTATAACTTTTATAACATAACTCTGTATGTTTCAGTTATTTCCAATCATTCTAAAGTGGTCAATGACATCAATCAACTGCTTCTGGTGATTAAAATTTTATTTTATTATCTTCATTGTATTAGGTATGCTTGTGGCATAAACAAGGTGTGTGTGGTCTATTCTATGGAAGGAGAGGAAATAAAAAGCTGGGTTATCTTTGGAATATCACAACTGTAAGAGCTTCATCATGACTTTGATCCACATTGAATAATTTAACACGGGGTGATACGTCAAATGTGTAGGCAATAAATCTCAATACAAATGACTAGGGACCTTATTTCTTCAATGAACTATTTTGAAATAACTTCAGGAAGTCCTTAGTTACTTTGAAGCATCAATGAAAGTAGAAGGTCAGTAGGCTAAAACTGTTAGATGCTATAGATATTACCTTCAGCTCAGGAAGAAAGGTTGATACATGCCAAAGACACTTTAAGTATATGAGTAAGTAGATTTTATAATTATTTTCATCCAGGGACATTAAGATGCTACAGAAGGGACAAAAGCTAGGTTCTTTATTTCTCTGCAAATAGTAACACATTTCCACTTATTGTGTCCTGGCTGAGAAGGAAACACCACTCACGACTCATGGCGCTAAAGATGATATAGAATCAATGAAAGAGTATATCATCAATATACCAATCTGTGTGCTACCAACCTAAGAGACGAATGTGGAAATTAATGACCTTTAAAATTCAAGGAATGCGCATACATCAATCTAATTGAAAAAAGAACTGATAAAGTGTTCCGTCATTTACTGCCACCAAGCAGGAAGGGGAGATTAATGACACATGTTGATCAAATGCAGCACATAAAGAGTAAGATATCCTTTTGCCATTCCAGCAGGTCCAGAAATAACCTTGGGTTTCTTTTTTAATGAAGGTTGGATGGAGAAAACGACTAACAGGATGTAATAAGACTCCTATGCCTCTCTAGATACAGAGTGAAGTTTTCTGTGATCTCAAATACACCCACTCAGCAGTTCCTAACAAGAGTACAGATTCCTCTTGGGAATAGGGAAGCTCCCATACACTTCTACATGCTTAGAAAGCAAAAGCCCCGATTATTTTGTTATTTCCCCAATACGCGGGTGCACAGAGTACTATCTCGGCATCATATAGTTTTGTTTCTATTCATGAAACTTCTTTCTTATTAAATAAAAAAATGGAGATAAATGCAGTATTATTTCAGGGCAGTTGTCTATGCTGGTGTTGCCTTTGACTATCTAAGTTGTAGAGAGTCAACTGGAGAACAGAGCGCAGTATGCAATTTAGGACGATAGTCAGTTATAATCATTTAAAATAACATCCTTCTTTTCCCAGTGGCTACCTTGGGAACACAGACCATCCTCTTATCTCTTGTAATCCTTCTCATTTACGACTGTCAGAAAGCAATTTTCTGTAAGTGTTGAAGCGATTATATGTTGTATGTACGCTGTCTGCAGATATAATGCGTTATTTCATATGTATGCCCTCTACATGCCTCTATAGTGTCACAGAATAAAGTAGAGTTTCTCCAGCTTGGGCAGAAAGATTTGCTGAATTCCCTTGGGCTTTGTTGACCTTTTGTCATTCCTGACCCCAGCCTCAATTTGATCAAAGTTTTCTCTTGGGAAAACTCAGGGTCTTTTTTTTTGTTTGTTTTCTTTCTATTCTGGGTAGCCTTTCTCAGCCACTCTCCCTAAAAAAACCCTAATCGTCTTTCATTGGGAATGGCAGTCTTGGGATTACTAGAGAGCATCTCATACCCTTGAGCCCCATTTCTATCCAATTTAATTGCTTTTCTTCTCTTGTCACTGTCCATTTACACCGGCCCTTTATAGCTTTCAGACTCTGCGATGTGATCTGTTCTGGGGAAAAAGAAAGCCCACACTTTTTGACCTCTTTAAAGTCATTCATCTTATAAACACATAAGCTACTCCCATGATTAATACCAAAGACAGCATATGCTAATCAGGATTTTTCTTTCTCGCTTTTTTTTTGGTGGTGGGGAGCAGAGAGAGATAATTTTCCACAATTCATATTTTCTCCTCAATTTCAGCATGGAGATCTCAGTTACCTGACAGATGTAGTTTCCTACTAATTTATCTGAGGTTTAACCAGCAGGAGTCCCATGATAAAAATCCCCTTTTATCTCTTAATCACAATAAAATAAATATGAAGACTATCTTAAGAAAAACAGACAAACAAGAACCAAGAAGTTAGACATTTATGCGTGACCTACTTTCAGAACAATCTTATTATTAAATACTGTAATTAATAAACCATTTAGCAGGGAGTACACAGAGCTCTGCAAAGAATGTAATGAAGGATACATTCACGGAAAAATACTATGATGGACAAGCCTGTTTCAAATCCAAGGTTTAATACAACAAAGTCACAGGAGAGCTTTGATTCCCAGACACCCAGGTGACAAATCCTTCCCAGGTTCAGGGAAGCGAGAGGAAATAAGTAGAGGACATTGAGGGCCACCCAAGGAGCATCACAGCAGTCCCATCTCTGGGATGACAAGAGTTTCGCAGTTGCTAGTGGTGCCAGGAGGGTATCAGGAGAGGAGCCAGGAGCCTGCTGGGGAGTGAACTAGACAGCACACATCCGCCAGGGCAGTGATAGGAGAATGTGTTTCTGAGATTAATGTTTCACAGCTGTGATGGAAACCTGGATACAGGCATAGCTGATGGGTTTTGCAGCAGGAAACAGATGAGAAATTATAGCATCCAAAGACCCCGCTACAGCAAATTGATGATAAATTTACACCCATGAGACAACTGGTGGTGGAACAACAAAGCAGCAGCTCTCACCTCTGATTTGTCTCTTTGGCCTAATTTGTCGAAGTTCTGCATTTCTTAACCAGGCAACTCTCCCCACCAGCCTCGAATCATCATGGGTTTGAATATCTTTCCCTTTTCAGTCTATGGCAATATCAAATAAACGCCTCTACTTCTGAAACTTTAAATTGTGGCTGCATCTTTAAGATGGATTAAAAAAAACTTTTTTTTCAATGGAAAATTTCAAAAATTAATAAAAGTAGAGAGAAAAGTATAATGAACCCTCATATACCTAGCATCCAGCTTCATCGATTATCAATTCATGGCCCATCTTGTTTAATTTACCCCCTTTCCCCTCCACTCCCCCATGCATCCTAACCCCCTCATCCCCAGATTATTCTGAAAGAAATTCCACGTTTCCCATCATTTCTCTTACACGGAATTTGTCATCAAGTCTCCTTCAGGAAACTGGTAGTCTAGTTTGCAGCTTTATTTTTTCTACCTATATTAGGAACAAAAGATATTTGAAGGGGCCCTTATTATTTACTTCTTGTCCATTTTTATTAGAGCTAAAATCACAACATTTGTAGAGTTAGTTGCTAAAGACATGCATGTGAACATATTTTTATATCAGTAAGCTCAGCAGCGAATCAAAATATTTAATCCGTTTTGGACTCTGATTGACCCTTGTAAAATATTTCCTGTGGCATGAAATAATGTAAGAAAATACAGCATTCAAACTATACAGGAATTCCACTAAAGTTCTTTCCCCATCTATATTTGGTCCCTTGATACTCCTTTCAGAAGCTGTCACATTTCACAAAGATGGACTCCTTTTATTGTGTGATCTACCCTTTTACAAATCTGTGCAATGTTCACAATCAGAATCAAAAGATTAAGATCTAAAATGTTGTCTGTGCATTTAGCTTATTTTCCACATTGGATTGTAAGTTATACAGGCAAAGACTTTCTCTTAAACTTCTTGGTGTTTATCCACAGTGCCTAATACAGTGCTTAGCATTATAAAAGCACTTATTTGATGCTTAAAAAAGACTTGTCAATGTTGCTTCTCATCATTAAACCTAAGTGTGTTGTATAAAATGACAGATTCTTTAGCAAATAGGTGTGCCGCCACCAGTCATTTTCTGTGCCCAGGGCAGACATTGCTAATCAGTCACTACGTTCTTTTCTAAATTGGGATGCAGCCTCAGCGTCCTTGGCAAGCAAATTGCAATTTATTTGCTATCCTTGCTCTAAAATTATTCAGTTAGAGAAGAGAGAAGAATCACTGATTCGGCCATTGAACTTGTTAAATGTTGTCATGTTTTAAATGTTCTGCAGGTTACTTACACTACCCCTGTAGGTTTTAGGTCAGCTCAGGGTTCCTGTATACTCGTGTTCTGGCCAAAGCGTAGTTTCCATGATGGGCTTGGAGTGAGAAGGTCTGGTTTCAAATTCCATTACTCACTAGCTGGGGGACCTCGAGCAGATCTCCTAGTGTCCATCAGCTTTCGTTTTTCTCGACTAATATTTGGACAGTAACTTCCTCCCTTCTTCAGAGGGCTGTTCTGAGGGTCAGATGAAACAATGAACCTGAGTGGCTTTTCAAATTGTTAAAGCTTTATAAAATGTCGGCTAAGAGAGATCTTAGAGGTCATGTAAATAAGCACAGATCTTTGTCTAGGATGAGGTCATACAAACTTAATAAAGCACCAGTTTCTGACCTTATATTCACTCACCTACCTATCTCTTTGATTCCCTCTTGTGTGATTGCCAAAGTGCCTCTGGATTTATAGCAGATCTCTTCAAAGAGATCTGAGGTCTAATGATGCTTCATTATACTCTGTTGTTAGGGGGCCAGGCTAGGGAAAAATCTACAGGGGGTCAAATTGATAAGATAGAAAATTAGATAGGGTGCGCAATGAGAAGTTTGAGGCTCAGGGGACATTTTATAGGTCTAATGGTTTTGGGATAGTGATGATAAGACTGCTTAAAAAAAAAAAAAGCCTCAGGGAATTTCCCTAAATCTTTGGCCTTATCAACCTCATGTTCTAACCAGGTGACTAACTGGCCGTATGTTCCATTTAAACAGCTTTCTAAGGAAGCGGCTCCTGATTCTCTCAGCACGTGGGCATATATGACAATACAGAAAAGAGGCAGCAGTTAACTTTCCTAACCACCCTGAAACTAACATATTTGCAATGCATTTCATCAGCAACTTAGTAAATTACCACTTAAGAGGTACATTACTTTTACAATAGTACCATAAGACTCCTGCTGCCAGCCATAATTCACAGGTGGTAGCTGAGGAAAGTAGGTTCAATAGTACTTCGATATCCCTCTGTCCTGAGGTGCTAGTTTCTAGGTAACGGGCTGGCGATGTGTGTGAGCATGTTTTCCTTCGGGAGCTTGGAGTCAAAATAATTTATAAACTTCTCTCTCTCTCTCTTTTTAAGCCCGATATGCTCAGGGGCATATCAGCAGCTGGATGGAAATTGTTCTGGTGAGGAGAGGGTCCTATCTGAAGGTCACTTTGTGTAATATTTGAGAAGGCGTTTCACATTATTTTTGGTATTCAGATTCTTGAGTGACTTAAAATATTTAATTTTAAATGCATAATAAGAATGATGAGAAAGGAAGGGTTTTTTTTTTTTCTTTGACCATGTTTCACAGGAAAAAAAAATCTAGTGAAATACGAACATTAGGTTACATGATGCTGGTTACTTTAAACGCATGTATCGCTTCATTTCCGATTCAAATGTCAAGTCAAAGTAAATTCCTTAAGTACTTCGAAAATCTTTCTAAACTGTTCAAATTTGAAAGCATCCATCCATCCAATGTGGACTTGGTTGTTAGAGCAGGGGTTGGGGACAGAGAAATCTGTGTCACTGGCAAACTGAACAGGGAGCAAATGGAACTCTTTTGAGGGAAGGCGCAAATTTCATTACCAGTTTTTTTTTTTTTTAATTTGACTTTTAAGGCTTCTATAAATACGATCTTAATATTTTCATGACCAACCATACTGTCCATGTTTTTCCCCCAAATTCCACCTTTCTGTCCTTTTGGCAAAAGGATAGAATTTTTATATTAAAAAAAATGCACACAGTGTCTCTGTCCTCATTTAAAACCTTTTCAGCGACTTTCAGCAACACCCCAAAGCTTTACTTCTTATTCAGTTTATTCTCATCTGTCATAGAAATTGATGTGACTTCCATGACTAAACCTCATGCTTATTGTTTCTGAAGTCATACCACCTACTACTTTGCCCTTTCCAAAAGGAAAGAAAAAAAGAAATGTTTAAGGAACTAGACCGGTAATTATAGCTAAATTTACATTTTATTGTTTTGTTATTTTCTTCTCTATTCCATCTCCTTGTGGCCCTGGGAAATTCAAGGATGCACTGTGCTACAGATGTTTAGTTCTGGATAGAAACCTTGAGATAGTATCCAAATCCTTTTTTTTTTAAATTAATTAATTAATTAATTAATTTTATTTATTTATTTTTGGCTGCGTTGGGTCTTCGTTGCTGCGCACGGGCTTTCTCTAGTTGGCGGCGAGCGGGGTCTACTCTTTGTTGCGGTGCACAGGTTTCTCATCGCAGTGGCTTCTCTTGTTGCAGAGCATGGGCTCTAGAGTGCGCAGACTTCAGTAGTTGTGGCATGCAGGCTTCAGTAGCTGTGGCTTGCGGGCTCTGGAGCGCAGGCTCAGCAGTTGTGGCGCACGGGTTTAGTTGCTCCGCGGCATGTGGGATCTTCCCGGACAAGGGCTCGAACCCATGTCCCCTGCATTGGCAGGCGGAGTCCCAACCACTGCGTCATCAGGGAAGCCCAAGATAGTATCCAAATCCTTAATTTTAACAGACGAGTAAACTGAGTCTGAGATAAATGCTGTGCCTGACATCACCCAGTAGATAACCAGTGACAATGTCTTTAGATTTTTCCCTGAGCCATTTCTTATCTAAAAAAATGTAAACATAATTTAGCATTTGGAGTTATGGACTAAGCCCCCCCCCAAAGGACCAAATGCTGTTTTTGTTTTTAGGGTATCCTAACTTAGCAAAGTACAGAGTCGTTATTTGAATTATTCCTCTTTGCCCTGGCGTTACAGCAGCTTTACTTTTATTATGTTTATTTTTTGCAAGAGGAAAAACTGAGGCAGAGAAAGATGAAGTGTCTTGTACAGCCTACGTGGCATAGCTTTTCGATGCAAGCCACGGTTTGTGAGTTACCCCCATCTGGCTAAATAGTTCTCTTCGGAGGCGCGCGAGCTGATCTCTGTCTGCACAGACAAATGACGAACCAAAAATAGTTCGTGTGGTCTACTGGCAGACATAAAAAGCAGTGAGGTCAGCCCAGTGTCCAGAAGGAATGAGCACTAATGTATTATTCTGCCCACTCTGATTTGCCAACAAAATCATGCAATTTTAAAAGAGGGAGGACGGAGTTTAACGAAAGGAAAAAAAAAAATTAGAAATGTCAAGTGTAATCCTTTGAAATAGGTAGTGAAAGCTCAGGAGGATAACTGTTTTGATGTTCCGAGTCCTGCCAGCGAGTGACAGGGAAAATGAAGACCCTTTCAGACAAATCCATTGTGCTCTGTCAAAGGTGGCTGAAGTTCTGTTCAAACACCTGTTTCTAGTCTCTATGAATATTAAAAGCCTCTGTGATTATGTTTTTTGGAAGCAATGATTTTGAAGTGTTACAGTACACATCATCTCAGTCTGGTTCCAATTCACTGCCAGTCCTCAGCTTTCCCTGAGGACATACATAACTTTTAAAATTTGTGACAGTTAGATTTGCAGACGTAGAGCATATGGGAACTGAAAAACAGGGTAGCTTTTTAAAAGATTAGTATAAGTCATTCTAATGTCATTTTACCTGTAATTTGCTTTCAATTTAGCATAAAGGTGCTAACCACGTAAACTGATACAGAAACATAAAATAAAGGCGCTCTGGAAGAGGGGAAGGCATGCCTTTCCAAAGACATCATTCCATCACTAATAGCCATGGGACTGTCAACTGTATAGGGAGATCGATTCCATTGGATAAATAATCCTCTGACCATGAAGCGTCTGTATTTGAACTGTGTATGGGCTTTCCAGAATGTAATCTTTTTTTCTAAATTTAGTTTGCATGGATTATGATTCCTTCCAAAGTTAAAGAAAGGTATTGACATTAACCAATTGGATTTTATGTAATTTCTTGGGAATATATATTACAGGTCCAACAGACTGTATAGAATATCGCCATTAAATCTTCCAACGACTCTTTCAGAGTTCTTTCTCCTTGGTTCAAATGAAACTGTGTTACACAAATCACAGCCCCATAAAATGATCACTTATAACTAACTCCTTCCAGATTTCACTAATTCTGGTCTTGACTAATTCCTTCTTTGTGAAGGAATCCAACCCACTATAATCTCTAATCACTTGAGCCAGTTTTGGTGTATATCACATTACAGCTGCTAAAAAAGAATTGTCCTAATTCTTCTTGAAATTCAGGAGGCAAAGCTTTGTGGCCAGGAAATTACAGTTAGGTTGTCTAGAATTTGCAATCAACATTTCAAGTCACTCATTCACGTTTAGGGATGGAGATCAAGCCAAAATCTGTCTTACATTGAAAAGGGATCTGAAAGGATTTGCTTCACATTGCCCTGCCATACTTCTTTTACTCTTTGGAATTTGATAGAGATAGAGTAGAAATCAGGCAACCTAACCTCCTTCTTTTTCTATTTTGGCTCTTGGGGATAACCTGTATTTGGCCCTGTTTGGTGGCTAATTCCAGGCATTGACACAATGCAGAACCTGCTGCCTACATAACAGGAGTTGCCCTCTCTGCACTCTGACGATGCTGTGATTACCATTCTTCTGAATGCCATTTTCCTGTCTAAACTGCAAATGTTAAGACACGTATGATGGACTCACAACATTCCCCAGTCTCGTGGACTCCCTTAAGACCTAACAGGCACAACAGAACGCCATGCACCCCTCTCGCGAGAGTTCTCAGAGTCCAAGGAGCCAACAATCAACTTCTGAGGATCGTACCGTCACCGTTCATTCTGCCGTTTCTCAGCTCGAGAGTGAGAAGATGATGTCAATCAGATGATGTGCTTTATCTATACACTATACTTTCCAAGTGCTCCTCAACCGTCTCTGCAGGTGCCTAAAAGACCATGTGTGATCTTACTCCCAATCTACCTACTACCTCTTCTATCCCATCGTCTACTATTCTCTGCCTTGTCTTTCACCACCAACACTGGCTTCATTGCTTTGTTTTATTTTTTAATTTTTTTTAATTTTTATTTTTTTTATGGTATGCGGGCCTCTCACTGTTGTGGCCTCTCCCGTTGCGGAGCACAGGCTCCGGACGCGCAGGCTCAGCGGTCATGGCTCACGGGCCCAGCCGCTCCGCGGCATGTGGGATCTTCCCGGACCGGGGCACGAACCCGCGTCCCCTGCATCGGCAGGCGGACTCTCAACCACTGCGCCACCAGGGAAGCCCCATTGCTTTGTTTTAAATAGCACCTCCACTCCCAGCACTATCCACCCCTTTTCACTGTTCCACTGCTTTATTTCCCCATCCAGTGCACTGATCACTATCTGACATACTATATATTCTATCTATTTATTTTATTTATTATCTGCCTCCCAACACTGGATTCCATGAAAATAGGAAATTACTTTTTTTTTTTTTTTCTGGATCTCCAACTTGCAGAGCAGTGTCTAGCAAAAACAGGTGCTCAGTCATTATTTTTTTTAAAGAATGAATGAATCCACGGCCACTTCTTGGATCCTTGTTGTTTCGTAGCTCGAAGCCATCTAGTTTCTCCTGAAGGAGACAAGGAGGCCCTCTGACGTAAAAATCTTCATCTGGTCATAAATATGACTCCGGAGGATGTCATATGTCACAAAATGTGTCATTTTAGATCAATAAACTGAGCACCTACTATGTGCTCGATTCTGGGAAGGCAGCGTGCTTCTTTCCGCGGAGGAGCTCACTCACAGTCAGGCCCTGGGTGGTATGATTTACATACTCTGCAAAGGTGTCAAGCAAGAGGGTGAGCAGGGGAGAAATCCAGTTTGTATTCTGCCAGCTGAGCCCTGTGCTCTTTTAGCAGAGGACAGATGCTGTTTTGTAATTCATGTACCTGTAGGGCCCACCTTACTGCAAGTTACCCAAAAAAGCTTTCCCAGCTAGCAGCTGCCCCTGGTCAGTCCCTTTCTACGGACACCGTCAAACACTCACAGTCAACTCTAAGCTCCCAGCTTAACCCCTAGTCTTCAAGATTGATTTTCCATTCAGTGCTGCTTTGAGTTTAAGCATGTAATAAGCATCACTTCCTAAAGAAAACCGGGTCCAGTGGGGTCAGGGACCTCCTTCACACAGTACATCTCTCCCCACAAACGACTTTTGAAAGACAGATAGTTTCTGATCTTCTGCGGGAAGCTGGGTAGGATTGAAAGCCAAAAGCTCTCACTTGAGTACCCTAAAATGTTTAGCTTTCTGCTTCTAGAGAGTGTATAGAATTCCCAAACAACTGGCAAGGCGGCACTTAACTTTAGTCTTTACTAACTTCTTATTTTAGGGGTAAAATTCCCAGGAAACTGTCCCTTTCGTAAGAATAAATTCCTAATTCACACTTAACGACTTCATCAGTCATGCCTCTAATGCAGGAGGTGCTTTGAAGCATCTTGTTTCTAGACTTGGCATGTTGACCTACAAGACCTTGTTTTAAAAAGTATTTAGAAAATGCTCTATTGCCTTCAGTTCTCTACATCAGTTCAAATAATTCCAAGACTCATCTATATATGGGATTCTCAATTTTTCCTTGAGTTGATTATTCTTATCAGTGATGGTGTTTTATTCAAGTTGACACGGAAACAGCTGTGCTCAAGTACAAACTGCTTTATACATTTGTGTGGGGTTGAGAGTAACTGACTTCTTTGCAAGTGACAATGACACAGCGTGGATTGTCTAGAAGCTACCCCACCATAGCTTAGAATTCCAACGTGATATTTTTCAGAAGGCGGCTCTGCCATCAAACCCAGCTGTAATCACTTTGCTTAATTGATCATCAAACCGAGAAGGGCTCCTTTAAAGGAGGAAAAGGGCAGAAGAAGAATCCAGGCATGAAGTTTCCTGAAATCTGCTGCCCCACCTTCTGCTTGCACTGTAAGCTAGAAAAATCTGGTGTGTGATGAATGTTTAGAGTTTGTATTCACCTTATTAACTCAAGCGTGGTAAAATGTGTGAAAACAATCTCTAGTTTAGCCAAACACAGAGTATAATACAGCATCATTAATGATCTGTAGAAAAAGGCATTTTCCCATCTTTTCGGTTGCTTTCTTCTTCCCAATCTTGCCTCTAGGAAACCCTCCCATCTTCTCAGAAATCTACGCTCATCTCTTGTCCCCAGTTGTATTTATACTGATGCTCTTTCTCTCCTTTCTTTAGCTCCACAAGCATTTCTCATCCCATCTCTCCTGAACGGAGATGGGCCGGGTATCATCGCAACCGTGGGAACCCATGTCTACATTTGCCTCTACCTTCTCGCGATGTGCTTATTACTAAAATTCCCTAAAATCTGGTTCAGCATTTCCTGCATTATTGAACTGGCTTTCTCAAAGGCTTCTTATAAGTGTCAAATTCAATGACTTCCTCTATGTCTGAATCCTCCACATTAGCTCTGTAGCACCCAACGTGCCCTCTCATGGGGAAATTCACTTAGTGAAACTCCGCTCTTCTCTAGGCAGATAATGGTGACAGTCTCCTGGTGTTTCTTCTCCCTCACTGGTCCCTTTTGCCGTCTACTGCGTTTGCCCTGCATGCCCTAACTGACCCTAGGGTCTCTCCCTGACCGCTGTCCTTCTTTGGGCCACGCATGTCCCCATGGGGTCTCACCCACATCTTTGTCCCATCCTCTCCATTGCTGATAATGGAGCAGCTGCTCACTCTGGGACTCAGGCAGCAAAGCCAACCACAAACTTCCTGGATCCGGTTTCCTGTCCTTTTCACCCCCTGAACATTCCTCCTAGAGCACTCAGACCCAAACCATGCCTTCAAAGGCATTCACAAGGTGCTTCCAGCCTCTTTTTCAAGTTTCATTCTTTACTAGTCACTTACATGCCTGAGTCTGTTTACGTATCTGAAATTGCAAGGAAAAAAAATGCTTCTTGCTTTCCCCTGCATATCCCAGGGAAATGTTATGATGTTGGAGGAGCTCTGTCTCCCTTCTTTTTTTCTCTGCTCATCCTCTCTGCCTCAGAGCTTAGATGAGATCCTGTAGTATGTGCTCAGGAAATCTTTGTAGAATGAACAAACGTACAGATAAATCTGACCACTGGAATATTTTCTGTCTTTCAATAACCTGCTCGGTCACCTTCGTCTTAAAGCTTTTCCTAGTCTCTCCATCCTGATTTATAGTCTCACGCCCTTCGACCTTCATAGCACTTCTTTCATAATACGTATTTTACCTTGCATTTTGGCATTTTACGCAGCTGTCTTAGTGTCCCTACCACTATCTTATACATGCTGTCTGAGAACAGGGACTTCATATACACTTTGAAGTCCCCTGGTGCTCTCACACAATTCTTTGTATGAAGCAACGGCTCCACATCTATGTGCTGAGTTTGTTTTCGTTCAAGCACTAAAACACTTGCAGTGGAAATGACAAAGTTCCTGCTTCTTGCAGGTTTGCAGAATGTCGACTGCAACCATGAACTCATGGGTGTGGTGTTTCTCGGACCTGCCTAATCGCTCAGCATTTCATCTCCTTTATAAATGGGGTTAATAATATTTATCTAACAGGGGGACTCAGAGGATTGTTTAATTAATGATGAAGCGTATTCCAAGATCCTCAGAGGAAATAAAAAGATAAACATTATTATATCTCTTATTACTGTAGATAGCAGTTATTAAACTCTCCATAAACAGAGAACCAAGAACGATTTTAAGCCAAACTAATAGTTTAATAAAAAGCAGCGAGGGGTTACCACAGTTGAGCTAACGTAAACACTTTGGCAAAAAGTATTCCTTCTTTCTGTTTCCATTGATACTGGACAAGATGAACTTTCAAGAGGTCTCAGTTTCCTCACCTGTTCAGTTAAGACGTTGAAGACCTTTGAAGTAACTTCAAAGGTCCCTCCTAGCTCCTTGTCAAATCTCTGGTTTTATTAACATCTCAAATCTCTGACTAATTGAATGGTCCTCTGTGTTTTAATGTAACTGTGTATCACTATAGCTGCTTTCTTCTAAGGGCTCCATTTTGGCCAAAGCTTTGAGGGACAAGTGTAGATTAAAAAAAAATTGTTTGGCAGTAGAATGCTGAAGAAAATCTTTCAGGGCACTTGGAACATATGCAAATCTAAGTGTCTGAATCTTGCTCTCCCCAAAAATGTTTTAGCTTAGGGTAGAGAAGAATCAGGAAATATTCACGTGTACTCCACCACACAAGCCAACCAGAGCTTCTCACACATAGGAATTAGTGTTTCTCATCAGCATATCCCGTGGGGCTCTAGGTAAGCTTATCAAGGTTCTCCTAGGAGTATTTCAGAGCCCCAGCGAAGCAAGACAGCTCTCTGAGAATGTAGGCACCTGGCAGCAAACGAAGCAGTACTCTGCTTTCTTGGAGGATGCTCATGGAAAAGGATACTTGGAAATGTTCGATTGAACTGTGAGAGAGGCTTGGAAGAGATTGTTTTAGAAAACTCCTGCGCCGGCTCCTTCTGCCTGACCGGAGTGTTCAAAATCGTCTTGGAAAATCAGAATCACTGGAGTGTATGTAGTGCTTTGCAGCTCACTCTTTGATGTCCAGGTCAACACTGTTCTCAGAAGGTGTGCCCAGCTGTCCTTGGGATTTGCCATGTTGCCTTTCTAAAAATTTTATTGTGGTACAAAACACATAACATAAATTTACCCTCTTAACATTTTTTAGGTGTACAGAGCAGGGTTGTTAACCATATGCACACCGTTCTACAGCAAATCTCTAGAACTTTTTCATCTTTCATGACTGAATCTCTCTATCCACTGAACAACTCCTCCCCTGCCCTCAGCCCTTGGCATCCACCAATCTACTTCCTGTGTCTAGAAGTCTGACTACTTTGCATACATTGGATAAGTGAAATCACCCAATATTTGTCTTTCTGAATAGCTTATTTCACTTAGCATAATGTCCTTAAGATTCATCAGTGTTGTAGCATATGAAAGGATTTTTTTCTTTTTCAAAGGTATGCTGCCTTTTAAAACATATAGATTTTGTCTGCACAGTTCAATGTCTTGTGCCTCTAGCTGATGATCTATTTCCTGGGAAGGACAGAAACTTCTCTGAAATATCTGAATAAAGGAGTTACTCTCCCGTGTCAATGTCAGAGTTTGGATCCCCATGGTTCATGAGACAAGTTTCAAGAGGTTTTAAAAAATACTTGGGTCACATTAGTGTGATATCACTGGTCCCTCTGTGAAAGCAACAAAATGAACTAAAAAAAAGCAAACAGAAAGTACAGCCCCTTCTCACCCAACTACAACATACTTTTAGCGACAGAGACAAAGTTTGGGCTTCAGTGTTACATGGAGGAAAACAGTATCTCCAGTGGTCCAGGTGGCCTGGTATATGATTCCATGAGGATTCTGTGCCAACTAACACTCTAGTATTAATACCCTTGTATTAATATAAGAGAGACAGTAAAAATACAGAGTTTAGCAGAAAACACCTTATATCCTCACCCTTTTCCCACTGAAGCTTCAGAAGGATAAATGGCACGGTTTTCAGACTAAGGTTTCAATTCTGGCTCTACCAGTTACTATCAGAAGCTGGTGCTTGACCCAACTATTCTTTTAGTCAAAAATTGGCTTCGATGGGGCTTCCCTGGTGGCGCAGTGGTTGAGAGTCCGCCTGCCCATGCAGGGGACACGGGTTCGTGCCCCGGTCCGGGAAGATCCCACATGCCGCGGAGCGGCTGGGCCCGTGAGCCATGGCCGCTGAGCCTGCGCGTCCGGAGCCTGTGCTCCGCAACGGGAGAGGCCACAGCAGTGAGAGGCCCGCGTACCGCAAAACAAAAAAATTGGCTTCGAACCACCTCTCTGAGCCTCAGTTTCTTCATTGGTAAAATTAATGTCACGTGTGTTTCCTAGGGCTTTAGGGGGATGAAATGTGATTAAGCAGGGGTCACACCCCTGAGCCAGCACAGTGCCTGTCACAAACAAGTGCCTTATAATCGTCTGACCCTGACCCTCTCTCACACTTGGAAAGCTAGTGCTTTCAACTCGCACCGAAATATCTAGATAGGCTCAAAGATCTGTCCTCTGCTCCAAGAAATACTGGTATATAAGAGGTTGAGCATACAAAAGAGATAAATTAGAGTTGACTATTTGCTTTACAAAACGAGTCTTTGAGTGACAGTAAGATTAATGGCTTCCGGTTTTCCAGCACCTCCTGGGTCTGTAAACACTGCTCTGAGTTTTACACAATTCTCTCCTGAAAAGATTCTCTTATAGAGCAAGTTCCTCTAATACTCATACACACGACTCGATTTCTCATATTTCGGTTTCCCTGCAGGTTTTTAAAATGACATCAACTGGGTACACTGTAATATGTATTTATAGCTCATAGAGATTTGAAAGGAAATAAAATTAGGCCAGCCTGACCTCGCATGCAAGTCATTTCCGTATATCCTGGTCGCACCAGAAAGAAGACAAATATCATAAAACCTGAGCCCGTGTGAACTCCTTCAGGATTTAAAATGTGATATTTACCTAGACCATAATTAAATCTGGTTACACGTGCTGGTGCTTGACCCAACTATTTTTTTGGCCAAAAACTGTAACAAGCAGCCAGTGAGTGGAGTCCTTTCTATTCTCTCCAAAGCTCCCACCCTGGCCCCGAGTCAGGTATCCGAGACACATAAAATGGCATGGGTGTTCTTCCAGCCTCCTGTTTCCGAAGTTTCTGGAGCAGGTGATCATTAATACAAATTTATAGGCCGTGACAGGATTTTTAAAAAATGTACTGTGGCTGAATAAAAACCGTAAGCTTTTCACACGTGCTTTTTAAAATACCAAATATGTTTAAAGAAAAAAAAGGAAAGTTACAGATTTACCCACACTGGTTTCTACAAAAGGTACTGAGCTAAACAGTCTTTGACAAAAACAAAAAAAAATCTCCCGAAAGAGGGTGATTTCTTTGGCAAAAATGTAGATCTCCTGTATTTCAAAAAGTTGTATAAGGATCTAAAGCAGCCATGTCTCAGAGAACGGTCTGCTGTTAAGACTTCTGTCAATGCCAGAGTGTGGGGTGGCGGAAGCCCATGAAAGCTCTGGATCGCGTGTTGGGTGTGTGTGTGCGTGTGTGATAGGGTGGCTGGAAACTTCTCTAATGCTCCTCCCCCCCCAAATTTGGTTAGATTGAAAGGAAGTACTATTAGTTTCTGTTTAAATTTAAAGTGAGGACTAAGCTAAACACGGTTTTATGAAAGGAGTATTTTTAGGAATGAATGGGTCAGTCACTAGTCCATGAGAAGTGGATTTCCAACAGGCCATCGCTCCATCTTGCTAAAGAAGTATGTCTGCAATGGAGACCTTTGCTTTCTGAGAGAATACATTTTTTGGTGCTTTTTTTTTTTTTTTTTTTTTGCGGTACGCGGGCCTCTCACTGTTGTGGCCTCTCCTGTTGCGGAGCGCAGGCTCCGGACGTGCAGGCTCAGCGGCCATGACTCACGGGCCCAGCCGCTCCGCGGCACGTGGGATCCTCCCGGACCGGGACACGAACACATGTCCCCTGCATCGGCAGGCAGACTCTCAACCACTGTGCCACCAGGGAAGCCCTTTGGTGCTGTTTTAAATGGTTCTGCATCAGCATAGCTAACATTTCTCCTCCCTTGCTGTCGCAGCGTGGCTGGTTCTTACAATTTACAATAGACACATGCAGTTTGGCCCTTTGTGATTTTTCTTATATAGTTTTTTGAGGTCAGCAAAGAAGATTCTGAAATCTATTTTGTAAATTATTAAAACAATGGGTGTTATGGAAGTAGCAAAAGCAGATGTGTTTTTTCACGTTATTAGCCAGATCACTTTGTTTCTCTTTTGCTTTATTAAATAAAATGTACTATTTCCTCTGACATTTATTATTCTGACCCTAAGATTAGGAAAAACCGATCATAGGAAAAGATTATTTACTGTCACTCTGCTTAGCTTGCACTTTAATGATAAGAAACCAATTTGCTGAGATTTCTTTCAGGCTGAAAATGTTTCACCCAATCTGTTTGCATTTTTAATAACAGTAAAATAAGCAAACCCTCTGATAACAGTGTTTAGCATTAATTTTTAATAATCTCATGCCTTTTAAGTTGCCCTTTGTATCTTGGTGTGGGGAAAAAACACTTTGTATAGAAAATTAATCAGAAAATAAAATTTATTTCTGACCCCTTCCTTATTCTTGGCGTCTACCAGAGAGTCAGTGACGCGGGCTGCCAAATGTTTCTGAAAGTGCTTCTTCAGAAGCAATGCCACCAAGGCCAACAGCCAAGAAAAGAGTTTTTAATTTTCTGCTCAGTAATATTTCCTCTCTCTTCATGGTTGGATTCTCCTAGGCTCCAGAGTACTGAGCTGTCTCTACGAACAGCCTTTATGATTGAGTACTATCTGCCCAAGGGTCCTTGGAATTGTCTGTTGGGTCAATGTAAAGACCTGGATACAGCAATTTTTATCATTCACTCACTCATTCATCAAAGTAATGAAAATTTATTGAACACCCACCGCACACCGAACCTTGTGCGGGGCACAGGGGCATAGCAGTGATCAATTCAGCCAGGTCTAAACAATGTAGCTGTGGGGAAACAGCTAGGCTTCTATACATTCTCTGTCAGGTACGTCTGTGGTGCCTGAGGTACCAGGAAATGTTTAGGAGAATCTCCATGAAGCCCAGCCCCCTCATGCCTGACCTATTCCGGCTTCAGATTCCTCACCTGAAAACTGAAATAATACCTCCCTCGTTGCATTGTTGTAAGGATTAAATGAGACATACTTATTATAATGCCTGGCACAAAGTGCAATCATAAATGTTGACTACTCTTATTGTTATCTGCAATAATGATAACAGTTCAAAAAGTAATAGCTATCTATCATTTATTTTCTGCTATGCGTTTATATGATAGGCTCTCTGTTAGGCACTGTTAGGTATATTATTGGTAATTCTCTCAACAGTCCTCTCAATGAGTCTGACTATTTAGGTCCAGAGAATTTCAGTAGCTTGCCCAGGGACGCCCAGTTACAAGACCAGCAGGTCTCCTGCTTCTCTGAGGGGACTCCCACCCGCTTAGTGATGACAAGAAACAGCTCATGGCTTGGTGATCCAGTTCCCACTTGGGGAATGCTGGGGTGTGAGGAGAAATTCCCCCTCCGTATGATTTCAGGACTCACGTCCAGGTCCACAGCCCTAATACCAGCAACGGTGGGCAGACTCCACAGATCATCTCAGGTAGATCTGTTCCCCCCACCTTCCCAATTTCTTTGTTATGAGATATACTGTCGGGAATGTGGAGGTCATGGGAAAGCCCTCTCCTGGGCACAGGGAATCCATCAATGCCACCCAGGTCGTGTGACCTGGAAGAGGACTTTGGCATTTCTGGACACCAGTTTCTTCGCATAAAACGAGAAAAGCCAGTAAATATTGAGTGCTTTCATTTAACCCTCCCAGTGACCCAATGGGAAAAAAATATTATTTATGATTCCACCCAAGGTTGTGCAGCTTTTTAGTGGTGGAATCAGTCCAGAAACCTAAGTCTGCCCAAGTCCAATCTCAAGATCTTTCCACATCACCACAGCTGGGTTTGAGTTCATTTCCCAGCCATGGCGACTTGGGCATCTCCCATCTCCCATCAAAGATCATACAATATCTGTTACCATATGTATTCTAAAACAGATGCTAGCCAATCTTGAAGGCCTTCCCTGTAACAGCCAATTTCGAATGAATTGCAGTGAAGAGTCACATTGCTTTCTCTGTGAGTTACTGTCATCTTTTTTATTCACGTCTTTTAACCTGGATTATCACAGCGTTATTTTTATCTCTCCTTTTCACGTGGCAGGGCAATCGCGAGGCTGCTTTGGGTCTGGTTGTCTGGGAGTCGATGAAGCTATCCTCCTAACTTTGTGTTACTGAGCTGGGGGAAGATTATCCAACTGCAAATGTTTTTCATGCACAGCCTGACCCTAACCTAAATACTTGCCCAGCCACACTTCCATTGCTGGCATTTTTGCTGAAGTGGAGTTTGTAATTAAAATCCTCCTTGGCTTCTATAGTTTCTCTCCTATTCAAGCTACATGTTTCAAGTGGTTATCACGCCTAACACAGCAACTGTAAAATGGAAATTAAAAAATTAAGGGTTGGATGCCAAAACTGAAACAAACACCAATAAATATTCTCATGATATCCCTACATGAAACACCCTTTGATAACCAGGCCTTCCAAGGTTTTGCTTGTGTGTTTGAAAATAAGTACCTACAGATTCAGCTTACACCTGATATAATTATTCCCCATTCTGCCTTTCTGAGATCATAAAAATAACAAGTTTATTCCACCAAAGGCAAGTAATACTTAGAAACAATTACAAAAAGTTAATGAAAGGAATAATTAAATGTATGTTAAATAACAATATATCCAACACAATTGTGTTTGGAATGAACATCATCTCATGAACAGAGTTCTGAGTGATGTCAGCACGAATCTTGATTCGTCCACATTCTCATCCAACTGCAAAAATATTTTCCCCTGTAGGACTGCAAAATAAAGTATATTCTGGTTGCCACCAGATCTGATAGTGTTTTAAATTACCATATTTAGACCTTAGCATTCCAATAATAGAGCAGGGAAACAATTCTTGAAACAGTCCTCATTCTTAGCACATTATATGTAAGTAATCCCCACGGCCAGCATTTATATCTGCCTGGTTACTCCTCCCAAACTTGTTCACAGCATTTTGAAAAATCCCATTTTAAACTCACCTGTCTAGTTTTTTTTTTTTTAAATCAAAGAGAATATATATGTGTTGGAGAGGGTATTCTATCACTCCACTTGAGGATGGGTTGGCTTCAGGCCATCAGTCTTTCCAGGATTGGAAAATATTCTTTAGGCCTATGTGTAAGTGTATGGTGAAAATAAAAGCTCTTCATTTTCCAGGGTGTTTTACTCTAGGATATTTTCACCTCTTTGGAAGCCGTCTACACTCCTCCTGCCTGACTTTAATTTTAGTCTGTCATTTTAGCTAGAGACCAAAAAATTATCTTGTATAGGCCGTCATGTCTAGAAATAATAGTTTTTGAGATAAGCCTCCCCAACCATGAAAAACATTTTCTTCTTTGTAAGGTTTCAATATTTCTTGACACAATTAATGAAAAAATACCAAACACACTTATTAGTTAAGGGTGAAATATATGTTCCTAACGAATGTCTAATGTTACAAAATCGTATATGACCTCATAATTTTTTTACAGCAATTTACGTAACACAAAACAGATAATGCTGCCGTCTCTGGAAGGAAAATAAGTGCCTAAGGGTTTATACTAAATGTAAGAGCAGCAGCAGCAGGAACAGAGGTGTCTCTTCCTTGGTTCTGGATCCTACTTTGCTGTTAATGCAACTGATCCTACTTTGCTGTTAATGCATTGGACCTTTTGGCAACCTGGTCCCATGGAATAGTCCACGGGTCAAAGAAAACTCCCAAGTCTCTTTCAGCTCCGCTACACGCGATCTGCAAAATATTTCTAGCTGTTCCCTTTCTCAGGCGCTTCTTGGAGTGTGTTTCTCGTCTCCCTGTAGTTGGGGTACTGATGAATTGGGAGTAAAGTCATGTGTGTCGACTCCAGGCCAGAGCCTTTAATTGCTGACACAAGAGCCCTTTTGCTTTTCTTCTATCTTGGCAATTGGCAATGTTCAGGAAGGTGGGTACGGCCTCAGGCTGAGGTCAAGAGTAGGAGATAGGGAGCTAAGCAAGAGCCAGTATGCAGCAACCATGGAGCTTGAGAGAAATAACCCTTTGCTATGAGGAGCCACCCAGATCTGGGGGTTGATCCTTACTGCTGCATCTCTCAGCCTCTCCAGACTGATGCCATAATGAAGTAATTTTTAAGAGAAAAAGAGCACATTATAGATTGGGTGACACACATTTTATGTGCATCCTTGGCAATTGCTATAATTATTTTCTTAACCCATTAACCTAGGGCCCCAGTAGTCCAGAAAGCAACTCTGTGCAATTCCGGCATCAGGGTATATGCCACAGAGATCAGAGTGTGACCTCGGTTTCAGGACCACTCTGGGCTTGTCACTTTGTGCAAGGGTCCATTTAACTAAGCTAGGCGATAGCATATTTGGTTCCAATTCCTTTTTAAATTATTTTTCCTTCATGTGAAGTAAGGATTACACATGCTAACAATCTTCTTTTTACTGCCTTTGAAACCACTGGGTTTTTTCCACATGAGAATGACTTAGGCAGTGCATTTCTGTTTGCAAAGACTTTCTCACAAAATGGTAATAATTGTACTTATGCTTAACTGACAAAGTAGACGTGAGCATCATTGACATAACGTATGCAAATAACACTCTGTTAACTACAAAATCCTCTACACGGTTGAGTTATTTGTATCTCCTCTGATTATAATCTTTGGAGGTAGACCGGTAGATAATTCCACCATTTTACAGATGGGAATAGTTGTGTTTCTAAGAGGTACAGCGACTCACCCAGAACACTCAGTGTGTCATAAAGCCAGGCTTCAGCCCACATCTTTAAATTCTAGTTCCATTTCGCCTTCCATTATGCCACACAGGCTGGAGAAAAGCTGGTGTCTTAGCAAATAAGTGGGTCTAGGAGTCATGGATGGTACAATCCTTTAGGCTTTCGATTTCTTCAGTACCCTTTGCAATGTTAAAGATATCATCCTTGTTGATTTATTTCTTATTTTTCTCAGTGGAGAAATTTGTAGGGGAAATGATCTCCTTCAGAGAAAGGGCTAAGCTTCAGAAGGTTCACGGTGTAGATAAGAAACCATCATGCAGTGGGAGGAGACCACTGCAGTATATCTGTTTGCTTCTCTAGACTCAAGTGCGAACTCCATCATTGGATGGGGACGCTTACAAGACAGCCCCCAGCACGTCCGTGGGCGCCACACTTTGCATCTTCATTTCAGAATCTGACTCTCACAAAGTACAAATTATTTATGTATATAAACTTGCTCTAAGCTGAGTCAATTTACATAAATATTTAATGAGTTTCCTTTACTGTGTGCTGTGTTGTTTTTTCCCTTGTAACAGAGGTGAAAATCTATTGGTTCCAAGCAAAAAGGCAGGCTGGTGGAGTGACGTCGTCGTTTGAATGAGTTAGTAGTGGTTGTGGTGAGGAAGCACATCTCTTGTGGGAAACTGGAACCAAAATTAAAAACAAGGGTGCATCACACAAAAGAGAACATTATTATTTCACAGAATGTGTGGAGCGTCAGGGGGTGGGTAGTAGAAGAACCCGGACACTGGAAACACAAATACCGTTGATTCTTGTTATTTGTGGTAGTCATGGTCTATAAGGTCATCGAGATTGAATGAATGAATATTGAACAATGCATTGGTCTTAGGGGAAATTGGTCCTGAGAGCCTCTGGTCAACCGATCAATACATAGCCTTTTTTAACGTATGTGTGTTCTATTTAAAGACACACACATATATATATATATTTCATTAACATTGGACTCAAGGCCGGCTATAACTCATACCTAAAGGAAGCTGCTCTAACACAGGCATTTTCACCGTAAGGCACATCACAGCCTTCTTACACTTAGGAACACTAGACAGCACGTCAGCCCTGAGCTTGGGGGCCATTTCGAGCAGCGACATTACCAAAGAAAAACACAAATATAGGAGAAACGTGGCGCTAAGTAGACTGGAAAAGGACACTTGTTTACAACAGGAGCTGAAACAAGAAAGCAGAGGGTTGCCTTGTTGGAAGCATGCACACTGGGTGTCGCAAATTTTTGCGGCTCTGCACATGCCTGCAAAGCTCTGTGAGTATTGGTTTTGAGGTTACAACCAAACTTTACTGAGTAGGTAAATTCACAACTACAGTGGTCCTCCCTTATCCGAGGGGAATACATTCCAAGAGCCCCAGTGGATGCCTGAAACCTTGGCTAGTACTGAACCCTATATATACTATGTTTTTTCCAATACATACACACCTATGATAAAGTTTAACTTATAAATTAGGCACAATTAGAGCTTATTGGAATTCCCAGCATCACTACTCTTGCACTTTGGGGCTATGATTAAGTAAAATAAGGATAACTTGAACACAAGCCCTGTGATACCAATGATAAACCAGATAGCTACTAAGTGATGGGACAGAGGACTGGACTGGACTGGATAATGGAGGGAAACACTGAACAAAGGGATGATTCACGACCTGAGTGGGACAGCAGGACATTTCATCCTGTTACTCAGAACGAGTGCGCGATACAAAATGTATGAATTGTTTATTTCTGGAATTTTCCATTTAATATTTTTGGACAGTGATTAATCACAGGTAACTGAAACCATGGAAAGCAAATGCACGGATAAGGCGGCAGGGACCACTGCATGAGATTTGTGAATAATGAGGACCAACTGTATCGGGGTTTGAATCCACTTCTTAGCTTGGCCAAGTTGCCCAAGCTTTACGAGCCTTAGTTTTCTCATGTATAAAACGCTGACGATACGAATTACTTTTTAGAGTAACGGAGGATTATGTGACAATGGGTGTAAGGTGCATGGTGCATAGTAGAAGTTTAACACATTATAGCTGCATATTATCATCATGGAGCTACATAGGGAGGAGAAAACATCTTGGCAGAACAGAAAAAGAATGCCAGAAAAGCCTGGTCAAATCCAAATTCCAGCACTCAGTAGCTGTGTGACCTTGGATAAGTTATCGTTTGTGAGACTCAGTTTTTTGCTCTATAAAATGAGCACAATAATATCAAATTGACAGTAAAGTCTAAGTGTGTGACTGTGTATATTAAACGGGAAAAGTGAGTGTCCTGACATACAATTACCTCAAGAAAAGTCAGTTTCATTCTCCATATCCCCATGTTATTTTATTGTCAAGTAAAATTTTTACCCAGTTGATGTGGGTATTTATAATTTTTAAATAGAAGAATATCCTTTTAACCTGACTGATGGTTACATAATGTTATCTGTAATAAAGAGTCAAAGGCAATCAGGTGTTCATGGGGACACACATACATATACAAACACCTTCTTCTCCTTCGTGTGAAAAGAAAGAAACCACATAATTTTGTAGTAATTTTTAAAAGTAGGATTTAGAAATTATAATGTAAAAGAGAAAAAGAGAATATGCCTATTATTCTTTAAAACTCTCCCAAATTGACTTCATTTCAAAAGTTTCCTAGTGTACTCAGGGAAGGACAGTTGACTGGTTAGAAAGACTATTTTGCAATTGGATAGATGAGGGAGATTTCACCTGGGTTAAACAAAGGGTCACTGACAATAACTGAGGCTGTGAGGCCCCGCAGAGATGATGCTGAGGTTAGAATACAGCTGAGCACAGGTGAGGAGTGGGTTACTGATACCACTAATTTTAAGATGAATGAGGATATATAACGGGAGAATTAAGAAACAGATGAGACTGAAAGAAAATGTCCTATCTCTTTTCTCTGTTAGATATTTCTTGATTTTAATTCATAGTCGAATTATGTAATATCCACTGAATACCCAGATCCAGGCACAGGTAAGACGTTCATCAGGAATATGCCTGACTCTCCATTAGACGTTCCTGGAAAGGTCTGACCAGAGGACGGTACTCTCAATACTGAGGTTCAGCCTGATCTTCCTCCCCAGGTAAGGAAGAGTGAAGAAAACAAGCCCACCAGCACTGTCTGAAAAGTTAAACAGACTTAAAGTGGTGGCTACACTCTCATTCTCCAATGAGCCTTTACTGACATGCTCACCAGAGATAAAGGTAAGAAAGCCCTTCTGTTGGTCTACTTCTGGGACCTTTGCTCCATACAGGGTCTAATCTAGACCTTCCTCCTGTATGTTCAGGTTAGAGATCTCTTAGATTGTACATACACCCCCAAACTCCTATAACATGCATCGACCAGACTACCTTTTATCACTCAACTTACTTTGAAAAGAGCACTAATCTGAAATGTGAATGAAGCTCTGATTTATACAGACAACGACAAGTCTACAAGAACTTTATTTGTTCATCAATATTCATGGATATGCCTGAGACTTAATATCGCCATTTTGTTTGTGACAAAACCCCAAATATGGAGAGATTAAGTGACTACGACTGGGTAGAAAAGCAGGATTGAGAAAACAACAAACCCTATTCCTAGATAAAGAAAACACGTGGTCAAGAACTAGAAAGTTCTCGACTTCAATTTTGATTGCTTTCGACTGAATAGACTGTGCTGTTAGTTCCAAATAAAAATTAATTATATTCATGGCTGTTTAAATAATGCAAATGAACAAGTTTTTAATCACACCCTTGATTATTACCCAATTTAAACATATGCCTTCAAGCTTCATTTTAGAAACTTTGCTCTTGTTAATCACAGTGTCTTAAGTATTGTTAGTCTCTGTCAAAAACCTTCACTTTTTTTTTTCCAGAAAAATAAACTGAAAATTTAACAATCTGCTTTGCAGAAATTTTCAGTGCATGCAAACAGGAGTTCAGAGTAGAACATATGGGATTCAAACACGATCCTGTCATATAAAATTAGTTTAAAAGTAAAACTAAGATGTGATCACTCTGCTGTATGTTCACGTGTGTAAGCTAACCATTAATCTCAGATAATGCCTTTTACATTCCTGGTCTAACCACTCTTAAGCGATTTCTCATTTAAATGTCAGTTTCCATGACAAATAACTTGGCTTGGAGGTATTTTTTGTTCCCTCATGGTTTCAGGAAGGTAAATTTGGGTTATTTTAGTTAGGGCAGTTTTATGAGTTTTATTGGCTCATTAGTTCCATTAGAAGACTGACATATTGCTTATTTTAAAATGATTGCTGGACTTCCAGAAAAATATTCAGGAATCAATCCTTGTGTAAAGTCAAGAACATTTAAGTGTGAATATTATATGATCCCACTCACCAGGTCAAGTCGTTCAGCTATTTATGGATATAAGTCTTTTGAAAACAAGGCATTTCCATAGGGCTCACACAGAGAAATGCCTGTGAAATGGTGGTCACCGGATACTACTTGTTTTAGGAAAAATTTTAGGCTAAGGTCGTCTTGTCCTTGTATGATACAAAACTTTTGAGTCCTAACCAAACACTCACATAAATTTGCCTGTAAGAGTCTGTAATAGGCTAATCAGTGTCCATTCTCCATCTTCCAAATCCATATTTTGAAATCCTAACCCCCAGTATTCCAGAATGTAACCTTATTTGGAAATGGGGTCTTGCAGATGTACTTGGTTAAGATGAGATCGTACTGGAGCAGGGTAAACCCTTAATCCAATATGACTGGTGTCCCTATGAACAGGGGAGATCTGGACGCATGTATACAGGATGTCATCATGTGAAGAATGGACTTATGTTGTCAAAAGCTAAGGAATTACAGAAGCTAAGACAGAAGAAAATCTGGGCACAGATTCTTCCCCAGTGCCTCCAGAGGGAGCATGACCCTGCTGACACCTTATCTTGGACCTCTAGCCTCCAGAATTGTGAAAGAATAAATTTCTGTTGTTTAAATTGTTTAAGCCTCTCCCAGTTAGTGGTACTTTATTATGGCAGACGTAGCAAAACTAACACAGAGTCGTTTTGGAAAAAAATAGATTGGCTTTGTTTCTTTCCTTTGTTGTCTACATCAATACTGAAGTGGTTTGGACTTCAATGAACAGGAACATAATTTCAAAACTTAAACTTCCTCAAGAGAATGTTAATCCTTCCCCCTTCAGATCTGGTCTCTAAAGCTGTATCTCTCACTCCAGTAAGTAGTACAAAATATCTGAACAAGCTGGACTTCTAGAGATGGAGGGTGATGGTCTTCATGAAGTTTGGAATGAAAAGGAGTTGAAATATAAAAACATGCCAGTTTTCTTTGGCCCTGTGTCCAGGGAAGAGACGGTATCCTGAGGCTAGTTCAGGATTAATCTCCATTCGTCTCTGGAATGGTACAGGGAATTCATCTGTCAGTGTGATGAAACACTTTCCCTCCTATGGCTTTGACTCGCCAGTAACAGATCTAACTGTTCAGAACACTAGCTGGGTGAGTCTTCCATTTATCCAGTCATACTTCAGGGATATTATGGGTTTGATTCCAGACCAAATAAAGCGAATATCCCAATAAAGTGAGTCACATGAATTTTTTGGCTTTCCAGGGCATATAAAAGTTATGTTTACATATTAAGTGTACAATAGCATGATGTTTAAAAAGCAATGTATATGCCTCAATGAAAAGATACTTTATTGCTAAAAAAATGCTGAAACCATCATCTGAGTCTTAAGCCAGCTGCATCTTTTTGCTGGTGGAGGGTCTTGCCTCCATGCTGGTGACTGCTAAAGGTTGGAGTGGCTGGAGCAGTTTCCTAAAATAAGACAACAATGAGGTTTGCTCCATCGATTGACTCTTCCTTGCACGAATGAGATCTCTGTAGCATGCAATGCTGTTTGATAGCATTTTACCCGCAGTAGAACTTCTTTCAAAATTACAGTCAATTCTCTCAAGCACTGACACTGCTTTATGGACTAAGTGTATGTCATACTCTAAATCCTTTGCTGTCATTGCAACAATCTTCACAGCGTCTTCACCAGGAGTAAATGCCATCTCAAGAAACCACTTTCTTTGTTCATATGTTCTTTGTTCATAAGAAGCAAATCCTCATTCATAAAAGTTTTATCATGAGATTGATTGAAGTTTCATCACGGAATTCAGTTACATCTTCAGGCTCCACTTCTAATTCTAGTTCTCTTGCTATTTCCACGACACCTTTAGTTATTGCCTCCATTGAAGTTCTGAACCTCTGAAGTCATCCATGAGGGCTGGAATCAATTTCTTCCAACCCCCTGTTACTACTGATATTTTAACCTCTTCCCATGAATCATGAATGCTCTTTTTTTTTAAAGAAAAAAGATGATTTTTTTTTTTTTTTTGGCTGTGTTGGGTCTTCGCTGCAGTGTGCGTGCTTCTCATTGCGGTGGCTTCTCTCGCTGCGGAGCATGGGCTCTAGGAGCAAGGGCTTCAGTAATTGTGGCACGCAGGCTCAGTAGTTGTGGTGCACGGGCTTAGTTGCTCCGCGGCATGTGGGATCTTCCCGGACCAGGGATCGAACCCGTGTCCCCTGCATTGGCAGGCAGACTCTTAACCACTTTGCCACCAGTGTAGTGCCCATGAATGCTCTTAATGGCATCTAGAATGGTGAATCCTTTCCAGAAGATTTTCAATTGCGCTTGCCCAGATCCATCAGAGAAACCACTATCTATGGCAGCTATAGCCTTACGAAATGCGTTTCTTAAATAATATGAGTTGAAAATTGAAATTACTCCTTGATCCATGGGCTGTGGAATGGGTGTTGTATTAGCAGTCATGAAAATAACATTAATTTCCTTGTACTTCTCCATCGGAGCTACTGAGTGACCAGGTGCATTGTCAATGAGCAGTAATATTTTGAAAGGAACTTTCTGTCCTGGGGACTAGGTCTTGACCATGGGCTTAAAACATTCAGTAAACCATGTTGTAAACAGGTATGCTATCACTCAGGGTTTGTTGTTCCACTTATAGAGCAGAGGCAGAGTAGATTTAGCCTAATTCTTAAGGGCCCTAGGAGTTTCAGAATAATAAATGAGCATTGGCTTCAACTTTAAGTCACCAGCTGCATTAGCCTGTAACAAGAGAGTCAGCCTGTCCTGTGAAACTTTGAAGCCAGGCATTGACTTCTCCTCTCTAGCTATGAATGTCTTAGACGGCATCTTCTTCCAATATAAGGCTATTTCATCTACACTGAAAACCGGTGGTTCAGTGTAGTCCCCTTCATTAATTAGCTTAGCTAGATCTTCTGGATAACTTGCTGTAGCTTCTGCATCAGCACTTGCTGTTTCACCTTGTACTCTCATGCTATGGAAACGGCTTCTTTCCTTAAACCTCATGAATCAACCTCTGCTAGCTTCAGGCTTTTCTCATTCAGCTTTTTCACCTCTTGCAGCTTCATAGACTTGAAGAGAGTCAGAGCCTTGCTCTGGATTAGGCTTCGGCTTAAGGGAATGTTGGGGCTGGTTTGATCTTCTGTCCAGATCACTCAAACTTTCTCCATATCAGCAATAAGGCTGTTTCGCCTTCTTATCATTCATGTGTTCACTGGAGCGGCACTTTTAATTTCCTTCAAGAACTTTTCCTTTGCTGACTGACGTTTTGGCACAAGAGGCCCAGCTTTCAGCCTATCTCAGCTTTCAACACGCCTTCCTCACTGAGCTTAATCATATCTAACTTTTGATTTAAAGTGAGAGATGTGTAACTCTTCCTTTCACGTGAACACTTACAGGCCATTGTAGGGCTATTAACTGGTCTAATTTCAATTTGTTGTGTTTCAGGAAATAGGGAAGCCCGAGGAGAGGGAGAGAAGTGGAGGAATGGCTGGTCAGGGGAGGGGTCAGAACACACAACATTTATCAGTTGAGTTTGTTGTGTTATAGGGGCATGGTTCACAGCACTATAAAACAATTTCAGTAGTAACATCAAAGATCACTGCACAGAGATGACCATAACAAATATAATAATAATGCAAATGTTTGAAATATTGCAAGAATTACCAAAAGGCGATACAGAGACACGAAGTGAGCAAATTCTGTTGGAAAAATGTCACTGATAGATTTGACGGATGCAGAGTTGCCACAAACCTTCAATTTGTAAAAAAAAAAACACCACAGTATCTGAGAAGCACGATGAATCTAAGCAAAATAAAATGAGGTACGCCTGTATTAGAAATTATATTCTCATATCTAGCATTTCAGGTAAAAGGCAGTGTCTGTGAGCTCAGCCAATGTGAAGAAGTACATGGGGACTGGTATAGACTGAATGTTTGGGTCCCCTCAAAATTCTCATGTTGAAATCCTAACCCCTTAGGAGGTAGGGCCTTTGGGAGGTGGTCAGGTCATGAAAAAGAGCCCTCATAAATGGGATTAGTGCCCTTAAAAGAGAGCTCTCTAATCTAGGCCTTTCTGCCATATAAGGACAACAGAAGACGGTCATCGATGAAGAAGGAAAGGGGCTCTCACCAGACATTGAATCTGCTGGCACCTTGATTTTGGACTTCCCAGACTCCCAGAAAGATGAGAAATAAATTTCTCTTGTCTATAACCCACCCAATCTATGGTATTCTGTTACAGCAGCCAGACTTATTCTTTGTCAGGCAGGGACTCATACCTTTCTAAACTTGCCAAGCACAGGATGTGGGGAAAAGCCATGTGGTCAAGAGTCCCGAGTGGTTGGTCCAGAGGCCACATTACTGACCCTGTTACCCTTGTAGGGGAGACAGAAGAGGGAACCAGCACTGAGGACCTAATACGTACCCGGGCCCCGGACAGGCCCTCCATAGTTGCTAAGTCCTTTATAACAATCTATCGCCCTTTTATAAATAAGGAAACAGTGGCTCAAGTTCAGATAACGAATAAATGTCATTACTAGTTCTCCGAAGCGCAAGCTTTTACTCCTTCTAAAATGTCCATGCAGAAGCAGTAAACTATAACACAGACGCTATTCTTATTACTATCCCTGTTGTTGTTATTCTATTTCCCTCAAACATATTAGGATAGGGAAGTGTTTATGACCCATGATAGCATATATGAATCAATCCAGGCTAGGGGCTCCTTATCTTCTATACCTTTTGTTTATGATCACATATTTTATAAATTAAGCATTTATAAAATACTATGGGGCTTCCCTAGTGGCGCAGTGGTTGAAAGTCCGCCTGCCAATGCAGGGGACATGGGTTCGTGCCCCGGTCCGGGGGGATCCCACATGCCGCGGAGCGGCTGGGCCCGTGAGCCGTGGCCGCTGAGCCTGCACGTCCGGAGCCTGTGCTCCGCAACGGGAGAGGCCACAACGGTGAGAGGCCCGCGTACCGCAAAAAATAAAAATAAAAATAAAAAATACTATGAAGTAGTGTTTCTCCCAGTGTCTTCCAGAATGATCACCTGCATCAGAATAAGCTGGGTCGGTGGAATCTAAAATACAACACGAATGAACATATCTATGAAGCAGAAATAGACTCGCAGAAACATGGAAAACAGACATGTGGTTGCCAAGGGGGAGGGGAGGTGGGGGAGGGACGGATTGGGAGTTCGGGATTAGCGGATGCATACTATGATATAGAAGATGCATAAGCAACAAGGTCCAATTGTACAGCACAGGGAACTATATTCAACATCCCGTGATAAACCATAATGGAAAAGAATATGAAAAAGAATATGTGTATATATGTATAACTGAGTCTCTTTGCTGTACAGCAGAAATTAACACAACATTGTAAACCAACTATACTTCAATAAAATTTTTGAAAAATTAAGAAAAAACAGTAAGTTGGGATGCTTATAAAAAAAAACAACGCCCAGAACTCTGCCCCAGACCTACCGAATTGGAATAGGCAGGGGATACCATGGAATCTGAATTTTTAAAGAGTACCCCTGGGTGATTTTTATGCAGATTACAGTTTGAGAGCCACTGCTGTAAAGGTTGGGGAACCAAAGGTCTCTCAGGAAAATTCTTTGCCTCTGGCACACTGAGTTTCTATACGTAGAACTTATGTCAGGCTCCACTGTTACCAAGGGCTGTCTCAGGTGCAGAAGCCCGGGGATACGGGAGGGTCACAAAAAGGACACAACTTATGCAAGGCTCACATCAGAGAGGAAGAGTTGTAAACTTCGTACAAAACAGTTTAACAAGCAGATCTGAGCTCACCTTAGAGGCGAAAGCCGTGGCTGTGGAATAATGGAGGGCATTGGGACTCTAAACGTCTCGGTCAAAGAAAACGTTGTCCTGATTGCCCCAAGCAAATTCTGTGTCTTTATCTCTTCTATCTCATGAAAGATTCAGCCTTAAGCAGTTGCTTCTCTATCATTTATCCAAGGTGGGCATTGGGCACAATGTAAATAGATAGTTTGATTCTGACTTGTATGAAGTTAAGGTGCAGAACCAAACTACCCGTGTTTTAAATTATCTACAGCTATGCTGTCTGGTTTGAAATGCTTAACTCCTTCCATTTTTATGGGCGGAAAAGAGTGCTGGTAGTCTGAAGGGCTGCTCGATCTTACTGAGCAGTTCAGTTCACTGAAGTCCCACGTCGGAAAGAGTGGTTTGGGGATTCTCAACAGCCTGAATTAGGAGAATTTTATGTGTACTTCTCTGACAGAATCCGAACCTGAGTCAAAATTCAATACAGAGCCATTACCACATGCTTGTGTTTTAATTTCAGAGTGAGAAAGAAATGCCATCCCAGATTTAAATAGCAACCATTGGTGAGTGTTTGTCTTTGTGAAGTGCTACTGTGCCTGGAGCTGGCAAACACCTCCTTTACTCTTCATGACACCCCAATGTAGGTTTAATTATGCCCATTGTACAGACGAGAAAATGGAGGCCCTGAGAAATTACGCAATTTGCCCTGCGTTATGCAGTGAGAAAATGGCAGAGCTAAGATTAGAACCAGCATCTGGGTGATGCCGATGCCTGGGTTTGCAACCTCCTGTTTTTCTTCTTCTTCTTTTTTATATTACACAGGATATAAACATTGTTTACTTTGTCGAAGGGGATGACAACAGTTTTTTTTATAGTTCGAGCTTGAATTTTTCTACTGAATACAGCGTTCAGCATCCTTGAACAATGATGGGACAGAATAACTAATAGGGCTGTAGAACATCCTGTAACCCAACTGTCACTGCGGCTTTAGAGATTGATGGGCTGTTGCCACACCCTCTTAAGGAAAGATGTACCCCTGGATTCACAGAGGGTGGCAATTAGCATACAGAGTCTCATGCATTATTGTCTTTTTGCTTTCTCTTTTTATATCCCATCATTTTGAAATGGGGTAAAGAGACAATGTTCACAAAGCAAAGAGTACCTCACATTTTTATTTCCGTACAAATATGCCTAAAGTCATTGATTTAAAGTTCAGAAACAGTTGTAAGTTTTGGACACTTCTGAAAATAAGAATATCTCCGTGTTTACAAAAATGTTGGTATAGATTAAACTAAGACAAGATATAATTTTGGCTCACTTGCAATCTATGCTTATTAATGGTGGGATCCCAAACAATATCTCTATTAGCTATTCTGATGATGAGGGCAGCATTCAGTAGAAAAATTCAAGCTTAAGACATGAATTTACAAAAGATAACGATGGTAGCCCCTACTCTGAGAGGTGATGAAATATTCATTGTCTGTAATGTGCATAGGCGCATTGCAAGGTACAAATGGAAATCTCCATTTCACAGATGAGGAAACCGAGGCTCAGAGAGTTTAAGAAGTTTGACCGAACTCGATTGAGACCCAGGTCTTCTGACCTCAAATCCAGGCTCTCTGGCTTCCATCTAAGTACGGCTGAGTTTCCTAGAGAAACTTGTTATAAAGTGCATGTCCATTATAATAAAGAGGGGACCTTAAATTTTTGTTTTCCTCTCTGCTAAAGAAAGTTTATGCCATATTTGGGCTAGAGTGGAGCAAAGGCTTATCTTATCATAGTTTATGGACTGAGGCTTTTTTTTTTTTTTGCCATACACGGGCCACTCACTGTTGTGGCCTCTCCCGTTGCGGAGCACAGGCTCCGGACGCGCAGGCTCAGCGGCCATGGCTCACGGGCCCAGCCGTTCCGCGGCATGTGGGATCCTCCCAGACCGGGGCACGAACCCGTGTCCCCTGCATCAGCAGGCGGACTCTCAACCACTGCGCCACCAGGGAAGCCCAGGGACTGAGGCTTTTTAAAGTAGGTTTCAGGGTTCTGACTGCTATGTGTGAACAAGTAAGCTCTGGAGAAGGGCCTGGAAAAGAGAGGGCATGGAGGGGGGTAAGTCAACTTCCAGAGGCCAGGTGGTTCTGCTGAGGGCAGAGGGGCCTGAGCACCTCTTAGAAATGTGTCACCTCTCCTGTGTGTCATATTTAGCCTCAGGTTGCTATTCTCTTATCATTCTGATTTACTTAAAGTTAGGGCAAGTGACAGAACTGGTAAGAATGCTGTCAACTTTTCAAAACTTCATAAAAATCACTGGATATTTATATAGCACTTTGCAGTGTACATGGTTCTTTCTTGTGTGTTCTTTCTTACCTCATGATGTAATAAGACACAAGCAAACAAGCAAAAAATCCCAACAACACTAGAAGTTTATGACTTAAATTCAAGTCATGTTCTTTCTGAGTTTCCTCCTGTGTAGACGGAGATAGAAAAATAATAACACGGCCACAGTGCTGGTAATTGCATATTCTTACACGATAGCTTAGGAGGAGTCTAGAGAGACTTGAACAGACAAGAGCAAAACAAAGGATTCTTTAGCTCGCTTAGAGAGGGATGGGTATGATGAGGAATAAAGTGCAGGAATTTAAGAAAGATAAAACAATAATTTGAATAAGTGTTAAGATATGTTTGGGGTCTTCCCTGGTGGCACAGTGGTTAAGAATCTGCCTTCCAACGCAGGGGACACGGGTTCGATCCCTGGTCTGGGAAGATCCCACATGCCGTGGAGCAGCTAAGCCCGTGCACCACAACTACTGAGCCTGCGCTCTAGAGCCCGTGAGCCACAACTGCTGAGCCTGCGTGCCACAACTACTGAAGCCTGCGTGCCTAGAGCCCGTGCTCCACAACAGTAGCCCCCGCTCGCCGCAACTAGGGAAAGCCCGCGCGCAGCAACGAAGATCCAACACAGCCAAAAATAAATCAAATTAAAAAAAAGAAATGTTTGGAAGAGATTGACTTTCATTCTTGCTACAGATTTGTATCTGACGTGTGTGTCCTTTTTCACAAAGAATAGGAAATAATATTAAAATTTTGCTTTAAAAAAATGTACTTGAAGAAGTACCACAACAGTGTGATAACACCTTTTGGGTTACTACAGAAGTATTGATGGTTATTTTTTTTTTTCTTTGGCCTTGTGGCTTGCGGGATCTTAGTTCCCCGACCAGGGATCGAACTCTTGCCCCCTGCAATGGGAGCATGGAGTCCTAACCTCTGGTCTGCCAGGGAGCTCCCTTTTTCAAAGGAAGGTTATTTTAAATCTCACCATCAGTGAAGTTAAACCTGCTCCCTTTGCTTTCGGCATTTTCCTGCTTCCTTTGTCTAGGTTTGAAAGCAAAATTAAAATAAAATTTCTGCATGAAAATACAATGTAAAACAAAATAGTGGCATATTTGTTTAATAGGAGATGCTTTTGCATAAATAAAGAGACTAAAATTCTTAAGACCAGATTCTTGTTCCAATATAATCAAATGTAACAAAACTTGAGGGCAGTTTTGTAACTCCAAAGGCCTGGTAGTTCTCACTGAAGGCTTAGATCCATCCAGGTAAAAATGTCAGGAAAGACATCTTGTTTGTAATATGTCTGCTTACGCTTATGCTATTATTCAAGTCATAGAGTCACTGAACACCAAGGGAACAGTGTTTTCCCATTTTATTTTCATTTGTCCCATTTGGATATCACATACTTAGAAAGCATGTAGAAAAAAATACACTTAAGAAAATGATTATTTTAGGACAAATCTGCCTGCCTACAGTTATATGAATTGGGAAACCTGGTCAGATAAAGCTCACAGCAAAATCATATTCTAGAATTCATGGAAGCAGGTAATTGTAGACCTAGTCGGTAATGTTGAGCGAATTCTAAGCCTTTTGTTTTCACAAGAGAAAAGATGCAGCTAGTTAGGAGCTGGGCATCGAAGTGAATTTTATCCTAAAACACCACTCAAATTCGCCACACTCGCTGGTTTACTTTGTATACTAGCCCACGCTTTGTAAGCTCATTACTGAGGGTGACATGAGGAGTAGAGAATTTGCTCATGTGTGTGTGTGTATGTGCATGCACATGTGTGTGAGCATGTGTGTATAGGATCAGAGATGAAGCAATATTTGACATATATCCTTTTCTATTTAAAATTTCACACATTCTTAAGACAAGAGACCAGGCTGAAAAAACTAGCATCCAGATTCTTTTCTTTCTTTTCCTTTAAGTGGAATGTCACACCTTAAACTGTGTATTTGCCCAAGTGCTGAAAACAGGTTAATTAAATGTATCTATTTCAACAAATTCCTTGGGCAAACAGATTACCATAGGGGCACATAAAGAATGTGAGCATTAATTGCATTTGAGATTAGCCCTATTGAATTAAATTATCACACACTGATGTCCTTTGTTGTTAAACCATAAATAGTAGGCGTTTATACATCCAGCTATGATACTTTTACTATAAAACAGTCCTTCCATCAGTATGGGAAGGTTCAACCCAGAAAAAAAAAAATCTCCATTCTTAGTTAATAGTAAAAGAACCTTCTTGAAAATTACGTAAAAGGAACATTGACGGTCTATTTTATTATGTTTAGTGCTTTGGGGGAGAATAGCTGGATTCTTTGTCTTCCTAAAAAAAACATCTTTAGGTAACTCCAGTTCAAGATAAGTTTTCTAACCTACAATGCCCCCAAAAAGATAAAACCAAAGTACCTAATAAAAACTTCAATTTGTTGATAGATTAATTAAATTCCCTACCTACCCAACCCTGACTGAATCTGTCCCAAGGGGGTGAAATTGAAAGATGAGTTTGCTAATTAATGTTAATACAATGAATGGCACAATTAGAACTCACAAAAGAATGAACATCCCTTGATGAGAGAGTCAGCGAAAGCGTACAGGGGAATTCTCCAAACGTGCACAAGCTACTTAGAATAGAACAACTGAAATTCTATTAAATTTGATTTGACAATGATAATGCCTGAGGTAACCTTATAGAGAAATGTAAATCAAATATGAAATAACTATTATTTCAGGATTATCCTTAATCACAGTTTGATAACTTCAGTGCAAAACTCAAATCTTAAGAGACTGCAAGTATTTCTGGCTTTCCTGATTACAGATACTTGTGCAATAAGAGAATACTCAACATACTATCCCAGCCTCTGTGAATAGAACAAAATCGATTTTCTGAAAAAATATATGTTGTCCTATTATTCATTTCAAATGTTTAACAGGTAAAGTTGACTGTGTGTATTTACACTGCCCAAAATGGCCACAATTCTTCCCTCTCTGTATTGTATTCCTTGCAATTTGATTTGCAGCTTCTCCTATCAAAAAGCAAGGTGTATTTCTTTACTCTTTGAGGCCGGGATGTTCTGTGACGTGCTTTATCTAATAGAACCCAGTTCCAAATGTGGGCCCCAAGAGGCCTCTAGCTTCTGCTCAATCTAACCTTGCTACCACCAAGTGAACATGCTAGGCTCTTCTAGGCTGGGTTAGGCTGCTGGAGGATGACAAAGCACAAGGAACAGACAGAAATCATCCCAGCAAAGGCCACTCTAGGCCAGTCAGCCTTCTGCCAGTCCAAGAGGTGACCAGGGAAACATGAGTGAGCCCACTGGAGACCAAAAGAACCACCCAGAAGACCTTAGGCCAAAGAGGTGAGCTAAAAACCATAAATAAATTAACAGCTAATTTTTTTTATTAAGCCACTTAATCTGGGGTACTCTGTTATGCAGCGAAAGTTGGAAGTTTGCACAGAACTATTAGTTTTCTTTAACCACGTACAAGACATTGCTCATCCAGCTCAATTTACTATGGTCACAGATAAGAGTGATCATTATTTTTGATGGCCTTAGCCACTTGGTATCTTTCCAGATACAGAAACACTTCTTCCAAGTTAGAGGGTAAGTTAAGAGCACAGGCTCAAATCCCAGTGTGAGCTTGACATGTCTATGCCTTGATTTCTTCACACCCCCCACCAAAAAGGAGAAAATGACAATGCAGATGTTATAATGTATGTGTGAGGATTCACTGAGGTGATGAGGCGATGTATTTCAAACACTCAGTACATACTTCCTCAACATATGTTAGCCTATTCTGATTACTTAAAGGGATTCCAGGGACTTCCCTGGCGCTCCAGTGGCTAAGACTCTGCCTTCCAAAGCAGGGGATACGGGTTCGATCCCTCGTTGGGGAACTAAGATCCCACATGCCACGGGGCTACTAAGCCTGCGTGCTGCAACTACTGAGCCCATGAGCTCTGGAGCCTGCGCGACACAACTAGAGAGCCCACGTGCCACAACTAGAGAGCCCACGTGCCACAACTAGAGAGCCCACGTGCAACTACGACCCAATGCAGCCAAATAAATGAATAAATAAATAAATATGAAAAGAAAAGGGATTCCAAGCCATTTACCTTGAAGGATATAGCTGAGATCACTGCACAAGGTAAGAGATCATGTATGACGAGCCGCAGATACATTTTGCATAGTTAAGTACAAGCAGAGCTCTATTATGTTTTCTTCTGCCTTTGGATAATTTTAAACACCTAACGATTCTACATGTGCTACATGCACTCAGTATCTCGTGTCCTTCAGCTAGTGCCTAAAACAGCTGGGAAATTCAATTACTGCACATAATTAACAACAATGATAATGTTAGCATGGGGCAAGTATTACAGATCTTACGGTGGGAACGAATAAGCTTCAAAGACATGAAGTGCTGTTCCCAGGTTCATGTATCAGTGGGTTCAACAAAGGAAAGACTTTTAAGTACTCTTGATTGTATTTGCTGTCAGGAACTGCTTCCACCTCACAGGCCAAGTTCTTCATACATATTGATGAACGAAAGGAAATCACCACTTGTTTGAAATCAGGATTGAGACATTAAAGAAGAAAAGATAGGTTGATCGCTGATCTATTCTGTGCGGGACTAATAGGCCTACGATATTGAATGTCAGTTCTTCTTTTTTAATAGGAAAATAAGTTTCCTACTATGTCAAGTCACGAGGCAGACCCATTTTTCCAGGTTACAGAATTGGATAGAAAAGAAGGTTCAAATAAGGTCCTCACTGATTTTGTAGACAATGAGAGATGCTGATGGGGGAAAATTTAACGGTTACTTCAAGGCATGGTTAATTAGCCCCTTTCGCCAAGAATCTGGTGAAATTTGCACACCTGGTAAGTGTAAAATATGAAATCGTATTGATAAATCTCTCACCCACCCAACGCTGCACAGAATTCTTTGTCATATTGTGCTAGACTCTTCTCCCCATTGTAAACTGCTCCCTGGAAACTGCATTGGCTTTTTCAGGCACTCTGTGTACAATAGGGCCATGAAAATGACAGATACTGAGCGTGTGGTCTTTAGGCCAAAGCCCGAACAAGAATACTGGTTCCACAAGTTTCTCTTTAACTTTGGACAAGTCATTTAAACTCTCAAGCGTCTAGTCCCCATGTCTGTAAATTGGTGATAATATCAGTTGCTTTGTAGGATTATTAATGCCCAGAATAGTGCCTAAGTAGGCACAGGTGCTATTATTAGCATGCGGAGCCTTTTCTCTCTAACCTATTTCCTCTTAATGACTCTTGTTATCCTCCCCCAATCCAAACATAAACATATTCCTTAAATAAACTTAATTTTTGATTACTTATTACAATTGTCAAAAATAACCCTTGCGGGCTTCCCTGGTGGCGCAGTGGTTGAGAGTCCGTCTGCCGATGCAGGGGACGCGGGTTCGTGCCCCGGTCCGGGAGGATCCCGCATGCCGCAGAGCGGCTGGGCCCGTGAGCCATGGCCGCTGGGCCTGCGCGACCGGAGCCTGTGCTCCGCGACGGGAGAGGCCACAGCAGTGAGAGGCCCGCGTACCGCAAAAACAAAACAAAACAAAACAAACCCTTGCTTTTTGCAGCAATGAGACAAAAGGTAAATGCATTTTTTCCTTAAGTGTTTATATCGGCAGTGTTTCTTATGGATACAGGGTTGAAACTTTTTGACACATTATTTTTCATTTGCTTAATCTTGGTTATTAAATCCAATAAGTATTCAGAATCCATATCTTGGTATATGAATAAACTCTTACTAAAGATTTATTTATTATGTTAGGCAACTAAAGTATCATTTTAGGCACAGAGGCAGCAAGATTTCTAACCCTTCCAGGCTGTGCAAAAAACCCAACTAAAACCATGAGCCAAATGATAAGTTTTTTGTTTTTTGTTTTTAAATGAAAGCTTATTTATGTATTTATTTATTTGGGGCTGCGCTGGGTCTTCGTTTCTGTGCGAGGGCTTTCTCTAGTTGCGGCGAGCGGGGGCCAGTCTTCATCGCGGTGCTCGGGCCTCTCACTATCAGGCCCTCTCTTGTTGCGGAGCACAGGCTCCAGATGCGCAGGCTCAGTAGTTGGGGCTCACGGGCCCAGTTGCTCCGCGGCATGTGGGATCTTTCCAGACCAGGGCTCGAACCCGTGTCTGCTGCATTGGCAGGCAGATTCTCAACCACTGCGCCACCAGGGAAGCCCGATAGTTCTTAAATAATGTATGTACGGGATAGAAAGGCAAGTTGGTAATCAGTGGTACTTTCAGCTACACTTATGTCGCCATTGGTCTTGTCTGCTTCAGAAACAACACTCACATACCAACCCAAAGTAGTTTCTTTGTAGAACGAAAAAAATTGGCTGTGAAGGTTTCTGATTTACAAGTGTAAACTCACTCATTCACTCAGAAATTTCTGACTCGAATAAAACAGTACTAAGCTGTAAGACATTTTCAAGCTGTAATACAGGATTTGTCTTTTCTGCCCTTTCCATTTGTAGTTGGAGATTTTCCACTTGTGTTAAGGTATTTAGACTTCAAGTACCGAATAAATAAAAGTTTATTCATAATGTTGGTATTTCCTCTAAGTACTAAAGTAATTCCTCTGCATGATTTCACATGCAAATGTACAACTTTAAGAAGAAACCTTAGCTTTGTACTGTGATCATAAAAAAAATCCTACTCTCAGTGTGTTCAACTCTGTGTTTTAAACAAATTATAGCTTACCCTGACTTCTACTTCTTACCGTATTGTAATTTCATGCAATTTGACATATGCTTTACCTCAAATTATCTCATTTTAGGTAGTATTTACCTAAAGTATAGGTAGTGTTGAAGAACCATTATCAAAAATGTTAAACTTTTTATGATAAAAAATTCTAAACATACAGAAAAACGGAAAAAAAAAAACGCAATGAACACCCACTTACAGACCACCCAGCTCCAACAATTATGTATTCTTCTGTCATTAATTTTCCTAATATTGAATTTCATAAAATGTTTGATATTTGGAAAGACTGAGGTTGGCTACTATGATATTATCAGAACTAGATATTAGTACTCAATTTTTCTGGTATTGTGTTAAATAATAAGGGAAAACAAAGCACTATTTTTCTTCCTTCTACTGTTTAAAATGAGATGAGACTTGCAGTGGCTTTTTCTTCTCCAGTTATTCTTTATTTTAATGGTGTGTTTCTGTAGGAGCATTAAAGTGTACTCTGCTTGCAGATCAATATGACACTGACTAAATATAGATTTACTTACGAGGTAGACTGAAGGAGCCACGTTGGACAAGTGAGTAAATAATGTCTCTTTTAACAAGTTCATAATTATGTATTTATTACATGAGCTCTTCCACAATAGCTCCAGGGAACAGTAACAGACCCTGCCTAAACAACGCTTATTGTAACAACCAAACCATATAGTAGGAGCAGTCATGGGGCCGGAGCCCAAAGCATTGGAAGGAGACAAACCAACATGACTCATACTATTGCTTTTTCTTCCTTCTTGAGAAGAGAGATGAGAACAAATGAGGTTGAGAAAAACACTGTCTGCAGAAACCAGGGAAACCTAAAGACATTCATTTATTTTGGGATATTTGACACATGTTGTATCGATGAAGAAGGGGAAATAAAATATTACACATATGTATTATGTGCACTTATATATAATTTATACATTAAATATAAATTGCATATATATATATATATAACTGATATATGGTATACAGCAATTAAAATATTATTTAAATAAAATATTAAACTACTGAAAGTGGCCTCTTAAATGAGAAAAAGAAAAAGGAAAAAAAACCCTGCATCTTGGTCTGTGTACTGCCATCACTCGATGCTTTGTGAGTATGGTCCTTTCTGTATAGAATTCTTTCCCATCTCTTTTCCACTTGAATTTCTATTCTTTTTTAAGATGTAGCTCAACTATCATTTCCTTCTGAAAGTTTTCCCTAACTAATCTTGGCATCCAGTCATTTCTCTCTCCATTAACTATAATAGCTAACACGTACTGAGTGTTTACTGATATGCTAAGTAGTATATATTTCTTACCTGACTTAGTTGTCCCACAGCCTTATGAAGTGGGCACTTATTATGCCCCATTTCAGAGGAAATTGGGGTTTTAAGAGATGATGAAGTGACTTACCTAAAGTCACACTTTGTAACATTTCTGTTAGAGCCCTTCTCAAAACTAACATTAACATTTACTTCATTGGGCCAGGGGGAGGATTTAAAATATGTGTCTGTTAAGATTTCCTTTTCTTTTAATCCCTAAAGTTACTAATTATTTTAAAATGTATCCAGGGCTTGTTTTAATGAGGTAGGATGAGACACAGGAACAGAGAAAGGAATGTCATGAAGGAAGAAGTTTATACTCAGAGATCTCTAAAAACAGGAGGCCTGGCCTGGGGAAGCACCATGGTCCTTCAGGAGGCGGAAGGAGTGAGGCAAACGCATGGTCAAAGCCTTTATTGTGGTTTTTGTGGAAAGGAATGGGCAAGGTGGGGTAGGTATGCTGAGCAAGTTTAGGACTGGATAGTTTGAATAATTTCAGCAGGCTCTGGGCTGCAGGAGGTGTCTCTAGTTGTCTGGTACCTGGCCCTGGGATGATTTAGGGCCAAGGGAAATATTGGCTTGATGTGTGAGAGTTTGACAAAGGAGGTCGTTGGCAGTACGGGCCCTGGCTTGGTTGGTTCACATATGAAAGGCGTGTTCTTGGGCTAGTTGATTACTATGTGTAGGAACTAACGAGTCCTGGTAGGGACCATCTTTGCAGGATTAACAAGACCTCAAGATGTCAAAGCATCATAAAATACAGAAAATAGAAAAACATGATTAATACACTAACCGTATTAGAAAACTCAAGGAGTACTGCTGAAGATGACTGCTCAGACTTCCCTATTGCAATTTTGGGCTGGATGACTCTTTGTTTGTTCAGCCCTCTGCCTTGGGTGTTCAGTAGCATCTCTGACCTCTACCTACTAGATACCAGAAGTCCCCCCTCAAGACCCCCACCCCTACCCCCGCCTCAACACATAAATGTGACAAGCAGTAATGTCTCCAGGCATTGTCAAATATCCCCAGGGCAAAATCACCCCCCACTGAGAACCAGTGTCCCAGATAACTCACTTTAGTTTGATCATGTTTTCACATAGCTCCTCTCATTATGGATCCTGAAAGCCTTTTATCATTCATATTTGAAATAATCTTTGATGGCAGAGAAATGGTCTCATTTCCCCTGGTCTCAGAGAGGAAAATGAAGTCACAAAGCATAGATTACTAAATGGCAAATTTAAGATGAGTCTTAGCAGATGCTGCCTGAAAAGACAATCATGAACTCCTGGGGGAAGAGATTAAGAATTGGTCCAGGTGGCTCTCTGCCTTGGAAGCAGGACACAGACTTTCCCAAGCTGCTCTAGTTGTGCTTTGGTGAGAAGGACAGCAGGCCTGCAAAGTTCCACCGGACTCACCTGCCTTGCCTGCTATCAGAAAGCTTACATCACAAATAGGTAGCTTTGTCTTTTTGTTTCTTATTTTCTTATACACGATGGACATCAAATAAATGGACAAGCTCTAAGTGGACTAACATCAATACTGGATGTGAAAACAAGGCAAGGCCCATCATGAACATGTGAGATTTGCTATAATATGATGGGCCAGATGTTCACAAATGTGAAAGCACATGCCTGGGGATTTGAGTGTAACCTCAAGTTCTTTGATTTTTCAATACTCCTGTTTGCTGGCCTCTGATTAGCAGTGACTGAGAAACCTTGTGGATAACGTTAGAAAGCCACATGGTGGCCTGAATGAGAAAACCAAACGCAGATAAGCATCAAAGAGGCACATATTCTTACAGGGAACAGACACTTTGAGCACACAATAAAATGCTCTCATATCACACTAACCTTGTCTTCATATTATCCACGATCACAAAATATTTCATTCCTTTTTTTTTTTTTTCAGGGAGAAGACTGTTAAAACTGACCTAGAGTTGAGGATATTGAATTTAAAATGTGTCAAGTTCTTATTATTGAATTTCGGATATATATAACTTTTGGATACCTAGTTTATTAAGTCACGTTTTGCCTCATAAATTGAGAAAAATATTTGCTAAGAGATAAATGTTCATTAAAGAAATATTTGTTGAATATATGCCTTAGGAATATGGCGCCGGACAGGGCAGACTGGGTTCTATGAGGCTTGATGGAGCTTATATTCTAAAAGGGGAGAACAGGAAACTTGAACATAATTTATTCTAGTGACAGAATTTATAAAACCTTCTCTCCCAAACTGCTCACGGTTCAACAAGCAAAGGGAACTAATACCTTCGAATACAATATCTGAACTTCGTATTTATTTGAAAAATACATTTCAAACCCAAGACTTTTAGAAGTTCAAATCTATAGGATGTATTGTTTCTGTAACTATTATACGTGTTAATGATGTTACACAGAGCCCTAAAGGCAGGTAAATCTGACCTAATTAGAATAGTGATTGAAGAAAAAGTCTTTATTACCAGTGATACACTCTCACTTCAAAATGGATTAAGTATGCGGTATAGAGAGAAATGGCTTATTGATTTACGCATTTTGTTGTACTTTTGTAGGCTTTGGTTGGCATACTAAAGCGGTCGCAACTTCAAGCTCTAAAATTTAGAGGATATATTTATTTCTCATTATGTGGGATGCTCATAATTCCTAGGGGCTGCCCTGATTCTCGGGAGGATTAGGTACATTTTTATCCACACTTGTTTTTGGTTTAATACCCTTTTTGTTTATCAGCTTAAAGTATTCATGTATTACAGGAAGCTGGAATTTTGTATACAAAGGAGTTGGCCAAGTTTTGCTGTTTGCTTTCCATTTCTCCTTTCTTCTGTGTCACTTAAACCCATCCCTTTCCAGAAAAAGAAAAAAAAAATACAAAGCTACTATTTTCTTCAGTGCTTTAGTAAGTGTAAATTTATTGGCTATACCTTCAAAGTTATATGTTTAATTGCATGATGCAGATAAAAGGACACAGTAATTTTGCTGAGATCTTGGTGAAAATGGCGGAGTGAATTCATACTTTAATGTATACCCTTCTGGCTGCCAACAGAGCAGTGACAGAAAAACTATAAAAAAGGGGGAAAAAGTCATAGAGAGGAAGTGATACGAAATATGAAAGAGCAGTTATAAGATGTGAAGTATGGATTGAGGAGCTCCAACATGCATTTGACAGAAACAAAAATGGAGAAGATAGCAGAGAAGAAATTCGGAGAGGTAATAGTGGAGAATTTTCCAGCAGTAAAGAAAACCATGAGTTCTGAGATTAAAGTAATTGTGGTGTTACATCCCCAGTCCTGATCTAGCCTGTGTAAAAATAATTTAGAATTGAATACAGCAGTATTCAAGTGCTGTGTTGGAGGGAATGTCAACGCAGGTTTAAAATTAATGGGCATTGTCTTTCAAGTGAAAAGCTCTGTAACAAATGCACTACCTTAATATTTATTATGGTGATTCTAAGGACAAAGGAGCTTAACTATGACACATCATTTATTTTTTACAAACTCTGGAAAACAACAGGAAGTCATAATTTGAGATAATGTAATTGTATGAAGCTTCTCATTGCTTTCCAGAAACAATAAAAATGCATTCTTTCAGTGATTCTATTCACAATCGTGTATACGTGCTTCCCTTCTGAATTTTTATTTTCTTTTATTTTACAGACTAAAAAGGATCTAGTAAAACCTGGATTTTTAAAAATTCCAGTACTGTAAATGCAGGCCCTACGAATGAATTCCATGTTTATAAATATACAAGTTCACTTAATCTGCTGCTTTCGGGGGCACTTGAGATTACAAGGGTTCAAGAAGAATCGCCTGAGACTGTCCGGTCAAGGAATCTGGTGACTTTTCTCTAATGCTATCAGCGATGAGGGTTTGGAAATAGGATTATTTTCTAGCTATCACGGGGAGTTCTCTTTCCATTTCCTATTGCACTAGAAAAGGGCCCTCATTCTTAGAGGTCTTCACGTGGGGCTCCCCCTTCCACCCTCGGTGGCCTCCTCCCCTCTCCTACTCCTGGGCTCTGCTAATCTCACCTTCCTAAACACCATCCTGCCCGCTGAGGCAAGTTCCAGCACAACTGACTCCATCACCTCAGCCAGCTTCCCATTCACTGAAGTCTGTTTCTTCCGTCTCTGGCATTTCCTTGTCTCAATGCCTCTTGCATTTTCGTGCAGCTATGAGAACTCACATATCTTTTCTTTTTTTTTGCAGTACGCGGGCCTCTCACTGCTGTGGCCTCTCCCGTTGTGGAGCACAGCCTCCAGACGCGCAGGCTCAGCGGCCATGGCTCACGGGCCCAGCCTCTCCGCGGCATGTGGGATCTTCCCAGACCGGGGCATGAACCCATGTCCCCTGCATCAGCCGGCGGACTCTCAACCACGGCGCCACCAGGGAAGCCCTCACATATCTTTTTATTTAGTGAAATTAATGCATCAATATGATTGCCTTTAGCTCTTGATATGCCAAAATGTATCAAGGATTGAGTGCCAGAAACTCGTGAGAATTTACAAAGAATTTTAACTCACGACTGCCCCTGTTTTGAAGGAATTTACAATGTAATTGAAGACTGAAGATCGGCCATTAATTCATCTGAAGAAAACTAGAGCTACATGGCAATATATAAGTGTCAGAGGAACAGCAAGATTATGAACTGTTTTAGGGCCCAGCATTCACTGAATTATCCAGTTTTTGTCCTACTTAGCATTTATCATGTTGATATCTTAAAGATTTTATTGAATGGTTGCTGTTTACTACAGGCTTCCAGGTACAGTTCAGTAGGCGATCAGGAAATATACTTGGTATCTTTATCATAGTTCATGCCTAATAGAGCTGAAAAGTGAGAAGGAAGAGGCAATACGTTGTCTTCCCCAAAGGTGCTAAGATATTTCCTGTTGTGTTTCGCTCTCTGGATAACAACAGTGGCCTGGACTTTGATGTTAGTTCCAACGTTAAGCATCCCAGTCTCAGAAGCAAACCATTCCAGGAGGAGTTGACTTCCTGTGTTTCCTACTGACATCACCCAGCCCAGTCTCTGTCTGTGCCCGCTGCGCCCATGTTAGCATATTCAGGAGGTGATTCATTTTTGTTGCCTGCATCCTAATCAGCATCGGCATCTGATCACATAATGCATCACTGTCAGACCCCCTGCCTCCTTGATATCTTGGTCCCTGTGAGAGGCCTGGAGATCAAATCATGCCTGATCGCTCAACCCACAGCCAGAACACCCTGCCTGAGGAAATGAAGCATGGGGGGCGCATTTCTGTATGCTAACTTCATGCAACCTCCCTGACAGCTCCTGATAACGTTGCTGTTTGCCACGGAGCCCCTTAACTTATTTGATGTTAATCACTTTGTTAGGTCCTATAATAGAATCAGTCAATTGTCAAGTGCTGTCGCGTCACGTGCCACACACGGTACGTCTGGCGCTGCCTCTTTCCTGCCATCACTGAGGTGCAGGCTTTTTGGGCCCTGGTCATCTCACGTGACCTGCACTTTCCTCCAATGTCCCTGTATCATGTTGTTCAAACTGAGTGTGGCTGTGGAAGTGACTTTGGCATTTGGCCTCGACACAATGAAGATCTCAGAACACCTCGCTTTAGTTGCTCCTGAGCTCCAATCAATCCAAATCGTCCACAAAACCTACACAAAGAAGAACTCTTTAGGATATTAACAAATCTGTCATCTCGGTCTACCCACCGAGTTTAGTTTTTCCAACCATGCATACCAGCAGGCCCCTACTTAAAGTCTCTTTTGTGCTCCTGCCATATTGCTTTAACCGTTCAATTTTCCACCATCAGATCTTTACTTGAATAGAGACACCACTAAAAACGGACTTCCCCTAGTACAGCTGAAAATAAAGAACAGAGATCATCATTCCAAGCCTCTCCTCCCAACCCAGTCTGCTCTGTAATATGCAGGTTTACTCTCTGGCATATGTTGAAAACGAAGCTACAGGCTCATCGTCATTAGGGTACCGGCTCTGAGGTGCAGATGGATTTGAAAATAATTAATCGTTACATATCCTCACCTGCTCCACATGGGACTCACAATCTGCGAATACAAGCCGTCTGTCTGGGGTTCGATCTTATATCCTGATCTTAACTTTGCTTCCAATGCTATACTCTCACCAGCCGAGTTAAGGACCTTGGGCACACATTTGTAATCAGTGATGATGGGCATGTGTGTTATTGTAGCTGGAAGGGATTCCACAGACAATTTATTCCAATACCCTTCTTTTATAGATTAGCATGTGCAGAACAGAGAGGTTAAGGCTGATTGCCCAAGGCTACCCAGCTTTGCGAATTTGTGTATTTAAAATATTATTTTAGAAATTCTTTTCTGAAGCGTTAGCTCTCCTTGACTTTGTGGTTCCCAACGAGTGTTTCCCGACGTGTGTTCAGAGGAAGACTCTGGAAACTCGCAGAACATTGTTAACACAGCAGAACCCTGCCTTCTGGTTTCTACGTGTGCTTAAGGAGGGCAATTTAGAGAAGAAAAAAGAAAGAGGAAGGGACATTCATTGAGCATCTGTAAGGAAAGGTGCATTCTATCGACTACTAAGAAGTGGCACTGATTGAGAGGTTGCCAGGTGCCAAGCACTGTTCAGGGTGCTTTGCGTGTGTCATCCACTGACTTAATCCTCCAACAGCCCTATGGAGGAAGAACTATTTTTACCATCCTATTTTACAGATAAGGAAATCACAGCTGAGTCACCCACTAATGTGTGGTGTAGCCGGATTCACTCTGGGGCACCTTGTTATCTCGCCTACAGGAAACCTCATCTCGCTCTATGGAGTGCGTGTCGTTGCTCCAGATTTACAGATGAGAAAATTGACGGTCACAGGAACTGTGTGACTAAAGTCTGAGAGGTGAAAGTGGCAGGATACGAACTCTAATCTACTTCTTTTCATTCTACCAAAAAATGATGACTTACGGCATTTTAAGCCTGAGCCAGAGGAGCTGAGTCCAAATCAATTTAGCAAATCAACTAATAGCAAGAGTAGACGCTTCAGCAATGTACTTATATGTGTGACTTCCCCTGCTGCTCTCCCAGTTATAAAGGGGAGATAAGGCAGGTTTTAGTTGGGATATCATCAGGCCAGGTAGGGTCCCTCATGGACAGACCACGAACCTCATCCCACGGCACTCCTCCCCAGATGCCTGAGGTAGCTTCCAGAACAAAGTCCGCTCAACAAGCATGTGGTGAAAGAGATTATAATGCCAGCCTGCCCTGTCCCTGTCCCAAACTCCACGGTGGGTTAGATCTACTGTTTTGTCTGATTCATGAAAGAGAATTTCCTGTGGGTCATTACCTGGAGGAAGTCCTCTGTCTGTCGGTGGTGGTGAATTTTAAGGCAGCTGTGCCACAGAATGCAATGAGAACAAAGATTTAATCTGAACTCACTCAAGAAATACAGCTTCAGAGTGTGAATCCCAGCTCTGGCAGGGGGTTGAACAAACAGGCACAGTATCACCGTGGCCTCACACTGAAGTTGTGTAACTTGTCAGAGCGGTGAAATCTCTTATGAAATGTGTGTGAGGGCGATGTTGTTCGGGCAGAAGGCTGGTCAATGGTACACTTCCCTGAAGACGTCTTTCAATTACAGATGCATTGTAATTAGAGATGAGAAAAGGCTGGATGTGGTCACTAAGTTTATTTTCTCTGCCAAGGTGGATACAGCCTGAGATTTTAATTCATATAATACAGCTTCTAAAATCTATCTTGTGTGATTTCATGTGGGAGCCCTGTTTATAACCATGTAATCCAAAGATCCCACCAATATCACCTGAATTTTAGCTTATTTCAACTATTTTTAAACAAGTGATACCTGTTCTCTAATTTTATCAACTCGTCTTTCTATTTTCTAGAATCAGAGAATGTTATTTCTGGAAGGACCCTAAAAGATCATCTAGCCTAAATTACTTCTTTATAGAAAGTAAAACTGAGGTTCTGCGAGGCTGAATTACGGCTCTCACCTGCTTCTCAACCCATTCCTTGAATTAAACTTTAACCAGAGCCCCAATCTATTACTTTTTCATTAGATATAACTAGTGTTTGCCTTTTCACAGATTGTGAGTCTAAGCTGTTAGGCTTTATAATTCTGGTGCCAGAAAAAAAGTACTTAGCTGAAATAGCTACAAATGTTCACTGTTTACAGCTATTATATTTTGGTAAATGGAATTTGATCAGTGCTAGAGTTCATGCCATAGGCCAATGATTAGCGTTTTATAAGGTACAATTAAACTCAAAACATTTTTTTTCCTGCGAAAGACATCTGCATAGAAAGTAACATTCTGAAAACAAGTCAACATTTACAATGTTCTACATTGGCTACAAATATTTGCTCTGGAAGGCATGGGGCATTTTTTTTACATCACTGAAATTTTATATTTCTTAGTAAAATATTCCATTCAGTGTTTTGACACTAAATGCATATTTATCACGGATGACTGAAGAACATTTATATACCAGAAGCATAAAAGTAATTTGCCAAAATCCAGGTACTATGTTTTATCCTTGGTTATTGTTATGGACTGAATTGTGTGTCCCCACTCCCAAGTTCATATGTTGAAATCCTAACCCCCTAGTGTGACTCTATTTGGAAATAGAGCTTGGCGGGACATAATTAAAGTTAAATGAGGTTGTAAGGGTGGGGCCCTAATCCGCTGGGCTGGTGCCCTTCTCAAAAGAGGACTGCACAGAGGAAAGGCCACATGAGGACACAGTGGAAAGTACCATCTGCAAGCCAGGGAGGGGGCTCTCACCAGAAACCAATCCTATCAGCAGCTCGATCCTCGACTTCCAGCCTCCAGAACTGGGAGAAAATACATTTCTGTAGCTGAAGCCACCCGGTCTGTGGTATTTTGTTTTGGCAGCCTGAGCTGACTAATACAGTTATCAAGTTCCCCTCTTTAAATCTGAGAACCTGAACACACTTGGCAGTGAGGAGAGCATAAGTCAAAATATGGAAAAAGGTTCTGACTGAGGTCTGGGCGGGTGCAAGATCCCAGGCGTGCTGAGATTCTCCTAACACTGCAGAAGGTATCAGACACTCCTAACACGGCAGAGGGTATGAGACATGACAGCATCTCATGGAACTGGCCCCCAATCCCCCTATTCCTTCTTTTATTCCTTCTGCCCATCCCATCTCCCACAGAGTCCCAGTGATAGCATTTCTAATTTCCTTTTTCCCTGCAGATTCACACTTTTGAGACATAAAGAGAGTGGTATCAAAATGTTAAAGCCCACCAACTTCTATGTCACTGGTTATGAAAGAGCATAAGCCAACATTGATTTTCATCCCATCAGAGATGTGGAAATTCCATCATTGATCAGACATATCATCATGCATCTGACTAAATTCATGAGCAAATTAACAAGGGCAACAATATGTGTCTCCTTTTTAAATAGCTGGCATTTTCTACTTTACATGTAACTTGGATGGAAGTTCCAGACATGAAATTGAAGTTCCTCTCCAGTCAAATACAACTGTGTAGCAGCTCTAGTTTGAAACAGCAAATGAACCAAATAAGGGCATATTTAGGAAATGTCTGGTAGGACTATGCCAACTTTTATGACATCATGTGGTTTTGACAAGCAGTCTGAAGTCCACTAATCACTTGGGTAAAATCCTTCAGCTTATTCCAGTTAGTTCCAATTCCACCAGCAGTCAACTTGTCAGGTTTACTGCAGTTCTGGGAGAAGTGGACACCAGGCAGGACACAGCCTCGAAGGTAAAGGTCAGAGTTGAGTGTCCGAAACCACCTAGTATCTTAAAATGAAACTTCCCATTGTTACGTTTGGACACACTTCACTAGAAGATGCTGAAAAACATTTGGTTCCTTGTTTAGAAGTTACAGATTGATGACAGTTGTCAAGAAGTAAAGGTACAAGATAACATCTTTATATAGCATGCACTTGGCTTTGTGGTTTTCAAAATGCAGCTGGCTTTGAAAACATAATTGTATGGGCTGTTTTTCTGCATCCAAAACAAATTTTTTTAAAGTCCTTACTTGGTTAAAAAGAAAAAACTACTTTCTTATAAATAATTTTCCTGTGTTCTAAGCCCTGATTATAAAAAAGGAAAAACAAAACAAGACCTCAAAAGGTTATTCAAGTTAATTATGGTATGGAGTATGTCCTGGCTCTCTATCTCTGATAATGACAAAATCTATTTCACCAGTGACAGAGTGTCTCAAAGGCCATCTATCTTTTGACTACAAAGAACGTTGAGGGATATCAATTTTAATGTCAGCATCAGAGAGAAATTTGTTCTCATAGCCTTGAGATGCTCTCAGCACATGGAACAAACATTCCGAGCACAAAGTGGATTTTGGCTTTGGACCATATCTTAGGAAAGCCCCACATTTACTTCCACTGAATGTTCCTCTAACTATGGCTTCTGCAGGCTCCCCTTGCTTTTCTAAAACTGAACCTTTGTCACTCTGAAAATACAGTTCTTTATGTGAGGGCATCGGAATGGACTCTCTGCCATGTTTCTCAGAATGTGTGAGAGATGTCTAGATTGACTACTGAAATGGTGTTTGATTCAGACTGTGCAGCAGGGGCTGGGTTTCCCTCCCATACGTCTCACAGCTCTTATTATCTCTTGCTGGTGTTGCACTGAGTTTTTTAAACTGAATCATCTCATTTAATCCTCACGACAGTTCTATGGGGGTGGTTATTTATCACCCCCATTTTTTAGATGAGGAAGCAGATGATTTTGAGTTAAGGAACTCTGCCAAGGTTATCAAGAACTATAAAGTGGACGTACACGCATAGACTAATCCTATGAAAGCGAGATACGGCACGCGGTTTGAAAAATACAATTTCATTAGTTGAAATCACAACTCATGTTTCTATGTATTTCAGAACTGCAAGCACCTCCGATGCACAATACGTATTGGTTGAATGGAACTGTTCCTATAATCAAAACCATGATCTTGGAATCTCAAGGCAATTTCTGTGCCCAGAGTGGTCTCTTGCTGGGGTCGGACCAAGGGAGAGGGCTTATGTAACCTCTGAGTACAAATGGACCATTGGGGGAGGAGGGAAGGGAAATGAAGAAAACCAGGGTTTTAACCCCTTTGAGGACCGAAGATTAGGTGCCCTTAACAGGACACAGGGACACCAGCAATTACCACTGCCTGTTCAAAAGAGACACAAATGGAAAAGCAGCAGGAAAGAGGAAATTAGAAAGAATAAGGTTTAGGTAACACATCAACAGGCCCTATTTCTAGATACTTCCTTCTTCTCACATCCGTCTTTCTAAGTTTTGCCCTAGGTTAGGTGTGTGTGTTGGGGGGAGGGTATACACACACACACACACATACACACACAAACACATATATTAGGGTTGCCAGGAAAAAAATACAGGATATCCTGTTAAATCTGAATTTCAGGTAAATGCTAAATACTCTTTTAGTGTAATTATGTCCCAGATTTTGCATGGTACATACCTACACTGAAAAATTACTCGTTTATCTGAAGTTCAAATTTAATTGTGCATCCTGTATTTTTATTTGCCAAGTCTGGCAACCCTAATAATACACACACACACACACACACACACACACACACACACACGCATATAAGTGTATACTTATATGTACATGTACATATATACATAAATATTTAAATCTATGTATATATGCAATTATATAACTCCCTGATCCTAAAATGCAGTTAGCACCCTGTCCCTATATGCTCCTGTTTATTCTATACTTTCCACATGTCAAAGCACTCACCCTTGTAATTTCATTTTCAATGTCCGTTTTCCTCACTAGATCATAAGCTGCACAACAACTGTGACCACAACCTGTTACAAGACTCAGACCCCAGCACACAAAACAATTGATGAACTTAGCACACAGAATATATGTTCCAGCCACATTCAGAATGTGGCCTATAGATCATGCAGAGAGGGATTTGCCCAACGGTGGGCACGAGCTTGAAGCAGCAACTGAAACAATTAAAGAGATAAAGGGCTTGAATTTTAAGGCACGACAAAAATGATTATATTGACTTCATCATTTTCATCTCACAGATTTTGAATAAACATTTAAAAATGATCTTTATTTTGCTTCTCAGTACTCGGCTAGCCCACTGGGTAACAGGTGATTTCACACATGGGCCTTTTTCCTGCACCCCAGCCAGCACCGTGAACTGTCCCCAGCGAGTCGCATGCTTACCAGGTGTGCTTTTCACGTTCTGCACACTCAGAAGTTTCACTTTGCCTCGAGTTCTATTATCAAGAATGCCACTGAGAAATTTTTATTGTCACCGAAAGCATTCAAACCGGGGGGTAAAAGAAAGGCCAGAAATGGAAGCTCCCTCCCACTCCACGCTACATTAGTGGCATTTTAAAATTACAGCCTCACCAGCTTCCTTCGGAAACACTACAGTTTTCATCTTCGGTGGCTGTGATTAAGTAACACTCACTTTGCACAGCTCCCGTGGTGACAAAGCTCCATTACAAAGGCCTCCTGTGTGGCATTCAGGTCATTAGAAACTACACAAACTATTAGGAAACAGTAGCAGAGCTGCTAACAAACCCTTTGAATAATGGTTTCCTTTCTAATTGTGGTAAAGAATGAAGACTGAACTTAGGATGGTATTGGAGTTGAATAAAATAGGTAAGGAAATATATATGTATACATGAAAAGCCATCACAATGTCGGCTCTAGTTCTCTGAATGTTTTCCCACAGAGCTCTTAGACGAAGTGTCCTGATCCCAGAAATCAGTGTTTCACTTCTGGAAATCCCACAAGTTCCCTGGGTCGCCTCACTCAATACACTAAAGCTCTGTGTGTTTATAAATACCGGGTTCAGCAACTTAGTGTCCATAATGGTTAATTTTATGGGTCAACTTGGCTAGGCTACGGGCTGCCCAGATAGCTAGTAAAACATGGTTTCTGGGTATGTCAGTGACGGTGCTTCTGGAGGAGATCAGCGTCTGATTTAGTAGGCTGAGTAGGGAGATCCATCCTCACCAAAGCCGGTGGGCATCACCCAATCCATTAGGGGCGCAAATGGAACAGAACGGCAGAGGAAGAGCCAGTTCTCTCTCTTCTTGAGCTGGGATGTCCCAACCTCTCCTGCCTTGAACACTGAGCTCCTCATAAGGTATTCAGGCCTTCAGACGCTGGGACTTGGACCAGGAACCTCTGGCTCCCAGACCTCTGACCTCGGGCTGGGAGCTGCACCAGCGGCTCCGTGTTCTCAGGTCAGTGGCCTCAGCTTGAACTATGACACTATCTTTCCCGGGTCTCCAGCTTACAGACGGCAGATCAAGAGACTTCTCGGCCTCTAGAGCCACGGGAGTCAGTTCCTATAATAAATCTCCTCTTGTATGTATTTATGTATCTTATTGGCTCTGTTTCTCTGGAGAACCTTGACTAACATGGTATCCTATGCTGAAGCTTTAGTTTCTTGAACGTCTCTACTATGGACATGTGTACCCCTAAATAATGCTTACACTTCAACCTTAACCCCTGACATGAAAACAGGACCTCCAGCAGAGGGCAGCACTGAGGCGCATAGTCAGGTTCTCTGTGCACCAGCCTATCACCCACCCTGGGTTGCCCAGGCCACTTCGGCTGGGGCCTCAGAACGGCAGATGCGGGCTCTTCATGGGCACATGGACATCCAGGCACAACACCTCAACATATCACTACATCGCAGACACTGAGCCCGCCTGCGGTGAGGGTGTCACAGGATGTGAAGTGCAGGCCCATATTTCACTGGCACTTTGACTAATCGTTAGGGGGAAATCTGACTTCTGTGGGAAGTGATTGACTATGTGGTACCCTCTCCCCTGAGCTAGTGCTAAACCCAGACCCCAGATGTGCTCTTGGCATTCCATCTTTCTGATGACATATAAAAATGAGAAGCCACCCACTGTAGGCCATTACAGGTCCCATGGCACTGTTAGCAAGACGAGGTTTTACACGTGGCAAAACTCCAGCTCGGAGAATGGAGTTCCAACTGCTTTTAAAATCCTCTGATACTTTATAGATCGTTCTGTTATTTGCCCCAAAGACTGACTAGCATGTGGAGGAGGCCATTTACCCGTTAACATATTTCTTTTTCCAGAGGTGGTTGCCTTTCAGCATTGGATTTAAGCAATTTCTCTGTAAAATATCTTAGCATGCTGAGCTAGGCAAATACTACATAGAATAAATTATTTGATGATCAAGTGGGCATTTCCCTGTAAACACAATTATGTCTTATAAAATCTAAACAATTGTGAATTGTGAAGGATGAAGGTAGGAGAAAAATATGAGGATAGGTTTTATTCTCGTGCTCAGTAGATGTCTTCTGATCAAGTTACGAGAGGATAGTTTGTCATATTGATCCAGCACACAAACTTCTGTTCCATACATGAGGAAATTTAGTTTATACGAGCACCGTTTTTTTTTTATTAGCTGGGTTTGGTTCCCAAGTGCTTTCCCTAGCTGCTCTATTTGTTCCCTTCACCAGTTCCCCTTGGAGACTGAATTCAACATCTCCAGCTCTGAAGAGGTACGGAGCTCCACCACCCCAGTCATTAATGAAAAGGGCAGGAAAGTCTGGGGCTGGGAGGATTGGATTTATAGAAATGGAAAGCTAAGTCTCATTTTATTGGCTTCCTTCAACCTTGCCTCTTCCTTTTTTTTTCTTTTTCCAGCTTAAGGTGCTTCTTGTTCCCTGCTTTAATCTTTATCCAAACGATAACATATTGGGAAAAAAAAAAAAAAAGGCCATTTCAAAGGCCGTCACTCTCTCGTGACTCGTTGCAGATTGGGCTGCCATTCCAACTCTCCGCAGTGCCTCTGTGGTCTCCATTTCAGTTTATTCTGCCCACTGCCAACACTTCCCCCTGAAACCCGACACTGGTTCGAGTCATTTAAAGGTCTGCAATCCCTGAGCCACGCTTAGCAATCTGGTGCTGCACAAGCTTCCAGAAAATACCAAGTAGTTTGTCACAGACTCTCCTGAAATACCAGGGAGACTTATATTTAACATGAGCAATCCTCATCTAGGTCTTCCAGGATCAATTCACTTGTAAAATACTATATACATATGTCTAAATAAGGAGACTGCTTGTCTGTCATGTGTCATCCCTAAAATCCAGCCTTAGTTATTTCATAGTTGCACCTCAAGGGAAGCCCTTCTGTTTGTTTGTTTGGGAAATAATTGCAAACTCACAGAAAAGTTGCAAAAATGGGACAAAGAACACTTGTGTGCTCTCTACCCAGAATCATCTATTGTTAACATTTTGCCTCATTTGTTTTATCAGTTCTTCTCTCTCTCCCTCTTTCTCTGTCTCTATTTCTCTCTCTTATATATATGAGAGAGACTGTATATGCATGAATACTTTATACTAATATATGCAGCTAATACTATTTGAGAATAATATCTGAGACTACAAGTGAGTGACGATGTACACACGTTAGTACTCATACGCTGATAAATGTAACTTACGCTGTTTGAGAGTAAGTTGCACACATGGTGGCCTTCACTCCTTAATATTTCAGTGCGTATTTCCTAAGAGTAAGGATACGCTCTCAACACACCCACAGTGCAGGTATCAACCTCAGTAAATCTAACGTTGACACAATACTTTTATCTAACCTACTGTCCATATTCCAACCTTGTCACTGACTCAGGAATATCTTTTATAGCATTTTCTCCAACAAAGGAGCCTCTCTAGGATCATGTGCCTCAGTCTCTCAATTTGGAGCAATTCCTTTCTTTGTCTTTTTTACGACACTGGCTTTCTTGCAGACAATAGTCCCTTAACAGGATCTGTTAAGGGCTCTTGGAGAGGGTGAGACCAGTGGAGAGAATGGACTTTAAATGGAACCACGTACATAAGTAATGTTTAAAGTACATGGTAGAATTGAGGCAGGTGACAGTGTAGTCACCCGCCCGGCACATGGCCAGTTCTCCAAGTGAAACCATCTTTAGACTGTTGCATCTTGCTTTGCACTGTACGGAGAACTAAGAACCACTCAGCCAATTTGGTTACCCTGGTTATTATGGGAGATGTTAAAGTGGAGGTATCCTGTCACCGGATAACCAAGGAGCTAGACAGGAGAAAGAGAGAGTGGTTGAGAGTCCGCAGTGGTTGAGAGTCCGCCTGCCGATACAGGGGACGCGGGTTCGTGCCCCGGTCTGGGAGGATCCCACATGCCGCGGAGCGGCGGGGCCCGTGAGCCATGGCCGCTGGGCCTGCGCCTCCAGAGCCTGTGCTCCGCAACGGGAGAGGCCACAACAGCGAGAGGCCCGCGTACCGCAAAAAAAAAAAAAAAAAAAAAAAAAAAGAGAGGGAGAGAGAGAGGCAGCATCCCTATCAATTAAAATGCACACTGGGACCATCTGGTACCCCTTGAGGACAGCACCATGTTTTCAATCAGAAAATACAGATGAGATCATCATAATGTTGATGTCACCTCACTGGGAAGTGCACACTCCTCCTGCCTCAGTGGACAGACTAAGGACCTCTGCGCTCCTGTGGACCTCACATCTCTCTTCCTCTTCATTATCCATCCCCAAGCTCTTTTTGTACAGAAGAGAGAAAGAGACTCCGTTCAGCACAGTGAAGCCACCCACATGCTGATTTACCAAGCAGAAAACAAGGGACAATAAAGAAACCATCTGCCACCACCTGGGCAGTTGACGTAAGCAAAGTGTCCTGAGTTTCTACCAGGGATAATGCCTCCTGATGAGGTCACAGGACAGAGCTTCTGGGTGACATAAGGTGAAACCTTGGCAACAAACATTAGGAACACATATGTGCTCGGGTGGCAGGGAACCGTGGGGATGCTTATTATTCAAGTGGGAACTGGGGTTGTTTCTCCTTCTAGTAGGAAAGAATGAAGCAACTATATGATCCAAGGGAGGGAGGATGGATTCAGAGTCACCCACTAGACTGTGAGTTTGGGGAAGACTCACTGGCCTCTGTAAGCCTCACCTCCTTTATATTAAGGGGCTCTGACAACTAGTCATAACAAAATGAGCTCAGCAGGCACAGTGCTTATCAGAGGCCTGGGGAACACAGTGGGTAAGTGATGCATGTTAGTTCCTCCATGGGAGCAGAGATTGAGACACAGATTGGATACACGTGATTTATGGAGGAAGTGCTTTCAGGACGCGGAGAGAGGAGGGTGCTCAGCAGGGCTGTGGTCTTGACAGGGAGAGAGGAAAGGGACAAAGTAGGTAATTAAATAGTTAATCCCACCAGGGGATTGTAAGCAAAGGAAAAAGTGTGGGAGACCCCTGTAAGCTGAGGATCACTCCAGAAAGCAGGTTTGCTTAACCACAAAACCAAGCAGGCTCGCTTAGCAACAAAACCATGCAACAGAGACATGAGATATGCCCCCAAACAATAAAACAATGGTGGCATGAGACCCACATCCTGCCCAGTGAGCTCAGTAAGTTAATGATTCCTGGGACATGCTCCTCTGGGCACACTAAAAACAAAAATATAGGGAAAGGGTGACATTATACTGAAACCTGAGATAACTGACCACTTGTGGCATATGTTACCGCCTGTTTGCTCATTTCCATTCATTTCCTCCATGACAGTCCCAGCCTGACCACGTAGGGACAAGAAAACTCCCCTGTCCGACATGGAGGAGGAGTTGATAATGGAAGCTTGATGTCTACTCAAGAATGAGGAAGGGGCTTCCCTGGTGGCGCAGTGGTTGAGAGTCCGCCTGCAGATGCAGGGGACACGGGTTCGTGCCCCGGTCCGGGAAGATCCCACGTGCCGCGGAGCGGCTGGGCCCGTGAGCCATGGCCAGTGAGCCTGCGCCTCCGGAGCCTGTGCTCCGCAACGGGAGAGAAAAAAAAAAAAAAAAAAAAGAATGAGGAAGAAGGTCATCTTCTTCCCTTCCCCACTTTTCCTTTGACTGTAAAACCGTAGCCCACTAACTTCTCAGGGCGCGGCACTCTCTCCCCCGCCCGCTTAGAAGCCTCACAAGCACCCTATCCGAATAAATCACTTCGTATCCACCACTTTGCCCCTCGCTGAATTCTTCCTGTGCTGAGACAAAAAGAACCGCAGTTCCGCGGACACACCCACCCCCACCAGACGCACTTCAGTGGTTTCAGCTTCCGCTGGACACTAGCTCGAGCCTCATCCCGGGGGAGCTCCGGAGCTCAGATTTAGTCCAAGTTAAGATGAGAGACTGGGCCGGATGCTGTCAGCCCAGGAATGAGGGAGGGGAAAGTACCTCCCCAGACAGAGTGGCTCCCACCAGGGCTTCTCTGAAGAAGGGGCCAGCTGTGAGCAGTGCATCCTCAGAGCAGCAGCAGGATGGGGGCGGGTGCACTGGCCCCGTTGGGTCTGGATGGGTCTCCACAGCATCCATCAGAGTTCCCTTCTCCTTTCTCATCTGAACAAGGAAACCTTTAGAACACAGCACTCAATTCTCTGTAACTGAAATGGTTTCATTATTATTATTTTTTTGCAGTACGCGGGCCTCTCACTGTTGTGGCCTCTCCTGTTGAGGAGCACAGGCTCCGGACGCGCAGGCTCAGCGGCCATGGCTCACGGGCCCAGCCGCTCCGCGGCATGTGGGATCCTCCCGGACCGGGGCACGAACCCGTGTCCCCTGCATTGGCAGGCGGACTCTCAACCGCTGTGCCACCAGGGAAGCCCTCATTAGTATTATTTTTAAAGTGTGGTCAGAAGAAGTGACCACTCACATCACAGAACTCTCTGAGGCATGCTGGGCTAATTGATTCCACGGACACAGGCTTTTATTATGATGAAACTCCTGTGGTCCCCAGAACAGGCAGTACCAGCCAGGAGGAGAGGGGCACATGCCTGTGGTCAAACTTCAGGCGATCCCAGTCTCCCTGGGCTGCACTGATTCACCTCAGTTTCCAGGAAGAGGTGCAGAGCCGGCAAGGGCTTGGATGTTCAAAGTCGCTGTCAACTACACCATTGCCCTGCTTCCCGCCTCGGCATCAGCAGAGCCCCGCTGCGCCGACTGCACAGTCCCCTTTCTAGGTCACTGTGACACGAACTGAGCATCACTTGGAATATTCATCCTTTTCTCGAAAAACTCGGCAGTGGGATGGAGCAGGGCAAGAAAGTGGGATCGGTGGCCACTGGGAGGGTGGAGAACTAATTTGCATTTTTCTTTCTCACCCTGTCAACTGGTCTATCACTGTACTACTCACACAGTCTGGGGGGTCCTGTCCAGTGCGAGTCTAACAGCTATTTATCTCACCAAAGGTAGTGCGCCCCGTAAAATGGCAGAGACACTAGTCAAGGCTGGGCCTGGGAACTCATGGATAATATTCATATTCTGTATTATAAGGTAAGGCACAAATAAGTTAACCAGATTTTTCTCTGAAAACTATATATAGAATCTTGTTATGTGTATTATAGCATTTTATATATACATACATATGCATATATACACATATATGCCTATATGTTTCTATAAAGTTTTCTTATTTTTGGTCTTTCTCTTCCCACTGGACTGTAAGCTTCGTTAGGGTGGAGGTTTGGCCTATTTTGTTCACTGTTGTAACCCCAGCATCTAGAATAATGTGTGCTCCAGGTCGCACATAGGTTACGCAATACATTTTTCTTTTGCATACATGAATTCATATTAAAATCAATTCTTAGATTTGAATTGATCTCAAAAATTCGGGGATGATGCTAAGGTCCTCAATTTTTAAAGCAAGATTTGTGTAAATAATTAATGCTACTTTTAAAGGAGCACCTTTTGGGCAGAGGTGCCGGTAAAGTTCATAAATGTTTAATCTATGCTGGAAAAAAAATCGAGGTATGTGGCCTCCTACCTTCTGACTCATCGTTCTGTTTTCCTTTTCTTGGCTTTACCATGAATTTGAATCTGTAATTCCTGGCTTGATCGATTTGATGTGTAAGGAGTGGGGGCCGTCAAGCTTGGAAACAGAAATTCTAAGTTAGAATTCCCATTATGCAGATGATTCACTGCATGGAACGTGCCAGCCTCAGTTTCTTGTAAGTGTTCATTCTGCCCCAAGCCTTCCTTTCAGGGGGGTACAAATGTCGCCTGAAGCAGAGAGACTAGAAACCTGCTTCCTTTGTAGTTCCTTCTTCTTCTATGTAGTTCATATGAAGTTAAAGGAGATTGACTCCCAAGTCTTCCAAGACTGTTGTCCCAAAACAGGTTCATAAAAGTGGGTAGACCTCGATATTCCCATGAAATGACTGATTAAATATGAGAAGATTGCCTGGTGAATGTGCAGCGCATTTCTACATTAACACTGTGAGTTATACTATATTTTTCCTCTTCCCAGTTTTCTTCTGGGAAGGCTTATGTGGCACATATATTTTTAAAATAATTTCTCACCTAAAAGAACTTTGTGGATAAACTCTTCAACTTCTAATCTCTCAGAGTTGAAACTATAGGATAAGGGTTTGTCCTAAATTAATAACCACTGAAAGGGTGGCCAATAGTATAGAATATAAGGCATCTTAGAAAGTCAGATATGGAATGACTTCGAGATGATCTAGTCTGAGCCAATCATCCTACAGAAGAGAGCTGGAGCCCACAGAGGCTATAATGCCTGGTCATGATTAGACCTCCAGTTAGTGAGAGAGATGACACCAGACGCCAGGCTCCTGCTTTTAAATACAGTGCTTTTCTCTAAAAGTATCTGAAAACAGACAGTTTTCCTAAAGAGTGTCTTTCCCTAAAGATGGAGAACACATGTTACATTGATTCCCTTTTTCATTCATTCATACATTCACTCATTCATGTAAACCTACATATTTCTATTGCTATTTTGTCTTCAGCGCTGAGCTCCATGCTGGGGATGCAAAGATGACCAGGTTATGGTTCCAATAATAAGAGAATAAACTACATGCAGTAACTGCATTCTTTAACCCTGTTCCTCCCCTTCCCCCTGGTTTGAATAAAACTAATCACCCCAAATTTCTAACTAAGAGACTAGACATGGCATATATTAGCCATCCACATGCTTTGAGGTCTTCAACTTAGCATGCTGGAAAAAGCGGGTGTGGACTTGCTAGAACAGCTATTAAACAACAGCAACAACAACAACTGGGAAATAACCAGGGTTGGCAAGGATGTGGGGACTTTGGACTACTTGTACCTTGCTGTTGGGGATATAAAATGGTGCAGCTAGTGGAAAACAGTTGGTGATTCCTCAAAAAGTTAAACATAGAATTACCATACGACCCAGCAATTCTACTCCTAGATATATGCCTCAAAGAGTTGAAAACCGGGACTCAGACAGATACTTGTACACCCATGTTCATGGCAGCATTATTCACAGTAGCCAAAAGACGGAAATGACTCAACTGTCCATCAGCAGAGGAAGGCATAAACAAAATGTGGTCTATACACATGATGGAATATTATACAGCTATTAAAAGGAATGAAGTTCTGATACATGCTACCACATGGATATACCTAGAAAACATTATGCTCAGTGAAGAAAGCCAGACACAAGAGGACAGACATTGTATCTGCTTACATGAGGTACCCACACTAGGCAAATTCATAGAGACAGAAAGTAGAGTGAAGATTACCAGGTGCTGGGGAGAGGCAGGAAGGAGGACTTCTTGCTTAATGGGTACAGAGTTTCTATTTGGGGTAATGAAGAATTAGAACTAGAGCGTGGTGATGGTTGCAGAGAATTGTGGATGTAAGTAATGCCACTGAATTGTACTTAGAAATGGTTAAAATGTCAAATTTTATGTTATACATATATATATTTTGTCACAATTAAAAAAGGTAAAAAAAAAATGTATCTGTGGGCCACCTGAGATCATTTTGGCTTTTAACTGTCTGTTTGCTCCCAGTCAGCTAGGAAGTCTATTCATCTTCTGAATTTCCTTTTTGTCTACTTTTCTGCAAGGTTTAGCTGAAGCAAAATCATGCAGTAGTGGTTGACTACCACCCTCACTAAAAACCTCAGGAGGCCTGTTTTGATCAGTGATTTCTTCTACTTCTAGATTCCGAAGCAGTTTCTACCTGCAATCCCCCAATCCTCGCCTTGCACACACCTTGACATTGACTTCTAACTTGCAGCCCCTGCTCACCTGGTCTAAAGCCTCTTCCCTCATCACTCCTCCCACACGCTCCCTTCACCACCCTTCACAAGGGGGTCCTCAGGACACTCCCTGCTCTTTCTGGCCTTGGCATTTCATGCACACTGTTTCCTGGTCCAGGACATCAATCTTCTTTGCCAGGCAACTCCTACCAGTCCTCCCAGTTTCAGCTGAGACCTCTCTGGTGGGGCAAACAGGTGCTCCTAACTGCTCCCATGGCCCTGTTTCTACAGGTAGTTCATACGAGGAAGTGGCAGGAACTCGGGGACTCCGTCATATCCTAGCTGTGCCTCAGTCCCATTATTTGATTTCTCTTTGCTTCAACATCTTTATGGATAAAATGGGGGTAATACTTATCCATCAGAAGGTGTTATGGATTATATGTGTTAACTAACACCTACAGAATATCCACCTATCATATATACCTTGAGCACAGTGAACATAAGCTATTATTATTAAGTTTTTAAATAATTTTACTCTAGTACTTATCACTCTGTATTGTAAATGCTATTTACTTATCTTTATGCTGCCCTGCACTGTGAATCTAGCATATGCCTGGCATAAAGAAATGCTAAATGAATGACTACATTCTTTATTAACTGTATTTTTTAAACAGAAAATGTTCTTGATATGTCTATGGCCAATATTCTTCTCTGGATGTTGGATATTAAAGGTACTACAAAGACTTAGTAGATGAAGGTTTTGTATTTCAAAGAGCTGTCATTGGCAAGGAAGACACACATTTAAATATCAAATTATTTTTCATAAACAAATTTCAAAAGGATGAATGAGAAATGGCAAAGTAAAACCCTAAAATAGAACAAGACAATAAAAATGAAAAGCATGAGATCTTATATTTCACTTTTACGATTTTTACTTAAGAAAATTCATTCTGGCAATAATTATTGTTGATTAAAAAATTATAACGGGCAAAAGAATAAGGCCTAGTTCCTATCCAAGTGCCTCGGGATAACCAATAAACCAACCACATTTCTCACCCACCTTCCCCTCTCAGAAAACACAAGGTGGTGTAATTCGTTACCATTTTAAAACAGAAACATAAAACTTCCCCTTTATAGAAGCACACCTGGTCAGCTCCACACCTAGCACAACTCAGGAACAAAGTGCACGTGTCTGCAGCCACAGCGAGAGCCCTGCATCTACAGTCGCCTGGCCTTGACCTTCCCTATGACAACAGTCCAGCCCTCAGGCCAAACTCAGCTCACTAAGCCCTTCTGAGAATCAGCCTGTGACTTTGTAATCCAATTCCAGTGTCATGCGCTAGTGACTTTTTCCTGACACCAAGTCAGTCCCTCTGCTGTATCCCAGTTTCAGCGGTGGGAGCCTGCCAGGTTTCTCCGGGCTCACCAACTGCCTTGTTCTCACACCACCCAGGCACGTACCTTAGCAGTTCCCTTTGGGGGCGGAGGCACTGATTACTGGGTCTCCACTGCCTGGCTCGGTGATCCTGCAGCTGTACTTGTCCTGATGCCACTTCCCAGCTGCATGACGGGAGGTAAGCCGTGCAACCTCTCTGAGCCTCAGTTTCCACGTCAGAAAAATGAGGATAATCTTACTTATTCCTCAGAACTGTTACGTAGATTAAATTGACCAGTGCATGTAATGTATGGTGCCGGGAACTTAGCAGGTACTCAGTGAGTGAGAGCTACTGGCAGCTCATTTTCCTACCCAGCCACGTCAAAAATAGGGCAGATGCACTCAAACAGTTGTGTCACTTTTATGAGGTCTCCTAAATTGTAACACACTCGTTTGTAAATGGCTCTGAATTAAAGTTACAAAAGTCAGGTGGCACAGTGCAAAGACTGCATGGTGGGAGTTCAGAGGCAGATGTATTTTGTCCCTGGAGTCACCAGTAAGTATCAATGTGACCTTCACCACATCAGTTAACCTCTCGGGGCCTCACTGTCTTCATCTATAGACAATAGGTTAAGTTAGATAATGTCTCGAGTCCTTCTTAGCTCTAAATTTTGGATTCTTTATGACAAATAAATTCCTCATATAGTAACAAATATCACCTTCAATGAGTCCCCCCCTCTCCCAACACCCCGCAAATGATGAGCTTAATAATCAGGGTTTTAGGGCTCCTCTCCTGCGTGCTGGCAAGAGCGTTGCGGGTACCTGGTGTAAGGGGACATACGACAGATGAGTCCAAGGGAGTTCTAACACAGTGGATCTCAAAGTGTGGTTTCTAGATCAGCCTCATCTACATCATCTGGGAACTTACTATGAATGTCAGATCTCCGGTCCTGTCTTAGACCTGCTGAAGTACAAACTCTGGGGATGGGTTCAGACATCTGTGCTTCCACAAGCCCTCCGGTGATTCTAATGCTCCAGAGATGGAGAACCACTGCTCTGTTCTATGAAAACACTGACACACTGACACACTGACACACACACACACACACACACACACACACACACACAGGGAAAACCTTTACTTTGAATTGACAAGATAGGTATACTGGAGTTAAGGACATACATCCTACCTTACTGACTTGTCCTGACTAATTTCTAGATTAAAAAAAAAAAACAACCTCAAAATTGCCTATTGATCAACTTCATTTCCAGGACATTATTCTATTTTGAAGGAGAAGTGTGTGCCCAGCAGAAAATTAAGAAAATTGCTAAGGACAAATAAACATTGATTGCTAAGGGAGAAGGAGGCCACTTATCATATTATCTCTTTTGTGAAGTCACTCCCTCTGCACGGAGCTCACTCCAAACATCTTACGTTTTAATAAGGCGAGGATGTCTCCAAACAGTGGTTTAATTCATTGATTTTTTTTTTTGCTATTTTCATTATCTACTTAAGCACAAAATGCATTTATTGTGGCTTCAAAGACTGCATTCAGTGGATCGCATTGCCGCATGCGAAGGAGGGTATCCAATACAAATGGACACCACTAAACGGCCTCTTTATCAATGCAGAAGAGCAGGCTCCCAACACGTGGTAAGGCCTCAAACCAAAGAACATGTGTCTTAAGGAGTTAGCGTTCACACATAATTTAGCACCAGATAGAACCTAGGAACTAACAACTATTTACAATGCTGGTCATGGGGTTGGTCTGTGTAAATGCCCCCTCCGCTCCCCCATCTCCCAACAATACCCGTTGCTACTAAACCCCACACAACAGTGGTTCCTGTAACACGTTATCACAGGGCTGTTTATATCCCGGCCTTCCCTGGCGGGACGGTCAGCACTTTGGGATCAGGCACTATTTTTTTTGTTGGATCCCAATAGCAGCATGACAGGTTCTTGTAAGTGTCAACTGAGTGAAATGATTTTATCTTCTGGTAACCTCTTCCTTTTCAAGTGTGTTTTTTTTTTTAATTGAAGTATAGTTGATTTACGATGTTTCAGGTGTACAGCAAAGTGATTCGGATATACACACACACACACACACACACACACACACACACACACACACACATATATATACTTTTTCAGATTCTTTTCCATTAGCGGTTATTATCAGATATTGAATACATATCCTTTTTTTGGGGGGGGGCAGGTATTTTACCCCCAAAGTAGAGGCCTTGTTAGGAGGTAAAAAAAAAAAAAAAAAGACATAGAAAGGAGAATTTCCTAGTGCTATTACTCTCCAAGGAAAACACAGTCAAAAGCAAAATTTTCTTCCTGTTTTGCTTTCTTAGCTATCTAGAGAAATAGTAATTTTTAGAGGAAGCCTGTCAAAAAAGCTTGGGAACAGCAGTTAAATTAGTTTTCTTTTTCTTTTTGACAAATGGGTTGTAATTAGAGTTCATATCACTTTTATTGTTTTGTTTTGTTTTTCTGCGGTACGCGGACCTCTCACTGCTGTGGCCTCTCCCGTTGCGGTGCACAGGCTCCGGATGCGCAGGCTCAGCGGCCATGGCTCACGGGCCCAGCCGCTCCGCGGCACGTGGGATCTTCCCGGACCGGGGCACGAACCCGTGTCCCCTGCATCGGCAGGCGGACTCTCAACCACTGCGCCACCAGGGAAGCCCTATTGTTTTTTTTTTTTTCAAACCTTTGGAAGTCTACCAGAGATCAGTACCTCCCAGGGTAAAACACAAACTGAGAAAAAAAAAAAACCCTCCACATATCTAAACAGTGCTGGAGAATCACGGGAGGAATACAGAGCAGGCAATCAGGAACCCCTGTGAGTCAGGAAAGTGAGTGAGTTTTTATTCCTCCTACTCAGGACATGTGTGACCATGACTCAGCCTGGTGTCCTTTCAGAGTTCACTTTTCCATCGGGCTTCACTCTCTCAAAGTAAATGCCAGTAAAATACCCGAGAAGATGATGCTGATGATGAGAGAAAACGGGAAAGAGAGTTCTGAAGAACATTTCCGGAATGTGGGAGATGGTTTGAAAGATGTAAATGATAGAAGCCAGGTTGGCTTTAGAATGGACTTCTCGAGCTCAAGAACAAAGACAGGCAGGAGGGTGGAGAGCCTGGGGATGATGTACATGTGCTCAGGACCAGGGTGTTTGTCACTGCCAAGAAAAAGCTCCCGTGGAAACAAGGTGGTCAGAGGTAGAGTCCAAGCCTTCAGACAAGAATTAAATAGATCAAGGCAGCAGTTGTACTTTGCAGCAGGCTTCCAGAAGAAGCAAGGGGGAAGTCAGTAGCAACTAGAGGGGGCATTGAGCTCAACCAGGCTTTTTGCAGGTTGAATATTGCTTAGCTGAGATCCAGCTGATGCGCTGTGTGCGGGTACCGCTCAGCAAGGCAGTGGAACTCATTTCTTCCAACCATCTAGATCCGTCGTCCCGTCTGCGCCCACCTCTCCTGGCTGCACATGCCTAAACGCCAAGCCTGGCTGCAGTGGAACAAGAGAGTGAATATAAACAGTGGGACTCTGAGAACTGCTGTTCAGAGATGCTGGGGAGGAAACCAAACCCCATTTTTATCTTAAAAGAGGGCTGTGGTGTCATGGGGTTTTGAAGAAGACAGCAGTTGCTTTAATGATTTGCATTTTCATTGTGGAAAAAGTACATCCTATTAAAGGAAATGTGGACAGATTTCAACATTCAGAGGAAGAAAGAAAAACAAAACCCACTGTCCCATGTGTCAAATACTAATTGGGTATATTTTAGGGTATTGTCTTTTAGTCTTTTTTGGTAAGCATAGACATTGAAAACTATTGTTGAAATCATTGTTTAACATTACGCACAATCATTTCTCATGGTTTGCGGAGAACTTATAGAGTTGCATCACTTTTCGTTGAATGAATTTACCATAATTTATATTACCACACTGAACGATAATGTGGGATATGAGGAAAAGGTAAAATATCTAAAGACCATGGGAAGAGAATGATACACGCCTTCGAAAGAATTGTAAACTGATTAAGGAGACCTGGAGACGTGCACCGCAAAAGAAGAAACATACGGAGTTCTGGGCAGATCGAAAATAAAAGTACTTTTAAAATTCAGAACAAATATTTATTCATAGAAAACGAAAGTACTTTTAAAATTAAGAACCAATATTTATTCATAGAAAATAAAAGTACTTTTAAAATTAAGAACAAATATTTATTCAGAGGAAGACGACGATGATTAAGGTGTCCTTACAGTTGGTCATGTGCTTTATTTTATTATTGTTATTGCTGTTGTTGCCATCAAAAATCGTCTAAAATTCCTTTGAATTTATGATTATTTCTATAGAGTAGACTGAAAGAGTTGAAATTACTGTTAAAACATATATATACTATCAATATTTTTATTGCTTTGCAAAAGCCTCTTACTCATGTGTAGTCCAAACAACATGTGTAATTGTGCCCATTTTACAGTCATTTTATCATCAGCCCACCAAGCCTATTACTCATTTAAAGACTCTGCTAATTGGAATGGTAGCAATTGATCTCTCCAGCTTTTTTTGTTTGTTCCTACACTGGTCAGGTTGAACATTTTTAATGTTTGCTAATTAACTTCTTTCTTTGTCAACTGTTGTTTTAAAACCACTGAAAAACTGGCATTAAAGTGTTCATTTTTTGAAAATCAGTATACAGGAGCTCTTTAAATAACTAATGTATCCTGCTTTTCAAAGTCACACTTGCTGTAAATATTCTCCCCAGTGTCTTTACCTTGGTAGTTGATACACGGAAGTTTGACCTTTTTCTATAGTCATCCCTACTTTATAGTTTAGAAAGAAACAATTTGGTCATTTCATTCTGTCACTTTTCTCAAGATGTCTACCTAAACGATTTATATTGTGTTCCCTTACATATTGAAATTTGGGAAGGAATGAATCATTCATCCTGTCACATGAGGGTCATGACCAGACATTAGTCATTTAGCTGATTGAGCTAAATAGGATACAGAATTGACAACTTTTTCCTAAAGGCAAATATTCTGTATGGGTTTCCAATTCTAAAAATAGGACAGTTATAACCTTGCATATAAAAATAACCTAGTTCATTCTTATTTTTCCGTCTTTTAAAAACCAGTTTGGAAACATTTGTCATTGGTAGTTTGTAGTGCTTTGGGTAGCACTTTTATAGATGCACAGCATCACCTGAGTTCTGCAGAGTTTTAGATATCCCATTTTCTTATGTTACCGGGATTCTGATTGCATTAAGTATTCTTTCTTTCACTCCGGAGAAGCATACATCTGCTTCTGCTGACATCCGTTCTCCTTTGTGGGTTCTGAGGAAACATTTATTTCTTTTTTGCTTTTCTTCCTGTTTTAGCAATGTCTGCTTCTCATCTTAATAAATCACCTTTGCTTGGCAATAACTTAATAGAGGGAGAATGCATAGCTAAAGAGGGAATGTGTAGCACAGAATATTGGATTTTGGACAAGATTCCTGGCTTGTTGCATGGTGTCTGCCAGGCAGTGCAAAACTAGCTTCATGGTGTACTGGTTTCTTTTTTAAAAGAAGGCTACAAATTACAATATCAAGGTAATTAGTTCCTGCCTTGTTTAGCACAGGGGAACAGGAATGGTGGATGAGTTAGCAAAGGTTCTGCTTTAGGGGTACAGTCCCAAATACTGGTCCTGCTACATCTTTGTGTCCCTTTTACTTTCCTCCCTGAAGGTTATCTTTGTTTCTGGAGTCTGGTGCCCTGCCTCCCTTCCAGGGGCACAGAAGACCACCACCACATCAGGAGAGGAGGTGAGGTCAGTGGCTCTATTTCACATCCTCAGGACAGAACTGACCTTTCTCTTCCACAAGCTCCTGGACCCCCGAGATGCTGCTCTCATATCCTAATTGATTCAACGACCCACTCAGGGATGGTTCAGCTGCTAAACTGAAAGGGTCTTATTGAAAAAAAAAAAAATCAAGATCATGAGATCCACTGCTTAAAATTGCTTTAAGAATGCAAACTTGGGGCTTCCCTGGTGGCGCAGTGGTTGGGAGTCCGCCAGCCGATGCAGGGGGCGCGGGTTCGTGCCCCGGTTCGGGAGGATCCCGCGTGCCGCGGAGCGGCTGGGCCCGTGAGCCATGGCCGCTGAGCCTGCGCGTCCGGAGCCTGTGCTCCGCAACGGGAGAGGCCGCAGCGGTGAGAGGCCCGCGTACCACCAAAAAAAAAAAAAAAAAAAGAATGCAACCTTGACAGGGAAAAGATATTTACAATACACGTAGAGGACTTACATTCAGGATATATAAAGAATTCCTGCAATCCAATGATAAAATGAATAGCCCATCTGAAAAAATGGGCAGGAGAATTGAGCAGGCAGGTCACAACAGGGAGCATCTAAATGGGCAACAAACATAAAAGAAGGTGTTCAATGTCACAGCTCATCACACAAATGCACGTTAAAACCAGAAAGAGAGTCCACCGGACAATCACCAGGATGACGAAAGTGAAGACTGACAACACCAAGTACTGGCAAGGAAGTGGACCAGCTAGAGATCTCATACAACACTGGAGGGAGTGGAACTTTGTACAGCCTCTTTGGGGAGCTGTTTGGCAGGTTTTTTTTTTTTAAGCTAATCATCACGTGAACTGTATGATCCAGTGATCCCACTATGAGATATATATCCAAGAGAAGTGAGTGCATAATTTACCAGAAGACAGGAAACAATCCAAATGTTTATCAAGAAGAGAATGGATAAATAGATCACGGTATATTTATGCGACAGAGCATCATAGAGCAGGAATCAGCAAATATGGCCCACGGACCGAATCCTAGTAAATAACCTTGGTTGGAACCCAGCTGCACTCATGATTTACAGATAGTCTATGGCTGCTTTTGGGCTACAAAGGCAGAGTTGAGTGGTTGAGACAGAGACCATATTGCCCACAAAACATTTCTTAAAACTATCTGACCCTCTATAGAAAAATTTGCCAACCCTTGCTATCAAGTAATAACTAGAAATAGGCCACTGGTACAGACAAGAACATGGGATGAATCTTACAAATATTATGTTGAATGGAAGAAGCCAGACACATTACTGTAGAATTGCATTTATATAAAGTTCCAGAACAGGCAAAACTAACTGATGGTGTTAAAAATCCAACTAATAGTTATATTTGGGGGATACACACTGAGGAAGGTACAAGGGAGCTTTCAGGGGCCCTGAAAATGTTCTGTATCTTGATCTTAGAGGTAGCTACACGTACAGAAAGGCGTTCATACATAAAAGCTAATTGAGCCGTACATACCAAATGAGTGCACTTTACCTATTAAGAATAATAGGTCAATTAAAAAAATAAAAGAATGGAATCATGAATTTGCTGCCTCTTAAATGGGTAGATTGGCTAAAAACTCCATATGTGGTTGAAAGGTAAAAAGCTGTTCTTTTCTGTGACTGTGGGAGAAGTTGAAACCTTGGGATTTTGTTTTGTTTTGTTTTGATTGAGGGATAATTGGCATCAAATATTACATTAGTTTCAGGTGGTTAACAATGATTTGATACTTGTATACATTACAAGTTGATCACCACAAGAAGTCTAGTTAACATCTGTCCCCACGTGCAGTCACACATGTCTTTTTCTTGTGATGAGAACTTCTAAAATTCACTCTCTTAGCAACTTTCAAATATGCGGTAGAGTATTGATAACTATAGTCACTGTGCTGTACATGAAACTTCAGCTGTATTAACTAAAAATGAGGCTGGCCAAATCTACTTCACATCCAGTTTATAAGGATATTATAGTACGTGATGAGAGAGCAAGCACTTTTGCTAAAACACGTATTATCTACAAAAAATAAGGTCTTTAGTTTTTCTTAAATGCTTTTTCTTCTTCACTCACGTTCTGTTTGGCCACACTACGTGCTCTATGCCATTTCTTACTTCTAACAACGTATTGCCAATTTTGTACTTCCTTGTTCACCTACATCTGTCTCTTCTTTTCTAGTATATTTATAGTAAATTGCTTGCACAACCCTTGGGCCTACATTAATTTATCTTTGAGTGTTTTTCATTTCCCCCTTGTGTTCTTTAACTCCATCGATTTACCCTGTTTGATATTTCTTCATTATTCTAAAATTCACTTGACTGCTGTTCAACACTCTTATTTTTTCCCCTTTTGGTCGTCCCTGTGTCCTAATTACCAACCTAACTAGGTTATGAGAACTCCTGCACAGAGGGTCCCCAACCCATACATTAGAATCATATTGTATGGATGACTCAAGCTTAGCCAAAGATTGATTTTTTGCAAGCTCCCTCTTTTACATGTTGCATAATTTAGTAATCTTGTGCCCTGCCTGCAAACCTATAGGAGCACATGATTTATTCATTTTGTGTCATTTATTTCCAGAGAACTAAAATCATATGAAACTAGTAGCCTTTTCTATCAGCATAAATGAAGAGCTGTAAGACGATGTCAGTCGAGTAGGCTATTGCGGTGGTTGGTAATCAACATGATCATGAAAGATTAAGGCTTCTCCCTTTAAAGCATTCCCGAGCACTTTGCAGCTATGTTCCCACCGATCGTCATAACATTGACAAAGCAAACGGAAAATTTCTAAGTGTTTGTTACAGACAGAAGAAGGGAACGACAGAAAGTACATGAGTTTTCCGTGGTTCCCTCCACTTGCCACCAACTTTGCATATGAGAAACAGGACACTGATTATTAGAAGCAGGACATTTGATCATCAGATAGAGAAGGAGTGATTAGCAGGACATTTGATCATCAGATAGAGCAGGAGTGATTAAAGCCGATGACGTTTTCAGAGCCCCACCTTGAGATGATTGGGGCTAATGCGTGCTAACTCTGGTACTCACTGAAACCTCAAGTATTGGTATTTCTAAAACTGGAGAATCACTACCTCTACTTGACACCACCAGGCCTTGGGATGAAGCAGCTCAGAACACACTTGTGAAGAGCCCTCTTGGGAGCAGCTATCTCACAGAATCAAACATTTTAGGGTTGGAAGGAATCTTTGAAGTCATTAATCCAACCAGCCCACTGACGCTTGAATTACCTCCACAACATTCTCACTCCTGAGACTGCCAACTCCATCTTTACACACTCTGACCACAAAAAGTTCTTCTCCTTGGTCCGAATTGTACCAAAGAGCTGCACTTAACATACAACTCCTTAAACAAACACAACTTTTGTACCCTCCTGAGTCTTCTCTCTTCTGGGTTAAATATAGCAATAGCTTGCGTCATCTTCCTATAGCACAGTTTCAAGTCCCCACCCCAACTTGGCAACTCTCTCTTTCATGACCTTCACCTGCCTCTCATCCCTTAAAAATGTGGAGGACACAAAATCGAACAATCTTCCAACAGATTGGAAGATTTTTTATGGCTGGATTGACCAGCCATAAAAAATGGAGTCAGCTATTTGAAAAGCTGATGCAGTTTCAGAATTTGTTTTTCCTGTCAACGTGTCCCGTTGTTGGTTGATAACGGCTTACTCTCCTTCCCAGCCATCCGCTCAGCACTCATGGGTGCTCCTTACAGATACAGCCAAGCTGACAGCCCTTCTCAGATCACTGCCCAGGAAAAGTCACTGGTGATGGCTATCTGAACTTGACCCAACCTAGTCCTTTTTTGTTTGGATATGCCATGTCTTGGGGCTTCCTTAAGATCTCTGTAGATATATATACATTCATATTCAAACTTATGTATTTATTTACTTATGTTACACTGTTAAGAGGCTTCGAAATGCATGCAGTTTGGTCATTTATATAAAACTGTACATCAGCTCAGTTGTTCAGCCCCTAAAACTGAGACTGTTTTTTCTTAGAGCTGGGCTTGCCAAACTTTTACTGTAAAGAGCCAGAGAGTAATATTTTCAGTTCTGTGGGCCACATGGTCTTTATTGCAATTACTCAACTCTGCTGTTGAAGTGTGAAAGCAGCCGTAGACAATATGTAAATGAATAAGCACGGCTGTGTTTTAATACAACTTTATTTACCAAAACAAGCAGCGGGCAGGATTTGGCCCATGGGCCATTATTTGCTGATCTGAGCCTTTGAGTATCTGAAAGTGTTTTGTGATGATTATTTTTCTCATCCTCCTTAACACTGCATGAAAATGGTGTATCCTTAAATGTGTTTTAAAGACAGAGGAATTGGGTAACATAGCGAATATGATCATTGGTGAGACGAATTAATATGTACTGTTGAGGTAATCTCCCTATTCATCTCTCTACGCAGCACATGGACTCTCCGAGGTACTCATCTTTACTTGGGAAAAAAATTTCAGTAACAGCTCACTTCTTTCTTTTATCATCTGGCGGCTACCTTCATCACATAAATTTGATCATAATGACCCCATAAAACTAAAGTCTAACAAAAACCTCTGTTATCATTACCCTTTGTGCTCGAGGGCAGGCTGCTGCTGTGAGGGGCATGTGGGTACAGTTTGGGGGGTATATAAGCAATGGCTCAGTCCTTCCAAACCATTCACCTCAATGACCCAGCCTCCTAAAAAGCAACACAAACCGAGAATGTCCATCGACTCCACATTTTCATCACTAAAAAAATCATTTATGGGCTTTGCTGCTGTGTAGCGGGTAAATGCCCTTTCCATATGCAGCTTCTGCCTTAGGACTTTGCAGTCTCGTGGCCTTTGCCGTTTGGGCTGCTGTAGGGGATTCTTCCTCCCAGACCTCTGTCATTAGGATCAAGAAGAGGATCACGGAAACACATGGATGTGCTTTTCACGCTAACCTGTAGCTCGACAAATGCATTCTGAGTACCTGCTCTGTGCTACGTGCTATGGAAGATGTTAGGAGATCAGAAATGATAAACTAAGGCCTCCAGGAACTCAGGCTGGTAGCAACTCAAATGCACAGAAAGACAAATCTCTTGGTTTTACCCCTTAGCAAAATCCCCTTTTTCAACTCAGGCATCCCCCGTCATGAATATACCTTGGAATTTTCCATTCTTCCCTGAGTTACCTTCCTTAGCGTTTTAACCTAGGAAGCATTTGTTCTTTTGAATGTCATGCAGTGTGACAAATTAGTTCTCTTACGTTTACCGAAGCACTTAATAAGCTGCTTCTCTTATGCACCCTTACTCTCCCCAGGTGTTCTCACAGTGGAAGTGTAACAGCTTTCCTTACTCCCAGAGAGTCTCCTGATGTTTCATTGGAAAATAGTCACAAAACAAAGGTAAAAAAAGATGACGAAAGCATAAAACAAAAAGTAGATATGAAATCTACGCTAGCTTGGCTGTGTCTTCAATGGTGCTGTGTATGTGGGTGAATTTGCTGTAGTGCTGAGAAAAAATCAGTCTTGTTGATTTATCTGAGAATCAGAAGCAGTACGTCAGGCCCTGATGGTGGCCAATGGCCTTTTCTAGGACAGGGAGGTTGACAAGTTGAACGTTTGGCCTCGTCCATCTCAACCGTGCCCAGGTGGAAAGAATCAGAAACTTTAACATTCAGCTAAATTAAAATGGTACAGCCATTTTCACTAGGAATAATATACAAAATATACAAAGAGCCAACTTCTTATGAAACAGAGTCCCAATATTAAGAACATTCTGTACATATTTCTTTGAGCTCTGGACATAGAATAGGGAGAGGAAAATGATGCAATCCCAGAGATTGTGTCTGTAAATCCCATTCTTTCCAAATCTCTACTCTCAGGATCTTTGCTAAATGGCCCAAATTAAATGTGATGGTTCAAATGCTCTTGCCGGAGAGTTGTTACATTGTACCTCTGCAAACTCAATGTCCAGAAAGCTCTCATGGCCTCACTTCCATTCTCATTCGCATTTGCAAACATTTTGGTAATTTTTTTTTTTTTTTTTTTTTTGGTGGTACGTGGGCCTCTCACCGCTGTGGCCTCTCCCGTTGCGGAGCACAGGCTCCGGACGCGCAGGCTCAGCGGCCATGGCTCACGAGCCCAGCCGCTCCGCGGCATGTGGGATCTTCCCGGACCGGGGCACGAACCCGTGTCCCCTGCATCGGCAGGCGGACTCTCAACCACTGCGCCACCAGGGAAGCCCATTTTGGTAATTCTTAAACTGGCATCTTCTGCCAGGTTCAAGTCAGTATATCCCTCTGAAAACATGAAAATCCAGTCAGAATTTGAAGATAGCAAAGAATTAACGCTTGTGGGGAAAAGTCAGTGCTCAAAAGGAATTAAGTACATTCCCTTTTCAATTTCTCTGTCTTCTGGCTAACTTTCCAAACAGATTTAATCACTCTCCCAGTAGCAGTCACAATCCGAACCTCGCCCCAGTGGCCAGCCACTGGGCTCTGAGGCTGCCGGGCGGCCAGCAGCCTCCTCCCAGAGCTGTCGCTCAGACCCACCAGTTCAGTCCCTCTGGCACCCTTCAGAGGCTAGCTACTGGCATGAATAAATTCCAAGAGCCCCGGTTAACATGGGGCCATTTCAATGGAATGAACGGTGAAGGTCATCAGGTATGAGGGTTTGATCTCCATCCAGGGAACACAGGTTGCTTTAGGCCTACTCTTCCTTGCATTGGATTAACTGCTGTTGCCATTGTTTGTATGTTACTGCTTTCTGGTTGCAAACCATATGTCTGTCTGTACTTTCTCTCAGAGCACGCATTACTTCCTGTTCTTTTGGGGGCAGCAATTGGGTTTCTAGAAATTAGCACTCTTTTCTCTTGCCTCCAATAGTAGGGGTGCCAAAGGAAAGCTCTTTTAATCAACTCTGTGCCACGAAAGAACTTGAAGCTGCGACTTGAAAGTTCATCCCCCGAGTTCCTGCCTGCCCCATGTCGAGGCTTCGCTTCTCATTCAATTCCTATCGCTCTGAAGCTAAAGTGCAATTTTTCATTTTCTCTGGAACTGCGAATGCAAGAAGATGCTCAAGCAGGAGTCTCTGGCAACATCAAAGTGGGCTCAGCACAGCAGGCTTTTCCAACCACGTGACCTGTCGGCAGCGCTCTGGGTCTCCGCAGAGTGCGAATCTGATTCAAAGGCCAGGACTCAGCCCAACCAACCGCCGCTCCCAATGGCTCACTTCCTATGGGCATGTCGGGGTTGGCTTTCCTTTATACCAATCCTTTCTAGTTTTCCTTTGCAATTGGTTACAGAAGAGCCAGTCATATCTTCATCCTCTTTGCATCTGTTTATATGGGGTTCCAGATATTTTCTTGCCCTTGCGTCAAGCAGTCATCGGATTCACAATGACCATCTTTTAAATATTCAAGACGCACTCCCCCACCTCCTTCCCACCCAGTTCTGGCATTCCAAGACTTCAGTATTGTCTTTCTCCATCTCCTGTATCGCTTTTAGGTTTTCTAAGTAACACGTCTAGCATTTCATCAATGACTGCAATTTCAGAGACAGGATTTTGGAGGTGCAGAGTATTTTAAAGTCCTTCCAGCTCTTTGTCTGCCTCTTTCCTGCCCAGATTGACCTGTGATCTCATCCTGTGTTCATTTTCGGAGGCTGAGGGACTTCATTCTTGGAAACTTTATTACACGACAAACGAGATATGGAAAATGACTGCCACGGCACCAAGAGAGACAGTTATTTATTTTAAAAGTCAGATTAAAAGAGTTGTCTCCTATCCTGTAGTAAATATATTTGTTAAAAGTTAAACTTGGTTGAATCTCCATGAAAGGCAAAACTATAATTTAATTGTATAATGATTTAATTAAAGTCTGACTTCCCTGGTAGAGTACAAGTCCTGGAGGGGTGGCATCACTATCTGTTAGGTTTGCTACCACATCCTAGGGAACTAACACAGGACTTGGGACATTGTAGATGTGAATAATTTTTTTTTGGAAAAGTGGCATTTTTTCACTTCTCTATATCTGTTCGGCAGTAACCCCCAAACCACGGCATAGCATGATTCAATGAAGTGAGACTTTTTTTCTTTTAGGAGAACAGGCTGCCTCTGTCCGTTGGGTTCCTCTCCCTTAGGCGTTCAGGGAGCTTGCCCTCTCCGTGTGTCCTGACTGTGGCAGGTGGTTCTTACCTGCTTACGGAGCCCTAATGGAGCTGGTCTCACGGATGGGAGTTACTCTGATCCAGCTTCTACCCCATGCCCACCAAGGGGGACACTTGGGGACACTAACTTTGCATTCTGTTACCATGTAGAGGTGTGGCTAGCACTCCAGTCTTCAGGAGTGCCAACTTACCCACAGTACCCAGGACCCACAAAAGTTTAAAGTTTTTAATTTCTTTTAAAATCTGAAGGAAAAAATGAACATCATAATAATGAATCCCACCTAGATTATTTGCATCTTTACTCCAATGCAGTTGTAAAATATAATTTTATATATATATATAATATATGTATGTATTTTTTTTAATGGAGGAAAGGGCCCAGAAAGGCAAAAGTACTCAGGGCCCATGAAAGTCATAATATTGCTCTGGTCCCCAAAGATTTACTTATCAATTAATTCCAGAACATACTGAAACTTATCACTACTTGGCAGCATTAAAAAAGCTATTCGGGGAATATAGTTTGTTTCAGCTCTGGGCTCCACTCCCCTGACACTGCCACTCCACCCCCAGCCCAGACAGACTCCCCCGGCTGTGTTCCCCTGCGTTCACAACCAGCACATCTGCCCAGGAGCATGCTGACCCAGAGACAGGGAAATGGAATCTCTAAGAGGGCAGAAGATGCTCCCCAACCCAGTAACTGGCATAGAGAAGGGCACAGGGAGTGCTTATGGAATGCAAAAGTGACACTGTCATGTGCTAGAAAGAGGGCAGGGTTTGAAGCTGGGGAGACCCAGGTGCAAATGTTGGCTCTGCCGTTTATGAGCTGAGCTGTCTTGGTCAACTCCCTTAATGGCTCTGACTATGCTATGACAATAACACCTACCTCACAAGCTGCTGTAGGGTTTGATGGTAATTTACGTACATGTAGCATAACGACCAAATATAAACACTTTATTTTTTAAAGCTATACTCTAGCGTGAAGTAAAAGTATTGTGGAACAGAGAACTGACAGGAGAATAAAAGGTGCTCAAGAAATGAACAGCAATAGTATTAATTTAAGACGCTCCCTTCCTCAAATTCTTGAATGGCTCTCTGCTATTGATCGGACATAGGATACAGAACTCCTCTGCAGTCTACAAAGCCCTTCAAATCTGACTGATGCCCTTCTGTCACCACTGTCCCCTCTTCCTCACATCTGCAATTTTGCTTTAGCAAGCCTGATTTACTTGCAGTTTTTCAAATCATCCCCGTCTTCTCATACCTCTGTGCTTTGTATATGCTGTTCCCTCTGCCTGGAACACCCTTCCCCTCCCTCCACCCCCCTCCCCCATTTGTCTGGCTAGAAAATTCCTACCCTTCTTCCATATACTCTTTTATTCTCAATTCTTCCCTATGCCACATTATTTATCATTCTTCCCACTATATTATAACTTGAAAAATGAAGGCACTGTTTAAAAGCACTTATATTTAGTTCTTATGAATTGAAGTGTAGTATTTATAATTTCTCATCATTTAACCATTAATAAATCACCATTTAAACATATTAAGGTAGGGTGGAAAAAGAGATTTTGAAGAATCTTCTTTCTCATCGCTAGCCAGTCTTTTAGCTACATAAAATCAGAAATTTCATAGGGGAGAGGAAAAGAAAATTGGAAAAATTCACAGGGGGGACTCCCTAACTTGTCAATAATGTTTCTTCCTTTCCCCTACCCTCTACACTGTTACGACTGTAAAAGCACAGCTTTCTCCTAAAAGCAACCAGCCAAATTTTCCAAATATTCCCATTATTTATTTTAAAGTATTTTGGGCCATAAACTATCAGAAATCAAATGTGGAAAGAGTTCAAACTTTCATAGCATTATTAACCATGCACCATTTAAAATTTGGCGGGCTGATATATAAATGGGAAAAAAAAAGTAGAGTATAATTCTACAAAACTCTTGATAAAGTGATGAAATCTAGATTTTATTAAGAAGTAGATCGTAATCTCCAAATTGATGACTATTTAATTTATTAATCCATTAAGTCCATGCTCATTTTATTCCATTTAGCACGTGAAACTGAGAGATCAACTTTACCAAAATAACTTTGATCACTGCAGATAATTCAAAATTAAGTGCTTAAAATTGGTTACAGAATATTAAGGCATTTGAACTAAATACATATTTACTGAAAACTTAGAACTGTTTTCAGCTTCAAATATTTATCTGTCCTTTAGACGTCAGCATCCTTTGACGTAAGTGTACTGCAGCTTAATGCTTCCGTGGAGATTAAAATATGTATTGTATTAATATGAGTGATGATTTATGTCAGAATATACTGTCATCTTCTCTAATAGAAAAGATTACAAAACAGCTATAGTGTATGGGGGGTGCTGATTTGAAACCTCTATGTTCAATTTTTAGGCAGGAAAGCTATTTATAATGCTTCTTCATAGTACCCAATCAGTTCTACTGACAGTGAGGTGACTTCTAAAAATGAAAAAGGATGAGAAACAGGCTTATTATGGAGCGTGGAAGCCAGGCTCAGATAGCAACAAAAACGGGCTTGCAACTACAGTGCTGATTTCTTCTGAAGAAGGCAAAGCCCAGGAAAAAGGAGTAGGACATATCAACAGGGTGCAATACATTATAAAAGCTATTATGATGTCCCACAAAACGAACATTTTAAAAAAATTCTGAATTCACAGTCTATTTAAAATGCATTATCCAAAAGGCTATTTGCTATCTTTAGAAGTTTAATGCATTTTAAAGTAATACTCTCGCATTATGAAGTGTGAAATCACAAAGTTGGGCTTGGGAAGACTGTCACCAAGGGCTCCTCCATTATCTCGTGCCATGAGTTAGGCAGGGACCCCATTATCGACAGGCAGGTGTCACATTTACATCAATTTTGCTTGCATAGGTCTTAGGGTGCAAAGTAGGCAAGAATCAATTAGTAGAAGAAATTCAACACGCCCTATCCTTTAAAGCTTATACTTTGGAATATATGAAATATTGTTCCTCCTGAAAGCTCTTCGGTATATATGAATATATTCATATACATAGAATAGGTATTTGTAAATTTACTTTGGGGAGGTCAGTTATACCCCGGGGAAGAAAAATACGAATAAAAGATGATTTGATCAGGCAAGTAGTTATTATCTCCCTGTATCAGGATCCCATTATTCTCATCTCATATATAATTTTGGGAAAAGAAATTACTGTTATGATGCAAACAGTTGGGGTTTAGTTTTGTAAAGAACAGTGATGAATGCTAGCTCTGTAGCACAACAGCATACCTAGCAAGATCAAAAGAGATTCATGGATATAATTTTGAGGAACAGAAGACAATGGTGTTAGTTGATTTAAACTCCAAGTCGTACTTACATTAGAATAGACATTAAATGCCACTGTGTATAATTTTAAAAATTCTAAGTTTCGTTATATACCCCAGGAATCCCTAATTAATTTGTTAAAAAACATTCAGTTCTTGTTCCATTTAGCTATACTTCTCATATTGAGGAATTCCGCTCTGTCCTTAGACAAAAGAGTGAGAGATTGTAGCTGTCATGAATTCCCTTTATTTATTCCTGCTATCTTTTCTATCACTATAGAAACCACCCAAAATATTATCCCAAGTAGAGAAGATCTCAGAATGAGAACTTGGGGTTCATTTTCACTCATAGCCACTTGCAACTCCTACATCAGGAAGTTTAAACAAATGGGACTTTCATGTGGGTATCTTATGGCTTGATACATGTTCCCACTGTAGAAAGTCTTAAATACCATGCAGAGATGTATGTCAGTATCTTGCTTACCCTAGACTTTTAAAAAATATAGGAATAACAATACCTTTCAGTTCAACTTGTGTGTGATGATGGCCAGTAACACGTGAGACCTGAGTTTTCTCATTTGGAGATTGGGATAACGAGACCTACCTCACTGGATACAAAGATGACAAAGCAAGGTGATGGATCTGGTAGTAGTTTGCAAACTGTAAAGTGCTATCCTGATATTGAATAGCTTATGCGCTTTGCAAATAGCTAAGGACTAATGACATTACCTCGATAGATCTTTGAAAAGTCCTCATGCGATAGAAGAGCAGGAATTCATGATGCAGTTTTACAGATAAGAAAAATGAGTTTTCAGAGTTGTTAAGCTGTTTGTCTAAGGTCACATTGCTGGTATGTAATGGAGCTAAATCTCCAACCAGATGGCCAGGCACCAAACATCTTGAAAGCATTTATTTTTTTCCTCCTTGCTTCTCTGCACTTCATGTGGCATCTCACAGATAAGGGCTAATTTCCTTCTGCAAGTGTAAGGACCGTGATGGCTCCCTGGCGATCACACACATCAGATCACTCTCCTCCACGCTCCGTGTGCTGCACACGGATTCTCATTTTCAGCCTGATCGTCTTAAATCCTGTCCCCAGCCTTGAAGAAAATTAAGCTTCTGCAATGCTTTCAAAGGTTCCTCTCACTGTAATGGGACCCCGACATCTTTTGCAACTGCGATTCCTTAACCACCTAGCCCTCATCTGACTTTGTAGCGCAGTCAGGCTGGCAGAAAACCATCTAGTGCTCGATTAGGTTGTAACTTTTCTAATCCTTCTGTAAATGTACTTCTCATCTCTCTGAACTAGATTATCAAGTCAAGCATAGGGAATAAGGCTAATTAAAAAAAAAAAAAAAACACCTCCTACAAACTCTGAACGCTGATTGTGGAATAGATTAAGGAATTACTAAAAGGGAATTTTTTCAGTTATGCTGATGGTATTTTGGTTATATTCTTTAGAAGAGTTTGTATTTCCTAGAGAAACATACATGAGTGTTTAGGATAGAATGATATAATGCCTAAGATTAGGTTGAAAATAATCCTGCGGCAAGTGGGGACGGTGGAGGTGGAAGGAAGTAGGGGGACAGAGATAAAAAACTGACCACATGTAGATAATTATCAAAATGGGATAACAAGAAAATGCGAGTTCATTACATACCATTTTATCTATTTTTGTGTATGACTGAAAATTCTCGTAATAGAAGGTTAACAAAAATTTTGAAAAAGGCTAGCACGGAGGAAAACGGATACGTCCCATACATAGTGGCAAAATACTGGGTATTAGAGTAGCTTTAGTGAAGTCATAAATATACAGTGAAAAGAATGCTTTAACCATTTTGATCACTTTAAGATAATTTCTTATTTGGAAGAGAAGGAGAGAGTTTGAAGAACTCTCGCTCCAGAAATAAGCTTTATGGGGAGTTAATTCTTTTCTTAGAGAAGCAAACAGAGGTGAGTGAGTCCCCTCTTGGGCCTGATTTCTGTACCTTCGCATGTAACCCTATTTATTGTCCATATTTGTGCTATGCGGTAAAGAAGATTAAATATGGATGGCTTTAGTATTGGATTTGACTTGCTTTAAACTATCCATAAAATAAGCTCTTTCCCAAGCAAATTAAGAATTACACCTGTAGTGCGCAACATTCAGCTGCCTAACTAAAAATGGAGAAGAACAAAAGAGAATCATGGATCTAATAAAATTTTACCCCAAGCTCCCAAATTCATTCATTTCTTCATATCCAAAGAGAAACTAGAGATGGTGGTCACCTCCCGTCAGCTCCCTCCTTTCCCTTACTAACAGTACCCTGGATTTCTAGACAGAGCAGCTTGTGGGTGTTGAAACTCCAGGCTCCAGCGGTGGGTCCCGACTGCAGGCCACAGAGCAAATCACAGGGCTAGGCACAGACCCACTCTGAGACAAAAAAGATGTGGAGGAACCTCTGCTGAGGGACCCTGGTAAAGCAGCTGATTGACTCCGTAGAAGCAATTTAACAAAACTCTCTCTCTTGCTGGTCATCAGCCTGACATACGGCTGCAGCCATCTTGTAGGGTCATCAGACCTGGAGGTAGAGGCCACCTCACAGAAGGCGGGGCAGAAATGGAAGGACACCGCCTCCAGGGGACACTGCTGAGCCACGGAATTAAGCTTCCCTTGAAGCTCACTTTCCCCCTTCGCTTCTCGGTTTTGAGACACATTTCCTTCATGATTAAAGCTTGTTTGAGGTGCGTTTTCTAACCTGAAGTGCAGAGGACTCTAGCTGACACCCTCGTCTTAAGCTCTGGCCCTTAAATAGTGTCGCTGCCCTCAAGGAACAGCTCTAATCCACACGTGTCTTCCTGTCTGCTTTCTGCCTTTATCACCTGTCCATCGCCTGAGGGCTGAACTAAATGATGGATCTGATGAGTTCTGGTACACACGTGCTCCGGCAGGTGGATGGCATATACTGCAAACACCAAACCTCATGAAAAATATGTGTAAACACACCAAGGAAATATGTCTATGGCAACAGTACTTTAGAATTATTAACCACAAACCCTGAAAGTGAAAAAAAAGTTGACTGTGTCTATTAACATATGTCAATCTACTTCTCTCAGTGATTGAAAACATAAAGATCAGAAATAAGCTTGAAGCTAAAGACATTTTAAATGCTCCGTCTTCCAGGGAAGAGCAAACAGCTGAGAAAAGTAGAGAAAATGGCTCGTATGTCTGCTTTATTTATTAGATTTTTCTCCCTGCTCTTTGAATCCTGATTTAAAAGAAGGAAAACAGATAGATCTTATGCACGGAAGAATAAGAGAGTTTGGAAAATGTGTGATAGAAGTGGGAACTTTAGCATTTACTAAAATGATTCCCCAAGGCAACATCTTAAACAAACATCTTAACTCGTCAGCTGCAACTGTCATAAACCCAAAGGGCTTGGGGTAGAGGCAGTGACTCAGCGAAATAAATCAATACCTTCTGGCAGAGAATGAACTAGAACTTATTACAGCTGTTCACCATAGAATAGGGAGAACTTAAGTCTGAAAAATTAAAGAATGTCAGTTCAATATCATCTGGAAGATGTCTCTTAGTACAGTGATTTGTTGAAATGAAACATTTCTGAACTGGTGTTCCAACGTGAAAAAAAACTTATGACAGTTTAGTTTTGCTTCTAGGTTGGTTATAGTTTAGAATCGCGTAGGCACATCATCTAAATGAGGGAAAGAGACATAGGCTTAGTACATAGAGAATCCAGACCAAAAGACCTAGAGGGTGGTGAAGAGCTCACCTCAAAAGGAGATGGGCATGTTTTAAATTAGTGAACCGGTAAGCTTTGCTGAAAGCCGGCTGTTTATCTAACACTTTGTTAGGAGTTGAGCTTATCAGGGCTGGTTTCGTGGGCATGAAGCTGTCCAGTATTTAGAAGTGCCTCATGCTTGGTTTAATGCCCTTTTGTCACCATCTTAAAATTCTTAATAACTGCTGAACAAGGGCTCGGCATTTTCATTTTGCTCTGGGCCTTAGAAGTTAAGTAGCGACCCCTGGTAGGTGTTTTTTTCTGGCCACGCCACGCGGCATGTGGGATCTTAGTTCTCTGACCAGGGATCAGACCCGCACCCCCTGCAGTGGAAGTATGGAGTCTTAACAACTGGACCACCAGGGAAGTCCCCCTGGTGCTTATATATGCTTTACTTCCTGTCTATCTGTAACTTGTAGACCATTAGAGGAGAAAAGACCATAAGACCCATACACACAAAATAATTAATGAACAAAATTATTATTTCAATCTATATTACCTGGGTAAACTGTCATAAGGCAACAAAATGGGTAGGACAGTTGATTAGACGTAAGGCAGAGTATACTAAGTTATCTGTGAAATGATGATATAGCAAGCAGAGCACGTCTTGGAGAACAGAGACATCGGTATGCACGAGCAGGATTTGCTAGAGAAGACTTCTCAGGAGACCTAGAACATATTATTCCTCACCTTTTTTCTTAATATTAGTGACCATTTATTGAGTACTGACCTTGTACCAGACATAAGACTATATATTAGCTGAATAATTCTCACGCAGTCCTTTTTTTTTTTTTTTTTTTTTTTTTTTTGCGGTACGCGGGTCTCTCACTGTTGTGGCCTCTCCCGTTGCGGAGCACAGGCTCCGGACGCGCAGGCTCAGCGGCCATGACTCACGGGCCCAGCCGCTCCGCGGCATGTGGGATCTTCCCGGACCGGGGCACGAACCCGTGTCCCCTGCATCGGCAGGCGGACTCTCAACCACTGCGCCACCAGGGAAGCCCCTCACGCAGTCCTTTTTAACAAGTGAGGAAACAGGCTCAAAAAGAATGAGTAATGTGTCCAAAGTCCCCAGCTAGTAAAGAATGATGTGGAATCCCTACCCATCTGACTCCAGACCCAGGCTCTTGCATTTTGTTGCTCTTGGTTATCTCTGCATAGGTGTGTGTATAGCTGCATAGACATCTCCTGATATACATCACAGGTGAGGAAGAAGCATGAGCACCTGTCTTCAGGTGGGAGTGAGCAAAGGTTGTGGCTCCCAGTTGGGGAGCATCTAGATGGTACAGGGTAGGGCGAAATATTAGGGAATGATGGTGAAGATAAGAATGCATGTAATTGCTACTATACAGTAAGACTTGCAAATACCCTTGTTTTATACATGAGTCAATGGAGATACCCAAGATGGTACCAGCAAATGGAGGCACCATGCTGTGAATCAGACCTGTCTGACTACATGTGTGGTCTTCACCAACATCTCACCTGCCACCCATGGATGGAGGTGCAAGGGGCCAGGTTTTTGAAGGTTTGTATTATAACAGCCTAGCCCTGGTTAGACTAGCGAGGAGGGAAGACTGGATTTGGGAATGCAGAATTGAGCTGAGAAGAGAGATGTTTAGGGATATTAATAGGACCACAGGACACAGGACAGGGAGAGGTGTGGGGTAAGAAGGAGAACAGGAAACCCGCAAAGGGGCATCTATTCATTCAGGGGTAAAGTGATCAGAAAGTGATGGTGGGAATGGAAAGAAAAGAATGAGAATAAAAGGCATTTCAGAGAAACAGAGAGACAGAGATGATATCTTAGTAAAATGTTACCACTTAGAGAGTCCACCTTCACCCCCCACGTTTTCCTTCCTATTCTCCTCCCCAAATTCCACTTATCTTATTCCCCGCTATCCTTTTCTGTTTCTCTTTTTCCTCGTTACTCTTTCTTCTCTGCCTCCTTCTGTCCTTACTCCTGGTTTGTTGAAAGTTAGGCTATATTTTGAATGCTTATCCTGGAATGTTTTTCTAAATTGCTTTTAAATTAGGCATCTCATTTATGAATTGTATTCTCTTTAAAGGAGTTAATGGCATGTGAGCTATCATCTTTTTCTCTACGAATTAGTCTGTTTTTAAAAAACGTATCATCAAAATATGCACAAGAAAGGGTAATTATTCAACTCAAACTATAATTGTGTCTAACTGACACTCCAGAAATATCCTTCCTAGTAACATCTGAAACAATTTATTAAGATTTGTTTCTGAACATTGATTCATAGTTAGAATCTCATGTGTAGCACAGAAAAGGCTCTTCATAATTTTGTCATTACAGGATGCATATTCTATGGAGACAGGCATTCTACATCGTTTCTCAAGCACAGTGAGGCAAACTCTTAACCAAGCCCTAATATGTGGAGTGAAATGGGGTTTACTGACCATTAGCAAACGGGCTGGCTGCCTTTAAGATTTGGGCAGAAAACTCAGCACTGCCAGGTCGGTGGGGAATGGGCTGCTGGACTTCCTCCATTATGGATCCCCCGTGTTCTCTATCTCAGCCCATGGTGATCCCATCTTTCCAGCCGCCCAATATTGAATCCTCAGTCACCACAGACGCCTCCTTTCCTGCTCCCTCCACATTTAATCAGCACCCAATTCTGCGACTTCCTTCACATCTTCTTTCTATTTTGACTGTCACTGTATCCCTGTACTAGCCATGGCTCGATGGGTCTCACCTGGTGGCTATGATACCTACCACCTACTGCTTTTCTGCCTTCCAGTTTTCAGCCCTCCAATTTCGTGTGCACGTTACAATCGGGGTGATCTTCCCAAGTCACAGCACTGGTCAGAAGAGTCTCTTCCTCAAAGTCCTCCAACTGCCCCACCCTTGCTAGGGACCCTTGACAAGGCCTCTAAACCTCTACAAAGCGGCTTCAACTTGATTCCCAGCCTGAGTTGTTTCCTGGTTCCCTTGAGCTCCCTCCACACTCTCATCTGTCCACCATTGTGAGAACACACCCCAGGCCTCTCCTTCTTCCATTCTGTGCACCTAGAGTCCCCTCCCATGACTCTTCCCACCCTCCGCTCTCCAACCTTTAAAGCCCATCTGGGCTGAGCCCCCTTTGTGAAGCCTTTCTGGTCCAGCCCCCAGGGGTTCTTTCTTCTCCAGGTTCCCCAAAACCATGACTCATTTTACATTCCTTTGCGCTTATCTCCCTCACTAGACCATGCCTTGAGGACTGGAATTACAATGATGGTTCTACAGACAGTCACTTAGGTAATTTTTTAAATAGCCCTCTGAAGAAGGGACAAGTCTCCATTTTAGAGAGGAGGAGACCAGGGAGGTGCAATAACCTCGCTCAAAGTCACACGTTTAGAGACGGGCAGAACTGACACTCACACCCAGGAGTCCGGCCTCACGTTCTTCTTTGTTTGCGTAACCGCTACACTCTTCAGTCTTTCTGACCACCTTATACCCACGTCTGCCCATAGCTTCCAGCATAGTTCCCTGCACACAGTAGGCAATCAGGGTAGGCAGGTTTTTAGAATTGAACTGAATTGAATTGATTTAATTGAAGCTGGAGAGGACCTCACTCATCGGAGGATATAAAGTGTTAACCGTGGTCTCTTTCCCCAGTGCTCTCCTAATTACTTGGATGCAGGGCTATCAATCTGGTGATAGGCACCAGAACAATATGCAGTAGCTAATAGGAGAACCATGTATATTTTATGTCCATTTGAAAAGCAACACTTTATCGCACCTCTGGGAGCTTCTGGGCATGGGTCTGAATATCAATAGGCACACATATTGCTTCAGTCAAATTACTTGGCATTGACACCGGGCCTTGTACCGATGTGTCCTGGAGCAGATGTGATTTCAGCGGTCTGATAAAGTGGAAGACTTTATACCCACTGAGAGGAGGCTGAACTTTTGTCACCGAGGTGTGACCATCAGTGCTATCACATTCCGGGCCTGGGTGTGGCCAGGTAGATGCCCCAAGGTTGCGATTACTACTTACACTACTCTACGGTGTACCCACGAGATCACACATTCAGCGTTTGCAGCATCTACGTCTGTGTATCTATTATCTATATCTGTAAGCCACAGTCACGGCCACGGCCATGTCCACGTCCATAACCGTATCCATATCTAGCTCTTGTTCTCTAATATGCATGCTCTTCCTAAAGCATGTGCTCAAGAAGTACCCTTGCATTATGATTGCTCCCCTGATCTGTTACCTCCTTAGTAGTCCACAGCAATGTCAGAAAACTTGCCATGTTTCTCTCTGACTTACTTAGGCTTACCCTGTTTCATTTGGCCATAAATGGCACAGTAGTCAGTTTGGCATCACCCATTTTCCTGAAATATATCCCATGGCAGAAATGTGGAAAACTCAAAGATGTTTTGATGTTTGACTATCTGGGGTTTTGTCCCTGCCCCTGTGGCCGAGGCATGCTACTCCACTTCTTTGGGCTTATAAATTCTCATCCTTTAAATGGTGATGGTAACACCCGTGGAGATCAAATGAGGTAATGCTGAGCGTGTTTTCAATAAACGATAGGTCCCTTCCTGTCTCTTTTCCCACCACTCATCTGGCTTCCAGGATCTCTTTGTGGGTGATGCTCTCTCAAATTGCATGTATGGGGTGGGGATGTCACAGAGAACAAGGGTACAGAAAGGAAGGCAGAAGACAGATGGCAAGTATCCATGCTAAGAACTCGGGACTTTATCCTAAGAGTGAAAAAGAAATCACCGACCAGTTTAAAGCAGAGAAGTGGCTCGACCAACCACCTCACAGTAGGGAATGGTTTAGTTCAGTTTTCCAGGTCTGACCTGCATTGGTGTCTCAGGAGGGCATCCGTCAAAGGTAGATTCGCCCCACAGCCTGCACTGAATTGAACTCTTAGGGCCTGGAGATCTGCATTTGAGAAAGCTTGAATGTCAACTATAGGCTCTTTGAAATTTTAGGGGGAGGCAAGGCTTGAGGCAGAAAGGCACCATTATGTGAGAGAAGATTAATGATGGCTTTAACGGTGGAAAAGGCACAGAGCAATTTGAGATATTTATATGGTAGAATCTACAGCTTGCCATGCTCACAATATTTAGGAAGTGAGGGAGACAGAAGCCGGGTGGTACCAGGATTTCGGGCTTAAGTCATTAGGAGGGTGGTGGGGCCATTAATAGGGAACTGGAGATAAGGAAGAGGAGGAACGGGGCTGTGGGATGTGAAGGTCATGAGTTTGGGACATGTTTGGGGGTGACTACGGGGCATCAGTGGAAATGCACATCGGGAAGGTGGATTTGTGGGAGCGACACTCAGAAGAAAAATGTGAACCGTGGGTGCAGCGTGGGAATCTTCAGTTGTTAGAAGGCAGAAATTCGAGGGGACAGCCTAGGAGGTTGGCTAAAGGACCAGTGCAGACCCTGGGGACACCAGCACTCAAAAGACATGGAAGGTCCACGAAGGAGGCTGAGGAGGAGAACACAGGGATAGAACACTAAGCTCTGCTTAGGGTACTTTTTTGAATACCTGAAGAGAGCTCAGTGAATGAAATGATGTACAGCACAGACGAGAAATACCGGGTTGGCCAAAAAGTTCGTTCGGTTGGTGAATACGTTGTTCAATAACGTTCCTGGTGAAAATGAAAAATGTCTTTTATTTTATTTTATTTTGCGGTATGCGGGCCTCTCACTGTTGTGGCCTCTCCCGTTGCGGAGCACGGGCTCCGGACGCGCAGGCTCAGCGGCCATGGCTCACGGGCCCAGCCGCTCCGCGGCACATGGGATCTTCCTGGACCGGGGCACGAACCCGTGTCCGCTGCATCGGCAGGCGGACTCTCAACCACTGCGCCACCGGGGAAGCCCTGTCTTTTATTTTTACTTAAAATCGAATGAACTTTTTGGCCAACTCAATACCTTAAAAGAACGTAAAAATGATTTGGGTTTGGTTATTGATGTAGGCATGATATATAAAACCTTGGAAATGAATCAAAGGCCTCTACAGAACATCTTAGAAAGCTGAACTTAAAACTCCCCTCTATATCTTTTTAATACCATTGTTTCTCGTGCCCATTTTTCAGACTGTGAAACTGAGGTTGGGAAGGGCATATGATCTATATAAGGGCCTAAGCTTGAAATGAACAAAGCTGGGACTTCAAGATAGTTTGATTCCACGGTCTATGGCCTTTCTCTCTATGAAAACACCCAGGTGTGCCATTTAAAATTCCATCGCAATCATGGTGTGTGTGAGCCCCGCTAATGCCCACGGGGGAGAGGAAGGAGCGCTGAACGAGGAGCCACACACCAGGCTCTGGGCCTCTATGTACGTGAAGTACGGCTTATATTTCAGATCTTTAAGATCCAGACCTTTTGCCATATAAACATGGGGGTAAACGTATGAACAAAGGAGAGAATCTGCAATTTTAAAAGGCATATCTTAACGGTTTACAATAATTTTAAGTGGACCTTTCTAACTGGCCTACAAACAGTGCTATTTACAATAATTTTGGAGAGCAGATTAGCTGTGAGAAACACAATCAAGATTAAGAAATCCTCCAGTAAGTAGTTAAATGCAATCTGCACTGAGAAATATTTGTTAAATTGACACCTTAATATAAATTTGTTACTGCATCTGGGGTAAGTACTACACCCGAACTGAGTCTAGTTTGATTACCTTTAAATTCCCAAGAGCTCCAGGGATGTGTGTTATTTATATGCAAACGGGGGACAAAATGCTAATACAAATGGCTGAGTTAGTTTAAATGAGACTAATTATTGTTTTTATAAAGTCTTACATTTCTATAGTGCTTTTTAATATAAAAAGTACTTTCCTGTATATATTAATTAATCTATACAATTCTATGAGTTACGTTGTATTCAGTTCAGAGATGTGGAAACTTTTTAGGCTAATGCCCATCAGACTCAACGCACTTAAGAATTACCTGCAAACTTGTTAAACTGCTGTTTCTGATTCTGGAAGTCTGGAGTGGGGTCAGGTCTTTGCATAAATCACAGGCTCCCAGGTGAACCCAGTGCTGCTGGTCTGTGGGCCACATTCTGAGTAGCAGGGACCCAGATGCCACTGATTCTTGGGCTGTTACGTGCTATTCCTCTTTGTGACTATCAATCTTTAAGAAATAACATGGCGGGGATGTAATGCGCACACAGGGAATACAGTCAGCGACACTGTAACAACTTTGTATGGTGATGGATGGTAACTGGCCTTATGTCAGTGATCGTTTCATAGTATATAAAAATATTGAATCAATGTGTTGTACACCTGAAACTAATACAACATTATATGTTCATTATAATCCAATAAAAATATAGTATTTTTTTCTACTACATGATATTTTGAAGTGGTAGAGAGGACATAAGCTTTAAATTGATCCCACATCTACCAGCTATCAACTGGGTGGTCTTGGGAAGGTCACCATTTTTCATCCTTTCCCATTTTTGGAGTTGCTGGGAAGATCAAATAAGTTATGATATGTTCATGTGCTATATAAAGAGTTGGCGTTGTTTATCATACCTTGTGTTTATATACAAGAGTCTGTCCAAATTCACAGAGTCATAACTCACTTATTTTCTGAGACTGAACATAGATTTGGCCTTTTCAATATTTGCTCTCACTGATAATAACGATGACCTTTGTTTTGCTAAGCAAAGGAATGTTGAACTATTCACAAGGTGAGGAGTGAATGGTGAATGGAATTGGTTTCCTTGATGAGCTGTGCTGGAATATTAATGAAGGGGAAAGGAGGCAATCTGCTGTGGGTGTGCTGCTCAGGGAGCAATATTCATTAGGCTCTACTTTGCCTCCCTCATATTTTCCACTGAGAAAATGATCTCTCCTTTAACTCTCATTCCACTATAGCCATACACATAATTCGTGAAGTACGGCTTCACTCACAAGCACAACACATAATTCATTTGAAATTACATAGGGTCTTGTAAAATCCCTGTAATGTCAATCGTTTAAAATTTTCGTTGCTTTTAAAATGTAGCTCTTTAATTGTTAATATGTTGGTACATTATTTTCACAAATCATGTAGATTTCAGAACTCCTGAAGATGGGGATTTCATCTTCCAAATGACTTAAAGCACAGTAGGTCCTTAGTAATTATTGGTTGCCTTAATGTGACTTTCAGTAGAGTTAAAAAGCTCCAGTTTTAAAAAAATAAGTTTTTTGGGGGGAGCATAGATTCCCCCTACAATGAATTTCTGTTGTTTAACTGGATGATTAAATTGATACTTTAATGAGAATTGGAGCATTGAAGGAACGGGAATTTCAATTTATGAAGAGGAATAAGTTCAGTTGGGGAAAAAAAGCAGGTCTGAGGATGTAGCAATATGTCTTGAATACCAATCATGAAGCAAATGATGTACTGGATGCTTCATATATTTTTTCTCCCTTAACTTCATCTCGGTATGCTCTTCCTATTTTATATATTTACCTTATTTTCCTACCACTGGAGTAGATATCATTTTTTTACCATTAAACATCCAGCTCTAACACCATATCTGGCGTGTACTAAGCCTTCAAAACTCTGATGAATGAATGAATGACCTTCTATTTATAGGCTGGCAGACTGAGAAGCAGCAGGTTTAAGGGAATTGCCCAAGTAATGATTGACTGGACGGGGCTCCAACCCACGTTTCTACGTCTCCAAATCCAATCCACTTTCTAGACTTCTAGAGTAAGTCAGGGACTTCAGACATCCAACTAGTGCTTATCGATCCCTGGGTAAAGAAAAGGAGGCTGGGAAGGGAATAAACTTGATTGACACTGTAATTCTGGCTAAAGCCTGGGGAGTGTTCAAAGTGCTCCCGAAACTCATGCACTTTGCTAGCCCTGGGGCGGGTGTCGAGTGCCAACACCCACATTATTAGGATTCTCTGGGCAGGCTACGAGCCTTGGGTCACTCCGTTTCTGAATTCAAGACAAGCCCCTGCAGATTGCTCTGTTCAGTGCTCATCTTCCGCCACTCAATGGAGGGAAAGGGGTCAATGAGGAGGAAGGAGGAAGGAGTGAAAGGTAGAAAGAGGAAAAGGAGGATGCCTAGAGCAAATGAATTACATCGTACAACTGATCCTAAAATATTTTTCTTACCTATGGACTTCAAGTCACTTACCCTGAACTAGGGATAAGGGGAATTGTTCTCCTTTGAGTGTCTGTCCATAATGCACATAGAGCCATCATTTTGTGACTGAGGTTGTCTGGTGGATGCCCTTTTAAAGGAAGGCTCTGGAAATGCCATGGAGGAGCTCTGTTTGTCTGCATGTGCACCACTGGCTGTAACTCAGGCATCTCTTTGCCATCACAGGGCTCCCAATTCATCCTAGCGATCTGCAGTCTCCACAACTTGCAGCATTTAGTGGCTCCTTCTCTTTGATTCTGGCCTTTCTAACACCAAAAGAAAACACAGTTGATCCCACACAAGCAGTTGTATTTACTGTGTGGCAAAAGCATTCTGGTTCACCAGGGCCCTTCAAACATCAGCTTCCGTAGCACCATGCTCAGTTATGAGAGAAAACATGAGATTAGGAAAGTATAGTAACAGTAGCGCTTTTAATGGGAGCACAAGGGGAACAGATAGAAAAGGTCTTAACGTTTTCTCTATTGTTCAGTTTATAACAGATCTTTTCCAGTTATGATAAAATGATGGATTTCACAGAGAACAGCCTACCCAGGTCTTTCAGCTACCATGTGTGTATGTACATATATATATATATATTTTTTCCCCTGCTGCTTGTCTTCCTTATATTTCCTCACTTCCTGATGTATTTCATTTTTACAAAGATTTTCCCAGTGTAAAAGAGTCAGCATTAGACCATCCGGTAAGCTCAGATTCCAGCCCTGCCTCTATTTCACTTCTCGGAGAAGGCTTGGGACTTGATGGGCCTCCATCTATAAGGCTGGGCAGTTTGGGTTTCCTTATGTTGTGAACGGAGCTATCATAATATATTTCAAAATGCTCTGAGCTTCCTGGAGAGGGAGAAAACTAGGGGAAAATGTTATATTTGGATATTTTGCCAAATGCCTGTACAATGAGCAGTGACTAACAAAACACTGGGGTCTCAGTGACCTGTTTTACAGGTGATACTTGCCAAAGTTGTTTACATTTATTCATTTGTTCACTCATTCAACATCTTTTCCAGCATGTGTCTATTCATCTCTCTCTATCTGCTTCACTGGATTCTACTCATTCTTCCTGTTTCAACGTAGACATCTCTTCATCTAGGAAACAAAATTCCTGATCCATGGTGGTCCCCAAAAGCTGTGGTACTAAGAGCAGTAGTTAAGCCAGCCTTGTTGGGAAGGGGGAATGTCAAAGAATGCTTCCTAGAAGAAGGGAGAAGAAGAAAGAGAGAGAGAGAGAGAACAGAGATCAGAGAGGAAAAAATGTTGCAGATGGAGAACATGTAAGACTCAAAATGGAAAAAATTTATTGCATTCAAAAACTACAAGAATCTCTCAGTATATCTGAGGAGAGGGAGAGATTGGGGGAGAAATGAAGCTGGAAAGGGGAGGTAGAGGCAGAACAGACTTGTGAAACATTCTCAAAAGTTTAGATTTCACGGTGAACTGAAGAGAGTGAGATGGTCAGATTTGAGATAGCAAATGGTCGCGCTGGCTATGAAATAGAGAGTGGGCCACGGAGATAAGGAGGGGCGACGAAACCGTTCAAGAAGCTGCTGCAAGAACGCCGGCAAGAGATGATGGTGGTGTGAATTAAGAGATTAAGAGAGGGCTTCCCTGGTGGCGCAGTGGTTGAGAGTCCGCCTGCTGATGCTAGGGGACACGGGTTCGTGCCCCGGTCCGGGAAGATCCCACATGCCGCGGAGCGGCTGGGCCCGTGAGCCATGGCCGCTGAGCCTGCGCGTCGGGAGCCCGTGCTCCGCAGCGGGAGAGGCCACAACAGTGACAGGCCTGAGTACCGGTTAAAAAAAAAAAAAAAAAAAAAAGAATTAAGAGAGCTAACCAATTCCAGAGCTGCTAAGAGAACACGACTGGCCGGAGGTGATCTGCTGGATTTGTGGCGTGAAGGAGGAGGGCACCTGAATACTTATACTTGAGCTATCCGAGGCCGGGGGTTATTGTTCTCTGAGATGAGAAGGGAGCCTTTGGGAAGGGGCTTACGATCAAGTGTCTGGGACTCCAATCTCCATGTGCTTTCTGTTACTCCAAACTATGCCTCCTTTTTGAGAGATTACTGGATACAGGGCAGCATGTTGGGTGATGTGACAGTTAGACAGATCTCCAGTCTTGGCGTGGATAGAAAACACCCACAGAACGTTCCCAGAGGAGACAGAACGTGTGAAGTGCTGCTGTCAAAGCGCAAAGTATACTGGGAGGGAGCAATCACTTCTGCAGGCTTGGCCAACTGTGCCATGATAAACTTTCTGGTTATTTCTTCTCTGCTGGGTCAAACAAGCTAAAACCTCTTTTTTTTTTTAAAATTGAAGTATAGTTGATTTACAATGTTGTGTTAATTTCTGCTGTACAGCAAAGTGATTCAGATATATATATATATACACACACACACACACACACACACACACACACACACACACACACACACATTCTTTTTCCACTATGGTTTATCATAGGATATTCAATATAGTTTCCTGTGCTATACAGTAGGACCTTGTTGTTTACCCATTCTATATATAATACCTTACATCTGCTAGCCCCAACCTCCCAGTCCATCCCTCCCCTCCCCCTCCTCCCCCTTGACAACCACAAGTCTGTTCTCTATGTTTGTGAGTCTGTTTCTGTTTTGTAGGTCAGTTCATTTGTATCATATTTTAGATTCCACATGTAAGTGATATCATATGGTATTTGTCTTTCTCTGTCTGACTTACTTCACTTAGTATGATCATCTCAGGTTGCATCCATGCTGCTGCAAATGGCATGATTTCATTCTTCTTTATGGGTGAGTAATATCCCATTGCATAAATGTACCACACCTTCTTTATCCATTCATAGCGAAATGTTTTGCCTCCAACCAAACATCTGTCTCTAGAATTCTGTATAGGAATTGTGGCTCAGACTCACAGGGCTTGGTCTTCTGGGCAGGAAACATCACAAGCCCAAATGTGTTGTCTTCTTCATGGCCTTCTGACCCTCCTTCTGACTAGAAGTCACTCCCTTCTTCTAATGCTTCTGAATGGATGCTCTGTGCTATTCAAGGTTTGAACCATAGGGCTTCATACTGTCTTACTAAGTCACTCTCTAAAGGCACAGTGAAAGTACACGTGAATATAGTCTACTGAGAGAATGCCTTGAACCCAAGTTCTGTCTTTATTGCCATTAGTACAACTTCTTCCACCAGAAATAACCTCTCTTGCAGCTTTTCCTGGGATAAGCCAGCCATCCGTCCTGGCATTCTCAGGTGCCTGCTTCACAGATCTGTCTCCATTGGGCCCCCCTGGGGGACTTTAATCCAGTCCATGTTTTGAGATCTCACGCACGCAAAGACGATTAAGATACCATCTCTGCTGCCATCAAAAATTACAATTTATTGTGAGAGATCAGACATGTACAAAATAGACCATGAAAAAGGGAGTGTATTTTGTCTTCTTCTAGGATCTGTAAGCTGAGACCGAATGGTGGTATCAGTAGTGTAGTTTTTGTTCACTCAATAATTTCCGTGTTTCTGCTAAGTTTCACTTATATGTCATCACATTTGACTTTGCAATAACCCCAGATATATTATTTTCTCCATTTTATAGATGAAGTCACTGAGACTCCAAGAGGTTAACCTTCTACCCAAAGTCCACATATCCAGGGGATGAACCCAGAACTACCTCACTCAATGCCTGTTCTCTTAATGTCTCCTCTAGCCTTGCTACCAACCAACCATACTCAGTGCTTCTGCTTCATTTTCTGTCTGTGTGGTTGAGGCAAAGAAAATCCCTTTGAAGAATCATTGAGTATGCGGGCCTAAAGAGGAAAGCTGAAATAACACTCAGTAGCCACTATAGTTTCAAGTGAATATTTTTACCTAATGTTTACATCCTACAGTAAAAATCTGTCAGTTAAATTAAGTTGTAGCTGTCTTCGACTTGCAAAATAATGTATCATATTTCTATTGAATCTATTAGCTGAATCAGCTTATTTTATTTCTATAATTCAATGTAACATGTTGCTTTCTATCTGCTATCCCCAGGACACCCTTGTAAACAAGATGTTTCCTGTAATGGGTTTTTCCTGGTAAAGATCATTTAATAAGCAAATATCTCCAATCCATGGTAATATGCGCTGATAGCTGCCTAACCTTATTTGAAATATGAAGGCAGTGTTTCTAAGATGACTCAAGCCAATTGCTTTAATATTTCCATAAAAATAACTGCTATTAGAAGGTTCAATACTGAAGGCACATAACTTCAATCCTGGTTCATAAAATGTAATTTGGATTTATTTCAGGATAACGATCATTGAGAAAAGTATGTATTGGAATGGTCGGGTACCTGGGTAAAGGACCACTAATCTGTTCTGAGAGATTGCTGGGCTCCCGCAGGGCAGCTGGCAATATATATACACACACCATTAATTATTTGCAGGAATATTTTCTGTGACATTGGTCTCAAGGTGCTCTGTTCAAATACTGCACTCAGCAGAAACCCTGCCACACAGCACTTGAGTAAAATGACTTTCCATCACATTGCATTCTCTTTGGCTCTGACCACACAACCGGGTTTCATGAGTCCACTTTTTTCTTTCTTTTCTTTTTGGCCTACAGCTTATGATATTTTTACGATAAATGGATGCAATTCCAGTTATCTACCAGAATGTTATGAGTAAAACATAAAGCATAAAGTTAATTCAGAACAAAGAATTCTGGAGCTGGAAGGGACCTCTGAGATCATCTTGTCTATGCCTCTCAGGTTATGGTGAGACAACCCAAGTCCTGAAATAAATGACTTGTGCAGGTTCACAGAGCAGAGCCCAGAAAAGATTATTTGATTCTCAGTAGAGTGTCAGTTAAGCAAGCACTCTGTTTACACCGACCGGATGGCACAGCTATTATTGCTTAAATATGATAGCAATAAAAGTTGACCTTTATTGGAAACTTAGTAAGCATGGTATATGTTTCATCTCCCTTAACCCTCAAAACAATCCTGCAACTCTTACTGTATTTATGAGAAAACTGAGGCTTAGAGCATTGAAATAACTTGCCCAGTTTCACTCAGCTAGTGATTTGGTAGCTCTGGGGTTTGACCCAGGCCATAGAACTAAACACCCTTTAGTAATGATGCTGAGCTGAAATAATTACGCAAGGTATATGGGGAGTACTTGGGTATGGGTCTAACAGAAGTGGTAGAAAAATAATTGTAAAGTCTTTCTTTGTGAAAAGAATTAAGAAAATGAGAGTTGAGCTGGAGAAGCCAGAATAAAGAGCAGGGTTAGTGAAAGATTTAAGAATAAAATACAGAGAAAATGAATTTTTACTTGCAAATGGCTTTATAATCACTTCAATTTTCTAAGTTTATTTTAGTCAGGGTCATCTGGCATTGGCCATTTTCTGTTTTGAATTCAGTAGTATCCAAATTTATCAATATGCATTTTCAAAGCATACAGGGATTTTAGGAAATCTAAGGTAATAACTTGCCTATAATAGGAATGAAATGAATGTCTGAAGCAGACTTCAAGGACAAATGAAAAACGTTATCACTCATTTGCAGTATTTTATTGCTTTACTACGTTAATACTGGAAATATATACAGCCTATTTCTTCATTTGGCAAATGAAAACACGAATGTATTTTGCCAAATTGTAATGTTAATATAATTATCAACACTCATTTTATTTCCAAATTACCTACATGCTTTTTGACCAGGTTGATAACTACTGTATTTTTATGCAATTGCATTTTCATATCATTTTTAATGTATGACAACTTGTATAAGACTTTCCATCTACAAAATGTTGTATGATCCCTCTTTTTTAATCTTGGGAGACATAGCGTCTAGGAGTTGATTTATGACCCTGCTTGAGTAACCTTGGCCATGTCTCCATCTTGCACATTATTGATAAAATGATTCAGCTTTTGCAAGCTGAGATTTGAAAAACACCGTCATCTGGAAACCCCCCAAAAGATAGTTTTCTGAAAGGTATAATTACTCCAAGGATGAAAAAGGCAGGCATTTTTCATAAGTTCAATTTTGCTATGGTCCCAAGTTGGTAAAAGGTATTAATAATAATTGTTGAAGGAAAATTATCCTCTCAAGGACTGGAGATAAATGTTTGGTTGGTGAGACTGTCTGAGATAGTAAATTACAACTGTGTCTAAAGGAAATCACACGGCTTTTTTGTTCTTTTGTTTTCTGTTTCTAGTATACTGGTTGGCAGATGTAAGTCAATTCAAGAAAACATTTATTGTGCACCTACAATGTGCCAGGCACTCTGCTGAATGTTGGGGATACCAAGTTGGGCAAAGTGCAGACCTTGCCTTCAAGGAGCTCACAGAATTGCTGAAGACAGATTGTGACATGATCCTGAACCATGATGCTCTGAGCTTCCACAAAGCAACACTATCAGGACTGTGCTCCTGTGCATATGTTGATGCGGTTTTAAATGAATAGCACTGGCTAGCTGCTCGTTTAAATGATTCCTTCTGATCTAGGCCTCTCCTATTTCCTTAATTGCAGACACTGAAAAGACCATTTGGTCCTCCTATCAGCTGTCAAGTTAAAGCTTAATATTTTCTCTCCCCGAACCTCCAGAATGGGTTAGTTGCTTCATTCTCCATGTTCCTTCAGCCTTTTGTTTATACATCTACGGTAGCATGTTCCCTTTTTTAGAATTACATATTTACTTATTTATAAGTGTGCTTCCTTTAATTGATTATCTCCTAGAGAATAAGTTCCAGTCATCTTTAGATTCCTCTAAACTTGGAAAAGCCCATGGATTTACGGACACGAGTCATAAGAGTTGGCTGAGTTAATAAGTTACGTAGTGTAGAATCATCAGGTGATAACTTCTACAAAGTTATACAACATATACAAAACTTATACTTTAATGCATCTGTATGAAAGAGACCTTGGGCAAATCAATTAATCTTTCTGGTCCTTAATTCCCAAACAAATTAATTGAAATAGCAAAGCTATATGACTGTTGTTATGCTGGATGTTTTATCATTGGCCTATTTTCCTAAGGATGTAATCTGACTCTAAATTGACAAGTTCAAAAATTTCAAAACTTTATATGAGCGTAAGTAAACACTGCTGGTAACTACAACTATGAGCATCTACTATGCAGAAAGTGCTTTATATATAAAGAGTGCAGGTAAGTGGCCAAGCTAGAATTCTAATGTATTTTATCCATCTGTCTGTCCATCCATTTGTTCATCCAGTCAATTAATAAATATTTGCTCAGTGTTTACTAAGTGCTAAGCATTATTCTAGGCAATAAACCAAAACAAACAAAATCTAGGATACTTAAGGAACTTATTCTCTAGTATTTCAAACTCTAAGCTTTTTCCCATGAACTATATGACCTTCAAAGTTTTTGTTCTTAACTCTAGTTGTAGAAATCTTTGTGTCACCTAAGTGTGTCTTAGGTGTGTTCCTAGGGATTTTTATAGTATATAAATTTAAATATGTAAGATTGCTCCATATTTTGAGAACTATTAAAATTCTTCAATTTTATTCCATGCAGTGAGAAAATTAACTTCAGTTAGGGATTGTCTTTCTATCCTCAAAGATCACTTTACATTATACTAAATTAAATAGATTTAAGAATAAAAGAACAATTCACCTGTTTTTGGTTGCATGCCAGGAGCTGATGTTTCAGAAAATTCTTTGTAAATTGAAGGTACAGATATTCCTATACCCATACTTAATATCTGAGTTACTTCCTGATAAACCCATTTTAAGCTGAGTTACTTCCTGATAAACCCTGAGTTTATATCTGAGTTACTTCCCGATAAACCCATTTTAAGTTGAAAACGTCGTAAGTTGAAAATGCATTTAATACGCCTAACTTACCAAACATCATAGCTTAGTCTAACCTACCTTAAATGTGCTCAGAACACTTACATTAGCCTACAGTTGGGCAAAATCATCTAACAAAGCCTAATTTAAAATAAAATGTTGAATATCTCATGTAATATTTTGACTACTTTACTGAAGGTGAAAAACAGAATGGTTGTCTGAGTGCAGAAGGGTTGTAAGTGTATTGGGTTTTAACTCCCCCAGTCCACCCCCAGTAATGGGGGTGGTTCACTGGGAGCTGTGGCTCTTTGCAGCTGCCCAGCCTCACGAGAGAGGATCAAACTGCATGTGGCTAGACCAGGAAAAGATCAAAATTCAAAATGCAAAGTCAGGTTTCTATTGAATGTATATCACTTTCACACCATCATTGTAAAGTTGAAAAACCGTAAGTTGAACAAACTATCATTAAGTCGGGGGCTGTCCACATATCCTTTAGTTAAGCTAGTGTTTGCAGAGAATTGTGGCTCCCTTTCTTTCTCTTACATGCATGCGCGCGCGCACACACACACACACACACACACACTCAAAGAATGATCTTTTCCTACAAAACAACTAGGAGCTGAACTGATCAGCTAGGGGCTATTAATCTTGGAAGATGGATACACGGATGCTTCGTTTCTGCGGCATTTGTGTGTGTGAAATGAGCTTGAAAAGTAGAATAGAGGCTGAGTTGCCTGGATGGAGGGTGGCTGACGTAGACCATTCGTGGAAGTAAACCCAGACAGCACACATTTTGGGGTCATAGACTGGAAAAAATAACAACTACTGTTCCCGCCCTGTTATTAAAACAACAGGGGCTATGTTTCAACCACGCTGTTACACATGCTGCTTTGTCTGGTCACAGCTGCTTGTTTGCTGGTGGGAAAACAGACACTGCTGTTTTCTTCCTTCAGCTGGATAATTCTCAATGTCTTTTTGTTATGTATTTGAAAACTGGGCAATGGCTCTATTAAGAGAGTGTGTGTATACATTTTTTAATGATAATGCAATCATGTTTCCTTCAGGAAATTTCTCCTTTTCCCCCTCAGGACAAAATTAAACTCTTGCCAACCTTGCTTCAGTTGAAACGATATATGTGCCTATACATGTTGAGATCAGATGTGACAAGTGGTCACATCCAGATCGAGAGAGGCTTTAGGCTGCGACAGCCGTATATTGGTTCTCTAGGGCTGGAATGGAACGCAGACAAATGGCATCTTTCTGCATTTTCTGACTTGAACTGGTTTGTGAGATTATGGACACATTTTAAAACTTTGCACTTTTCTATATTTTTCTAAGGTTTACCAGAGCATATACTATTTTTATAGTGAGAAAAAGATGTGTGTATGTTTATGCTGACAAGCTATCCCGTTTCCCTATTAAAATAAGTGACCCACAAATCATGCCACCTATACTGATATACCACTTTAAGACCTTATTCTGAGCTTTCAGATTTGCTCTCCTACAGGCCAAGGGAAAAATCATAGGTTTTAAAATATTCTTTTAAAATCCTCATTGGTCAAGTGTGTGTGTGTGTGTGTGTGTGTGTCTGTGTGTGTGTGCGTGTGTGTATTCTTGCCAATGTATCCTCACATGGTATAAGAATAGATGCTAAATTCCCACCAGGGGTGACCATAAAGTACCAATGACACAACAATAACAATGCTTTCTAGAATATTTAACTGGGAAAGAGGGTAGTCAATAGGATATTTTTTCAGGAAGACCGTCAGAGGATACACAATTGTATTTAGGAAAAATATACCCTGTTTTCAGAGTACCTACAAAGGAAGAAAGTGGAGACAAACAGTTTCTAATGAGAATTCTCCAACTGCAACTTAAATCCTAAATCTAAATGAGCAACATACTAGGAAGAGAATTTTCGGCTTTTCCCCTTCATTCACTGAATGATTTTAGTATCTCTCTTTTTGGTTACTAAGTGCATACTCTTTTTTTTTTTTTTTTTTTTTTTGCGGTACGTGGGCCTCTCACTGTTGCGGCTTCTCCCGCTGCGGAGCACAGGCTCCGGACGCGCAGGCTCAGCGGCCATGGCTCACGGGCCCAGCCGCTCCGCGGCATGTGGGATCTTCCCAGTCCGGGGCACGAACCCGTGTCCCCTGCATCGGCAGGCGGACTCTCAACCACTGCGCCACCAGGGAAGCCCACTAAGTGCATACTCTTTAATGACAGCTGAATTATAATGAATAGATCATTGTCAAAAAATCCTGATTCGTCCCTCAGTTGCCATGTTTGGTATGGATATGTTATTTTAATGTATCTCTGCTTAGTTTTTTGAATACTAAGTAGATATGCTTACAACTATTTATTTACATCATTTGAAAGTCTTTTTTTTTAATGTTAATGGGTTTGTTATTTTCCTTTTCCCTTCACAACATCCAAAGGTGACACTGACAGCTGTGAAAATAGCTGTGATTTATGAAAGCAAAACCCAGAAAAATGAGAGTTGCTCCCAGCAGCCTCAGATCTTCTATTCCAAACTGGAGTTCTCTACCAATGCTATCCTCACTTCTGGAGGTTTCCGATCACCTGGAAGACAGCCATCTAGCTAGAAGAGCCACCTTTCTCAACAGAATTGTAGAAAGCACTGTCTTTGGATATGAATTTCAATCCCAGCTCTGCCACCTGATTCTTGCTTTCTCTGAGCTTCAGATTCCACGTCTGTAAAATGGGGACATGCCAGTTCCTAGCTATGTTTGTGAGGATTAAATGAGCCACTGCTTGTGAATCCTTAAAACAGCCCTTGACCCAGAGTAAAGGGGAGACAAATGGTAGCTTCATCATTATTGTTTTGAATAACAATTTATTCTTGGTTCCAACTCTAAACACATTTTAAGCACTGCATGTGCAGCTTTGGTTATCCAGGCCCTCAGCGTCAAATACAAACTACTTCAGCGTATTGTGACAGAATTCACATTCACTAATTCAAACGAACACTAAATGTGAATTGTAGTAACACAACACGCTAATGAACACAGAGGACCCTCAATCCCTAAGTACTACATCTCGTACTATGTAAATACCACGCAAATCACTCCTGGTCAAGGGTTTATATTGCACTTGCTTCTGATCCTGTCTTTTATTTCCTTAACTCCTTGAAGATATATACGGTAAGGTGTAATAGACCACTAAAAGTCAAAGAAAATTTGATAAAAGGAAAAGAAAAATATAAACCTGAATGAGATCATTTTTAAAAAAAGTAAAAAAAAAATTCTTGGTATAATGACTCAAAAATAAAAGTTCTCTTTTATATTTTCCTGGGGCTTATGGGAAGGGATTGAATGAAAGATAAGCCTGGCAGAGGGATCAGATTTGGCTGAGGAAACAGGCAGAGGGAGGGATTCATTATTTTTTTAGATAGTTAGGACTCAATTGGAGGCTGTTCTCTGTCCAAACCAATGGGGGTCTGATATAATGCTCCCCTCTTCTGCCCATCCAAAATACAAAAGGAGAAACCTATAGAGTCAGCAGAAGCATTTTCTGCAGAACATAAAAGCGAAAGAACCTCATCATATACCAGCATCACCCCACTCCGTCCAGTAGAAAATGAAAAGAGCAATGGCACAGCAAAGGAAATCCCATTGATAAAGACCAAGCTTGAGGTTGGATGTCTGAACAGCTGCAGACAGGCAGAGTACTGTCCGATGGCCGTCCACCTTGCTGGGATCCATTTTGGCTGCCAGCATAAAGGCAAGTCTGAGATAAGGGCTTGTACTAGATTCATAAGATGCCTGGAAGATGATGGAGAAGCAGGATGACAAAAGAAAACCGGGATCCAAAGAGCCCCATGTGGACATACTTATTTATCTTCATTTGGCTGACAGGTCCCCAGTTTCTAGGGAAGAGGGACTGGATAGCCATACAGGACAAATGCTGTAGTGAGACCTGTATTTATTCGTAGTTCATTTCTAAACATTCTGCCTACGATTCACATCACAATGTGGATTCAGTCTTGTTCAATCCCATTCCCTTCACTGACCCTTGGTGATCTGCTCTGTGTCCTTCTCCAGGCTTCTCTGTCTCTCCATCAGCTCTCTAGCCATCTTGAGTTACATGCGGTTCCCCATATACATCACGCTTCCTAACTTTTGGGTGCCCCTATCTTTTTTTTTGGCCCAGCTAACTCATCCTATATCTTCAACAGTCAGCTCCAAGTGTTTCTCCTGAAAAACATCTGCCTGTCTTGACCTTCTCCCTAGATGTGATTAGGCTCCCCTCCTACCTCTCGTCTTACACTAATCACATTCCTTTTCACAGTATATCCTAATTCTCTGGTTGCCTGGCCCTCGCCCTAACTAGACTGAAACCTGTTTAAGAGGAAGGAATGTTTCTTTCACACCTGTAGCCCTAAATGCCATACACTGCTGGGTGCCCGGCAGGTTGTTCACCATAGCTGTTTCCTCTTCTTGCTGATATTCTGACTGTCGTCCCAGACTTCTGTCTGGGCGTGACTCCCTGGCACACTTTCTCTGCTCTACCAGAAAATGAAATAACAACTGAAGTAGGTTTAAGCTTATTGGAGAATCTCACAGGGTGAGATCAATGAGCAGAAAAATGGCCGATGAGATTTCTTGTCTTTGGAAAAGCATCGGCTCTGAAGTCACTGGGTACGAGGCTGCCGATGAGCTCTAGCGGTTGCAAAGATGAGGGAAGTGCTCAAAAGTGTCAGAAAGAAAACAAAGCGAAGCTCTTCACCCAGATGAAAAAAAACTATGGCTTTCCTGGAGCATAAGACGTGGCACTTAGGAAGCACTGTAAGTCCAGAGACAGTTGGAATGATCACAGGAATGAAAGCCCTTTGAGGTATGAAGATAAGCAAAATCACTTTGGATCAGTAATCTGGAAAAAGAAAGGCTGTGAGGTGGCTTTAAAGTCTGTCTAGACTGGGAAAATATGTAAATATTTAGCAAATGCTATGCAAATAGGCCTAGAGATACCTCTTAAATATGGAAGGGAGGATTCTGCTTATTGTTCGTCTGTTTTTAATTTTATTGACGTATACTTGATTTCCAATGTTGTGTTAATTCTGCTGTATAGTAAAGTGACTCAGTTTTATATATATATATATATATATATATATATATATATATTCTTTTCCATTATGGTTTGTCACAGCATATTGAATATAGCTCCCTGTGCTCTGCAGTAGGACCTTGTTGTTTATGCAGCCTATATATAATAGTTTGCGTCTACTAACCCCAAACCCCCAGTCCTTCTCTGCCCCTGCCTTGGCAGCCACACTGTTTGTTTTTAAGAGTGAAGGGTTTTTCGAAGTGTGGTCCAAGGACCAACAGCATCGTCATCATCTGAGAGCTTGTTAGACACACCAAATAAAAAATTTGGTGTGGCTCATCTATCACCCCTTCCCTCAATCTGTGCTTTAACATGTCTTCCAGAACCACTGTTTTGGGGTAAAAGGAAGGTCAGTTTTTTCCTCCTTGTCTCTGCCTGGAAAGAGTTTCTTCCTTTTAGGCGCCCCTGCAGACCTCACTACTTGAAGCTCAGCTCATGACCCAGCTCTCTGAGAGTCTCTCACACCTCTGTATTTCCATTGCATATTGCTTGTATTATAGCAATTGTAGCAGTTGTCACAAACCCCCTGACTGTTCTCTATCTGTCCCTGCTTGACAGGATTTCACTCATCAACAGTAGATTCTCTCCACATCCACGCCTCTGGCTTCCAGGATCAGCTCTCTGCTGACTTCTAAATTGATGTCCCTAGCCAAGATCTTTCCCCCAAACTCTAGAATCATGTCTTCAGTTGCTAGATGCCACCTAGATGCCCTACAGATATCTCAAATTCAACACATCTAAAGTCAAACTCCTAACTCCCCTCAGCTCTCCTTCAACTGCTCCTTTTTTTTGTGATTTCTACTAGAGTGAATTGAGGCATTCCCATCTAGTTACTCAATTGTTACAGCCAGAAATTTAGGATTTTTTTCATGATTTCCCCTTTTTCTCCTTTCTTCCACATCCAATCACTGAGTCTTAATGGTGTAACTCAAATCTCCTAAATGTCTATACTTCCCAACGTATTTACTGGCCCAGTATGGCCACTCTCATTTCTCATTTTGAATCTGTTCATTTCCTCCTATTTTCTCCCTATATACTGGGTTGGCCTCTTTCATTATTAATTTTTTTGGCCCAGCTAACTCACACTTCATCTTTAAAAGTCAGTTTCAGTGCTGTCCAGGTGAACCTTCTGAAACACAATCTCACAGTGCATAGTTTGTAAAATTCCTTCTAACACTCCCCAACGCATTTAGAATTAAAAAGAACAAATTCCTTAGCACAGTCTTCAAGGTTCTTCGTGTGGAGTCTGTGCACACAAGCCTTGCTTCTCATCACCTCTCTGTACTCTACTCTCTAGAAACTGCTTGCAGTTCTGCCAAAGACTCCAGATTCCAAACCAATGGTTCACAGTAGTGGTCGTGAGTCCAAGAACAATGCTACTTACGACAAGCATCACTGGTAACGGAAAATGGAAAAGAAAATGATGCTAAACTTATTCCAGTTAAAGCATTGTCCTTTATTCTAAGATTATTCCTTTTTCTACGATCTTGGTGTTAAAACATCCTTTCCTTTCAAATAATGATGGTGAGGGTAGCTGGTTGTTTTAAAGATGGTCTTGATTGGCAATAAAAACATGTGGTGACTCTATATCCATTTCCTAAATAGTCTTTGAAATTTGATTTCTCCACAACATTCAAATACTAGAAACAACTACAGCTTAGAGGTGCCATTCTTCTGCCAGGAAACTGCTTTGACTTCTGATGTTGTCTGACTTAGGATTTTTCAGGACTCAACTCTTCCAGGAGGCCCCAAGCTCTCTCCTGGTACTTCTGAAGCATCCCAAGTTGCGGGTGCCTCGGTGCTCACCACCCTGTATCGGAAATTAGCTGTTTTTGTCTGGTTTTCTTGCTGTTCTGAAAGCAAAGACTTTTTTTCTAACTCTATTCTTGCCAACTCAGCACCTGATTTAATCAATTCCTATTATAACAACAACAACAACAACAAAATGACAGGAATCTATGTTTGGACTGGAGTTACGGTATAATGGCTGATGCATGAACCATGTGAATTTGTTTCTCGCATTAGAGACAGCCCCTAGGGGGTAGGTAGGCTCCACCTTTTCAATTTTCCATGCCCCTGCAAGCTCTAGGACCGTCCTCTGCATATTCTGTTTTCTGTAAATGCTTACTGAATTAAACTGAAGGTAGGGCATGGAGAAAGCATAAAATTAAGATACTGAAAAATTAAGATAGCAAAAGCAAGCTACACTGGGAAAGTCACTTTAGCCAAAAGGCCCTGGACAATTATTTAAGGTAACTGGACTACCTTCAGGGGCTCATTCAAGTGCACATACTTAATCATCTAACGCGTAAGTCAAATCTCAGATATAATTAATTCAGTGTGCCTTAACTTTTTTTTCTCTTTGCATATGATGTTTCATTTGGTGAGGCTCTTCCCTACGATGGCTCTTGGTGGTCGCATCAGAAAATTTTCATACCTGCGAATGCTAAGAAAAAAGAGAAGAAATTGTGTGGGAGTCCCATGATCAGGGCATCTTTGATTTCAGCTAGATATGTACTATTCCAATGACTCTAAAAGGGAGCTGAGATGTGTGGCTCCACATTTCTTATTTTGAAGGAAAACACTGTTAGATTTTACAGGAGAATGCTGTAAATCATTTTTCTTTAGACTGTGAAAAAAGAACACCATAAGTAGCTTTCACTTTTATAAGGAACCTAGGGAAGAGGAAAGACAAGAGGCATGGCCCCAAACAGAAACCCAGGGGTCCTCTTAGAGAAATAGCATAATATTTTGAATATAAATTTCCTACAAATACCTAAGAAGAAAATGCATGCCTTTGCTTTTGCTAAAATGATGAATACGTTTTCTCTCTAAGGGTTATTTAACACTTTCCATAATTTTATTATAAATGGTCCAATAAAATGCAACTATCAGTTATGTGCTATATTAGGGGGACAACTCACTTATGAGTAATGTGGTAATTTGTAAAACTAATGGGCATGTTTATGAGCATAAAGGTTTCTAAAGAATAAATAAAATACTGTAACAGGCAAAACTGAGGCATTCGGCGTGAAGGGGACACATTCCACCAGGAGATCTAAATTTCAAGACAGTTGCCAAACTATGGAAATGTGGCCCCTCGTAGGGTCTACCTGGGTAGAGAGACAGAATAGCACAGTGTGAAGGAAATAATGCTGAACTTGGAGCTCGGGTCTGCATTCTTGTCTGCTATCGCCCTTAACTAGGATTTCTAGACCTTACTTCTCATCTTTGGGATGAAGGGGTCAAAAGGCCTAATCTTTAAAAGACTGTCTAATGCAAACAGATTTTAATTAAATTTAGTAATTCAGCATTCGTAGATGGGAATCTGAATTCAACCATTTCCAGTTTGTCACGACTTTTATGTAAATGGAAAAAGAATTCAAAGGCTAGCTTCAGAAATATTAGCTTTTAGCTGCATTGTAATGCATGTTGAACTTTGCAAGCATATCGATGGTATACATATTTATGCTGATTTTGCTGTTTTCTCCTAGAATGCTGTTTGCAGCCGATGATTAATATCCTAATAACTTGTTTTTAAGTGTGGCTCCAGGAAAAAAAATAAAAGGTTCCTTTTGTGTATTCATTATGTCTACCTGTCTTTGGCAGGAGGCGGATCGGTTTTGAGGATGAATATCTCACATTCGGTAATGCACACAATGGCTCCATTTACGGCGCTAATCTGGCCTCCTGTCTGTGACAGAGGTACTGTTATCAGTAATCCATGAAATGCTTCTTGTTCTTTTAATGAGTTTAACATTCAGCAGAGAGGCCAAAGGAAAAAAAAAAAGTGCTGTATGTGTTCTTTTTAGGCGCACTTATTTACTTTCCCACCCTCTTCCCTTCCAAATAATAATTGTGGAAGGGCTTATACACTGTGCAAAAAAAGGGAAGCCTGGATTGTGAAATCATACCTGGAAATGTTAATTTCTTAAAGCTCTACTTGACCTATGGTCTCTGTTTTAATTTTGTTTCATAAAGGGAAACAGAGGTCTTAGGTTCAAGATGGCATACGATTCCTAGGGAAGACCTAGGAGTTAATACATATATTAAAATTGAAATACAAAATTAAATACTTTCTATCAATATATCTTGTGGAAGGTGAAATGACTACATTTTTGTAGTTATTCCATGTCTGTTCTGATTTTTCAGTTGGTCTTCTTTTGTTTCTAAGTGTGAAGTTTTAAAAATCATGATATTTTGGCTGTGTTCTTTTTAATATGCTATTTCACACAGTAGTTTTTAAAGTTAGAATTTTATTTAGGGCCCTGTGTTTTTGAAGCATTTAGATGTTTTGTGCGGTTGGGGAGGTGACTGTTAGTATCTTTGCTGGGCACATACTTGCTGCTTTACTAATACAGAAACCAAGACAGAGGCATAGGGCTATTTTCTAATTCTCATGTCCATCTTTTTCTCTTAGTCCAGTGCCTGACACACAGAAAGTATTCCTTATCTCCTGAATGAATGACTAGGTGAAGGCTGCTCTTCGAGTCCCAGGATGAGAATCAACATTCCACAGGAATAATATTTCAGAAGTTAGGCATCATTTCCAGCTGACATTTTACAATATCCATTACAGGAATATCAATATCTGATAAAACACCCGAAACATATCTGAAGCTTTGCAATTTTGTGTTACTTTATTTGCAGGTACCTTCCAAGTTGTCCTGCCTACCATGCATATCGAACTCCAGAACCAAGTCTTTGAAATGTTCTGTTTACTTTAGCAAATATATCCATGGGCTCAGTCTTGATCAGGTGTTTCGTGGATACCATATATTTATTTATATTATTTTATATATAATTATATATAATATATAATTTATATATTATATATATTTTATATATTATCATTTATATATAATATAAAAATATATAAATTATATAAATATTTATTTATATTATTATATATTATATTATAATATAATTATATTAATTTATATTATATTATATATTTATTATATTATATATTATATAAATATATATTGTATATATAAATATATAATATATAATATATAATATATTTATTATATTATTTATATTATATATTTATCATATATAATATATAAGATAATTATATTAATATATTAATATAATTATATATTATATTATATATAGATAATATAAATGTTATTTATATTTATTTATATTATTTATTTGTATTTATTTTATTGCAGCATCTGACATAGTGACAATGATCTGACCTAAGAAACTAACCAATATTTAGGAGAAAGAGTAAATGGCCTTTGTGCCCTGCAAATGCTGTACCTTTCAGATAAGTAAGTCTTCTGGCAATAATAGTCTAGACTTTAATGGCTTATTTAGATGAGGGAGGTAGTGGCGACTTTAAGTACTATGAGAAGCCTGGGAGCGGGCCTCAGAGAGGATGTTCTGCTGAGCTGGTAGAGGGTTGTAGACATAGAAGAGTTCTTGCGGGTCTCTTCATTTCCTTCATTTTACAAAGAAAGAAAACAAGTCCCAGGTAGAGTAAATAACCTCTTCAGGGAGCTTCTTCCATGAGACCTCAATGTCTTGGTCAGACTAGAATACTCAGGAATGATGACAGTCCTAATGACAAGAATTTTCAAGATTTGCACATATTTAAAATAGAGAGGCAAACTTTGTTGAAAACATGTCATTCCTTTGGCACTTCCATTTTAATCCTACCGAGGTCATCACATGTGAGGAATGGTTTTGCGGAACTATTATGACACTTATCCGATGCTAAATACATTTACAGGAGGCAAACAGGAAACATTCAGCTAGAATCACCCGAGAGAAGCTAGGAGTTCCATCAATTCTGCAGCAGCTTTGCCCCACTGAGTTTTCTGTACTGCACACTTTAACCTCCAACTATAAAGCTACCACAGTCTCCTTGTCTCTGGCATTACTTTTCTCCATGGGTGTTCTCCACATGTTTCATTTACAAAGGGGGCAGGGAGGGTTCCAAGGTCAGTGGAGGTTACAGGCAGAATCTATTCCCTCTTTACTAGTCTTTGGGAAATCTCCCTCTCTCTCTGTCTTGCATTCACATTAATCTAAGTTTTCCTTGATGATTATTCACTATGAAACCCTTTGTTTTTCTTTTTGTTTTTTCATAATGCTTTTGCTAAGCCAATGAACAGTTCTTAAAACTTCTTCACTTGAACTAGCTACTCTCATCCTTAAGCCTGACGTTTTGAAGAAGGCAAATTCTATCTTATTTTACATCTTTGAGAGATTGAAGAAACAGACTCACAGATGTTCAGAACTTGCCCAGGGTTACATAATTATTTTGAGATGCAGCCAGTTTGGATTCCAAGGGTTCTGACTCCAGATTCAGTGCTCTCTCCTATTTATGTGTTGTGCCTGTTTCTGGATTCTAAACCACTTTAAAAAAATGATCCATAAGATTACAGAGTTTTCTTAGTGATCTCATGTATACAGAGATTGAAGACCTTCCCAAGACCATCATTTCCCAAATTAATTAACATTCAAACTTGAATAAAACTCTATGCTTGTATGTTAACAAAATGTTCCCAGAAAACAGCTTATTAAATCTGTCATTTTAAGTTATTCGTATTTTACCAATGAGTTAGTGTTTTCTATGCAAAGTGAAATAACTATTACAGGCATAGAATAAAAATTTTATCTTATTTTTTGAATTTTTAAAGCCCATTATGAATTGCAAGAGGTGAACTGCACAATAACACCATAAAAATAAAACAGAAAACCTTTAAAGAGGTTTTCTGCATTCCAGAAAATACACACTTATCACAGATCATAAATGCAGTCTCGGATAATTTTAAACATATGGTAAGATTCTTCTTAAGTACTGATAATTTAGGAACCTTAATCATGCTCTAAATCTTCTTCTCATCACAGAATAATTTTGCCTTGAAAATTTGTGTAGGTAGGCTGCTACTTCTTTCCATAATATTTATAGGAGTTGGATCAGCTTACAATTTGTAATTCATTAATTCAGAATATAACTCCCCATAACTAAGGAGTTTCTTGTCTAGTTCTTCAACTCAGTAGTGCTTCATTACGTTCAACTACGAGGTGCAAAAACAAACAAATTATTTCTCAAGCACTTAACAGTCCATATGTTATAGAAACAGACTGTGAAGGTGTTATACTTACTCATTCCTATGAAGTAATGCTTAGTATTTACTACTCAACTGTTAGAGTAGCTATAGGCTTATTAAAAGTTTTTTTCTATTCCCACTAGGTTTCTTAATAAGGCAGAATGACTTCATGGTCTTTTTCTCCGAAGAAAAAAAAATGCCAGAGGGCCTTGTATTCTTGAGATGCTTTAAGATGAGGTGGCTTGATGCTACTTGCCTTCATATTTCTAGCAAATAAATAGAATTTTCAAGGAGGTTTCCTACTCTAATTTCAAAATTAAATTTTAGAAACCTCAGTCCCATTCACCTTTCCTTCTGACAGTCCTGAGGATCTCCCGTCCACTCAGAATGCCTATTGAGGCTGGGTTTTTACATTTGCTGAGCACACCGAATATATTTCCTATCCTAAGATAGTGGTATAATATTGACTTGCTTTCATGTATTTCTTTCAGAATTATGATTTATTTCCCCTTACTTCACTGTAGAAAACTGAGAGTATAAAAGATAACAACCGTTCCTTTGTATTTCATCAACTGACTGCCTGACTTAGGAATCTAAGATAAAATTTTAAAAAGCTAGGAGGCTTAGTGGACAGAGTTAGTCTTAAAATTAAAAAGTTAACTCTGACAGTAAAATGGTTAGATATTCCTTCTGCTTAAAAAATTATATCCTTCAATATTGCACGTAAGAATGTTCATTTCTGTATTATTTATAATAATAAAACCCCAACATATCCTAAAAGCTAATCAATAGGAGAAGAGTTAAATATATCATGGTCCATCCATGTCATGAACGTGATGCCATCACCAAACAGAACTGTATATGTTAACATGGAAAAAGGTATAGGTATACTAAATTTGTTAAATCTGCAAAATGGTATGCATGATGTGATCACATTTGCATTAAAAAATGATGGATTCAATAGATCTATCTGCCAATGCATATGAAGAAGTTTCTGGAAAGATTCATCATCATCATCATCATCACTTGTTAAGCATTTACTATATGCCCAGCACCACGCTAAAAACTATATATGCATTCTCTCATCTAAGCCTCACAGTGATCCACTAGGTTAGATACAAGCATTGACTCTGTGATACACATGTTGAAACTCAGGAACAGGGGCTTAAGCTGTTTGTTCAAGTTCCCAGAGCTAATCACTCATGGATCCGGGCTTAAAATATATGCAGTTGGTTTCCACTGTCTATTCTCTTAGTAAGCAAGCATGAACCCTCTAACACAAGTTTTAAAATATGTGTTTGTAGAATGACTTTGGAACTTTTAAAGCCTAGTAACATTCTCTGTCTCTCCCTCCCTTTTCCCCTTTATTTCATCCAAATTCTTCACTAGAAAAGAATCAAATTTTAGAGCTAAAAGAGATCTTAGAGACATATAATCCAAGCCCCTTTGCTTAATTAACAAGTTAATTAATTGTCTTTCTCAGCACACCCTTTTCTTCTTCTATGTTGAGGTATAATTCCACACAGTAAAATGTGAACACCTCAAAGTGTACCGTTTGGTGAGTTTTAACAAATATATACACCCATGTAAACAACACCCCAGTCAACATGGAGAGCACTGACATCACCCTGGACAATTGCCTCATTTCATTTCTCTCCCTCTCCCCCTACCAAGACAAGCATTATTCTGATGTATATTTTCATAGATTAGCCCCATCTACATGAAACTTTACTGTACCTACTGGCTTCCTTCACTGAGCATGCTGTTTCTCAGACTCATTCGTGTTGTTGCACAGTAGTGGAACAAAACTCTTATTACATAAATGAGGACAAAGAAATACAGGAAGTGAAGTACTTTGCTTGGAAGCGTATAACTAGAGAGAGAAAGAAGGACTAATATTTAAATTAGTCCCTCTCTGGTCCACTATACTTTCCACTTATCCTACTGACCTCATTCATTTAAAAGAGAAAAATGTTGTTATGAACATTGGGGTGCATTTATCTTTTTCATTTAGTGTTTTCGTTTTTTCTGTATCTATACCCGGGAGTGGAGTTGCTGGATCATGTGGTAATCCTATCTTTAGTGTTTCAAGGAACCTCGGTACTGTTTTCCATAGTGGCTGCACTGATTTACATTCCTACCAACAGTGTAGGAGGGTTCCCTTTCCTTCACCTCCTTACCAACATTTGCTATTTGTAGACTTTTTGATGATAGCCATTGTGAAAGGTGTGAGGTGATAGCTAAGCAGCCATGGGGGAAGTGCAGTTGCTGCTGGTACTAGAGACACCACAAGGAGACGGAGTGAGAAGGAAGAAGTAGTCTGGCTTCTTTCCTTCTCTGGAAGCAAGAGTACCTTTGATTGGATGAACTGACTCAGAAGCTAAAGGACAAGGGATCCTGGGAAATGTAGTTCCCTACTACATAGAGGGGAGTAGAAGAAAGAAGAAATACAGATCTGAGAGTAAGCAGCAGTTGTCCAGCACAACTTATAGCTCATTCATTATAGCTTCCATTCATTCTGAGGTTAAAGATAAGTGAGATTCCTCACTATTTCAATGCGGTATTGTGGGCTCTAAATGCTGAGTAACTATAGCGTATTTTTAAAATGTGCTAAAAGCTCATTATAATTGACTATATAATTGAATACTATAAATGTCACAATTTAATAACTCCACAATGCAGTCATGAAACTTCAAAATTCAGAAGGGAGGCTTTAGTCTGAATCTTTAGTTTCCTGCTGAAGCAAACTGAGGTCCAAAGAAGTTAAGGAGAACTTCAGAGAAATGCTCATAGATACTAATGAAGATACTGGTTTATGTTTTTGAGAAACATGGGTATAGAAAAGAGTCATTATGAAAAGAAAATGGGAATCTATAACATGATCGTGGTAGTCTTGGACATTGTTTGACATAACCTGAGGTCTCTACTCCTTCCAGATAGAGACGTGCCAACACGAGGGATGATGGTAACTTCTTCATACAAATGACTAGGAAAGTCAACAGTGGTGTTCCAGTTCTCTTCATTTCTGGTCACGTGGCAGGACTGCAGTACTTGGCCCCCTTTTGGTTAGGTGGAGCCAAGTGGTTTGTCCTGGCTGGTCAGCTGTAATATTCTGTCACTTCCAGGGCAGAACAATTATTAATTACCCATTCAAGACCAGCCATGGCCAGAACTCCCGTCTTCCCTCTGTCAGAGTGACTGGTAAAATTCCAGATAGCAACCGCTCTATCCCCTTGGGCTGAGAGCGAGGACACACGGTGCAGGCTCCCTACCTGACACACAATAGGCATGTAACCTAAGAAAGAAAAGAACCTTTGTAGTTCAGGCCACTGATATTGGGCAGATACAATGATCTACTGTTCTCCACATAAGAAGTCCACAACTACAAACAAATCAGCTTGCAAATGATTATTACTTATGCTGCCCTTTGTGAAGTAATAATGAAAATATTCCCACTTAAAAGATTTAATTTAACTCAGTTCATGATCCACCCAAGAGAAGATGAATAATCATGCTCCTGATAAAATGGATGCTTCCTGAAGTTTTCAAGCCTAATGTGTTTCCCCAAAAATAAACATATTGATTTTAAAACCTAACAGAAGACATATTTTAATGCTAGACGTTGTAATTATGTACAATTAAGTGGTGATTAATAAGAGTTGAGAAAGAAAAGATGTGTGGAAAGAAACGCAGTATCACCTAAAATAGAATTCCATCTCCTATAGGGCAGCAGAAGTAATCACTATTGTGGACGGTATGAAATTGTCTACAAAGCAGCCTAGGACCCTTTGCTTAACTCTTTGATCATTAACACCTTCTAATTCCTAATCTGGCTTTCTAGACACCTTAATGTGAGAAAAGAGATACCTGGATAGCAGATAGGAATATTCAGGAACAAGGAATAAATATTCTCCCCTCTCACCCTAAAGATGAATTAAAAAATCAGCTTTCTGAACATGTAAAGCTAGACTGGTCACCTGTGGTGACCTCATTCCCATGTGGCCATCTGGATGGCAGTGCGCAAGCACTCTTCTTGCTTTTACTACTGAAACAACAATAATTTAGCAGAACCTTATCTGCCAATTTTTAACCAGGAATGACCAGGGACTGGTCTGGAAGCATAAGACCCTAGGCTTTTGGATTTTTACCATGTACATCTATGTAAAGGCCCCTTTGCCACATCATAGGTTCAAACCACTCTAAAGAGCGATAAATATAGGTTTTGTATATAACCATAAATCTTAGGTTTTCTGGTTTTTGGATATTAAGTTCAGTTGTTAGATCCTATGCCCAGATTTCAAGTAAGAAAACAATTAACTATAACTAGAAATGACTAGTACATATGTTTTTTTCCCCTAAAACGATAACACAATTTAAAGATTTCTCAGAGTCAAAAATGAATGAAATCTTATAGATTTTGACCTTTTGATCTTTATAACCAGAAACATTTTTACAAAGTACTGTAAAGAGATACTTAGTCCCTAGCTAATGGCTGACTGAGAGCAGTTTTCAGAACAACAAAATTTATTTCAGAAAAATAAGGATTTTGATATTGTGAAATCTTACTTGTACCTTAACACAGAAATTGGCTTGGTCAACTTCTTATGTTAACCATAATATGCAGGAAAAGCATGTGTACTGGTCAAAAAAATTAGGGAAGAAATAAAGGGAACAAGTTATAATATTTGACATCATTTTTACCCTTCCTTTCTATTCATTAAGGAAAAGATGACATTAAATATTTAGGAAGCATGTAAATAATAGATAAACCAGAAATTAATTTTCAGAGGACCTAAGCATTATGAAAACAAATAGAAAATTTAATTTCTTCCTGGAAGAAAGTCACTAAAAGCCATTATTATATATGCTTTTTAAAAAAGGCTCACAATGGTGAGTATAAATTTCAAATCTGCCTCAACATAATAGATCAATATAGGTATTTCTTTATTTGTATGACCCTGGCCTGACTGTGGTTTTTATCATCATCTCTCCCTATATTTTTTTTTATTTGAAATATTTTACATAAATAAAATAATACATATTCCTTTTTATGAAGATATATTTATATATGTTATTGACATTTGGCATGTAATACAAACTGTTATATATTATATCATAATATATAATAAAGGTATATAAAATAATGAATTACGCTGACTTTAAAGCTTAAGATGCACTAGACTTTGCGTGGCTTGAGAAACACCCCTGGGTCCCACCTCAATTGTACCCATCTAACTCCCCCCACAAGCGGGGCTGCTTCTCTGCTTTCTGTATTTTTTCCTTTATGCTTGATGTAGTTTTGCTACGCATGGATATATCCTTAAACAATATGCCAATAAATATTTTATGTTTTTGGATTTTACTCCTTCTCCTGGTTTCACCTCCCTACATTTTTTTTCTCATTTTTTCCCCAGTAATTGTGTCTAAGTAAAAATTCTACAGTAATATTCAGGAAATGCTGGAAAATGAAAATCATCTCTGAATATCAAAAGCTTTTTAAGATACTTGAGACATTTGATATTAAAGATAATTATTATCAGGAGACTGAGGCAAAGGGCAGAAGACAGAAACTTGAAAAGCATACAATTATTTTAAGAATAAAATAGTGAAAGTACCCAATGGAAGCCTAGAGAATGTTTCCCCAATAGCAGATTTCAGCATAAACCAAGAAATGGCATCACTGGACTTTGATTATTTAGCTACACAATTAAATAACAATTCTTATTAATTCACTAAGTTAACACATATTTATTGAATGTCTACTATACGCCTGGGGAAAGGAAATACTGAAGTTAAAAGAAAAAAAAGCAAATGAGTGTCGTCTGGCTTTTCAGAGTAACCGCACCTTGTGCATTCTTGGCTGTTTGGTGAGATGACAGAGGCACTCGTCTGAACCCTTTGGTCGCAATCGTAACTCCCAGAATTCCTTGAGGCTTGAAATTATTCACTGATTCCCAACCAGAAGATGATGGAAATTCATATCCCCCAAATGGGAAAGGAGCAGGAACTCCACGAAAATGCTTCTCTTTTCCCTTTTGATAATAAATATCTTTTCCCTACTGTGAAATAATTCTGAGATTATGGAGAAAATAATTTTCATCCATGACAGCTTTTAAAACCCTAATTTGAAGAGCAAACAAGAAAAACAGACTATTTCTTCTAAGAAATGGCTTCTTTTCATTAATGAAAGTGCAGTTTATAAACAAGAATTTGGAAGAGATGTGGAAGGGGTTGGAATGATTTGGGAGATTCTTGTAGAAATTTCTAGAAGCTTAGTAAGGAATCTTTCAGTTTCAGAATTAAAAACTGCATTATCCAGAGATTTATTTTTTTGCAACTTGCCTAGGTGAGATTACACAAGGTGAGTGCATTACTGAAACAGTTTTACTACCCGCACAGTTCTAAAAAATATATACGTGTATATACATACATACATATATGTGTGCATATATATATGTATATATATAAATCCCTCACTCCATGGATGTAGGGGTCTGACCTCTCTTCACAAACACGTCACAATGTCAAAATATCAGACTTTTCCCCACTCCATATTCTGCCATTTCCAATTTCGTGTCTTCACTGCAGCAACACATAACAATAATAATAGGACACGACTTCTCTTCTTTCAAAGCTTATTATTTTTATATCTTTCTCCAATTGAAATGGCAAGAAGGAACACTCGAAGTGAAACTAATTTGTCTGGGGGCATTTCATGAACATGTTACCAGGCAATTTGCGGGATAAACTGAAAAACAAGTAAACAAAACACAAAGCAAAAAGATCCTCCAAAACGTAACTTAAACCATTTATGAATTATTAGAGAATCCCTACCAATAGTATTTACCATATTTTTCCATTTTCTCTCAGATATGAAAGTTGAACTAATAGCCACGCATGAATCTCTGACCAACAAGTTACTGACTTTTACCAAGACACGATATCTGTGCTCTTTCTGTACGGGTATATTGTTTTTCCTTTGTAAGAGATGGTTACGTAGGTTTCTAGTCTCTATAAACTAACAATACCAATACATGAGTAAAATCAGCATATTTTTGTGGCATGTCATAGAAAATATATCATCTGTATCCCAGAAAGAAGAACATGCCTTAACAGAAATTCCTTCTCTAGAAATCAGACACTTTAAGTATCAGAAATAGTTCATTTTGTGATACTATGAAAGGTGCCATGTTTTATTTATTTATTTTTTCCGACCGAGTTTCTATCTAGATCATGATATGTTCAATTCAGTGAGAAGCATTCAATTTATCACCAAATGCTATGTCTCTTAGGGAAAGATATTTTTTAAAATAGCTATTCATTTTTGAAGAATTCCTTTTCTGAAAGCTACTGGAAGGCCACATAACCTTATCTTCAAGATCATCTTCACAGCCCTTGGAAATCCTGGGAACAAACTACCCAGGAGAGACCAGCACTGATGTATCAGCTAGCTTGATTCTGATCGCTGCCTCAAATTATGTCTCTTAGGTGCTCTCAGATTTCGAAAGCAGATTTCTTTGTGTTTTTTTTGCCCCATTACAAAGGAGTTTAATGAAGCAAGCAAAGAAATGTGCAGGGAGCAATGCTGTGTAGCCAGCGCTTACCAGTTGTTATAAAACTCGCAACCTTTCTTATACAGAATAGGGCTAATTAAATATTTGTTGGAAAAGAGAAATGCATTTTAAAAATCGGCTCCTTAAAAGCCGTATCTGTGCATTCTGCTTCAGTATTCTCAACGTCAAGGTTGGCCTATGTAGGGAAACCTCCTCGATTGATAAAGGAACAGCCCACACTCAGATTTTGCGGGGGGGGGGTTATCACGAGTCCTGCTTCCACTACTCTAACTATGCCTTCCATCAAGAGGTAGCTTTTCCACAGTCATCTCAAACTTTTATCTCAAATTGGATTTCTTTCCCTTAAGACCATTTCCCCCACTGTCATGACTGTCTTTTTTTTTTTTTTTTTTTTTTTGCGGTACGCGGGCCTCTCACTGTTGTGGCCTCTCCCGTTGCGGAGCACAGGCTCCAGACGTGCAGGCTCAGTGGCCATGGCTCACGGGCCCAGCGTGGGATCCTCCCGGACCAGGGCACGGACCCGTGTCCCCTGCATTGGCAGGCGGACTCTCAACCACTGCGCCACCAGGGAAGCCCTGCCATGACTGTCTTAATGGATGACACCCTTAGCTACCTGGAGTCAGAAACCTGGGAGTTCTACTGGTTGTTTCTATCCTGCTTACACCATCCATTCAGCCGGTCACCAAGTCCTGTTGATCCGGACATTGTTATGGGTCCCCTCTACTCTGTCCTCGCTGGTGCTTCTCTGGTCCAGGGCCTCAGCTCCAGGAACGGATGGTTAGGAAAGTCTAACCTGGGCCCCTGCCTTTGGTCTCTGCCTCCTTCACCCCTCACATAGCCATAAAATGGACTCTTCCAGTTACTGTTTAAACCTTGCAGAGACTCCCGATCCTTGTGGAATGAGGTTCAAGCTCTTGGGTGTGAGCGAAAGGGCCATGCCTGATGTACCTCCCTCGCCAGACTCGTGTTCTCTCTACCCATCTACTCCACTCATTCCACCTCTGTCATGTTTCAATGTTTACATCTCCCTTCCCTTCCAGTGTGTACAACTGCCCCCTTCTTTGCCTGGGAAGTGCTTCTCTCCGAGTCTGAGAAGGCTTTTCTGATCTACTCCCATGGACTCATCACTTCTTCCTGTGTTTTTATACAGTGAACTCCTTGAAGGCAGGAATCAGGACTTGGTCATCCTTGTATTGATATTATGGGTGCCAAGCACTGTGCCTGGCCCTTGAGGGGCTTGTCATAACCATTTGTTAAATAAACACATGAGCTAAATGGCCAAGATACACACGATTCACAAAACTGAAAGGAGAAAGTAGGAAATAGGAAACTGAGAACTTGAACCGTATGTAAGTAAACTGGATGTAGATGAAGAGTAATGCTCTATAAATGAAAGTGCTTGAAGAAAACCTAAATGAACCCATGGACTTGGCAACTGCCATTCTAAGGATGGCTTTACTTATTTTTCAAAGGGTGTGTAATGGGGCTATAAAGTCCCATTTTGAAAGGCATTAGACTCTCCTAATTGTGCTTTTACAAAATTAAAATCAATTTAAATTTTCTAAATTTCCCCCTCTCCATTTGATTAGCGTAGCTTATTTACCTTTAGTAATTCAGGGAAAATATTTTGTACAGCATTCTGTTTAATATTAGCACATCTGTACCCAGAGAAGCTTCTATGCCTAATAAGAACATTCGGTGATCTAGATTTAATCTAATATTTGTCTGACTTCACCCACTGAATAAACATGGCTCATTAGCGTCAAACACACAGAATCTTTGTTTTTCACGACTGTAAGCCTGACCTTTGAAATGTAATCTTGTGGTCTTAAGATTAGCATCCAATAAATCACAACATGAGTTAGAGCAAATACTTCCTCCTTTCCCCCTCCTCCTCTTTCTTTCCAACACAAACACACACACAAGAAATCATTTAAGAGCTCAAAGATTTGCAGGATATTTTTGGTGCGTTTATCTCTCAGTTTCTAAAAAGTGATATATACGATGTTATCTCATATTGATATTTATGTCACTACCTATTAGTAACCAAGACAGGGAATGGAACCAGATATAACATACTTTATGCAACAAGACACAACTATTAAGGTACAAGGTATATGAATTAAGTTTACAGATGCCAAGTACAACTATGTTTGATACGCCTGTTATAAAATAGGGGCTTAAAATATATATTAACATGATGAATAGTTAAATTTGGGGGGAAGTGTTTATATTTAACAAAGTGTTCAGGTTTGTAAATTTTTTACTCCAATTACAAATGTAAAATAATATGTAACCCTGCTGTATATTTTCTAGTTTAGGCTTCATGTGAGGATTTTCCAGTGCACATGTTTAAAAAATATTTTAGATATTTTCAAAACATATTTCTGTGATGCTTTCAAGTATTGGTATTTAAATATTTACTAATTGTGTTCTCCTGTGTCTCAGGTTTTTTTCCAGTTTTCAATATATTGAAAGGATTCATGGGATTCATGATGTAACTCGTATATCAGAATCGCTAAAATATTATGAAATGGTTTTTAAACCCTTTTTGAAATATTTCAGTGAGATATTAGCAAGAATCAGTGCAAAGGCAACAGGGATTTTTTTTCTTTAGTTTTCTAAATAGCAAAGACAGAAGCTTAAAAGCATTTTAATAATAAACAACTACAGAAGTACACACATTCTGGAAGCAAATTAGGTTATGGTTGTATGTTGGAAGAGCGTCAAAAACCCACAAAGTGAGTAAGAGTGATTTCTGAAGTGAGCGTTAAAATTCAGTGCACATTGCTTCCTATGATGTTGAACCTTTATCTGCAAAATGAGAAAGTTGGAGAGATTTTTGCAGCAATTTAAAATATGGAAATAGCTCTCTTCTGGCTGATTTACGACGTGTGTGGAGTAGTGAATGAGTGAACTCGAGTTTAGCCTGCGAACACTTTTCCACCAAATAACATTTCAGGCTTAATCCTGCAGGATGGTTTCATCTATTTCTCATCTCCCTCACAGGCCAAAACAACCCTGTAAAGACTCCTGGATCACACAGAGTTGTTGGACTGGTCATCCAACCCAGTTATAACTCTGGGCAAAGCCAAACCTAACACATGTCTGGGAGAGAGTTATTTATAATACACTCTACTTTAAAATACTGAGGAAATGTCAGAGGTCCCAAGAGTTTGAAAAACAGTACAGTCAGTTTGGACATGGCTTTGAATCCAGGCTGAGCAATCTGAGTTTGAATCTCTTATTTTTTAGATCTGTAAAACGGAGCTGAGACTTCATGGAGGATTACATGAGAAAAAGCTTGCAAAATGCCGGCCCAACACAAATCATGGCACAAGGGGTCTCAAAAAACCATCAGCTGTGTTCTAAATACGTACTGTTTTAAATTGTTGCTTTTGCTTCTATACTTTCTTGAAACAGAAGAATGTTTTTTATTGGTACTCATTGGTACCCCAAGAAGGACCTTTAAAATTGTGATGTAGGTAAGGTTGGAATGGGCTGGGGGTGGGGTACATTTCTTCTTTCTTACCCCTTTAAGCAGTATTTCAGTTAGACTGTTCTTTTGGGGTACCCCACATGCTAGATTAGTGGTTTTCAAATTGTTTAGATGTAACAGCAGCATTTTTTTTCCAAATAAAAATTTCAGTTGAACCCCGATAGATAGAGATATATGGGTCATATCAGAGCAGTGTTTTTGAAGCGCGAGATGGGTGGTGGCATGGAGAGGCACAGGGGCCTGAGGACTCCCAGAATTGTTCGTAGTGTGAAGAATACGGAACTTGACCAATACTGTTCAAGCAAGAGTCCACAGAGGTGTGGTCCACAGGCCTATTTTAAGAATTTTAAGGGAAAAACACTTGATATAGAATCTAAAAAAATCATCTGGATGACTAACAAATAACTGTATATTTAGAATATGTCTGTTCCCACGTTTTGTTTGGGTTCACAATCATGCTGGTTTCTAGCTCTCATCTAAGTGGATAACACTCTACGGATAATGTACTGGTGAGCATTGCTGTGTGCCCTAATTTCAAGGATAATAATCATCCAGTGTCCATTGTAGTCCTGTTACATTATTTTTATTTTCAGTTATAAAAATGAAACTTCTCTTTCTCAGGGATAATTACGGATTGAAAAATATTTATACTGAATGACTGTCGTTTCTCAAGTTATTTACTAAACTGAGATTTGGATGTGACATGCTAAATACTGCGAAGTGTGATAAAATAACATACACATTTAATTATTTCTGGCTGGAGAGAAAAGAATGGAGGCGGACTTAATTTTTGCTTTTGTGCCAAACAAATGTCAAACAGCCACAGGGTTGGAATGAAGACGAACAGCAGTTACAAAGGGGGAAAGAGGTGGGGTTGGCAGAATGGCGTTCTAAAGCCCGCGGTGGACCTTTCAAAGGGGTTCAGGCATTACTTGGCGCTGAAAAACTCTGCATTAGATCTTTAAACAACACTGACCCTTCATTACATCTACCTGTCTCATTTCCTCAGGGACTGCACTCTCTTCATCTTTTTAATGGCCCCTTTTTAATATACCGTGCCTCCGGGGTGATTTTAGATATTTTAACAGAGATCAGCTGGATGTCGACAGTGCAGGCTGGTGGCAGAATGGATGCGGTTCTCCTGAAATCATGCTCCTATAGGGCTGTCTGTCTTATTTAATCAGAGGAGAACTCACTGGCCTCCCTGAAGGCTTGATTCATTGATTCCTCTTACGCTTTTCCCCACATTCTCACTTTCCTTAGCCTTTATTTACAGAGTATATATTTATATTTCAAAACCTTTATCAGTTTAATTCAATCGTGGGGCACAAACAATACTTCAGTGTGATCAATTCCATGGCGCACGAAGCAAAGCGGAATGTTTTCTCAGCTGGAAGATGCTCTCAGTTGCTAGACCCACACTGATTTAATACAAGATTTTTTAGGAAAAAAGAAACAGTATATATTAAATGTACACAATCAATTTTGAGTTGCCTGCCAATTTCATCCTGATTTCAGAGACATTGACTACAAAGAAACCTTGCATCTTAGAAGAGTTATGGTAAGTGACTAAGACCAGGCTTAACCACCAATGGTCATAAGTCACGTGCAAGGGAAACTGTGGCCAGGTGCAGGGGTTTTCCACATGACCCGTGCTGAACCCTAACATTCTTGCAAAACCTTCTGACATCTCCCTGCTTCTGCCTTTGACCAGCTACCAGCTGTTCTCAGTACAGCATTTAAAGAGTCATCTTATTCTGATGACTTATTTCGACTGCCGTGAACCCACACTCAGAGGAAAGCCAGTGGTGTATGAGCTAACTTGAACCAGTTCTAAAGAGGTGGCTATTAAATTTTTAAGAATTTTGCAAGCTGGTTAGACAGAGCCATTGTTAAAAATTAAATTCTATAAACCTATGATTAAATAAATTATTTGTAAAACAATGGTACCAAATACTCAAAACTTATTGCTTTCTAATTATTTTACATCTTACAATCATATATGCCCTTGCAATGATTTACACGTTTTACCTGCATGTTAGAAATACTACAGAAGAGTGCACCTCTACACTTCTCTTCCCAGCTCTACGTTCAGCAATTCAGTCACACATGAACTCAGCTCCAGCGAGAGTATTTCCATCATTGCAACTGGAAATGCTACAAATCAAAGCCAAGCCCTCCTGGACATTGAACATTACCAGTCCTCCACTGAAGTAAAACTAAGTCCTGCCACAGGCCTGTAAAGCCCTCTGAGATCTGGCTCCTTGCTACCTCTCAGACCTCGTCCATTACTTTCCCCTCCTTCCTTCCACTCTAGCCATACTGGTGTCCTTACAAGGCCCGACTCACTGCACAGCTCTAGGGGGCACCAGTCACACTGTTTTCTGTGTAAATGGTGCCTCTCTGCCCCAATGCCACCCTTCTGCCAAGGTGTAAAATTTCAGAGAAACTGCTCGTTCCTGTGTCTGGAAGAAGCCACACACAGTCCTGCCACAGGGCCTTTGCACTTGCTGTTCGCTTTGCCTGTAATGAACTTTCGCCCAGAGAGCCCCTTGCCTTCTCATTCACGTTTTTCAGGTGTCTGCTCAAATGTCACCTTGTCAGTGAAGCCTTCCCGGAGGATGCCACTTATAAGGACAAACTTCCCCTCCCTCAACCTTTGACTCTCTTGCTCCCATCTCTGCATTATTTTTCTTCATAGCACTTATCACTAACGGATAGACTAAATCTTTTACTTTTTACTCCATTGCTGTCTATTTTCCTCTATCGCACTGTAAACTCCAATAGAGTGTAGGCTTTTTTTCATTCACTGTACTCCCAGGGCCTGGCGTAGAGCAGGTGCTCAATAATATCATTAAATAAATGAGTGCATGATAATTGTAACAAGAACTTTGATTTTACCTATATATAATTTTAATTTATACGTAAGTACAGACATATGTATATATATAAAATAACTTAAATTTGTATACAAACACGCACACATGCATATACACGTATACACACAAGTATATAGACCAGGGATCTGAATATCTAGATTTGAGTTTCAGCTGTGATGCTGATGAACACATATTATTGAATCTTTACATGAGGAGCCCCGATTATGACCAGAGACATCCTGAGATGCAGTAAAGCCATCCATGAGAAGGGTTTCTTTGGTATATAATCAGTTTCTCTTCTGCCAGAACAACCCATGGGGACCTGAATCTGATGAATTCCCTGCCTTACAGACAAGGAATTGGTTTTGCTCATTGCTGGGAAGAGATCAAGGCAGAGGCTTGACTTAGTTCAAGAAAGGTGGCCTATGTAAGGTTTCATATATATATATATATATATATATATATATATATATGAATAAACTCTGAAAGGAAGTAGAAACTTTAGTTAAAAGGGAAAATGTGAGTTTCCCTGAATGGAGACAGAGGAGATGAAAAACAAGAAGAAAACAAACAAACAAAACCCCCACAAAGGATGAATAGAAAAAAAAAAACAAAAGGAGAAACATCATATGTCCAAGTGGAATGACCTGGGAAAGAGCAGGGATGATGCTAGGTTGGCATCTTAGACTCTCCTGCCCATCCCCCTTATTTTCCTGCATATTTCCTCCACATTCAATAATTCTAATGATCGAATTATAGGCAGTTTTGCATTAAAATCCTTCTATTGATGGGTTTTAGAAATCATTTTGGACACCTAAAAGGCAGACACATATCTAAAACATCTTAACCTTTATTTCAAAAATGCCATCAAACAAAAGTTTTCAATTTCCTTAAATTACAAAAGACGCCCTCAGGAAATTAATTTTCCAAGTTTGTTCCTGTTCCCTACTCCAATAACCTCCACATCCGTATTCAGGAATCATCTTCACTTATGAAAACCTAGCTGTACTTTTGTTAATTATTTGCCCAAAGAGTAACGGTAATAAAATGGAAAGCTGAACTAAGAAGGCGTCCTGTTGGCAGAGTTAAGAGTTAGCCACGTAGCCCAAGGTGCCTGCTGAAGTTTGAGTGTCCTTCCCCTCGTTACTGTCTTCCTTGTTCTTTTCTTGTGAGCAGAGTCTAACCCTGAACCTGGCACAGAGTAAGTGCTCAGTAAATATTTTTGGAGCGAATGAATGAATAGCTAAAATAAATATGACGACTTACTTGGCCCGGACCATCTTTGCTTCCTCTTCTTATGATGCTTTATAAACATGTGAGAGTTAGGTAATTGCCCCCTAAGCTCTAAACTGTAAATGGTAATTAAGACAAATAAGAGAAGCCAAATTACAGGTAGTATTTTCTCCAAGAATAATAAAAGTGGTCTATGACATCCACTCTCGATATTATTCACCTACTCAAACATTTACCCGGGAATTCCATTTGTTAATGACACAGAATGATTATTCAGGACACAACACCTTTGGAATGACAATGAAGCCCTGTGTTTCTATGTCTCAGCCACACTATGGGCCTGGTGCTAACAGCAGAGTAGGCGAGGTGGCATATACAAGTCATTTTCTGCACGTTACAAATCATCTGGCGGGGAGAAAGCAGCCTTATGAGGCAGTACGCTTGTGCAACTCTGTTGGATACCAAGTAGGGAACAATGACTGCTATGGAATGAATAGGATAGTAATGCAGCTGCTCTTAGTGTACTGCAAGGGTAACTGAAATACTCTGAAGCAAAAGGAATCTCAAGGGCCTCAGGAATGGGGGCCTCAGTGCTCTATCTCAGAAAAAAAAAATCAATTGTTACGTTTCATTTTCATGAAAATAATAATAATTAAAATTAAAAAATCAACTCATTATGCCAGTGCCTTGAAGGCTGACAAAAACGTCGATGTTAACATGCTTGCTGAATCTGGAGAGCAGTATGTTAGAACACCTGCTGTTTGAACGCCATTACTCTCTTTAATTACTATCATCTCAATTCACACATCCTTGAAGGCAGCGTCTAGGCAACTGTAGCAATAGCATCTTCGTCAGTGAGAGTGGAAATGGAAAAGACCAAGAGTTCTTTCTCCATGGTGGGAGGCAAACATAAGAGCTAGTGCTAATACTATTGAACTTAAGGTATCCTTGTTCAAAGGCTTAAAATTGAAAGAGATCTTCTGGGAAATGATCAGTTACTCTTAGGAGGCAGGACGGTGTGATAGGAAAGAAGCCACTGGCTTTGGAGGCAGCCATACCTGGGTCCTACTTCTTAATTGTCCAAGCCCGCCACCTCCTTACCCATGTGGGTTCTGAGTGGAACTGCCCTCAGGGCCTCAGACTGAAATGTTGAGATGCAGAGCCCCTGCTCCCTTGGGCCCCCTGCACACTTTTCCATGTATGGTTAGAACTTGTTTAATTTTCTCTGGTTCTGAAGCTCCATGAGTTGGAACTCTGCAACTGGCTCACCCACCATTCTATCTCCAATACCCAGCCCAGCGCCTGGCACATAGCAGGCATTTCATCAATATGTATTGATTTAATGAGTAGGGTTGTTGTGCAGATTAAATTAGCTAGTGTATGTAGCGTATCCAGCATTCAATAACAATTAACCATCCAATTAACTATTTCTCTTCTCTCCTCAACAAACATAATTTATTAAAATGTTCAATTTATAACCCCAATACTAAAACACTGAGTTATCATGCTGATAAATAGTTATTATTAATAATTACCCTGCCTTCTTATATCAATCTCAGAAAATTAGGAGTCTCTAAACATTGAATTCTTACAATATTTCTATGAAATAGGTAAGGGGAAAATCCAGGCCCCTCACTGAAAAAATCTTGATACATGTAATTAAATCATTTAGGGAATGAAGAGAATGGCCTTAGGGTTTCTATAGGTCAACCTCTTTTAGTGAATTGGGAATATATTTTTATTTACTAAAATGTGATTTACACACAGGACTACACATATTGTGTAAAGTGCAGATATATGAATTTTACAGTTCAAGAAAGTGGAAATAGTATAAGCTTTCTTTATCAAGCATCCACAGAAGCATTTGTATGGGTTGGCCAAAAAGGTCATTTGGTTATAAGTAAAAATAAAAGACATTTTTCATTTTCACCAAGAACTTTATTGAAAGCATTCATTAACCAAACGAACTTTTTGGCCAACCCAAATAAATTTGTGTTGGGAGCTTAGGAATTCCAGCTACAAGGCCATGATTTCTCCTCTAGAATGCACAGGTTTCTGTGTGCCATCTGTGTACATGTAAATGTGCTCCCAAACTCTCTTCTACCTGGATTACAGATTCCCAAATTCTCTCTGTGCCTAGTTGGTTCATGAACTGAGGAAGAGCCAATGAGTCTATTCTCCATTACTACAGAAGATGAAAGATTGGTTTAGAGGCAGAGAAATGATGCTAAATAAATGAAGGAAAAGGCAGCTCCCTTGTTTGAAGAGATTTATTTTCCCTTTGCTTCAAAAGTCCACCTGGGACCATCTCCCTCATAACAGCTGAACCCACATAATACTAAAGGTTTGACCTCCTTCCCCCTGACATAAAACTCATTACCTATGCATTTCAAATCTTGAAAAAACCTTCAGGTGCAAAAAAGAGATGGCTAAATGGCCCCCTGGAGGCCCTTTGCAGCCACATGACTCTATTAAAATGTACGGTCCTATCTGCCTAAGTACTTGGAGAGGATGAAGTACATCCTTCAAAGTGATGATTTCATTCTATAAACCTATGGCCTGGTTTCCTTAGAGAGCACTTGTCTGTGTTCTATTTTCTCAGTTGAAGTCAGATAAAAATATCCACAACACTGCCTTGAGTTTAAACTAGTTGGCTCCGTTTAACACATTTAACCGTTTCATAGGAGACAGTGGAGTTTAGCGGTTGAGACATATTGATTCTCGTGGTACTTGTCCATTTTCCTAGTTGTGTGATTCTGGGTTAATAATCCAACTTTTGTTAAATCTCATTTCAAAGTTTGTAAAGTGGGACAATAATAGTGCTAACATTTTGTATTGTTACAAGGATTAAGCGATATAATTTATGGAAAGCACCCAGCTTGACACCCCAAAAAACTCAATAAATGTTATCTTTTTCAATTATTTCCGTTCTTAGTCTTACCCTTCTCAACTGGGTTGTGTCCGGTAGAACACAGACGGGGCTGTGCGAAGTTCACTGATGATGTGGCCGCTTTGTCTTGCATGTCATACCTTAACTTGGATACGTGAACCCGAGGAAGAAATTTCCCCCGCTCCCGCCTCTGATCCTAACCTCCCTGAAAATAAATTCTATATCCTTTTAGATAGAACCAAACTTCTTAGCTTCATAGCTAATGTCTAATGATTTGGATTTCGCCTGCCTTTCTCTCTAACGACCACCCCTGCAACCCAGCCAAAGGAGTCTGCTTCCTGTCTCTCAAATCCAACTCTGTATCCTTGCTTATGGTGAGTCCTTCTCCTACAAGCCTGTACAAATTTGATCTGCTCTTCAAGGCTTAGGCCAGATGCCTCTTCCTCCATGAAATCTTCTCAGATCTCTTCAGGATATCTTTTACTCCTTAGAATTTCCAGACATGAACCTTGCCATTTTTGGAGAAAAGACTACAGATGTAATTCAACTGCAGAATCAAAATTTAGCTGTGTATCTTTTGTTTGTTCACTTTCTCTCTTAATTTCATTTGTAGTGGGGATAATAATGCCACCTTGAATAGTTTTTGTAAAGCTAAGGAAAAACCTTGGTTCTGTGCCCGGATCATAGTCACTGTTCAATAAAGGCCATCTACCGCGGTTTAAATGGCTCACAAACGTGAAGTCACTTTCCAGCTGACTGAATTTGAACATTTCCCATGGGTACCATGGCTCCGTCATTTACCTCTTCTACAACATTTGCTAAAGCTTTAGTTTGCTCAAGTTCAAGTTACAGTGAACAAGGCTATTGATATTGGAAAGTTTATTATCCTTGAAAATTTGGAAACTTTCATAACAACACTGCATATTGTATAAGGTGCATGCACATTTAAGGACGTACATCAAACACATTAGAGTGAGTGGTGGGGGAAGAGGGAATATAGGGTAAAAGAAGGAAATCAAACAAGTCTTGCAGCAATGGATAATAATACTGTGCTAGGAACTGAGGGTATGATTAACTCAATTTTTTTGCTCCCGAGGGTCCATTTAAAAATAAAAACTTAAGACTCAGCAGCTCACAAATGTGAATTGTAGAGTTCCCACTTGTGCTTTTTATACTTAGAAAACGAACAATAGGTAATGTTTCATGGTTGAAAAGACTATCACGTGGAATTTATAAGGATCTTAGGGTAAGATTAGAAAAGTGACCTGCCCCTTCAGAATGGCATTCTTTGAACGCTCCTCCAGATTGCCATATGTATTCCATAGGTCTGAGCAAATGCTCTTAATGAAGTTTTGTGAAAAGAGTACCCTTCTCTTCAAAAACAGTTTGTGATAGGCTCAAAGAGTTGCCGAAGAGAATTAGGTATCTAATCAAATCCTGTGCGAGTGTGGGTAACCAATTAACACGCTCAACTCCAACCACCACGGCCACGATGAGCCAGCCGAGCGTTAAAGCCAATTTCTGCATGTGCTATCATCAATGAAAATCAGGTAGCAGTAGCTTCACTGAAGTAAAAAGAGAAGTCCATTCTCTCAGCGATCTGTATCTACAGACAAAAAAGAAAAATGGCAACTTCCATAAGAAGACTGTCAGCTCCAAAAGGTATCATCCATGTTGTACAGAGCCTCATAAAAGATGTGCCAGTCATACTTCAAATAGCACTGATGCTTAACAGAAAAATAACACCATACAAATATACAGCAAAGAAAAGAACGGAAAGCCTGGGAGAAAGTTCTAAAAGAAAAGAATCTGCAATCTTCCAGGCCGTCACTGCCCTTTAGGTATTAAGATGATGGTATGGAAAGAGGCCTCGGCAACCAAAGTGCGTAACATAAGCTTTAAGGAGTTCAAAGTGGGTAAACCTGGTCATTGCTATTTGACTACCTGCATCTGGTGAAAGCGTGTATGTGTGAATTCCCAAGGTCAGCTCCTCCAGCACATCCTCCAGGAGGCTGCCACTGAGTTAGGTCACCTCTAGCATATTGCAAGGAAGGCCCTGGATTGTTAAGAGTTTAAAGACATGTACTTCAACAAATGAAATAACTCTAGGCTTTGTCAATGGGTAGCTCTCTAGGCATGTATTTGGATCTCAAATACTTTTTGAATAAAAACTGACTAGATGGCTTTGGAGTGATCATCAAAGTTCTTTTCATCACCTTCAATTAAAAACTAGAGCTGCCAAAGTTCATAATCAACTTTTTAGTTCTTTCTGAAATGTGCAGTAAACTCCTAGTGAATATGATCATTGTATTTTAACAGCAGATGTATAAATGAAAAATTATTTTTTATAATGCTTAGTTTTCTTGGGATGAGTCAAGAGAAACAGTGGTTCAAGTGTACTGATTAGCTTTTAATAAGGTTATATGCTTATTCATCATCTTATAAGAGGCTTGCCATTGTTGGGTGATGCGAGTGTGAAGAGATAGGGTCTAGGACTTCAGAGACGTAAACATCCTTCAGAAATAAGTGGAAATGGTACACTCATTTTCCCAAAGGAATTCACACTGAGAAACAATTACTGAATGCCTACCATATCCTGGACCTTGGGTCAGCTTCTAGAAATACAAAGGCGAAGAGAGCCATCAGGAGTATATAATCTAGGGATTGAAATGTAAATACACCATTATAATTATCAGAGGTGCTATGATGACTCTATGTTAAATATACTATAAGATACTCGATATTATAGAGTACATAATATATAAGAAGGAAGAAAGGAAAGAGCAGACAATTTCACGTGGGAAATCAGAGAATGCTTCACAGAAGGAATGAATTATTAGGTGAGTCTTACAAGATAAAATGTCCATAACTAAAGAGAGTTTGGGGCAATATATTTAAAGGTATATTTTAGAAACAAAGGGACATATGTGAAGGTTAAAGAACCAGACTCAAAAAAGATATTTGCAAGACACATAAGCAAACAAAGGATTAGCATCATTTTATATAAAGAACACCTATAAGACCAGTAAGAAAAATAAAATAGGAAAAAATGGACACAGAATATGTGTCCAGAGACTAGGGATAGCCTATTCATATTACCATTAGACACATTACCATTAAACATATTAAAAAAGTCTCATGTTTATTAGTAATTAGGAAAATGTCAACTAAAGAGAGAGACTGTTAGCAAAATGGTAAAAATTCTGACAATAAGTATCAGGGAAGGAAAACTCTTATGAAGAGCCGAGGGGAATTTAAATTTGTACAAGCACTTCAGAGAGCAAGTCGGCACTGTCCAAAAAATTGAAAATGCCCATGTCGTATGACCCAGTAATTCTATGGTAAAAAACAAACAAAACAAATGAAAACCTCTGCACATTTTCACAAAGAGAAATGTACTGTAGAATAACATATTCTAACTCTCTCTTGAGTATGACTATTTGGTTTTTCTGCTGGTATTTTCAATTCTACAGGTCTAAATCTTTCATAATATCAACTAGTTAAAAAATATTTATCTTTTAACTAATTGTATCAGTGATTTAAATATCACTCAAATGCAAAACTCTATATTATCTTTGACTCCAGCCCCCTCCCTACCCTATGTTTGATGATTCATCAAATATGCTCACATACAGATCCCAGATACTCCCTGGTCCTTCCCCTCTCTCCTCTCCACTTTATTTTTTTTATTTTTTTATTTTTCGGTATGCGGGCCTCTCACTGTTGTGGCCTCCCTCGTTGCAGAGCACAGGCTCCGGACACGCAGGCTCAGCGGCCATGGCTCACGGGCCAAGCCGCTCCGCGGCATGTGGGATCTTCCCGGACTGGGGCACGAACCCACGTCCCCTGAATCGGCAGGCGGACTCTCAACCACTGCGCCACCAGGGAAGCCCCTCCACTTTATCTTGATAGATCACTCCGTTATGAGTTTGTGCCAGGCTTACTGCCACACCGTTCCATGTGTTCTATTTGCCTCAAGATGTTTTCTATTTTCCTCCCTCTTTCTGCACCTCACTCACTCCACACCCCGCAACTCCACTCTCTGTAACAGCCAGATTAATCCTTCTAAACCAATGCACTAGTCCCCTGCTCAAGAATCTTCTGTGGTTCTCCACTATTACAGAAGCTTCATATTCTTCATCTGCAAGTCATGGTTTTCTATAACCTGGCCCAGCTTAAGTGTCCCAACCTCATTTTCCACTACTCCATGACAAGTACTCAAATATTCCATGATTACTGAGATACTGGTCACCCCAAACGTTTGAATAATTCTCTGCAGTCCCCACCCCACTGGACACTGAGTCACAGACGAGAACAAGCCAACAAACGCTCTGTAAATCCTCTTCTGAAGGGGAATCTCACCTTTCACTCCAGTTTTCTTTTAGACCAAGCTGAAGAGACAGTTCTGTGACATACAAGATAATTAACTGCTGAAAGCTTTGCAAATCATTATGTTACAACTGAAGCTTTAAAGAGACCCTAATATATCCACCAAACAAACACATGATTATTGTAACAATGACTCCAGGTTCTGTTGACTGGCGCCACAATGACTAAAACCCTTTATTTTTAATGAGGTAGAGCTCCTCTGCCTCACAATCAATACCCACTACTAAAGAGATCTGGGCAGCCTCATAATTGTTACAAATTTAATTGTTTTAGCAAAAGTAAATACAAGCTGTATAAATATGCCAAGCAGACTCTTGGCTTTAAAACACCTCTACTAGAGTCACAACTAATTTTTGTCTCTAATACACAAGAGTTATGATGTGTAGGTACTGACTACATTTGAAATGGACTCCCAGAATGAATTGCAGAATCTATTTCCAGAAATAGAAGGCTTTTTGTTTATGGAATTAGACAAATGCACATGAAAGATATTTTACTTTTCATTACTGTCTGGGTGGTGTGGTGTTATAACGCCAGACTTGAGGACTAGTATTTACTGAATGTCCGTTGTCCTTGAATTGAACGAGAGACTAGAAATCTATTTCAAAATTTAAAACTAATTTCTGTCTCAAGAAGTTTACCATGTAGTGAGGACCACAAGACGAATCAGTTTCTGATTAGCCTGAATGATAACGACAATTGTTAAGTTCTCCAGAATCTAATAATGTTAAAGTTAGGCTTGAGGAAGTGAGGTTTGGGGATTAGTACAAGGATTCTGTCACCCTTGTAAAATTAATGCCATCATAGCTTCCATTCACTGGGCACCTGTACATGGCACCCACAATTCTGGGCACTTTGTAGGCGTTACCTCTATACGCTTGTTTGGCTATACATTTGTTTCCAGTCCCCAAACCTCCCTCTTTTAAGCTCAGCGAGTTATACTTGTTGATTTCACTGAGAAAGGTCATCTTTTGTGAACTTCTTGAGCATCTCATCTCTGCATCCTAAGATTCCATCATTTACCCATCTCCTGCTTCTTCTATCCTCACCTTCAAAATGATCCTGGCCCTAATTCCTTTTTCATGCTCTTAACCTTTATTTTCTTTATTATTGTAGACTGTCATTCTTCTCTTTCTCGTATTTTTAATCTCTCTCCCACTCTTTATTTTTTTTAATAAGTTTATTTATTTATTTATTTTTGGCTGCGTTGGGTCTTTGTTGCTGTGCGCGGGCTTTCTCTAGTTGCATTGAGCAGGGGCTACTCACTGAGGTGACTTCCCTTGTTGTGGAGCACGGGCTTTAGGCACGCAGGCTTCAGTAGTTGTGGCACGTGGACTCAATAGTTGTGGCTCATGGGCTCTAGAGCGCCGGCTCAGTAGTTGTGGTGCATGGGCTTAGTCGCTCTGCGGCATGTGGGATCTTCCCAGACCAGAGCTCTAACCCGTGTCCCCTGCACTGGCAGGCGGATTCTTAACCACTGCGCCACCAGGGAAGTCCCTCCCACTCTTTATTGGCTCCTTCTTCTTAGTGTGTAAATAGGTTCAGTTTCCCCTGATTCTTAGAAACACAACAAACTTTTCTTCCCATCCACCTTCCTTTATGCCTCAGAAATCATCACGTCTTGTGAACTCTGTCTCACAACTGACTTCTACCAACCCTATCTTCTCACAATTTAGCGAAACTGTTCTCTTAAAACTCTTAAAATTAGCTAATTACCAAATAAATTGACCTTTTCTCAGATTCTCAGGGCATCCAGCACTGCTGAACATGGCCTTATAAATCATGGTTTCTCAACCTCGGTGCTAGTGATAACCTTTGAGCTGGGAAAATCTTTGTTGGGGGGACCGTCCTGTGCATTGCTAGATGTTTGGCGGCAACCCTGGTCGCCACTACTGGATGACAGCAGCACCCCAGCTCCAGGGGGCAAAACTGCTGCAGGTAAAGAACTACTGTTCTAAACGATCTCCTCTGTTGCCTTCCACACACTGTGCCAACCTGGTTGTTTTCTATTTACCTGATGTACCGTCGAAGCCTGATAATTGTCTTCTCTTCTTCCAACCACCCCCTGAAGCTCTGCAGGTCCAAGTTTCCTTCAGCTAATTATTCGTTATCTTTCCCTCTCAGCTGCCTCCATCCCATCCACGCAAAGGTCTCGAAGTTGTATCTCTATGTTCATAACACAAAAATCGACATAAAAGCTTTGACCCTCTTCTGAGGTCCACCCTTAATTCTCCAACAGGCCTGCTATGGAATGGAAACATTTGTGTGTTAAGGATCGACTATGTGAATGGCAGTGTGTTTAGCACTGTGGGAGATGAAATGGACATGAATTCTACTCTCCAGGAATTGGAAATCTAGTGGCAGAGCCATAACTGTGTTGCAGAGGATTACAAAGCTAGTTAGTGCCAGAGCTGAGAGTAGGACTTAGGTCCTCTGACTCTCATTTCAGTATTCTTTCTAACTGAATTTAAAAAGGAAAACACAACCATACTTTCTGTCACCTTAAATGTATAGTGGAGTATCACTGTACTATCTCACATTATCATTTTCTCCTAATTAGACAAACAAAGCATGCATAAATATTATAAGAGAGAATTTATAAGGCTAATTCTGAGAATGTACATTTATATCTTATTGAAACTGCATAATGCATTAGCTTAAGGTCCAGAAAGAAATATTTTAAAGATTGGGTCAGAAAATAGGCCCATGTTGGTGGTAGGCCACAAAAAGACTTTAGAAATTTAGTGCTGCCTTGGAAGAGGGGACACAGGTGGAGTTCCCCAAAGCAGACACCTGAGAGTCACGTAAAGACGCAGGGTAGACACCATGGGGATGATTACAAGCCTATGGGATGAACATGTCCAAGACTGGTTTAATAAACTCATTTGACACTTTTATCAGTAACATATATTCTTCCTACTTAAATACAGCTTTGCGAGAGTCCTGGATGCCTATAATTTACTAAAGAATTACAACCTAAAGTGACCTAAAATGACTGGAAAAGAGGAAGAATAGAGGAAGCGCCAAGACAAATTTTTGTCCCCTATCGCCAGTCCACATGGTGAGCATACTTTGAAGGTAATAGTATAATTGTATAATTGTTATATAACAGTGGTATGTATAGTATAGTAGTATAATTATGTAAATTTTTATATATTTCAAAATTGTTTATAAAAAAGTATATTTAAAATTCCCTCTACAAAAACACGATTTGATAATTGTTCGTTTCCTTAAATCTCATGTTTTCAATCAATCTTTTTGTATTAATAAATAAAGAAAAACAATCCACAGCTTTACACATGGTAAAGTTAAGCAACGATATTGAGTATTTCCATAAAATTTTTAATTATACATTCAGAGGGTGGTCACATGACTCATGATAATAAATATTTGCTGGGTTTATTTTGTTCCCAAGTATGCTAATATTGGCAACTAAGATGCACTTGGTCCACAGACATTTACATTTTAGCAATAGCTTACAGAGAAGCACCCAAGCCCCACCTTTTACTATTGGCTTTTTCACTCACAGATACATTAATCATCAGTCTAAAATTGAGAAAACTATCTTTTCCTGCATTATCCAAAATGTAGTTGCTATTGGTGAACAAAATTACCTATTCATATGAGACCTTTCATATAAAGAGGATATTTAAAGCATTTGTGAGCTAGTTCCACTTTTATTACTTGTTTAATGTATCAGAGTTCTATACACACCAAAATAACACGGCAAATTGCTCTGTTACTGAGATGAAATCACATACAACACAAATACTCTACTTTAGACCACTTAAGATGGGACTTAAGATGAACAGAATCCATGGACATCAGATCAGCTGGAGATTTTGAGAGAAGCTTCATTTCTTAAAACTGAAGTATAATTAATTAAAATATTAGATTAGTTTCAGCTGTATGACATAGTGATTTGATATTTTATAGATGATACTCCATACAAAGTTACTACAAAATATTGACTATACTCCCTGTGCTGTAAACTACATCTTTGTAACATTTATTTTATACCTCTTCATCCCCTTTACCTATTTTGCCCCTCCTCCCATCCCTCTGCCCTCTGGTAACCACACTAGTTTGTTCCCTGTATCTGTGAAACAGTATGGTGCTGACACAAAAACAGACACACAGATGACGGAACAGAATAGACAGCCCAGAAATGAACCAGGCTGAGAAGCTTCATTTTTCAGGCTAGTACGACCGAAAGGCTTCTGTTGATAACATGGGACATTTCAGTGTTTTTCATGTGCACCCCACTTCCTGTTGCTCCGAAAGTCAAGCTGTGCCTCACCAGAGCTTCTCAGGCTCTCCCCCAGGGATGGGACAAGACCTGCTGTCCTGAACCGAGAACACAGCAATGTACAGTGTGAAACGGATGGCGGTAAACAGGCCCTGGGGAAGCTACAGTGCTGTGCGGACATAAAGAAAGGAAAGTAAGAGAAAGGGGAAAGAAAGAAGGATAGAGAGAAGACAGACCCAGGGCACTAGATTCCAATCTTGACTTCACTCTTAACACAGGGTCTGGTGCTCAGCAGATGTTTCACAAATGGGCGACCACCTGCAAATCTGTCAAGCTATTGACTGCAGTATCACCTGTTATCACTTCTGTTACACTCTCACAGGATTATGGTGAGAATCAGTGTCAGTGCTCTATGTAGAAGTCCTTTGAGGACTATAAACTGTTGACATATTTCATAAAAAATTATTACCATTAGCATTATTACCTCATACAGAAAGAGGATGATTGCCAGCGGTTAATAAAAAAAGGAATCAAAGAATTCACCCAGGCCACGTTCTATCACCTACCAATTCAGGGAAAGATGGAATCACAGATTGTAGCCAGGCCTTGTACGTGACCAAATGGATCAAACCGAGTGACTCATTTCAATAAGTTCAGGGCTCTAGAAAGTTCTAGACTAGAAATGACCATCCAAATGCTGAATGCCAAATGTGGCACCATAGGAAGCTCTGTGGTTGTTCTAGGAAAGGGACGTGCTGACTGGGGCTATTAGAAAGCTGGCCTCATAGTTAATAATGCTGTATTGCATATTTGAAAGTTGCTAAGACGGTAGATCTTAAAAGTCTTCATCACAAGAAAATACATTTACAACTATGGATGGTGACGGATCTTGACTTATTGTGGTGATAATTTTGTAATATACACAGTTTTTGAACCATTACATTGTAACACCGGAAACTGACCTGATGCTTCATGTGATTATACCTCAGTAAAAATTCTTTTTGAAAAAATTTAAAAAGCCAGTTTCTGTTGAAGTGACCCCAAATCTAGTCATGTGGAACCCAATGTCTATCCTTCCAGTACTTTGTCTTATATTCCTAAACATTACACCAACCTTGGCTCACTTAGATGAAGAGAAATGTTATCTTTGCCCCTTCGGAGTAGTGTGTTACACACTGAAATTTGAGGGAATTGTAAGTATCCAAAAAATTCATATAGCCCTTTGACTTCCCCTTCCCTACTCTATTTCCTTCAATTAAACAATAAGAATAAAAACCTTATTCACTTGGATTTATTGGTTTGTGTTTAATTAGCTGTGTGTTTTGGGAAACTTTACTTATTTGAGTCTGATTTTCTTCATTTGTAAATATGGGACATTATATCAATTGATACCTGCAGTTACTGTTAACTCTAATTCATGTTGAGAATCTATGAAATCAGTGATACTAAGAAGATATCAGCACCAACATTTCAAATTCATGCATTTTAATTCAGACTTCTATTGAAAGTAACTTTTCTTTTTACCAATATTAAATATTATACACAAGACACTTAATTAAATATGTTCTAAGCCATCAGATAATTTACACCAACCAAAAGAAAAATGGTTTATTAAAATGCTTCCACAAGTGCCCTAACCCAAGGTCCTCTATTATGCACTTGTACCTTCCATCAACTTTCTAATTAAAAAAAAAGACAAAATGCCAAACTTTTAACAATGGATTAAAGAAAAGTGTCAAATAATTTACAAAGGTAAGCATATGACTTTACCTTTTAATAAAAAAAACAATTTCACAGTAGTGAAATTGACACAGTAGTGGTAAAGCAGTGGAGAAGAAGAAATAGGAAATTATTTTTACCTGGATTAAAAAGGTTCACACTAGGATTTAGCTTATTGTCCATTTGTTCACTTGCAAATAAAGTCACCTATATGCAGCTTCAGTATCACCCCCAGTGAGCCTTAAAATGCAAAAAATAGGGCTTCCCTGGTGGCGCAGTGGTTGAGAGTCCGCCTGCCGATGCAGGGGACGTGGGTTCATGCCCTGGTCCGGGAAGATCTCACATGCCGCGGAGCGGCTGGGCCCGTGAGCCATGGCTGCTGAGCCTGCGCGTCCGGAGCCTGTGCTCCGCAGCAGGAAAGGCCACGGCAGTGAGAGGCCTGCGAACCGCAAAAAAAAAAAAAAAAAAAAAAAAAAGCAAAAATACCCACGAATGTGCACAAATAATATTTCTTTGGTAAATACCAAGAAGGGAACGTTTATATCTTATACACAGTATTATATCTCTGTGTTTCAGAAGCAAACATAACAATGCTACTAATCATTTTTAATCCCTAAACTTATTTTGAAAACAAGAATACCAAATGATTCCCGTTTGGTAATCACAGGAAAATATGTCCACAGGACATTTAAGATGAATTAATACAATGAGTCTGTTGTAAAAACAGTATATTTTATGGGTCAGAATGACATAGAATATTTATCTTTGTCATAAGGAATAGTCTCCATGAATTATGGTGTGAGTTCTCTAGAGCAATCAATTCTCTCCTCACCCGTGGAATAAATATATTTTACTGCAGTCATCATGCATCCTTGTAGACTGCTAAGGGCAGCCTGCTCTCAGGTTCATGGGTATATAACTTTATTTGTATGGGTGTAGCCCCCCCATGATATTCATACTTACTATATTAAGCAGAAATTTGCAGATTTATTCCCACATGAGTGTAGAATATCTATATCTATATCTATATATATTAGTCTTACTGTCCTCTCAAGTAGTTTGCTTTTTCATTTAGTCAAATAATATGCATCAAGACACTTCAGCAAGATGAGAAACCTGCCTCTTAGAAAATCAGACTAAAGTATACTAAAGTTGAAGCTCCCACCTTTCCTGCTCAGAAAATCATTTATAAACGCCTCAGGCTCACCTGCACACACTGAAGAAAGAAACAATCCAATAAAGAGACGAATGTGAAGTCAAACTGTGGTGTAAATGGACCTATTTAATGGAGAATCAAAAGATTCTGAATGGGCTGAGTCAACCTGCATGCTCTTGCTTGCATTCTACCTTACAGGAGCTCTGTTTGATTACAAAAGAAATGCATAATATTGATACTAGATAAAAATCGATTGATATTGAAGAAACTCTATACCTAACAATTTACATCCTTCTTTCCTCTGCATACATCATTTTACAATTCTCTAAGTTGTTAGAGAATGTAACACATGCATTCAGGATGGGTCTACTGAGTCAAATATTACTTAATCAATGATTTAATTCTAAAGTGTCCAGATGCTTGACTTCCTATAGGTGAAACATCTGACTCTTTTTCACTTTATATTAAACTGTTTGGTATTATACAGCTATGGCTGTGAAACAAGAATCCTACGAAAGTGATTAAAAGTAGAATTAAATGACATTGAAGAGTTAGCATATTACATTTCTTAATGGACAACTTGTTTGGTTTTCATTATCTCCAGGTACATTTCACTCAGAGCCTGAGATCTTATGTCAATGCTTTTCATTGTTGCTGATATTAACAGCGCTTTTGAATGAGGACAATTTCCTAATGTGGTTTTGTATTTACCTGAGTGGTGACTCTGTTTTCTTTTAACATTTTTAATGGCTACAAATAGAAAGCTATTAGCAGTCAATAGGTCTGGGAGCCCTGGTTGTCTCAAATTAAAATGCCTGTGGAAGAAGAGAGTGAGGAAATCTAGTGCAAATGTGGTGGCTACTGAGGGAAAGGACAATTGATAGTATGTTAATGAACTGATTTATAAATGAATTCCTGGTAATTTTCCCCCAACAATGTTGCCTCATTTAAAAAAAGTACGATAAAAAATTAGTATCATAAAATTCACCATTTTAACTATTTTTAGGTGGAAAGTTCAGTAGTGTTAAGTATATTCACACTGTTGTGAAACAGATCTCCAGAAATTTTTCATTTTGCAAAATCTGAAACCTGATATTCATTAAACAACAACTTGGTTCATTTTAACAGTATCTTTATTTCCACATTGTTTGATTGTCTTCAAAATACTTTCACATATGTCCCTACTTTGATGTTTCCTTTACTCAAAATGTTAATAATATTACACATAAGCGTGAGCACTTACTATGTGCTGGGTATTGTGTTAAGTGCATAATAAGTATTCAGAATATATCTGTCATGGGAATCACTGAGGAAACTACATTTTTTTCGGAGTTTATGGCTTTACATTGTCTTATTCATATGTAATTGAAAACATTTTACAAAAAGTACTTCACTATAGAAAATGTAAAAATATATTAAACATATTGTTATTAATAGAAAGTTCTATAGATGTTAACTTTATGATCTTTTTTACTTTAAAATACTGCTATTTTTATATTGGCAATTAAAAAATTTCTATTATTCCTCAATATTTCACTAGTGACAATGAATATTATGATTAGTATTATTCCATTGTTCCGAGATATTACAGACTCACTGCTGCAGCAGGCAGGTTTTGAGGAAAATGAAACCATCAGTTCTCTTCCTTCTGTTTTTTCCTCATACACACCCACACTTGTTCATCGTAATGTCTAACATTTAAAAATTTCTCTTTTCTAGGATGCTTAGAGTCTATTCCCAAGAGTCAGTAAATATTCTGTTTGGCTGTAAATAAAGACTTGGTTAATTCCCAATTTATTGGAAAGTCTTATCTGCTACGGTGAGCACTGGCAAAGTGTTAAGACTTGAATACAAATGCCTGGGATTTTTTTTTTTTTTTTTTCTGACCTGGCCTCTGAGCTCTGACAACTGGCCTCTGACAACTTACTTCTCTCAGAATTTCAGTTTCCTCATCTGAAAGATGTAGGTAACAATGCTGTGTCACAGGAGTTACTGGGGTAAAAATCATATGGGCTAATGGATGTAAAAGGCTCTGAAACAATAAGATTTCTCTAAAATATACTGGTTTATACAGGGAGCTTGGCTAACAACAGGATTCAATCGTTAAAATGTATATTTATGAAGCATTGTAACTAGAACCCTATTTTCGCAACGACTCACATGGAAATACTTCTTTAGTGGAAAAAAAATGGGTGCTGAGACACATTTAAACTTCTGATTCCAAGGCAGGTTCAGTGCTGTAGTCTCTGCTCTGCTTCTTTTATACTCATACATTTTTTTTTCTCAGTCTACAAATTCCAGTGAAATAGAATTCTGTATTTTATGTTGTCAGTACCAAAGAAAGTTTAAGACATTTCTGTTCTGTTATAAATATATCTTTCTGTGTTTAGCTCTAGAAACTGGTGAGAATTTTTAGGAAGAAGCCTTTTACTGCAAAACTTTTCCTTTTTTTCTATATATTTGTATATGTAATTTGAGTATCTTTTGACTCAAAGATCTTTTCACTCGAAGAAGGCCGTGCGGCTTTCTCTATTTGGATGGCATGCTTGATGATATCAGAGAAAATGTCTCATCTAATTCTATCCACATGGGCCTGAAAATAAAGATATTGTGTACAGAGGAAGCATTAGTAAACATCACCTCTCTCTGTAGTTCCTTTATCCCCTTTTCTTTTTAGCTTTATAGGTCAGAATTTCCTTAAGTTTCATGCATTATTGGAATGGCCTATTAAATGTTTTCTCCCTTCCCAATCTCTCCCTCTCCATCTATCTGATGTAAAAATACAGCTAATCTGAAGTTCCCCCTGATCCCATGACTCTTTTCCCCTCAAACTGTTAGTGGCTTCTTAATCTCTAAAGCTGTGCTGTCCAGCATGTCAGCCACCAGCCACATGTGACGACTGCTCACTTGAAACGTGGTTAGTCTGAATTAAATGTCCTGAAAGTGTAAAATACACACTAGATTTTGAATAGTTCATAAAAACCTATCTTTTTCATAATTTTATATCAATTACATGTTGAAATAGAAATATTTTGGATATATTGATATATTATTAAAATTGATTTCATCTGCTTTTTTATTATAAAACTGGTACATGTTTATTGATTTAAAACATAGATACTACCAAGTTAGAAAGAATACAGTGACAATGATCCAATTCTCACCATTATAGACATTTCTTATTTATATTTTGGTGAATATACTTTCAGACTTTTCTTTATCCATAAACACATGTTATTTAGTAGTTTTTTTTTTTTAAGTAACCAGAGATAGCTGCAAATATATGTAGGGATACATTGTTTTTATTTACTGTAGGATATTACATGGAATGGATGAACCATAATTTATTTAACGACTCTATGGTTAACTACTGATGCACAGCAAGTCACACTCAAACCGGGTAGTACTGAACCACTTATTACCTCTCATAATTTCTGTTCAGGAATTTGGAAAGACCTGGCTGGGCAGTCGTCCCTTGTAGTGTGTCATGCAGTTGCAGTCAGATGTCAACTTGGCTGACCGGGACTGGAGAACCCACTTCTAAAGTGGTTTACACATACGGCTGCCAGGTTGCTTCTATCTGTTGGCTGGGAGCCAACCCATGAGGCCTCCTGAGTGTTCTCGAGCCCTGGTAGCCGGCTTCCCCCAGGAAGAGTGATCCAACAGATACGGCAGAAGCTGCAATGCCTGTTATGACCTATCTACAGACGTCACACACCATCACTTTTGCTATATCCTGTCACCTGCATAGGGCTAGCCCCAATCCACTGTTGGAGGGGAATGCAAAAGAGTACAAATTATCAGGAGTCCTCTTGCGGGGGGGTGTTGGCTACCTACCTGCTTTTTTTTTACATTTTTAATGTGGCCACTAGAAAATCTAAAATTATATTTGTGACTTGCATTGGTGGTTCCCATTATTTTTCCGTTGGACAGCTGGAGAATCAAGTTCAAACCTCTTACTCTGGTATGAGCCCCAGTCTCACCCTTACTTCCCACCACCTTTTTTTCATAGATCATATGTTAACAAAATTGGAAAACTCACTGCTTCCAGTCCCTTTCCTAGTATTTCTCTCTCTTTGGGTCTTTTTAACTCATTGATATTACGTATGCATATCTTAAGGAACTTAGCACTACTGATTACTTTTTATCTTAACTGACAGGCATGTTTCTTTCAAGGTAGTACCCAAATCTAAAGTTTTATTTGTATCTGTGTAAGCTATAGCATGGCCCCTTTCCTAAAGGTAGAGTTGCCAGATAAAATACAATATGCTCAATTAAATTTGAATTTCAGGTAACCAAGGAATAATGTTTTAGCATCAAACTATTTAGGACATACTTATACTAAAATATTATTTGTTATTTATCTGAAATTCAAATGTACCTGGGTGTCCTGTGTTTCTATTTACTAAATCTAGCAATCCTACATAGTGGGCATTCTGCAATTCTTCATAAAATGATGGCAGTAGAAAGCATACATGAAAAATATTTAAGTGGTGATAAAATGAAGGGAAAGTAATCTACATGAGTGTCCTAGAGCCCTGATTATCCTGCCAACTACGAGCTTCACAATCTCTTTAAGACTAAGCTAATAATTAAAATCAAATCATAACGCTGAGCTAATATAAAAGGGATTGTAAATTTTACTGCAATTTCTTTTTTTTATAGTGGAAGAGCAGTGCTCACATTTTGAGGTAAATTTGACAAAAATAGAAGGAAAACATTCTTAATAAGAAGTGATGAGAAATGGCATCACCAGTGGAGAAAACATGTCTACATCTTTTTCTCATCACTTATCAGTTTGAACAAAACCACATTTAAGTTTTATATGCAATACTTCACTTTCATATTCACAAGGCTTTGGGGTACTGCTGGACTCATTGGAGGAGCAAGAGGTGTCAGTAATTTCCATAACAGACTTTCCTTCGCTGATACCCAGATATGCAGACGTGTTTGTTTCAAGCTATCTGATTAAGCTTTCAAACTCTTGGAGACTTATGTAAGCTGAAATATCGTTTGTTTATCCAGCATTATTGCTCTACTGTGTCTACCCTGTTAAAGCTGTACAGTTACCCTATGAACAGCGTAAATAGCATGGAAGCTGTTTCCATTTTTCAGAAATAACAGAAGGAACATCTTCAAGCACTGTGGCTGAATCTAGTGTCATTGTAAAGTTGAATGATGCCCTGGTATAAACCGGGCACCAAGCTAACTAAATAGCCATGTGAAGACGGCATCATGCCATGGCTGCATTTACGGTCCTTAGGTATTTCCCACATCAACAGGACTCTCTTTCATATTTAATTGAAATACTGCCTTTTCAAATGTGTTCATTTAAATTTCAGGGCCAATTTTCTTGTAATTTTGCCTGGGCTAGCATCATCTTAAACTTCACAGGAACTCTGTATGTACATGGAATACTCAGTGAGTTCTCTCCAGGATGGGATGTGTTGATCACATCCAGATGGCCTCATTTTACAACCTCTGCCATCAGGTCATTAAGTGAAATAAATTCAAATAACCCCTCAATCCTGTATGCAAGTGTTCATTCTTTAGAACTACTTAAAATTTAAAATATATGCTTAAGATGCCCCTACAAAACACACACACACACACACACACACACACACACACACACACACACACACACACACACGCACACATAGAATTTGATCTCTGGCTCTGTGGTTTTTTCCTTGCCAGTTACCATAGTGAGAAATGAAATTAAAAGGGGTTATGACTCTTGTGTTCTCTTTTCAATTAAGCGGCTCTATAACCCAAGTTGAAACTGATAGACCCAGACACCCTTATCTCCTGGTTATCATCATCTTTCCTATTTTAATGAATAAGGTCTATTTGGAGTTTTAAAGATTCAATGTAAATAACTCCCTAGTGAATGTCAAGTTCATGGATTACTGGCTCCAGAGATCTAAGTAACAAAATTAATGGCTTGCCGACTTGGACTGGCTACATCTAATTATAATTCTGATGCAAACTTTTTCGTGTGGTTCCCTTCAGAACACCACAAATCATCCGCCTGATTTGTTATCCAAAACTGAATTAAAAGAATATTATCTTTTCTATAAGTTGGAAGTACTCGATTGATTGATTTACGAAACTGCAATCAGGTTAGCCCACTTCCACTTCAGAACAGGGATATCATAACATCAGACTCTTATAGCTGTTCTGGTTTCAGCGAGAGGCCTGAATTTCAAAAGTACACCTTTACACCCTGGCACAGAAATGGCAAGAACCCAAGTACTACGGCAGTGGCTTCCCTAGCTTGAATGTTGCCCTCTCCATTTTACCATTTTCAGAAACTGGGAAACAGATGATACTTTCTTCCCAGTCACAGCAACCAAACCAAAAAAATTATCTTTGGTGAGGCCTTTCTACATTTGTTCTTTGTTTCCAGTCTTTCATAGCATTGTAAAAAATGGGTTCTAGCTTCATCTTGATGAAATGATGGAAATGTTTTGGCACTCACTGACCTTTCATGACAGGCTATGAAGTCCCCAAAATGCAGTCTACTAAAGCAACGAAAAGTTGGCTTTCACTTTCTATTTTGAGGTTCTATAAGAGCCAGAAATAATTCTGACCTTCCAGATGATTCTGCACTATCTGATAATTTCAAATATTACAATATATTGGCAAGTGAGGGATGATAGAGGCATTGTGTGATAAACAGGTTATAGAGTCAGACAGCCAGGGTCTTAATCCTTGTTCTTCCACTTAGGAACTGTGTAGCTCTGGCCAATTTCCTCACACGCACCCGCATCCGAGTTTCCATTTATATACTTATCTATAAAACTGTGATCATGATAATAATTCTCATTTTGTAGAGTTGAGATGAGGAATAAATAAAGAATGCTTGCTAAATACAGTCGATCTTCATTATTTGCAGATTCTGTATTTGCAAATTCACCTACTTGCTAAAATTTATTTGTAACCCCCAGCTCAGTACTTGCGGTCATTCGTGGACATGTGTGTGCGTAAAGCTGTGATGAATTGGAGTCCTCTGCTGCCCACGTTCCCAGCTGAGGCTGAACAAGATGGAGCTCTGTCTTCTTGTTTCGGCTCTCATACAATAAACTAGTGTCCTTTTTGCAGCCTATTTAGTGCTACAGTTTTTACATGTTTGTGCTTTTTGTTGATTTCACTCTTTAAAATGGGTCCCAAGTGTAGAGCTGAGGTGCTTTCGTATTTCTGAAATCTGTGCTGGGATGTGCATTATGGAGAAAATATGTGTGTTAGACCAGCTTCATTCAGACATGAGTTATAGAGCTGTTGGCTATGAGGCCAATATTAATGAATTAATAATATATATTAAATAAGGTGTCTTTAAGGAGAAACCCACATAAAACAAGGTTATGTATTGATTAGCTCATGAAAATGTTGAGAGCAGAGGCTCACAGGAACCTAACCCTGTATTTCCCTTAGGAGCCGTGGTTTAGTATTCGATAATTTAGTGCTCACGTTCACAGTGACATTATACAATATAATTACCGTGAATAAAGAGAACTGACTGTATGTAACTCAGAGCCTGACATATGATAAATGCTTACAAAATGCCAATATAATAATTAGAAATAATAATAATTATCATCACGGCACATACTCTGCATCAATACATTCAGTTTTAAGGGAACTCACAGGAACCTTTAAGAAGAAAAGAAGGATACTTAACTTTACTGGCTACTATGGCATTGATCCATTAGCAGCAGCTAAACAAAAAGCTGGCCTGAAACAGTTGGAATTTCTTATTTTTATGACATTATTGATGGTGTCCTCCTGGGATTCCAGTGTGGCTCTAGACTAACAGAGTACAGCAGAACACTGGAAATATGAGGGCAAAAGTCAAGATATCTCCATCCACTGGCTTTATAAAATTATTTAATGATGCCAGTAGTCTGAGACTTGATTATGTATTAAATACCTTTAACTGCCCTGGGGTCACTGATATCTTAAAGCTCTTTACCTGACACATAATTGATTTTGTTAGAATTGATGAGCTTATCTGGCATATTCTCCCTTGCCTGTGGAGTAAAGACCTGGAAGCGTAACAGGTTCAGGCTTAATAAAGGACATGGAAGTTGGCACCAGGAAGTTTCTCTGAGAAACTCTTCCAACTCAATTGATTTAGAACATGATGAGAAGTCCTTGGTACAGTAATCCAGGAGCTGCTGTATGCTAATGACCACGCTCTTGAAGCCCAGGGGTGAGAAGACATGAAAATGATCACCCAGCCTCCTGCAGACTCTGCACAGTGACTGGACTGATCAGCCTGTGAGAGATGGATTAGGTCATAGCCTCCACCAGGGAAACCCGGAATCCAGCCAAAGACTTTCAATGACGGTGCAGAGGAGAGAGATGCCAGTGAATGTGGCCATGCAGACTTCACATAATCCTACGGCTGTCTAGTTTTCAGCTCTAGGAAATCAGATGGAATGGGCTCCTACATCCTTCGGGAGGCTGGCAGCCAGAGGATACCACCACCATAGCTTCCGGCTTGGGAACAGGGGTGTTTCAGAGTGCC